>NC_086088.1:10687554-11375108 GCF_948474715.1 Cydia amplana | reverse complement strand
CCGCATCTGCATCCGCATCCGCATAAAATCGATGCGGAGCTTAAGCGGCGGCGTAAGTGCTAGGTAATTTCGTCATTACACTCATTACCTATAACAAAATCGTCTTGATCCAGAAAAGTCGGCCAAGTTACTGTTTATTAAATATAACGCACCTATATTCTTGCGCAAATACTAAACATTTCGTTTTTTTTAATAAAAAAATACTAAAAATGTAATATTTGACGTTTTCTAAGTACCTAATCTTGACATCCGCATCCGCATCCGCATCCGCGGATGTGAGCCTTTAAATATCCGCATCCGCATCCGCATCCGCGGATGTCAAAAAATCTGCATCCGCAACATCCCTGGTACGAACTAATCAATGTGTAAACAGGCCCCGGTCCGAAGGCAAGTTACACTTAGCTGTATTGACTTTATTCCGTTGTCGATGTTGTAATAGGGTATTTGAAATTTTTTTATGAATAGTAAGATTCGATGAGGTTTGTTTTGAGGATCAAATGTATGTATGGGACCCATTGTCTTAAAGCAATACAAAAGTCACAAATGATGGTCAAAGTCTGGCACCCGCACGTTACTGACAAAACGCTTTTAACAAAATGGCAATAGGGTGTTTGACAATTTTTTATGAATAGTAAGAGTCGATGAGGTTTGTTTTGAGGATCAAATGTCTGTATGGGACCCATTGTCTTAAAGCAATACAAAAGTCACAAATGATGGTCAAAGTCTGGCACCCGCACTTTACTGACAAAACGCTTTTAACAAAATGGCAATAGGGTGTTTGACAATTTTTTATGAATAGTAAGAGTTGATGAGGTTTGTTTTGAGGATCAAATGTATGTATGGGACCCATTGTCTTAAAGCAATACAAAAGTCACAAATGATGGTCAAAGTCTGGCATTCGCACTTTACTGACGAACCCACGTAACACTTCTAAGAAAATGGCAATAAATCGTGACGTCACCATGTAACGTTGCTTATTGCTTACCATCAGGCGATTCGTTTGCTTGTTTGCCTCTACAAAACCACAGAATAAATAATAGTACTAAGTACAGAAGACTCACTCTCTAACAAAACGCGTCTGTTACGATCAGCACAGATATGGCCGCTAGGTGGCGACAGCGCCACGCGCGGCTTATGGCTTTCCCCAAAATTGGGGCTGAACGGATGTACTTTTAGCTACCTGTAGCAAAGCGACGAAATCGCGGAGTGAGACACGCCTGGCAAAACCCAGGGTATGTTGGATCATCAAGCATGACAAGCGTCACTCACCGTTCCACGTCCTGCAGTATATCTCTAGCTTTATTAATATCAGCATCAGTGCTCGTGGACGGTAGCTCTTCGCACATGTGTAGCGGCTTCGCTTCCCGGTTGATCGCATCGCCATTTGTCAATATTGACCTGAAACATCGTTTAAATCATGAATCTAGTATTTTAACTGGATCAGGCATGAGGAGTGGGGGGAAATGACCAAACGGGATAGTCTTATGTATCTTTCAGTAGGAGTAGCAGCGAAAGCGCTATCATTGTTTGTCCTTGTCACAGTCTCACTTTTTTTTTAATTCCCCCACCATAAATTAGTATGGATTATGGTGGGCAACAAATAAATTCGACCAATCATAGTGTCGCATTGCCTATGTTTTGTACCTCATGGAGGCACGCCTTCTGCAAGGCACCTTCTATGGTTTAAATATATCTTGAAGTGGCGTTGGCGAAAAGTAGTCAAGTGGCGCCGCGGGTTTGCGCAAAAACAGTCAAGGGCTCTGATGGGTTGATGTTTGTCTCCACCCCACGTGACCACCGCCATATATGAGTTGGGGACAATTGGGAATGGTTTGTATGCAGCACCTACATATTCCTATCTGTGCCCAGTGGGGACAAAGTCAAAGTCCAAATATACTTTATTCATGTAGGCCTAGCCTAGCAACAAGCACTTATGAATAGTAAGAAGTTATTACATATATATTAATCTTAAGCTAATTATCAGAACAATACAAAAGAAGTACATACATTGGAATATTGGACAACTGGGAATACACCAATCAAATGCAACTTCCTCATAAGTTTTCGAAGAATAATGAAAGCCTTTATGAGCTAGTGTGGTGAAAAATAAATGTATCTATAAAATATAAAAAAAAAACTTACCTTATACTGTTCTGCTTTGGCTGTTCATACATATTACTTTCAATGGACATCATACTATCACACATGTTGTATGACTCCATCATCCTCGGATCATACTGAGTCTTCTCATCCATCGGGAACACCTTCATTGTGTACGGGTGATCTGCGCTCTGAACCGGAACATAGGACCCGTAACCCGGAGGAGAACTTAACGAGTCAACCTCATTGCTAAGAGGAGATTGTACGGTACTGTTAGGGCTACACGTAGTACTGTTAAGGACATCATATTGTATCACAGACTCTTGTGTTTGAGGCGTAAAGGTGTTTATAGCATCATCGTCTCGCTTAAAGTTCTTCGAGCTAGTTATATCCTCGTCCGGATCCCGCTGCCTCTTCTTCGCTCTATTCTCTTCTATTTTCCTCCGTTTCTCTGCTTTATCCTCATCTGACATGATAAACTCTTTCACCATGCCGATGGCTAGGCATTTTTCTAAACGGCATTTCTGGCAGAAACGCCGAGTTATAACCGTAATATCGCAGTTGTTGGAGAACGGGCATTTAAACTCCTTGCTAGTTAAAGCATTACGACGGAAAAACGCCTTACAACTCTCACAGGATATAGCGTTAAAGTTATACCCCAACGCCTTGTCTCCACATACTAGACAAATTTTCTGATGCGCCGCCAACTCCTTTCTTTGTTCATCCTCCACTTTTTTATCACTTGATTCACTACTACTATCCATTTTGTATAGAAAACCACTGCACTTCCACGCTTACAGCGATAAACATGCTATGAAACCAGCTAAAATTAGCTAGACAACAAACTATGTAGTTTGCATTGCAAAATTGTCATAATATGCACATGTTAGCATCGTGTGACGTCATAATAATTAGCACTGATAACCAGAGATCGCGAATATTGTTGGTAAGGGTCGATAAGATGATAATTTGTTAATGTTTTGATAAAAATAATTACTTGAGTACATAGAATCGTATCGTATGACTCGTTTTGAAGTTAAGTTAAAGATAATTTGACTATTTGTCTTTATTTGAGTAGAATCACAACAAAAAAAAATTAAGCCTTAAGGTACAGTAATAAGGTTGTTATTTGTTTATTAACTTTTTGTAAAACGGCAAAACACAAACACAAGTCATGTAATCATAACGTGATGGAACACGAGCTGTCATTTTTTTTTCTCTATCGCCTCGTTCAGTTTAAGTAGATAAATAATAATTATGACGATGTTTTAGCACACGATTGTTTTCTTGACTCAATTTTTCACCGTAGGTAAAGTATACTTGGTCAACCAGATCTTGACAGTAGAAAAAGGCGGCAAATTTGAAAAATGTAGGCGCGAAGGGATATCGTCCCATAGAAAATTTGAATTTCGCGCCTTTTTTTACTGACAAGATTTGGTTGACCAGCTATATATAAGTAAAGTGAACCTAATCACCATTATCATGCGTGATGCTGATGATGATTCATAAAATGTTATAATCAAACGTTATGCAATCTTATTTCATTCGAGAAAGAACGCGGATATTACTAACCCTTTATAGGTGTAATAACAGAAATAACAAAACGAAAATACCTACCGTATCTACAGCGCAGAGAAATGTCTACAAATAGTTATTTGATTTACTATTAGGGGGCAAAGTTGTTTAACTCCTCATGCTAATTTTGATACTCGAGCAAGTGAAAGATTCTAAAATTGAACTTCGAGCGTAGTGAGCGGTTTGAAAACGGGAACCTTGAGTGTTGCGAGAGTTTCAAGGCATGAGGGTTAAACGAACTTTGCTCCCTAGTAAAATACATCTTAACCACACCAGCTCGTAAAGGCTCTTTTGGTAGGTACCTACCTACTTTAAAAACGGATTTTTAGGGTTCCGTAACCAAATGGCAAAAAACGGAACCCTTATGGATTCGTGATGTCTGTCTGTCTGTCCGTCCATCTGTCCGTCCGTATGTCACAGCCACTTTTTTCCGAAACTATAAGAACTATACTGTTGAAACTTGGTAAGTAGATGTATTCTGTGAACCGCATTAAGATTTTCACACAAAAATAGAAAAAAAAAAAAATTTGGGGGTAAAAATACTTACAACTAAAACTCAAATTTTTTTTTCATAAATCCATACGTGTGGGGTATCAATAGATTGGTCTTCAAAAATGATATTGAGGTTTCTAATATCATTTTCTTCTAAACTGAATAGTTAGCGCGAGAGACACTTCCAAAGTGGTAAAATGTGTCCCCCCCGTAACTTCTAAAATAAGAGAATGATAAAACTAAAAAAAATATATGATGTACTACATTACCATGCAAACTTCCACCGAAAATTGGTTTGAACGAGACCTAGTAAGTAGTTTTTTTTAATACGTCATAAATCATCGATATTAAACGTCATAAATCCCCTAAATACGGAACCCTTCATGGGCGAGTCCGACTCGCACTTGGCCGCTTTATAAGTAAGTTGCATTTTATCCACATGTGTGGCAAAGTATAATCTGATGCAAATTTAGAGTTGTTTCACTCGGGAGCAAATTTTGTTTAACCCTCATGAGCCCTTGCCACGCTCAAGATTCCTTTGGAATCTTTCGCTTGCTCGGATATCAATATTATCACGAGTGGTGAAACAACTTTGACCCTTAGAAAAACAAATTACTTACCTATAGATTGTGTAACAAAGGAACATAAAAACATGTTTATGGCGAGGGCATACATTTAATCCAGAATGAAGCGAAGGATTCTAAAATCGAATCCCGAATGTAGTGAGGGTATCTACGTAGGTATAGCATCCCATACAAGAGGCCGACACATACTCCAAGGCACCAACGTCATCACGCCATGCTCAGAGTGCTTATCGCGAAAACCGAAATTCGCAAATTGCAGGAATATCTCTCTTTTACTCCAATGAAGGCGTAATTAGAGTGACAGAGAAAGATGCCCAGGCCTCTTGCCATCGACCCTGGCCAGACCGTTGGCGGTAGTACTATTAGTTATTCTGTGCCGTTGGGCTAGAGGACCTTCATAACCATAACGATTGGGCGATGTGGTTTTAATACTGACTTTATTTTATTAGTGTTACGGTAGAAAATCGTCTGCCAACCTATGAAGCATATTTTCCATGTCCATTATGTAGGTATATGGATGATCATTGATCTACAATATGTAGATGGTGCATAGGTACTTGCTTATATTATACGAGTGACCATAATATAAAAATAATTACTTGAGCGTTCATTATTTTAGTACTTATCTACTTCTAGAAAATCTAGTATAAGGTTATAAAGGGGTAGTATTAATTAAGTGTGTCAAATTCACGAATAAAATAAAAATTGCTTTTAATTAAATAACTTGCCTAATTATTTACATAGCTAATTGTTTCAAACATTTAAAATGACCTACTTACCTACACTAGATTTAACACAACCCGTGTTTCATAGTCGACTCTACACGATGCGGTATCTAGTATTGAGTAATCTATGCCCCTGCCTTTAATACATGACTCACTATTATTTACGTGAAAATATTCGCAAAGTGGACGCACGTCACTAGACACCGCGGTATGCAATCGTTGTCAGCAGATTATTTACTTACTCTTTTATTGTAAGTGATGTGTCACTGTTATTGTACATTATTGGTCAAATGCTCAAATAACTAAAAGAGTACTTACTTAAATTCTAATTTACGTTTATGGTGCGTTCTATTTAAAAAAAATAAATAAAGGAGTTAGCTACTTAATATATATTCATAATATCCCTTGCTACGTCTCTTGTTAGTAGGTACATACCTACATAAACTTTCTTGTGCACTGTTTATGTGTATAACGTTTTTTTTTGAGACCATTTCAATCCTGCAAGCTGTCTATCTTTGACATTTAGCTGGAGATTAAGTATTTTTAATAATAATAATAAAAATAAAAAAACCGCTCTGACAATGACAGACGTCTCGTAAATCTTATTTGCTATAATTATATTTTTATACGTTTTTATTGTTAAAACTATTGTGTATTTTGCCATCAAATGAACCTTTGACCTGGATAAATATGTGAAAACATAAAATATCGACTATAATACGTGTGACTCAAATTCTATACACACGCCACAGACATGACATTTGTTTGACAAAACGGTCAACACAATATTACGGCAAAACGGTAAAAAAGTATGAAACGATGATTACGAGGAGTCAAAAACGTGCAGCGGAGTCGACCAACAACGCACGCCCACCACCCCCGCCCGCCTCGTCCAGTTCCTCGTCCACACCGTCGTCAGGCGACGAGTTCGCAACGGCGCCTGACACAGACGGGTCCAGTGACGAGAGCGGGCCGCCGCCGCCGCCGCCACGACCACCTGCGCGACGAGGGCGGCCACCGCTGCCGGCACGCTTGGGGCCTGCGGGACATCCTGCCCCGCCCACGGCTCCCGCTGCCGGTGGTATAGTGCGACGCATGCGATGGACTCGACAAATGAACGAGAACGTCATGCGCGCCTATTATGGGGCTACAGAGGGGGGAACACAACTATCCGCCTATCGTTCAAGAATACTGCCTCTGTTTCAGGTTCTTGAACCCACCATCACCGTGTCGGAGCAGCGATTATCGGATCAGGTGCGCGTCATTCAGCGGCTAAAGCGGTTGGATGACTCGACACTTGATCGGCTTCGCCTGGAGGCTCTCTCTGCTTGCGCGGCCTCCACCTTGGCGCAGGACCCGCCCGCGACGTCGCCGAATCCGGTGCCGACACCCGACCAGGCACCGGGGGCACCGCGGGTGGATCTCAGCGCCGACGAGGAGGAGATCGCGCAGTGTGTGAGTAGTACAGCCAATGAGCAATTGAGGAGGACTCTGGATGAGGCGATTACGCAGTATCGCTCCACTCCCAACACTAGGCCACGATTACCACGTTTGCCTATGAATAGACGCAATCTAGCGCTAATGGGAGCCCTAAACGCTTTACTAGAGCCATATCTACGGACTAGTAAAGATTTAGATGATACGCACGCGATCATGTATTGCGGAGCCATCGCGGCGTGCCGTGTTGCACGAGTCAAGCTTCCGGACTCTGAACGTGCACCTAGGACCGCCGGAGGTGCCCCCGCATGGCAAATACGGATCGAGCGACGTATCAGCTCTTTTAGGACTCTGATTGCAAAGCTGATCTGCTTTAGGGGGGGCAATAACCGCCCCCGAGTAATGCGCTTTGTGAATCAGGCGTTCGTGGGGACGGGTATTGAGCCCCGCGACTATATTGCCAATATCACGGAGCGCATCGACTTTCTTAAGCAGAAAGTCTATGCATGGGCAAACCGTATTCGCCGCTACAGAGAGCGTGTGGATCGATTCCAGCAGAATCGTCTTTTCCAGAGTGACCAAAGGAAGGTGTACCGAAAGTGGGAGGAAACTAACCTTCGTGAGTCCGACACGCAGCCGCCGGATCCTACTGTCATGACTGACTTTTGGCGTAGCATCTGGTCGGTGCCTGTCGGACACACCGAGGGGAGTTGGATGAATGTTGTCGAGCGTGAATGCGAGTCCATCGAACCTATGGGGGTAGTCACTATCACCCCCGATGACGTAAGTTGTGCCATCCGCACGGCCCAGAACTGGAAAAGTCCTGGGCCGGATGGATTGCACAACTTCTGGCTAAAATGGTTCCGATGCTCGCACTCGTGCTTGGCAGCACAATTTCAACAAGCCCTTGAGCTTGGTTCTCTCCCACCTTCCTTAACAACTGGTGTCACCTTCCTGCTCTATAAGTCCGGTAGTACCACGGAAGCGAAGAATTACAGACCCATCACGTGCTTACCTACACTCTATAAGCTCCTTACATCCATTTTGAGGACAAAAATCAACGCGCACATTGTCGCTAACAATATTTTGGCCCCCGCTCAAAATGGATGTAGGGTTGGGTCCCGTGGTACTAAAGAGCTCCTCCTCATAGACATGACCATTTGCCAACAAATCCGGCGGAACAAGGAGGCCCTCTCGGCCGCTTGGATTGACTATAAGAAGGCCTATGATTCGGTGCCTCATTCATGGCTGGGGAGGGTCTTAGAGTTGTATAAAGTTGATGCAGCTTTGAGAGCCTTTCTAAGCGCATGTATGAGGCAGTGGACCACAGTCCTTCGTCAACCAGGAGGCGGGGATGACCGCCCTGGCCCGCAGGATTTCATAAGGATTGAGCGAGGAATATTTCAGGGTGATAGTCTGAGTCCCCTATGGTTCTGCCTAGCTCTGAATCCCCTCAGCACCCTGCTGAAGGATTTGGGTCTAGGTTGCCGGCTTCGGAGAGAGGGTGAAGTCATTTCTCACCTTCTGTACATGGATGACCTCAAATTATTTGCACCAAATAACCAAGACTTGAAGGAGCTACTGAACACCACCGAAGTCTTCAGTAGTGCCATCAACATGGAGTTTGGTGTCGATAAATGTGCGGTTATGCATGTACAGCGGGGGAGGGTTGTAAATTCAACAAATTTACAACCTTCTGAGACAATGTCTTTCAGATCTATCTCTGAATCAGAAACCTACAAATACCTTGGTATGTCACAGTCGTTGGGTATTGAGGACGAGGGTATTAGACGGTCGGTGAAGGAGCGCTTTTTCAGTCGGCTCACAAAAGTCCTTAACAGTCTTTTGTCTGGAGGCAACAAAGTGCGCGCCTTCAACGCCTGGGTAATGCCCCTACTCACATACTCCTTTGGCATACTAAGGTGGACTCAGACCGAGCTGGACGCCCTGGATCGGAGGGTCCGATCACTGCTCACCGCACATCGCATGCTACACCCACGCTCGTCGGTTATGAGATTGTACATCCCACGGAAATGTGGAGGCCGAGGCTTCCTAAACGCCAAGGATCTCCACAACCGCGAGGTGTACAATCTCAGGAATTATTTCCTTAACAACGAGTGTGGGATGCATCGTGATGTGGTGGCAGTAGACAGGAACCTCACGCCGCTCTCCTTGGCAAACGAGAACTGGCGCAAACCTGTGGTACTAAGTACTGCGGATCGCAAGGCGGCATGGGAGAGTAAGGTGCTACACGGGCGGTTCTACAAGGCCCTCACGGGACCCGATGTGGACCTGCTCGCGTCGGTGAACTGGTTACGATTCGGGGACCTCTTCGGAGAAACCGAGGGTTTTGCCTGTGCAATTGCGGACGAAGTAATGATGACGAACAACTATCGGAAATATATCCTGAGGGACGGTACGGTCGACATTTGTCGGGCATGCCGCCGTCCCGGAGAGTCACTCAGGCATATCATTTCCGGTTGTTCTCATCTTGCTAACGGCGAGTACTTGCACAGACATAATCTCGTAGCCAGGATTATTCACCAGCAGCTTGCTCTTCTATACGGTCTTGTGGACCGCGAAGTACCGTACTACAAGTATTCACCTGTGCCGGTTCTCGAGAATGGCCGTGCCACGCTCTATTGGGATCGATCTATTATCACTGACAGGACTATTGTAGCCAATAAGCCTGACATTGTGATAATAGATCGAGCGCAACGCCGGGCCGTGCTCGTTGACATCACCATCCCCCATGATGAGAATCTCGTGAAAGCCGAGAAGGACAAGTCCAGTAAGTACCTAGACTTGGCTCACGAGATAACCGCCATGTGGGATGTTGATTCGACGATCATTGTCCCGATAGTTGTATCAGCGAACGGTCTAATAGCGAAGAGTCTCGACCAACATCTTGAGAGACTCTCGCTAGGTGGTTGGATCAAGGGTCAGATGCAGAAGGCGGTGATCTTGGACACGGCGCGGATAGTCCGTCGGTTCCTCTCTCTGCAGCCCTGACCACCGGCAGCTTGGGCCTTGCCCCGCTGCTGGCGGCACCCTAGGTTAGGTTTTTTTTATAATATGTTTATAAGTATTTTGTATTGTTTTTGTAAGTGTTTTTGTATTTTATTTTTATATCCATATTATAAATTAACCTAACTTAAGATGATAAATAAATAAAGAGAATAAATAATAAATAAAATGTTATTTATTTAGGTATAAACCCATTACATTTTACAATAATACAATAAAATTAAAGCTAGGTATACTAAATCTAAAACTAAAACTAGTTAATAGTCGTGCGTGGTACGATATCCTTTGATATGCCCATCAATTTCGTAAAATCTTATATTTATTTTATAAGATCTTGGGGTGCTCTTCTCTTCAGCCTTGTAAAAGTAGTGTTAGGTGTGTATAACGTGTATATAAGTGCTTACAATTCGCAATTGCTAACTTTGGTTATTTCCTCAGGAACAAAATCTTTGTACCTACTCTTCCTCAGAATTCTTTGTTGCGTATATTGCCAGCGAGTGTAAACTAGCAATGTAAACTGTTTCGTCGCACTGCAGATGTGACGCAACGGGATCAGCCCACGACTTAATTACAACTCAGTTAACAACATTGGGTTACATTTGTAAGTCGATTTAAATACATATAAAACTCCTTTAATATATAGAAAAAGGAATTATTAATCCTTATATTTATAATTTCAAACATTATTATTTTATGTCCCTTCCCGGGACTCAAACTATCTTAATACCCAATTTCATCGAAATCGGTTCAGTAGTTTTTTAAGCGTGTAACAGGTAACAGTTTAAATACAAAAACGTAAGTAATTTCTGTCCGTCTGAAACGAAAAAAAATATGAAGAGCTGGGGCTACCCCCAGTCTATAGGTACATAGGCTACCTATATATACCTACTTTATTTTTGAAGATCCTGAAAAGGAGGAACAGAAATGACCAATCCCACGTCCGGGACCTCAGTCATTATTGAAAAATTGCTGATAAGAAAAATAAAACTTCCATCTTACCAAGTTGACATTAATTTGTTTAGACAATAATCACATCTTCTAAATTCTTTCATTAACCGCTACATTCCTAAACACTTCCTTATTAAATACTTATAAAAAGTAACACACTCATCACATAATGTTGATACTGCATTTATAGTTTTACATAACAAAGTCGTGTTTATTTTGTAGTATTCAGTTTTGCAGATTGCTGTTTTTAGTCACAAAATTTAGTTTTTAGTTAAAAATGAGCCGCTTAGCGCGGTATTTAGTATTAGCTTTATTGTTTTTAGTTAGTAAAGTGAATGGAGAAGCGTTTAGTATTCGAATATCGACGGAGAACCATGTGAATGAAGTTGATAGTAGATTTGTTAGTTTTACGATAGATCCGAAGTATTTGTTTACTAGCAGCGATGATTTGAGCAGGTGAGTGTTTTCAAAATAATGTTCGTTAGGTAGGTACACTGTGCAGGAACATTGTTACTGTATTAAAAAATTAAATAAAAATGTACAGTAGTCTGAAATAAAATGCATTTATTTCAGACTAAGTACCTTCTGTTTGGGTTCATAATTTGTTAGTATCTATATAATTCTTACTAAAGGGAATAAAAAAAATTAAGCATAGGTACGTTTTATTTCTCTAATACTGGATTAGATTTTCTTCTTATTTGTAACAAATTTAATTTAAATATTAACCAAATGCACGGGCCGCGGCGTAACGTAATAAAATATTGTGTACATTTTGACGGGCTCCTAAAATGGAGGTTTCAGGTTTAATGCAATCTTAGATAATGGTTTCAAAATGGCATTGTCATTCAGGGCACAACTACATTAACATACTAGGCAAAGTTTTAAACCAACAAGGAGTCAGAATTCAGATATTTAATTACACAAACGGGTCTACAGCGATGTAGTTTCATTGTCTTTCCGTGACCACAGCTGGTGCAACTCAGCTGAAACGTCGGAATTTAAGGTAAATAGTAGATTGTTAACCAAGGGATGAAAGCCTTTCACCCGAGTTAAACACTATCTACTTTTCATTTTTACTTTTTATTTAGAGAACTATGATAAAATCATTACTTACATGCCCACAAGCTGTTAACTATTGCCCACAGGAGAGAAAACTAGCGTGTTAGCGCTAACTGTACATTTTTTCTCCTGTGGGCAATAATTAACAGCTTGTGGGCATGTAAGTAATGATTTTATCATAGTTCTCTAAATAAAAGGAGAACCTTTTCACGTGGATAAGGGTTAAATAAGAAAATTAACCTTTATAGCCCTTAACTCTTGTGTATGTCTACAGGAAAGACGTGAACACAGTTTTCTGTTTGACCGAAATATGTGTACAAAACGCGAGAGTTTAAAGTGATATTAGTCAGAATTCAGGCCGATACTTCAATATATGCACACTTATTTAAAATTTATTCGCCTAGCGATTTCGCTATTGAGTCCATATCGAGTCATGATTTATATTTGCCGCTCGTTATGTAAATTGCTTCTAGTATTCGGAACTGAGCGTTTAAGTTTATCGAACCTACGTTTAGTTTCCATTTGGATACATTCTGGCTTTGTGTATTAGGTACTAGCGACCCGCCCCGGCTTCGCACGGGTTAACAAATTATACATAAACCTTCCTCTTGGCTCACTCTGTCTATTAAAAAAACGCATCAAAATCCGTTGCGTAGTTTTAAAGATCTAAGCAGACATAGGGACAGACAGACAGCGGGAAGTGACTTTGTTTTATACTATGTACTGATCTATCGAATGCAGCTATGCAGCATAAAGGATGACTCACGCTGAACCGGGCCGGGCCTGGCGGCGGTTTCTATGGAAAGCACCACGTGATCACCGATCATAGAAAATTACATGTCGGACGCCTCGGCCCGGACCCGGCCCGGTCTAATGTGAGTCATCATCGTAATCTTCCTCTAGTGTCTGCAATTTAAAATATGATCAGGCTTGTTAATACAGTGATTCAAACTCTATTTACAAATGATTCCTAATACTTACCTAATAGTTCGTTTCTAGCGGTAAGAGCGTGCGACTTTCAATCCGAAGGTCGCGGGTTCAAACCCCGGCTCGTACCAATGAGTTTTTCGGAACTTATGTACGAAATATCATTTGATATTTACTAGTCGCTTTTCGGTGAAGGAAAACATCGTGAGGAAACCGGACTAATCCCAATAAGGCCTAGTTTACCCTATGGGTTGGAAGGTCAGATGGCAGTCGCTTTCGTAAAAACAAGTGCCTACGTCAATTCTTGGGATTAGTTGCTAAGCGGACCCCAGGCTCCCATGAGCCGTGGCAAAATGCCGGGACAACGCGAGGAAGATGATGATTCTCCTTATGACTGCTTATGCTATGACTGCTTTTTGGTGAATAACTCCTTGTCCAAGACAGCTACTGCTGCTGAAATGCTGAGCAATTTATCATCTTCTTCTATGTTTTTCAGTAAAGAATCGACATGCATGGCAGCCTCACTCACACCAGCATATCTCCGAATATCCGGCCCTTCCACCTCTCATATCACCTTCAATAATAAAAGCATGACCATTGACCACCTAAACACATACCTTCCAGAACCGAACAAGCAAAAAAGACATCTAATTAAAAAAGAAACAGAAGAAGACTACGATTATGAAGACAGTCATGAGGATATTCTTACAAAACTCAGAAGATCAAGTGAAAAATTACTTAGAAGACATAAAAGACAACTAAATTCTGGCAGCCAAGAAGAAGAAACATTAGATAATAAAGAGAAATTAAAACCAAAACTAAAGAAATCAAAGATTCATGATATAACGAAACTTAAAAAGATTTTAGAAGATTATGATGATGAAACAAAGTCTTCTGAAGATGAAAGTCACGAAAGCTTATTATCGAAATTGAAATCTAGACGTTTAACGAAATTAAAGTCGAATAAAGAGGAAAGTGAAGAACGCCCTAAAAGATTAAGAAGATTATCTAAAGATCAATTGGAAGTGAGTCACAGACAATGGAAGAGGTTTGCGAAATGGGCTAAAGATACTGGTTTTAGTTTAGTGTTTGCTGTGAACAATGGTGAGAAGACTGAGACTGGTATGTGGGATCCTAATCCAGCGTTGAACATGCTCACTATAGCGGATAAGGATGATGTGCAGGAAATCTACTGGCAGTTGGGTTACGGTAAGTTCCAGTGTGTTAAGCAGTTTAAAGTCACTGCAGTGTGTTCACGGAAAGCAGTTTAAAGTCACTGAACAGCAGTTATTTGTTTGGGTGAATTATTCAAAGATGTATGTTCTGATTCATATTTGGCTTGTGCAAATAAGGCCATGCACCTATGTAATTTTCGCATGCAATTCTCTAATTCCACTATAAATTATCGTTGCAATTTTCACATTCCCCAGTCGTCTCTTATTTTCCATGTCGTATAAATAATTAGCGTTTCAGTTAAGCATTTCAACTCTAGTAAATGCGCACAAAATTTGCTTCATACCGTCCCTTCTTCGTTCTACAATTTCTTTTTAATTCGTTAACTTTACAGTTTATTATTTCGTTTCTTTTATTTCTAAGACTGTGCAGTAAAGAGCGTCTTCTTGGTACAAGGCAGTTAGCTTTAATACACCATAATGAACTGCTTCCAGAATGTAACAACCAAACCCTCGAAGACTACCTCAACGACCTGCAAACCCTCCGCATGATGGTGGACACATTCGACTCCCGCCACTGGAAGGTGGTCGGTGGTGACGTGTCAGCATGCCTTGAAGCAGGTTCTAAGAGCGACTTTAAGGATTATGTGACGCTGTCCGCTGATAATATGGATGCTGTGCTGCTAAATGGGTAAGTTGCGTACCTACTTAGAAAACTTAAATAAAATAAAATAAAGTCTTAGGTAGGTACTTGATTTGGATTGGACATCACACGGAAACCGAATTAATAGCAGGCCTAATTTCCCCTCTTCTTTAATGATAATTATTTAAGATTACGGAGCTGATATTATATGAGATTAGGTTATCGAGCCGACGCCAGGCTCACATTAGCAAGGCGTGGCAGCGACTTTGTGCTGTAATTTTTGAAAAATTCATAGTTATTTTGCGAAGAAAAAATTAAAAAAAGTTTTTCTCGAAATATACTGTGGTAGGAAAAGACCTAAGTACGCGATGCTACATTCTTAAGTTTGCTATGCCCTAACAAGGCCCATGTTAAACAACTCATAGGTATTATGTAATAGATTAATAGCTATAACACCACTGTTTCCAATAAATATGATTAATAGAAGGGAAGTATGATGATGAACCAAAAGAAACAAAATCTCATTGTTTTCAGCAACTCATCCTCCCATGAGCTTGCCCGCATGTCAGAATCCTCTCGTCTGTCCCTGCTCCGAGTCCTCAGTACCAGTAACGCACTCTGGCTGACGGAACGCCCGCAGCAGCATAGCGAACAGGTCAGTAACACCTAATATAGCTGGTCAAGCAGATCTTGTCAGTAGAAAAAGGCGGCAAATTTGAAAAATGTAGGCGCGAAGGGATATCGTTCCATAGAAAATTTGAATATCGCGCCTTTTTTTTACTGACAAGATTTGCTTGACCAGCTTTATATATACCTTTAGAAAAACCGGCGTACTTAATCCTTTGAACACTTTACGTTATAAACATAAACGTTACTCACACGCCAATATCACGCGCGCAAGCGAGCTAATCTAAACCTTACTTGAAAGTGTGAAGGTTACTTTGACTTTTATTCTGTTATTTTATGATTGATACAGTGTAATGATAGAAACAAATGCAAATTAGTCTTATCATAATTCCATCAATAATATTGCGAATGAAACTGACTTTATCTCAATCATATGAAGTTACCGATGTGGTATTTATAGTTGGTCAAACCAATTTGTCACTAAATAAAAGCAAAAAAAAAATATACTCATCCTTTTCTTTTGGGTGCTAGTACTAGTGTAAGACAAAGATAGTTTTATTCTCTCTGTCTATGTTTGAAATGAGACAGTCCTTTGACAAACCATGTATATGTGTTCAATGAACTTCATTGCGCTGTAGGCATGACTAGTGACAACGCCTTTAGGTGTTCTTGGCGTTTAAATGGTTAATATTTAATTATTATTTATTTGGCAGGCGCGTGCGGCAGACTGGCTGACCAGCCTCGGTTACTCAGCCAGGAACGGCTTCCATGTGCACTTCAGAGAATTGCTCGAGAAAGAGTTGTATGAACCAACTTTGGTAAGTGAATACCTACAGAAAATGCCATATATATTTATTTAACAACTCACGTAAGTACAGGCTGCGTCCGGGCCGGAGCTTCCGGAGCTTCGTTTTCTATGGCAAACATCACGTGATCACCTGTCATTAGAGTTTGCACGACGGATCCGAAATGTATGGGAAGATCCGCGGATCCGGATCCGGATCCGGATAATTTCATACATTCCGGATCCGGATTGCAAACCCTACCTGTCATTGAAAAGTAAGCGCCGGAAGCTCCGGGCTGGATACGGCCTGGTCGGCCCAGCTACCATTTTTTAAGAAACATATTCTGCAAGCGTTATGTAGCGGGCACAAGTTAGGTACTTTTGTTTAAGCTTGCGGCTATTTAAGTATGCACCTACATAGGTTACAATCTCTTAGGTACAGAAGGTAATATTAAGTAGTAGTTTTTTATTAAATTTATTATATGTAAAATGTTTAAATCTACAAAAAATGTAAAGTACCTTATAATTTCAGGTACCTATCTAATTATCTATTACACTTCTACAAATATAAACATGAAACTGGTATCACAGGGTTTCTCAATTTTGCATCCCCACGTATCACTACGTCTTTTCCTGATCTCCGTACAATCACTGTCGAACTTTTTGGAGTTCATAAACTAGTTTAAGAAGCCCTGCCTTAGGAAAGTGTCTTTAAATTTTTCTATTCTAACTTGTATCTTCACACACAAACTCAACAAAAAATACCTCTAACGCGCGATAACGTATAACTTGTTGCATTTACCTTCCAGAGCTTCTACATGGCCCTACTATTCAAGAACCTAGTCGGCGAGCGCGTGTTAGAACTCACCATGGAACCGTCCGACGGACAAGCGGCTCTATTCGCACACTGTACATCGCTGCGACACAAGCCAGTACCAGGCGCGGTAACACTTTACGGGGTGAACATGGACAGCGAACCGGCGAGGTTCTCGGTGAAGCTGGCGAAGAGGGAGGAGGGGGGAGATATAATGCAGTTTATATTGGGGCATGATCATAGCGGGTAATGCTTCCTGATTGAGTCGTTGGCAGATAATCTTGGGTTTACGAGCCTTTACCTGTAGGATGATGTTGTTAGATTATTCGGACTACATTCTCAAATTTATTTCGGTGGCTTTATTTATATTAGGTGTACCATCTAAAGCTAAGTTTTTATGAAGTTTTTATAAATATGTAGCAATTACGAGACAATTACACCAGATAGTTTTTTGATTTGATACATTACTTTTTAGCTTCTAGTACAATTTCTTGGTATTAGTGAATAAACTGTGCTCTTAACGAATCTTTTCACGATTTCAGCAACATTGTCGTAAATGGTCGGCCAATGTTCTACGAGGGGAACATCCGACCAGTCGTCAAGCGGGTCCGCCCATTTAAGACCCTACTTCTCAACCTGCCTCCTAAGACCTTCGGCTTCTGGGTCCTTGCCAACACCAAGGTCAACGCTTGCTTTGATTATAATGACAAGGATACCGCTACTCTAGTTGAAGCCAAACCTGTAAAGATTAAAGAGGAAAGTAAAGAAGAAATAGATGTTGAAGAAAATAAGAGTAAAACAACAAACAAAACAAAAGATCCAAATGAAAATGAATCCAAGGAAAAGGAACTTAATGAGAGTGAAGAGAAAGTTAGATCTAAAAGATCCATTAATTTAGACGATTTTGATCTTAATATCGATCTAAATGAATTTAACGATATCAATAATGATGAAGCATTGCGAAACAGGATCGACAGTATGAACAGAGGTTTAAGAGATGTTCAAGGTTTAATTGAACTTAAAGACAATCTGATAACAAACAGAGTCAAACGTCAAACTTCTGAAGAAGAATTTGATAGCAGGAGGAAGCTGGGAAGACAATCGTTAAAGAAAGGAGACAGGAAGATTAAACACGAACATAAACTATTAGGTTCAGGCATTTTTGAAAAACTTATGAACAACCTCCATGGTATTAAGATTTCAAAATTAAACTTGACTAAGAGCATTAAGGGACTCAAACAAAGAAAGTTAGGTAAAAATAATATGAGTACACTTTCCAAGAGGAATTCAAGGAATTACAGAAACCGAGAAGATCTCAGTGAAGTTGATGAAGATTCTCACTTGAGAAGGAAAAGGAGTTTATTAGTTAACAATAAAAAACGTGAAGATGATAAGACTGCGGAGAACGAAATAGATTTAGACGGAAAATCGCATTCAAAATATGGTAAATTTTTGAAGAAGCATAAAGAAATGATGAATTTTCAAGAGGCTATTGAAAATGATGACGACAGATCAACTGATTATGAGAATGATAACCACAAATCTAGAAAAGATAATGAAGGGATAGAAATAAATACTAAAATAACAGAAGACGATGCAGAAATTAAAATTAGTGAGAATGCTAACCATGGCTTGTTGGAAACTGCTTTCGAGAACGTTCTCTCGTTATTAGACGAATTAAATCACAATTTAAGTAAACTCTGGTCAGCGCTGTCATTTTTGGATTAAAATGGCATCTACAGATAATTTAAAACACTAGTTCACAACCATAAGTATTAGGAAGCCTTTTTATAGGTCTCGGGCGGCTAGACGTAACCCTACGATGTAAAATATGTTATTAGTAATTCGTTTTTTATACTTTTTTACAAAATAAATTGATGAAATATTATGCTATGTATTATTTAATTTTTATATCTACCTACCATTATTATACTCGTATTATAAGTATGACCATTTTGCGAAGGTTAACAAAAATAGTTTTTTTGGAATCATCTCCTTTTTTATTCGGTTTTATTCTTTGTTGCAGAGTTATCTTGGTTTGACTTGTGACTAAGGCCAAGTGTCATATTGTACTGGTAACCAAGGTAACTCCAGGTTTAACCGGTTAACTCCAGGTTAATGAAAATGGTGCAAGTGACCCAGATACTTAAAATTGAGAATGGACAAATTCGGCCAATAAAAAATTAGTCAGCAAGATTTTGTCGTCAATTATTAAATGAAACACCCGAGACCAAGAATGCAATCCACTTGGTAATATTATGTGTCAGCAAAATTTAGGTTGCAATCGGCAATATTTTGCTAATTGTCAGCAAAAAACTAATCTATACGTGTAAATTTTTGTTGGTGAGCACAAATGTATATTTACGTATAAAATCATAATAAACGAGTCATCAATCATCATCATCATAATCAATGAGTAAATATATAAAAAAAAACACTATACTTAGCTCTTCTTATTGTACTGCTTATAGTTCTTAGGGCCGGTACAGACGGACTGCAATCCAACTGCAAATTATATGGGAACTGCACGCCGACTGCATGACAACTGCAACGTCGGTGTGCAGTTCCCATACAAGTTGCAGTTGGATTGCAGTCCGTCTGTATCGGCCCTTATGCTCCCATTAAGCAGTTTAGGGATGTTACTGCGTTGGTTAAGACACGATTAATTTTACTTACCGAAAATATTTTATTACTATCCAAGGGAGTAATGAATTAAACAACAGTATGGTGGTACAATGTAGTTATTTATTATTTAACAACATGTTAGGTAGAACATTTTCAAACTCGCCCGCGGCAGCTGAAAACCCCTACCTCTAAACTTTATACATAACTAATAATGGGACCTCTGAAACATAACAGCATGGGACACAAAAGGCGAAGCCTACACTACGTGAACCGTGAAACTAAACCGTATCCCTTTAACGATAGAGACGATTATCGATTGGCAGTTTGTACAGCCAACTGCAAACGAAACCTAAATTATTCTCAACAACGCGGTTTCACAAAAGCTCAATCCAATTATCAATTACCTAAAAACATTTTCAACAATATTATTAACCCCTTTTTTCGTTTTTCATCCATAACTCTAAGTTAAATGTAATCGTGGATAAACTACTAACCTTCGTTAATCGTTTTTATAACAATACAACATGCCAGACCACGCGGAGTGGTCGATCAAAGATTTTTTTGTCTTTACACTTTTTTTGTTACGGTTAACTTGCGATTTAACACTAGTTGTCACTAATATTAAAAACTAACCTTCTATCAGTGATCTTGGCCAATAATAACTATTCTAAAAACAACAAGCGCATAGGGAAACAGACGGACAAAATTTAGCTATACAGAACATATATATTAACCAGCTTTCGCCGTGGCAGTTTAATCCATCCTCCCATTTCCCTGTGCCTCATTTTAAGAACACCTGAAAAAAAAACAATATAGAGAATAAAGCCCCCTCCACACTCGTGCGCGAATCGTGGCGCGAAGCCGCGACTCACGCACATAGTCTGGAGGGGGCTTAAAAGAAAAAAGCGCAAAATGTGTGTGGCACTTTTACAGTCAGTTCTTTGCTTTTAAAAATTCTCTCTATACTGCGAGTAACGTCAGAACATATAACGTAATATATATCTATGATAAAGTAATATTGGCGTGTGTCGAAGCTCTCGTGTGTGTTCGATTGTGTCGTTGTCTCTAAATTCATCTATTACTATTTGTCTATGGTATCCAAGATTGTATTCCGTATCTTTAGCGTAGCATTTACCAATATAAAAAAATTCTTCTATATAAGGAACCATAATTCATATTAACTCACATTTATAGACGGGTCTATCGCGAAATTTATTGTATTACCTTTATTTACCGACTTTCGACACAGGTTTGACTGGTCGTGGTCGCGGCTAACTTAGTAAATGTGAGTTAATATGTGTTCAAAACGCGAAAGTTCTAAATACCATAATTTATTTCAGTAAAGACGTACGCTAAAGGTGAAATTACAGGTCATAGACACGCTGAGTGCTGCCGATTGTGTATTCATTTGAATATTTAGTCTATGGTATAGAGGAATATTTCAAATGATTAAACAACCGGATACTGAGTGTTCAAAGAGGTGACACATTTGTAACATTTTTAACTAGACTGTGTTGAGATAGAGGACTACGAAGGAAAACACGCTAAAATATTAAAATATACCCCGTCCAAAGTAGCCAGCCATTTAAAATAGTTTTTTTTGTTGAAATAAGGTCTTTGGCTTTATTACAATGGACAGGGTATACGAAGTAACAGTGAAATGTTAGAAATGTGTCTATTCCCGTGGCAGACCCTAATCTACTCCAACTATAATATGTTCATTTATCAATAAATTGTTAACAAGGTTTGTATTAAATTGTATAAGTCTACCATTTCATAACTCCTCTAAGGAAAGAACAACAGTGAAAGATTCACCCTACACAGGGCAAGGAACATTAATAAATTCAAGAAAAACTATCACTTTTAAGGACAGGAAGCCTATGAAGGCCAAAAAGTCACTCCCACCTAAATCATCTAAAAAAAACATATATAAATAGACAACAATAATTATTCATAGTAAATATATATTTTACCCTGAGTACGAAAGTCATAAGATCAATCAATCTATTTTATCAACTGATCGCTGAGAAAATCTATAGTTGGTCAAAATCCGTGTGGGCCTTAAACGTAGCTAAATGCGTGAAAAGGAATTTGTTTTTTTATAAATAACGTACAATTATTACTAAACTACACATCTACCTTGTATAAACCTCTTTATAAATGCACTATATTTTTTTAATATGAAAGAAAAGAGTCGGTATAAGTTTTATCTGTGAGTGTGCAATCAATCTGTATGTAAGTTTATTTATTTACTACGATTTGAAAGACAGTGGGAAAGACATGTTCGATGCAGTGATGTATAGTATAGTATCTTCGGCCAGGTTGGCCCTGGTCTAAATATATATTATAACCTCGCCGCTGCAACCTTAGGCAATAACTTGGTACCTCTTGTACTTGTAAATCTTGTAATGCTACAACCATTTGATATCACCCAAATTCCTTTACAATATGCGCAGTTAAGCATATAATCTAATTACAATAAACTATACATTGAACATCGAAAGCTTATACAGACACACAGATAGCCGCAGCGTTAAATATAATAATATATTTTCATAACAAAACTTTCGTCAGACACAGTTATATTAGATATATTAAAACGCACTCACGTATGTTAAGTTTATTTAATTGCTCAAAATGTTTCGCTCCGTAGGAGCTTCTTTACCGGGAGCACGCGTTGGCGGACCGACGCAGACTGCGGGCTGCAGCGCTCAGCGATCAATTGCTCGGCGCGGGCGACGGGCCGTTGAAGAAGCTCCTCGATATGGAGCGAAACATGTCGAGTAATTATCAACTTACGGGAATGACCTGTTTCAATATGTCTAATATAGTAATTTATTTATAAAAAAAGAGAAAATAAAAGACGAATTGAAGAGAGAACGACACTGATTCACACGTCAAGAGCTCACACTTAACTATTTTCTTCATGCAAGTCGCGTCAGACCTAGTTTTTAAATTTAAACTGAAATAGATGGCATATACTAAAGAAAATGTGATCTAGGCCTCCTAAACACCATCCATGATAACTTTGCACTGACTTGGCATTAACAATGCATACATATCCCATAGAAGTGACATAGCTCTTGGCAGGAAAACTTAAGCGTGGGCTGACTATGCAAGCCTAGTATGGAACTTGTACCTAGCATTTCCATATTAGTATCCATTATACCCCCTAGGTCATTCACCTCAGTACCTGTCCCAATTTCCTCAGCATATGCAATCTTGAATGATTCTACATTAAAACAGTACAAATCAAAATTGAAAATAATTTGATTTGTCTTATAGTTTTACATTAGTGACAGTAGCGATAGTCAAGTATCTACGTACCAAAATAATCCTTCTGCTAGCACTATTACTACTTTAAACGGGAATCAACAACGAAGAGCACAGGCTAGAAACTACCTACTATTAGATCGAAGATAGACGCACAGACAAGGGTACTATATATAGGTATATACTCGATAGCTTCTTGATATAGAAGTGGCAACTAACATTAAGATACAAGGAGAGCTCAGAGGTGAACTTTGGAACATTGGTCGTGTCAAAATGATATCAAAATCGACAGGTCCGACTGAATCTTATATCTATTATTGTTTATTCCGAATAGCTACAAACAACCTTTAACTATGATTGCCATGCACATACATAGAACTATCTGTTGTAATATGATAAACAAACATTGGATTTTAGGGGGCAAAGTTAAATGATAGGCAGGGAGTTCATAAAAGCATCGGTAATTTTGTCGATATAGGAACTCCTCACCTGTTATTTAATTTTGCTCCCTAAAATCCCACGTCTGATGATAAACCTAAGCTAGTCACACATACAACGTGAAATACAAAGATATACATTAGTTTTAAGAGAGTGATGTTTGCAAGTATGGACGGGAGCTCAGAGAAGCGATGCCCATCAGTTGTCCAACAGATCAATGAATCAGGACATAATTGTGGTTTCATGTTCATGTTGCAAGAGCTAATGCTATGCGTGCTCGAAATTAGGTCCTATCGAAACAAGCTATGAAAATATACATATGTGTGCAGTAGAGTGCGAGAAAATATTGATTCTTATACATCAGAAAATAGAGTAGCATTCTCGATAAATAATCAGAAATTATTGTTGTATTTTAATATTTACATGTGTGTGTATATTGAATAGTATTTCTGATTTCGCAATAGATATTGAAGGTAGGATATAATTGACCAGAATACAGTATAGATAGGTACTTAAAGGAAACGCAGAAAGGAAGTAGAAAGAAATGATAGTTTAGATCTAAAGCGTGATGTTATAGAACGGATGAACGCTGTTTTAGTGTAAATACATGATGTGCTGATCGAATGCGAAGCGATCACAGTCCTAGAAGAGAGACCGGTATGCGTGATCGAAGTCGAAGGAAGCTATTACCAGAGAAGTGTTTCGCTCGGCGCCGGCCTAGCGTTTGTTTATTATTTATATATCACAGCTTTTGACGATAACAAATCTTTTGCATTTGCAGCGTTATACGTGGAGATAATTATCCGAACAACCGGCTCTGTGTCCTTCTCGGTCGTACTTCGCCGTTCAAAGTGTTCAAACTGTCGCACCAAAGGGCAAGATCGCTCGAAGAATTCGCTCTCACTACGTAACATTATATCCCTAAGCATTAAAACATCGATAAAACATTAGATTCGACCGTCGCGTGCCTGAACGTAAACGCGATGTGTGGGTCTCTGATATCTACAACTTTACATTACTCTAAACGAACATCGATCTTATATTAAAGGCATGCAGAACAAAATGGACAAGGGCGGCGATCCGCGCGGTTCCTATTATATGTTCGATGTGGACAATAAGGCTAGGTCGGTTACAGGTACACCTAAACTGAATACACAGACACAACACCGAGTAACACTGCAAAAGCACGCATGCAAGAGAGTCGAGGCAATAGTTGAAGTCGCGAAGGAGCGATCCGACCGAGGCCGGGGAATTTGGATGAAACAAATATCCGTAAAGACCTAATACATTGTTATTTCAATGTAGCCGCTGGCAGAGAGAGAGAGAAGTATCGTAAACACAGTCGAGTATTGAAACAACTACACGCGTGCTAAGTCTTCCTATATTACTTATTTCCCTCTTTAATAATAATACACCGTTTCGTCTAGTTGTATTTTATATTATTTCCTCTTTACACTTAAATAACAATATATCACAAGCGTCAACATATAAAACTGGTATGTTTCACATTTCACACGGGCCGCCGCGACGCGGTGCGTGCACGCGCACACACGCACGGGTCACGCACGCACGGATCACGCACGGCACGCACGCTTACGCACGAGCGCCGCTGCGGCAATGACTTTTTGACCTTGCTGGAACGCGCTTTAAGTACATATCGGTTGATCGAGGGCTCACATTAACTTTTATGAATGTATAAAAATATTATTGCTTATTATCAAGCACCAACGCGCCTCTAGCCAACTACGTTCCGAAAAAATTTAGAATTCGAATCTCTCCTACGAATTTGAGCGCGAATGATTATCCGAACGAAATCGTCCTGGGCGGGAGGGAGATGTGTTTGGGTGAAACATCGTAACAGTGACCTTAGCACAGCTACATCATGTATTCGGTTAATATAATAATAAACGTGGCGCCATGCGGCGGCCATTTTGTGGTGGCGGCCATTTTGCGACGGCAGCCATCTTGTCGCCGGCGCCAGCGCTGCGCGCTCACTGCATCACGCACTTACTCTCGATCTGCGATTTTAGTTCGTTAACTTGCGTTTCGATGGTGTTTTTCAATTCTGAAACATTACAAAGGAAATTGTTACTAACTTGAATCGTATAAGAAAGTTAGTTACTTATTTTAATCTAATTTTCAGGGTTCCGGTGACAAAATGGCAGAAACGGAACCATTACCTTCAGATTCGTCATCGGTATATTTTGCAGTAGTAGTTAAGATTTAAAAAATATATTTCTAAAGGGGTGTTAATGGTGCTTATCCCGACATGTAGGTATTTTGTGAGCAGTTTCTATAATAATGTGGATTATTTTATCGATTCAGTGTTTGTTAATTCTTATAAACGGCCGAGCCACATGTATTCTCGACGTCTATAGCCTCACAGACCTAGTATTAATGGTAGGTACTCATTCTTCAATTCATCCTGTTCTACTAGCTCAGCCTCAGAGCTCCTAGGACATCTTCCTCATGAGGGGGTTGTCGGGCTCCTCTTTCTTAGGGACCGTGTAATGGTGGGAACTCATTAATTACGTTCGTGGTCACAGGCAGACTGGCGAGGAATTGTGTCAACATTTTCTTGCCGCGCGGGTTTTTCTTACACGATTAAAAAAAATCCCGTGGTAGTTATAAAAGTATAAATATAAAATATAAAAGTATAAAATTAATTCATCCTAGTCTTCTAGCTTAGCCTCACAGCTCCTAGGGCATCTTCTTCCTCATGAGGAGGTTGTCGAGCTCCTCCTTGGGGATCGTGTAATGGTGGGTACTCACTAGTAAATTCATCCTGTTCTACTAGCTCAGCCTCAGAGCTCCTAGGACATCTTCTTCATGTGGGGGTTGTCGGGCTCCTCCTTGGGGGTTGTGTAATGGTGGGTACTCACTAGTAAATTCATCCTGGTCTACTAGCTCAGCCTCAGAGCTCCTGGGGCATCTTCTTCCTCATGAGGGGGTTGATGGGCTCCTCTTTCTTGGGGGTTGTGTAATGGTGGGTACTCACTAGTAAATTCATCCTGGTCTACTAGCTCAGCCTCAGAGCTCCTGGGGCATCTTCTTCCTCATGAGGGGGTTGATGGGCTCCTCTTTCTTGGGGGTTGTGTAATGGTGGGTACTCACTAGTAAATTCATCCTATTCTACTAGCTCAGCCTCAGAGCTCCTAGGACATCTTCTTCATGTGGGGGTTGTCGGGCTCCTCCTTGGGGGTTGTGTAATGGTGGGTACTCACTAGTAAATTCATCCTGGTCTACTAGCTCAGCCTCAGAGCTCCTGGGGCATCTTCTTCCTCATGAGGGGGTTGATGGGCTCCTCTTTCTTGGGGGTTGTGTAATGGTGGGTACTCACTAGTAAATTCATCCTATTCTACTAGCTCAGCCTCAGAGCTCCTAGGACATCTTCTTCATGTGGGGGTTGTCGGGCTCCTCCTTAGGGGTTGTGTAATGGTGGGTACTCACTAGTAAATTCATCCTGGTCTACTAGCTCAGCCTCAGAGCTCCTGGGGCATCTTCTTCCTCATGAAGGGGTTGATGGGCTCCTCTTTCTTGGGGGTTGTGTAATGGTGGGTACTCACTAGTAAATTCATCCTATTCTACTAGCTCAGCCTCAGAGCTCCTAGGACATCTTCTTCATGTGGGGGTTGTCGGGCTCCTCCTTGGGGGTTGTGTAATGGTGGGTACTCACTAGTAAATTCATCCTGGTCTACTAGCTCAGCCTCAGAGCTCCTGGGGCATCTTCTTCCTCATGAGGGGGTTGTCGGGCTCCTCTTTCTTGGGGGTTGTGTAATGGTGGGTACTCACTAGTCAATTCATCCTGTTCTACTAGCTCAGCCTCAGAGCTCCTAGGACATCTTCTTCATGTGGGGGTTGTCGGGCTCCTCCTTGGGGCTTGTGTAATGGTGGGTACTCACTAGTAAATTCATCCTGGTCTACTAGCTCAGCCTCAGAGCTCCTGGGGCATCTTCTTCCTCATGACGGGGTTGATGGGCTCCTCTTTCTTGGGGGTTGTGTAATGGTGGGTACTCACTAGTAAATTCATCCTGGTCTACTAGCTCAGCCTCAGAGCTCCTGGGGCATCTTCTTCCTCATGACGGGGTTGATGGGCTCCTCTTTCTTGGGGGTTGTGTAATGGTGGGTACTCACTAGTAAATTCATCCTGGTCTTCTAGCTCCGCCTCGGCCGCCAGCTCCTCGGGCGTCTTCTTCTTCCTCATAAGGGGGTTGTCGGGCTCCTGCTGTTGCTGTTCCACCACCTCCTCTTTCTTGGGGATTTTGTACTGGAAACAGGAAAGGAAAGCGTTAGGTACAGTGTTTGACTTTGAATGTGACATCAGATTTCTGGGCCCGTCGCATTAAAAAACGAGACCAAAGTATTGCAGTTTTTTTCTACCAGTTTCTTTTTATTACGCCTTAGGTATTACGCTCATTACGCGTGGCGGTGTCCTGTCACTGTGCAGTGGAGTTAACGACAAAAAATCGACAGAGATAGGACTGTTAGAACCCTGCCTGGTTATTCCATATTGTATGGAGTTCTGAAGCAATAAAATTAACAATTGATTAGCAATTGAGAGAGTGCAAATCCGTTTTAAAATGGCAGCTAATTCAGAAAATTAACCGATAGATGTTTTGAATTTCATGCCGTGGTAAGCCCCGAGGTGAGATCAACATGGTGGATTTATCTTGTGTCAATTTTAATAAAGAATATAAAAAAACGTGTTAAAGTTTTAAAACTAGTGGAGGACTGAATAAAGACCCGCAAGGAAGATGAAGAATAAAGATAATTTGAGATTCACAAACAAATAAATACAAGAATCCAAAACATAATTAATAAATATGCGTGTATCATGAAATTTATTCAACTCATTATATACTTGAAAGTACATATATAGAATATGTCCTATAAGTATATATACCTACATATTGCCAAATAATGACGGATATATATTTTAAGATTTAATCTCCTCAGGGCCTTTAGCTCCGTCCCCAAATAAGATCAGTTGGGGCATGTGCTCCCATTGGACAAGTGCGACTTCTTTAGATTACAAGAATGGCAAAAGAGTTGAGGCCTTTTTACAGCATCTACCCAGAGTGCACTCCTCCTTTTAGTCACTGAGAAAAGTGTGACTATTTAATACGAAAAAAGGCCCATGAATCTTACGCCGTACCTGTATTGTAGGGAGACGCACTTGTACCGTAGGGGTACTTACCACAGCTAACTTTATTCTATTTGGAACAGCTGACCTGTTTACATTTGCACTTCCGCTTGCATTTGGGTGAGTTGGTGACAAGTGGCCCCAACTAAGGGAGAAAAGAGTTTAATAAAGAATTTTGGATTTAAATGAGATTTTGTTAAATTAAACTGTTTCGTGTGTCAACATGCAGTTCAATTATTTCAAAGAAAATATTTAAATGACTAAAAGTAAAAATTGGGTAAATTTTGTGGCTCGATTTTACAGAATAAATCAATCCTAATATAGTTCTAAACCTTGACAATTTGATAATGGTTTTTCAAGGCAGAAAAGGAAAAAATAATACTAATCAAGACAATTCTAACAAACCGAATTAGGTTGCGTTGTTTTATCACAGAGTTCCTATGGCCACCTCCTCTTTCCATCGTTAGATCAGCTCGATGATACCATAATATTGAATTGTCGGTCAACTTACATACCTATTTCAAATTTCAGCTCAATCGAATAATGGGTCTAATTTTGCAAGATTTGTAGAGTAAACATAGAGTCTGTGCGGAAAGAGAAGAGTTCCGGAATGAATTGGGTCTCATATATTCCACGACAAACATTGTAAGTGAAATAAAAGCTTGTAATAATATCCTTATCCCAGTGTTTCTAGAAATAAAGCCCAACCTTGTTATTCCAAGACTAACAACCCAGCAAAGGCAATAAGAATGCGTTTTGGGAATCCATGACATTTCGAACGGGAGAGTTCGATATTTGAGTGTATCGATGAAATTGGTTGAATTATAGTGGCCGAGCCGCTGCTCCCGACTTGCCCTAATTTCCCCGAGGAAAAGCTCAAAGGTTTACGTTAGTATGGAGTTTGTAGTATTGCAACTTGGGAAATATTTTTCAGTAGATGCTATTTCTCATTTTTTGGTGGCAGTGATGAGTATTAATTGTAAGAATAAAATTACAAATATAAAGCCCGCTGGTTAAAATATTAAGTTAAAAGTTAATATTGTCGAACAACAATAAGTCAAATGTCTTTGTGTACGGAAATTTTATTATAATCGGAAAATATTTTGATTGTTGTCTTGATAATCTGTTTTTGACCATCAAGATTTAAAACCATGTTAGGATTGGCTATAATTATGGTGTCATTCATGTTTGTCAAATCTAACAAGCAGATTATAATCGTTTTTCCTATCTGCAAATTTGACGGAAGCCGTTTTTATAAAAAATAAGAATTACATATAAATATTAGTACTTAATTCTTAAGATATAATAAAAGCTTAAAAAACAAAGCCATATTAAAAATTGAACTCAGTCCTGAAACAGTCTTTTTTTAATCCGATTGTTCCAATAATGCTCCTCCGGGATCTCATTACTACAGTAACAAGGCCCACGAGGCTAAGACAATTTTAATTGTGCCGGGCCTTATAAAATGAACATGATATTTAATCTTGCCGACGATATTGCGAGTTTGCGGGGAAGATTTTTTTATAGACTTACGGCCCGATTCGAACTTTAAGATATGGATTTGATATGTCAGTGTCAAATGTGACGTTTCTTCAAACAAAAATGTCACTTTTGACACTGACACATGAGACACATCTAATCAATATCGTTATTGACGTACCTATCTTAAGTTCGAATCGGATAGCTATGCAATCTTGAGGTTCAGAACTGCGGGCATAATCAAGATGATAATCGTTTGCGCTACAATAACGAAACGCATTCTGTCTCTCTATCACTCTTCGATACTAGTGTGATAGAGTAACAGATAGCGTTTCGTTCTCGTAGCGCAAACGTTTGTCATCTTGGCTATATAGGCCTGAAGGCCTCTGACTACCCACATCTCGATTCTTGCCCCAGCAACCACAACAAAGACCCACTTTCGGGGCATGAGAAATGAAAACAATATTTCGTTCCAATTTTGTACTTATTTCAATATTGTACCTACTTATAGTTAGTTACACAACAGTCATAAAACGTTTAACAACAGCCATCGCCTCAAAGCGCGCTCAATATTCGCGTCGCTCCGTTTTAATTACGCGTAGAAAGCTTTTAATGTCATTATGGAGTACGGAGCGAGACATCAATGGCTGCACTTTAGGTACAGTTGGCAACAAGTTCTTGTAAACCTTATGTAACCAGCCGTGAGAAAACGGAATGAAACTCAAGTCATTTCAGTCGCATAAGTGCTCCGTGAACATAATTTTGTACGGAGCACTAAAAACGTGACAGGTGTTCGGGACTCAAGTATAACCTACTCATATTCATCTTCCTCGCGTTGTCCCGGCATTTTTTGCCACGGCTCATGAGAGCCTGGGGTCCGCTTGGCAACTAATCCCAGGAATTGGCGTAGGCACTAGTTTTTACGAAAGTGACTGCCATCTGACCTTCCAACCCAGAGGGTAAACTAGGCCTTATTGGGATTAAGTAGTCCGGTTTCCTCACGATGTTTTCCTTCACCGAAAAGCGGCTGGTAAATATCAAATGATATTTCGTACATAAGTTCCGAAAAACTCATTGGTACGAGCCGGGGTTTGAACCCGCGACCTCCGGATTGCAAGTCGCACGCTCTTACCGCTAGGCCACCAGCGCTTCTAGTGTGACAGGTGTTCGGGACTCAAGTAAACCTACATAATATTTAAAACTTTCGCGTTTTGAACACATATTAACTCACATTTATAGACGGGTCTATCGCGAAATTTATTTAATTACCTTTATTTACCGACATTTCGACACAGGTTTCACTGGTAAAGGTAATTAAATAAATTTCGCGATAGACCCGTCTATAAATGTGAGTTAATATATATATAACCTACAGCCAAAAAAGGCAAAACCTTTTCCAAAAAGAGCCTAAAATTAAGCATAAACCGGCGCTGTATGAACCTAGTAATATTTTTCACTGGTAAAGGTAATTAAATAAATTTCGCGATAGACCCGTCTATAAATGTGAGTTAATATATATAACCTACAGCCAAAAAAGGCAAAACCTATATATGTTCACGTCCACAACTTTCATTTTGTAATTGTAAGGGATAGAATAATATCCCGGAGTCCCTAGAGGGCGGCCCTTTATTACACGCAAAGAGAGGAACATGAGAATGTTATAATAAAATATAATGATATATTATGTTTTTGTATAATGATAAGCAAATAGCACTAAATGGGCCCGATCCGGATTTTGTAATAGACATCTATTAGATATCTTTTAGACATCGCCAAGATACGATAACGATATGTTTAAGATCTAACCTGTCAAATTTGACATTTGCACGATTCTGGAGATACTCTTGAACGATTTCCACAAGATATTACTTAGAGATCGAATTCACATCTAATAGATATCTAACACTGTTCAAAATACTACCTATACATGTGTCTATATATGCAGATTTGTCTCCCCCCCACACCTCCGGCCCGCGCGGTCCTCTAATTAGTTGACACCTATTTGGACAGACAGACGAAATAAGACATGCACCTAAACACCTGTGTGGTGCTCCGCGAACGTTGTGAATTTCGGATACCTGGAAGAATCCTGTGCCCTGGCCGAGTCCTCTGTGCGGATCACAAGCCCCGGTGAAACTGACACTGCTGTCTTGACAAACTGACAAATAATTATTTATCCCAAAATTGTGTACCTACTTGTCCCGTTCTTAAACATTTGGTAGCATTCATCGTAAAAGTGCCATTGGTTGCCCGAATTGCGCTGCAAAAGAGAACTAGTTGAAATCTGAACTATAACATATCTAGAATGGATCTAGTACATGTCGTCTCTTGTGAATATCTTGAAGTATCGTTTCTTCAAACAAACGCGTCACTTTTGACACTTGTTTGACACTGACATATCCATTCCATATCGTTTCAATCTCTAGTATTTGACGTATCTTAAAGTTCGAATATGGCCGTAAGTCTTGTATATGTTTAAAAAAACATAACTTGACCATGACTTAACGTGTTTGTATGTTTAAGTTAGGTACATTTGATATACCTAAGTCACATTTGATTTAAAATATTTTGTTGTTATAAGTAACATTTTAAACTAATAAGGTTTTGCAAGTTAAATTAAATCGAATGTGTTTTTTTCTAACTGTCTTTTTAATGCGTTTTTCGTTTAGGTAAATTACATACCTACCTCATTCGCTTTGGTTTCAGTTCCATAATAACATATATTTCTCAGACAAAGGCCATTTATTCCCGCCTGGGCCACCAGTGGACTTGGTCACTTTTTCTTTAGTGTATGGTATCTATTTCAGTTTATAAAGCCCATATATTTTTCTTAAACTGAAGCTGTTTAAATACACCTTTAGTATAAGAAAATAAACAATGTCCAACTCGATAATTCATAATCAATTTCATAGGATTTTCGGTATAAATACGCAAATGTAATAGTTATTTGTACAACAAGAGATCAAAGTTTGATATTTCTTCGAGTGCTTATTTTGAGTCCCGTGCAAGCGAAAGATTCTATAATAGATTCACGAGCGTAGCGAGTGAATCTAATTTAGAATCTTGAGCGTAGTAAGGGACTCAAAAGCGCACGAGATGTAAATAACTTTGATCTCGTGTAGTTCACAAAACTTTTCACCTCAGCAGTGAGAACATATTAGAGAACCCGAAAAATGTATTCCTTCTTCATCACTTACCTCTATTCACTCATGTTTTCTTAAGATATACCAACAATTAAATTCTCACCTCAGCATCTCGAAAATCGCATTTTGCTCATTTTGTCTCACTCAGTGAGCAAAATGCGATTTTGCTCACTGTTTTTAAGTAGCAAAGTACCCTTGTTCGATCTGCTGAGGTGAAAAATAAATTATCTTTGGATTCTTTTGTCTTTCAACTAAATCTACATTATTATCTAACATAAAGAAACAAACCCGATGTACATATAATATGAAAGTAAGTAGCAATAAAATTAAATTTCAATTAAATTATTCCAAGCCAATAATCCCAACCTTTTAGTAAATAAAATTTAACCTCCAAAGTTTCAGAGTAAAATCAACCGTATTACGCATTGTTATGGTTTCATTTTGAATATAGATAAGCTTTCATTATATTAATCCGTGCAAATCCCTGTGGTATACCCTCCGAATATTTTTATCTAGAATAAAAAGAGCGTAAGAGACGATATTTTTGTTTAGAGACCCGTCAGTTTGGGTAAGAAGGGTATTATAGATAATTTATTATTATTACCGAAGCATAAATTCTAATTATAAAAAGTTTCATTTCTGCTGTTATTTACGTTATTTTTTAAAACGTAATCTTCAGGATTTTTTGAAGTGGAAAGATATTTTAGAATTAGAAAAAAAATGCTTAGTCAATATTATTTTACTTTAAATGTAGGTATAATGTTTAAACGAAAATACAGGGTGCTTCCTATAACAGGAGCAATAAATTAAACTGTAGGCTGTACTCCTCAAACTGACCAACATTTGTTCAACTTTTAAAAATTATGAATCCTTTAGACTTCCACTTTTTCATACAAAATAAATATTGCCTTCAATGTACGCTGACATCAGTGTGTTTGACGTTGCTTGTCACGCTTTAAACATAACAAAATTTGCAATACATTGCGTCTTAGAATAAATTTTAAAGTGTAATAAATATCAAAACCTGAGTTATTTTCAAAAGTTGCTGAACAAATATTGGTCAGTTTGAGGAGTACAGCCTACAGTTTAATTTATTGCTCCTGTTACAGGAAGCACTCTGTATAAGATCGATCGTAATCGTCAAGGTACAATTGACGTCATTGCAAAGACAGATTATAATTATTTGATAATTTTAACTTAATTTAGGTACCTATTAGGTACGTACAGTGTACGTTTTGCTATTTCAGTCAGTCTTGGTACAAAAAGTACTAAGACTGACTGAAGTAGCATGACTAATACAAACGTTTCCGAGGAAATACGATGGAAAACGATTATGCATTACATCTGCATAGGGTTGTTGACACATGTTGAATTTTACAACTAAATCTAGTTAATACATAGAAAATGAGCATTTTATTACAATACATTGGAAACTTTATCAATATATGAAAAAAAAAATACAACAATTAAAAAATACTTTTTTTTTTTAGTTTTACTTCCAAATAGGAAAAAAATAATGGTACCATTCGATTCCTTACATTTTATTTAATAAAATATTGTATAGCTATAATATACATAAACGCAATATTTCACCGACAAAATCGCAATTTCCTTAATTCACATAGTTACATCGAAACGGCTTCCAACGTCACATGGTGACGTCACGATGTATTGCCATTTTGTTAGAAGCGTTTCGTCAGTAAAGTGCGGGTGCCAGCATTTGACCATCATTTGTGACTTTTGTATTGCTTTAAGACAATGGGTCCCATACATACATTAAATTTGATCCTCAAAACAAACCTGGCGGTCTAGCATAAGTTGCGTTCTCGCGCGCGAGTCCATACTTGAAGTCGCGCTTGATGTACCAAAGGGAGTCGCGCACGAGAACGCAACTCATGCTAGACCGCCTGATCGACTGATACCATTAAAAAATACCCTATTATTAAAGAAAATGTTGAACTAGTGAATTTTCTTCGTAGACCCGTCGTCAGGAGCCGAGCTAGCCTCACGGAAGTCAACCTGACTCGATTAGGGAGTCGCGTGGAAACGGACTCCCTACTAGAGTCAATTTCACATCCATGGGCTCCTTCTCTTCTCTTATCTTCTTTCTTCAATATTCTTTCTTCTTAAACCTTTGATCGCCAAGGACGCATCTGACACGCGCAAATTGCTGCTTGCCCTTAGAGTTGGTCAAAGACGCCTAGTCTTAGTAAGATGGCATAAGGGTCAATTTCTGAACACGATTTTTTTTCTGTCCGTGATGAAAATCGCGGGTTAGCATCAGACAATACTTACCAATTTTTTTTTACATAAAGAAGTCACACTTTCACACCGAGTTCCATATGAATTCACTGATTAGTTGGTTTTTAGAGTACACATAAAAATACCTAAAGGCTCAAATTACTACTCCCGTGCCCTGTCCGGAATCTACTTTTGAGCATAATGAAAAATCCTACGAAAAATTCTACATTAGTATCACTAATTTAGTGTCAAATACTTAAACTAGATGATATTTACTATCACTGAGCACATATACTATTAACTTCATTGTGGTAAATAACTCGTGATCGATGTTTAAATTTTGTCCGAGCGCGCGAGTAAAATTTCGTCGGCAAAACTCAAAGGGCTCTGACAGCCGACGTTTGTATTTGAACCGCCTCGTATCCCGCCTCACCTGTACTGGCAGTATTCGGCTGTCTCTCAAAGCAAGCGGATGTAAGTCAAGCCGCGGCGTGTTCGAGCAAATCGCGTAAGTATTTCGGAATCCGGGTGGGCGACAATTTTTTTCTAATTTCGATGCCCCTTATAAATTTTATTTTCCACATAGCTTTTCAATAGCAATTGTCATATTTAGGAGCCCTTTATGTATCTTTATGTAAGCGATAACATAACAGTTTGGTCAAACACGATTTAAATTTTTGGCGATTTTTTTTATTACGAATTCTAATTTCCGTGCCCTAATTCCCATAACAAATTTACCTAAAACAGCTGATTAAGTGGCACGGGAATTAGAAAGTATTACATATATTGTCAACAAATCTTTTATTGGGGGCACTGTAAGTTAATTGGCAATGTTTACGTCATATTATTATTACTTATATATATTGGCATTGAATATATATTATATGTAATAATAATACGACGTATATCTTTCTATTTTACATTTAAGGAAATCTTAAAGAATGCACAAAAATCTGTGAATAGTTTTTTAGTATAAGTACTATAGTACTTACATACAGGATCGACCCGAATAACCCGGGCAATTTTAATACGTAAGGTAAGGTGGGGTAAGACGACACCGGGGTAAGACTATCACTTGTATGGAATCCTTGTACTGTTAGTCTTGCCCCACCTTACCTTATTCATTGATCATATTATAACATTAAAATATTATATAAACATAAAACTATTTCTGGAATTATTACATATTATAATACCTGTACCTAAGGTTACATGAAACAAAATGAATCACATTTGCAATGTTTTGTTGGCAAGTGGCACGGTCAAAATAACATTTAATTTGAACATGTAATCTAAGAATTAATGCACTTTAAAATCCCTTAGTTTTGTCACTGACACAATCACTCACGATCATCATTATTCTAAGGTACTTCTAGCATACCCACAAGTTCCAAATTTGAAACGTAATTAGGTTTAAGCTTTTTAAGCCAATAAAAATCTAATAATACTGCAATATTAGTCACGTTCTAAAGATCTAATAACTGCATAAATAAGTTTGTAATCCTATAGAAATGTATGCGATAACAAATTTACCTTTTAGTTCTTACAATTAGTAGGGAAAGTAAAGGTACACTACGATGTACGATGTGAGTATGAATAAAGATGTATATAGTTATGATATGTGTATACATAGTATCAGTATGGTATGGGTATGATTACCTGAAAAGAAGGACAGCCTACAAAAAGAGATGGGATCCTATCAAAAACATTACATGTAAAAAGATGCAAGTCTCGCAACGCAGTTCTTCTACTACAAAAAAAGTTTTGAGATGTAATGTGAAACCAAGTCGGTTATTTTAGACAATGCCAGGGGGGTATTAAAACCGTAATACTATTAGATACCTTATTAGGGTTCCGTAGCCAAATGGCAAAAAACGGAACCCTTATGGATTCGTCATGTCTGTCTGTCTGTGATAGTCTTACCCCGGTGATAGTCTTACCCCACCTTACCTCATATGTGGTTAAACAATTGTTTGTGTTATGAATTTATGAAGGCAGCATATTCGATTTCTTCAGATTAACTTACACAATAACTTCTTCTCTCTGTGCCCCTATTTATTTCTTAGTATCATTTCCTATACGGCCATAAAGCAGATCATACACCTTGTACCTATCTACATGCAGATACATAATGACACTTTTTAATGAATAGTTTTGTATGTAAGGCGGACATGTTTACGCAACTACTTAAAGTATTGTTTTGAAATATATATATTTTACTAAGAAAGAGAGATTAGTTGCCATTAAAATCAAGGAAACTATTAGTCAAATACGTAGTTTTTAGTGTATCATACTTTCGTAGATTTGTCGTCCGAAACTAAAATTAAAGTAGATAAATATGTTCGATGCCGCTTCAGTATGGTTGAAGTATATTATTGTAGATTAAAATATACATAAATAATAGTTTTAACTACCAAAATAAGCTAAGAAAACAATTCCTGTGCAATGTTCTAATTTCCGTGCTAGTAAAATCTAATTCCCATGGACACACTAATTTCCGTGCCCTGACCAAAATTTTAAATTGAAATAACTTTTATAGTTTTATGAATATTTTTACCCCATAAGAAAATTAATGTTTATTATATTTTTTATCAAATTATCAGCATATTTTTTTTTGTGTAATGTTGGTATTTCAAAATTCCATGGGAATTAGACAAAAATGCTCGTTTGGTGAAATTGACCCATATAGTCTAGAAATTGGGACGGGTTCCACCATGGCGGGGTGGCCAAGGGGTTTAAGGCGTTAGCCCGGATTGCTAAAGATGCCGGTTCGAATTCGGCCTTCACCACTGGAGGTCTTCCTCACTGTTTCTTTAATTTATGACATCTATTTCAGTTTATAACCAAATATGTTGTTTTCAAATGTGTGAGTTGCTATAAAAATACTACAATTCAAAGCCTTTTCAAGGGTTCCCTCGAGATCTCCAAGGTCTCATTAACTTGACTTGATGACTATGACAATCAAAAATTTCGAGGAACAACCTTTAAAAATTCTTACAAATTTTCTTTCTGGAAATGGAAAATTTTGTTTCCCGTACAAAATATATGACCAGCTTCTAAAGTTATTACATGTTGTGGACATTTTCGGATACTTACCGACGGCACAACAATAACTTTAGTAAAATAAAATAGAACCCTCTTACATACTTATACAAAAAACAAACAAATTCATTACTCGCAAAATAAGGGTAAATTACAATACATGTGTATAGTGTCATTCTTTGGAACTTGCTAACTATGTAAACAAACCGCCATATTGAAATTGTTTGTGAATTATGAATTTACTTTACTAGTGACTTTTGTTTACATAGTTAGCAAGTTCCATAGAATGACACTTTAGATATCACCTTTACCAACTGTCTATATACATACGATTAGTTACGTAAATATGCGTCAGCTTGGTGAAACAACCTCAGTTTCTGATAAACACAAGGGTCAATGAACTTAACCCCCCCGCTGCCCGGCACTAACCCTGTTACAAAGCCATCAGACAGGGAATTGCCACCGTCCTTCGATATCCTTACTTAAACCTATAGTGGCGTTCGGAAGATTGTGTGTACAGTCGCCATCAGATATATCGGAGCGGGCGAGGCGCTCAAAAATATCTGAACACGACTATAATGCTTTGACAATAGAGGCGTGTTCAGATATTTGTGAGAGCCTCGGTCGCTCCGATGTATATGATGGCGACTGTACAAGAAACATGTCTTGGTACTTGTAACGCTACTTTTATCGGAATTAAAGTAAGTAGTTGCTTTTTTTAAAAAAGAAGGAAATGCGACCTATGCCTCATTTTTCTCTCTGAAGACATTAAAGAAAATATCATCACGCAAAATTATGTTTATGTATTAACCACTGCTATGTCCCGTCGTTTTTTTTCGAATTTTAATTATTATAGAAGTTATCTAAAAGTTTAAAAATATATATGGATTTGTTTTTGGCTCCTCTTACAATAAAAAAACACGAGAAAAGTCAAACGAAGGGGCTTAGAATAGATAATAAGTAGGTATATGGTTAAATACAATTAATTGTGTAAACATAATTACGATAATGTGAATATGCATCACGCTCGCAGGTTTTATACTAGAGATGCCCCAAATAGTGGTTTTGGCCGAATACCGAATATTCGGCCCCTCTCTCGACCGAATACCGAATATTCGGCATGAGTCACAATTATTATGAACATTGATCGCTAACAAAGCTCAACGTTAGATGACGTTAGCTAAGATATATTTTTGTTGAACAGCGTTAATAAATAGAGTCAAACAAAACAGACTCATGTAAAAATAAACAGTTTTTTTTATCAACAAATGCTCAAAAAAAGGTCTTCGTATTTAACAACTTTCCAAGAACCCATTCTAAATATACCTACGTAGTTTTTGGTTATTTTTATTGTGCAATTTTTATTTTTAAGTAGGTGCAACAGATATTCGGTATCCGGCCGAATAGTAGGCAACATTCGGCCGATTCGGCAAAGTGGCCGAATAGGCCGAATACCGAATAGTTGCCGAATATTCATGGCATCTCTATTTTATACCACATATATCAAAATCAAATCAATAACACATCTTATACCTAAAGGCTGAATGCCGCCATGGAAGTGTATTCTGATTGTAAAAACCGGCTATGAATTTGATCGTAACGTAATTTTTGACACTGACAGATTATATTCATAAGTTTCATAACCAATCCAGACCAAATTCATAACCGGATACTACAAGCAGAATACGCCTCCCGGTTTATGAACAGTAGTCAAGACCCGTTAACAGGGTTAGGAGCCTATCAGTGCGGAAATTGAGCTAAGAGCAGGGGGAGGGTTAGGTTGTAACACTTTGTTCGTCTAGTTTTGATCATCACAGGGCTTTCTAGGATACCTAACATACGAACCTGCTTTAGCAAAGGATCTTTTTATAATTGAATTAATTTGTAGATGTTCTTACTCATTGCTTATATAGCATTATGTTTTTATATATAATATCTGGGTGACCGAGCTTCGCTCGGAAAACATAAAAAAACTCGAGAATGCGCGTTTTCCCAGAGATAAGACCTAGCTAGATCGATTTTTCGCCCCCAAAAACCCCCATATAGCAAATTTTATCGAAATCGTTAGAGCCGTTTCCGAGATCCCCGAAATAAATAAATAAACAAGAATTGCTCGTTTAAAGGTATTAGATACATATATTGTAACTTTTGATATATTCCATACTGTATTATCCTGTATCACATACTGTGCTTTGATATCATAGCGTGTACTGTGTAACATATTATTATATTCAGTTTCTATTTGCGAGTTCCTATTATAATTGGCTCTGTAATGCTATTTAAAATGTTAAACAAATATTTCCTAGCTGTTGGAATTCCTTGTATAAATAAATAATACGTCGGTGGCAAACAAGCATACGGCCCGCCTGTCGGTAAGGGGTCACTGCAACTAATGGACGCCTGCAACTCCAGTGGTGTTAGATGCGCGTTTCCAACCCTTTAAAAACCTGTACAATCACCTTCAATGTGACTCTCCGAAGGTCGCAAAAATTTGCTCTAATACGATCGTGTCAGATATTTTTGCGGCCTTCGTCGTGTAAAATATTATTTCTGGTGACTGTACATTACATACCCTCTTTGGAAAACCCTATACTTACTGTAGTCCCTCGAGAAAACCTCGGCAACCCTGCCTGTTTTCAACGTTAAAACTAATGAAAGTATATTAATTTTTGAAATACAACATCATACATTAGGGGTTACCCTTATTTGGTATTACCTTATCATACTTAATTTTTAACCTTAAAACCAATGAAATACAGTTGTAAAACGTATATTCATTTCTGAAATACACGAACCCTATCGTACATTAGGGGTTATCCTTATTTGGGATTACCTTATCATCGGGCCCAGTTGTCCAAACCGTAATAAACATGCTAAAACGCCACGAGGCACATTGGAAGTTGGTTTTATTGTTATCAACTTATCACATACAAAAATAACGATAAGAGAGTTTATTGTAGGTAGTTACACAAATAAGTACATATATTTATATACATTATTAAATTGTACAACGGGACTTAATCGCGTATCTAAGTTTTAAGATTTACCTCCGACGTTTCGAGGACGGCGTTGTCCCCGTGGTCTCGGAGATTAAGTCCCGTTGTACAATTTAATAATGTGTAAAAATCGTGAAAGTTTAAATCAGTGTATATTTATATAGTATTATTCCACATTAGATTCGATCAAATTTGGCTGGTTGAGATTCACAACTTGTCCTGAACCAAATGTATGTAGGTTTCTGTTGAGTTACGAAATACCACATATTCTCGTAACTCAACAGATTTTTATGATGAAATTGCGCTTATATTGTAAAGTATAGAGAACTATTTATCCACCAAACTTCATAGAAACTGCGCTTATATTGTACACTGTACAGTATACAGAACTATTTATCCACTAAACTTCATCGAAACTGCGCTCAATATTGTGCTGTATAGATAACTATTTATCCACCAAACTTCATCGAAACTGCGCTCAATATTGTGCAGTATAGAGAACTATTTATCCACCAAACTTCATCGAAACCTGACGAAAAAATATACAACAAAAAAAAATCTACCCCTATAATAATATTAGGATTGTCCCTTCTAAAAGCTAAGTATCACAAAGCATATCATGGCAAATATGGCGCACACGAAAAGGCATCCAAAACAAATATGCCCCGTAATCCCCAGTCGGCAGATAAGCGAACAGGGACCTTTGAAATATGGCCTGTTGTTTTGTAAAAACGTTGCGCTACTAAGGCAACTCGAATGTCGGTTGTGGGCCCGATTCGGATTTTGTAATAGACATCTACGTGGCTCATACTGAAAGTTTCTGGATTCTGATATATGTGAAAACTTATTTTTTCTAAGTGGCCAGTCCAGGAATTTTCAGTATGACCTAAGTATTAGATATCTTTTAGACATCGCCAAGATACGATAACGATATGTTTAAGATCTAACCTGTCAAATTTGACATTTCCGCGATTTTGGAGATACTCTTGAACGATTTCCACAAGATATTACTTAGAGATCTAATTCACATCTAATAGATATCTAACACGATCTATCGTAAAAGTGACATTGGTTGCCCGAATTGCGCTGCAAAAGTGAACTAGTTGAAATCTAAACTATAACGTATCTAGAATGGATCTAGTACGTGTCGTCTCTTGTGAATATCTTGAAGTTCGAATACGGCAGTAAGGCAACTCGAATGTGGGTTGTGTCTATGAAATAAATTATTTGTAAGGCACTGAAGGTTATAATCGCAACGCGCAGCGTTACCACGTGTGCTCGATCGCGCGGAGATGTATTAAATGCGCACATACCGGAAAATTGCCATCGAGCGAAGACAGGCGAGAGTCATTTACACAAAAAGAGGTAGCTACGTCACTGTTTATTATTTTACGTCATTATTTTATTTATCTTACTTCCTGGCCAAGGCAAGACGTAAAACTTTAGACAAACCACGGGCGGTAATTCGTAAAGCCCCAGATCGCATATTTATGGCCCTCACCTTCGGTTCGGGCCACAAACACCTGCGATCTGGAGCATTCACGAATTCACCTCCCTAGGTATGTAATGTACTATTATTATCTTTGTGGAAAATGCACGTTCATCCGTAATTCTATAGTTAGGTAGGTACTAGGTACTCATTAAAAAATTCTGATCTTCCAAACTTTATTTTTTACCGGGAAAGAAATCAAATAATTTTTATTTAAAAGTGTAGTATATATAATTAGTAGTAATCACTTTATTGTACACAACACAGGTTTACATAAAATTTCCAGAAATAGAGGAACAAAGGCGAACTCATCCCTATAAGGGATCTCTTCCAGCTAAACTATTTAAGTGTTGTCGGGTTAAGCGTCTAAGGATTTTACATGTTATCTTATTTCCTGAAAACGGTAAATGGGCATCATCATTTAAATAAAATAAAAAAACTTAATTGTTATCTGTTCATCTCGACATACCAATATATACTTTTATATGCGGGCATGATGATAACAATTAGAGATGAGATCTCAAATCATGGGGGCCTACATATACAGGACTATGGCCGTAAACACAATGTCTGCGTTACCACTGGTGCTCAATCACGCGTCGCAGCGTTACCACTGGCTCGATCGCTCGTCGACGTGTGAAATGTTCGCGAACCGGAAAATTGCCATCGAGCGGTGACAGGCGAGAAAATGGCGGCGAGATTTAGGTGCTTTGTTCGTTACATACTTGTTTATTGAGCGATGCGTTAAGTTTTGTAGCCGTAAATCTAACACGGAACCGGTTTGAACGTAGTTTTGATCCGTTGTCACACTTTTACTGTTCAGCATTTGTATCGAATAAAATATAGATAGATAGAATACTCTTTATTGGCACACCTCAGTAAAAAGATACAAACGAAAAGAACGATTGATTATATGTAGAGGCAGACAACAGGCGGTCTTATCGCTAAAGAGCGATCTCTTCCAGACAACCTTTGGGTAGCGGAAACAGAGAAATAATCGAAAAGGTAGGTATTGCAAAACATTATGGAGCCTACGTTTACACACACAATAACATTGAATAAACATACACATATGCGAAATACAAATATTTGTTTTATTCTGTGAATGATACATAATATGAATTTGTTACAGTTTTCGTGACATGTTTTTTTACACGTGACATTTGAAACTTTGCCATACTTATCAGTTATATTCACCTGTCATAGTAATTTGTACCACGAAGCAGACACAAAAAATTATATATGTATGATACGCTCTTATACCGGAACAGAAAACTATGTCATCAAAATGATTTTTAGCCTTAAAGATTTAAATTTTTTGTATGTAGGTGTGTTAGTTTGTAAGGTATGTATTGCCTGAAAATAAATGATATTTGTTTTGAATTAATTTGATTATGGCTCTATAAATAAGATTCTATCAAATATTTTGCACATTTCGTTGCGCAAGATATTAGAGTTGAGTCCGTAAAGATAACGCCAAAAATTTGTGTTCTAAGTAAAGCGAATATTTCTAAAACAGTTTTCCCTCGCAGAAAATGTTTTAAGAGGCTTCATACTCCATTTATCATATTTACTAACTCTGGGAAACTATAAACGACAATGTCAATAAAAATCACAAGCACCATTAAGCGACATGGAGTCGTAACCCATTAAAGATAAAGTGCAGAATGCATTAGCAACACGCTGGTACACGGGTGGGGGGCGCTAATGTGCTTGTAGCGTCAGCAGTAATCTTTTATAATGCTTGAAGCTGAGATGTAGATGCCTTGTTTTTCTTTAAGATTATTGAATAAAGCAGCGACGACATAAATATACATACGAAAGCTTAATTGACTTCGAAAAACTGTCATACCACTGAAATATATTCATTCTGCATTAATATGCCTCCAGCTTTAGTACACAAATTCCAGTAATTTAAAAATGTTTTGGTAAAAAAAATTTACTATATTGTTATTGGTTAATAAAAATCCATACATATGTCAAACCTCTTGCGCGTTTGGACGTTGAAGTTGTCACCATGTGTGTTGTACAGTCACGAGCTTTAATTTGGGACCCACCTAAGGTTGAATATCGTGTAGCAAACTGACGCTATTTAGAGCTAATATTTTAACGCAGTGGTGTCATAATTCATTGACATAATGTTTACCATCGACATTTACTTACGTTTACGTTTCTAGGGGCAACCACTCAATTACGTCAATTTGTGAAATAATATTTTTGAAAATGTCACTTCAAACAGATTATAAAACCGGAGTGATAACTTTTTGCCAAGAGGTTATCATTTCAAGGGTCGATTCGCTATGACTTATAAATGTCTTAATTTGACATTTCAACACCATCGAACTGAAGTTTCAACCTTATTGCATTACGAATGTTCTAACAACATTTAATGGAAATGGGTCCCAAATTACTCGTGACTGTACAGTTGAGTCACTCGCGGGACAATACACGTAGGTAAGGGTAATTTTTAGGGTTCCGTACCCAAAGGGTAAAAAAGGGACCCTATTACTAAGGCTCCGCTGTCCGTCCGTCTGTCTGTCTGTCACCCAGGCTGTATCTTATGAACCGTGATAGACAATTGAAATTTTCACAGATGATGTATTTTTGTTGCCGCTATAACAACAAATACTAAAAAGTACGGAACCGTCGGTTAGGCGAGTCCGACCCGCACTTGTCCGGTTTTTGAGCTCTAGCCTTGAGTTTCTAGACTTATAGTTATTCTAGTTCGTTGAATTAAAGTGTCTTTGTCTGAAGTTAGGAAGTTGGAGATAATTCTTCTCGATAAATGTATCTACAACATTTTTATAAAGAACGGATGATTCACTGCCAAAATGTACCTACGCATAGGTATATTAGGAGTAGGTATACAGGGTGTTGCCTGTAACACGAGCAAATAATTGAAACATATTATATTATACTCCTCAAACTATAAAGTTTTGTTAAACAACTTTTAAAAATTATAAAACTTTAGACTTCCTTTTTTTCATACAAAATAAATATTGCCTTCAATGTACGCTGACATCAGTGTGTTTGACGTTGCTTGTCACGCTTTAATCATAACAAAATTTGCAATACATTGCGCTTTAGAATATACATACTTTAAAGTGTAATAAAAATCAAAACATAAGTTATTTTTAAAAGTCGCTGAACAAATGTTGGTCAGTTTGAGGAGTACAGCCTACAGTTTAATTTATTGCTCCTGTTACAGAAAACACCCGTATGTGTATAACCATCAATATACAAATGTATAAGTAAGCTGCTGACCCTACCTACTAAGTGTTACTCTGTGTAGTGCGAAATGCGAATATTGCTTAATGTTTATTGATTTTGGGGTCAATATACTAATATTAAGAAGAAAAAGTATGTAGTAGGTACATTATTTCGTTAAGTAAATGTAATATACCTACATAGCCCTGTTTGACTGGGCACAAAATAGCACAAAAGCATACGTGCTAGTGATTAATTAAATATCGACTCAAGTGTTATCGATATTGATATGAAACAATTTTCTAAATTATAATAACAAATCGAACTAAACGTTATTAATTAAAAGCGTCAGCTCTTTAATTGCCTACTTTTCCTGTCTGGGTTTGAAGGTGAGATGGTCTATTACTTTCGTAAAATTGATTTTATGAAAATATTTCGATTTGTTCTTTTAAGTAGTCACTCTACTATATTTTAAATTATAAACTGAAATGATTCACTAAAGGAAATGTGACCAAATCCACCGGAGGTCTATTTCAGTTTAGAATGTACGTATTGCATCGTGTGTTGCCTAATAAAGCTCAGTGGCGCCCTCAATAATATACAATTTCTTGTGGGACTGTACAATAATATGAGTTACGTGTTCCACTGCCGTAGCACAATTACTTTCAATTACGCATGCGTGACTACAATCATTTACATCGACATAAGCCTAGAAAGGCATTAACTTTTCAAAGCATCATGTATTATGCAAAAAGGTCGTAAACAATAGTGAATTCCTGTGGAAATACGTCCTTTTATAGGTTGTTGTTATTACTTGGGCGAGTTGCTTCAGCCAATATTGTAAGTTATACATACAGGTATTGGCTTAAAAATAATTGTTAGATTATTTTTCTTACGTACATATATTTTTGTTATATATTTTACGAAAAAATACCGTTTTCGTTCCCATACAAAAAAATTCGGTATCCGATCCCATAGCAGTAAATGAAAAATGAAAATGAAAATATTTATTTCAGACACCAGGTATCCATATTTTTGTCTACACAACTACCTATATTAGTAGATAACAAAGAAAAATAAAATACAACTATAAAAATAAAAATAAACGTTAATGTTAGTAGAACATATAATGCTCATTGGATCTTACATGCATAGACATCCAATGAGCTATAAGAGGGCTATCGACCCTTTCCGCAATCACCTTCAGGAGTGTGTTGGTGCTGCCCCGCACGCGTTGCCACAGGGACGCTACCCTCTTACGCAGCACTGCGTGGAAGCCGTCTGTGCCCACTCGGCGAACATTCCTGACGCGCTGCATCGCCAGGGCAGCCCCAACAAACCCCTGAAGGCGTTGTTGTACTGGACACGCAGAGCACTAAAAGTCTTTTTGGTGTAGTTGCTCCACAGGTTGCACGTGTACAGGTTTTGGCAGTACGTTTTAAATAGAGTAATTTTGACCTCCCGGGAACAGCGTGCAAACCTGCGCGACAACATGTTACCCCTAACCGATAGTGCTCTGCGTTCCCTTTCAACGTCTTCATCATCTTTGAGAGTGTCGTCTGTGACCCAATGGCCCAAATATTTAAATTTTGTAACAGTCTGAAGAGGAGAACCGTCTAGACTAATAGGTGGTATGGAATATGTTTTCGTACCAGACTTAAAGACTAAGATCTCACTCTTCTTGAAATTACAAAACAATTAAACTTTTTGTTTTACCTATAATACAACTTTAATGTCTTTGTTGCTTAATTATTTATTCCCGATTCCCACGTAAACTGAAGCCATCACAGCACGTAACAGCGTTCTGAATAAAATATGGATGTGTATAGTGGCAATTATAACTGTCGGGGCTTGTCCCGAATTGAATTATATTCATAGCTTTCAGAAGCGTTACTATGTTAACTCACTCATACATAGGACATTTATTTGTTATGAAATACTTGTCGTATTTATTATAAATTATTTAGATTGTAAACCGTAACTAAAAACATTAAATACATGCTAAGAAAAAAACTACGACTCTGTCTATTATGGTGATACAGTCTGATCACAAACAGTCACCTTTGTTACGTCCACCCTGTTAATTTCAATAACAAGTATTCTATTTCATTATGTCTTGTTATTCTTGCAATCATAATAATCGAAATAACGAAATAGGTTAGTTGATACCGGTACAAAATTTTGAACTTATCGAATATGAATGTAAGTAATTAATATTTTCAAATTTTTTCCAATTCCGAAATTACTGCTGCTGCTTCTCTTTTCTCTATCTATTTATTTATTTATTGTATGACATACACACATATAACAGCCATACATTATATGTACACAATGGTGTGTATAATATATTATATATTAGTTAGAATTTTACCCTTCCCATGTTGCTTTGTTCTTCGACTTTACCTAGTTATAATTTTCTTTGTATTTTACATGTAAAATGTATTGTTATTATAATATTTACTATCTTACTTCCCAGGTAAGCGACTGCTTCTGGCAGGATCTTAAAATCGTCTACAATCTACATGGCCTGGGTAGTAAGGGGGCAAAGTGAGAGACGCGTGAGTTAACAGTGACCGAGGAGCCGATAGTAACACATCAGTATCATGTCGGAAAACCGATAACGTCCATAACACGAACGACCTATCTCACTATATGTCATAGCCCTTTATTCCTGGACTGTTACGGGAATATTATTCTCAATGGGCCCGATTCGGATTTTGTAATAGGCATCTATTAGATATCTTTTAGACATCGCCAAGATACGATAACGATATGTTTAAGATCTAACCTGTCAAATTTGACATTTCCGCGATTCTGGAGATACTCTTGAACGATTTCCACAAGATATTACTTAGGGATCGAATTCACATCTAATAGATATCTAACTCTATCTAACGTAAAAGTGACATTGGTTGCCCGAATTGCGCTGCAAAAGAGAACTAGTTGAAATCTAAACTATAACGTATCTAGAATGGATCTAGTACGTGTCGTCTCTTGTGAATATATCTTGAAGTTCGAATACGGCAGTATAGGCCTCAATGGTTACAGAGGATTAGTCCCAAGCGATCTGATATACGTAATTTATGTAATATTTGATTGTTAAATTTATACTTAACAATACATATATGTATATAGTTTTAATTAATTTTGATTTTTACATGTCTGTGGTTACAACGGGCTAAATATGTTTGAGTGGTAGAGAATGCCATTAGCCATTAAGTCTACCACGACCAGTGAAACCTGTGTCGAATCGTCGGTAAATAAAGGTAATAAAATAAATTCGCGATAGACCCGTCGATAAATGTGAGTTAATGTGTTCAAAACGCGAAAGTTTTAAATATTAAATTAAGTGATTGATTAATGTAATTAATTAATTGTTTGCGCTCCGTTCCGATTTTATGCTGGTACACTATTTAAAATTTTCAGATTATATAAGTAAGTAAGTAAGTGTGTGTTCAGATAAGATCAGATAAAAATTTTCTATGTGTGCGTGTGTATGTCCAATTAAACATCTAAACAGATAATTTCAGTTGTATTGAAGCCTATTTACGAAATAAAACTTATAACATACAAGCTGTTATCATTGTTAAAGCTGGTCAACCAAATCTTGGCAGTAAAAAAGGGCGCGAAATTCAAATTTTCTATGGGAAGTTATCCCTTCGCGCCTACATTTTTCAAATTTGCCGCCTTTTTCTACTGACAAGATCTGCTTGACCAGCTATAAATACCTATAGGGATGACGAAATCAAAGTTTACCTACAGATTATTATCATATCAATCATGGAAAGACAATGAATGTCGACTGTATAGTGTATAGTGGTAGCTGGTAGCCATTGAAATATTAATTGAATAAGGATCGCCCTATTGTCCAATGGCAGATAAATATAAAACAATATGGCGGCGTATTCTGACTTTAAATATATATACATATGTTTGCTATTTACGACTTGATTTAATTTGACAGTTTTATCAGAGATGAAATAGAATTTGTATGATTACCCTTTCATCTAAAACGGTTGATGAGATACAGCCTGGTGACAGACAGACAGACGGACGGACAGACAGACAGACAGATGGACAGACAGACGGACAGACAGACGGACAGTGGAGTCTTAGTACCTAATATTAGGGTCCTGTTTCTACCCCTTGGGTACGGAACCTTAAAAACAAACAGTCACACTGTCGAATAGAAAGCCTCGTCTTTTTTTATAAGTCAGTTACCTACATTTAGAAACACAATGGAAACCTTCTCCGTAGTTTAACCCTTCTCTTTTCTAACAGGAAAGCCGGTAACGAATGGACACTCGACCCATTTCGCCGGGCCCGATTAGGATGTGTTTGCGCACAAACATACAAACAAACACTATTAGCGAGGGCAAACATACGGAGTTTAAGGTCTTTCTTAGGCAGGAAGGCGAGAAGGAATAGGTAGATACTAAAAATCTAATACCTTTAAACGAGCATTTCTTGTTTATTTATTTATAAGCGTGAAGAGGTTACAGACAGGTAGACAGACAGACACACTTTCGCATTTATAATATTAGTATGGATTAAAAGTATGGATTTTCGAAACAAGTAATTATTAAGCAACGTCACACTCAACTCTTTGACAAGATGGAAATACCTAAAACCGCGTTATAAGCGATAAAATCTTTTCATTACAAAACTTCCATTCATAACAATATTCAACATGATTGAAGTAAACTTTTCAAATGAACTAAACTCCGCATTATATCATGATCTAAACTCCGAGATGATTATACGAGTCATTAAACCGATCTTGAAGCCTTGTAAAAGTTATAAAACAAATCTTTGCGGAACTGAGCAACTTCAGTTACTTGTCAAAGGTTTGGTTCAAAGTTTGAGGCGCAATTTAAAGAAGGGAGCGTTTGTTGATGCAGGGACATAAATTGTGTCAGTTAAATGTCTAAATACCTGGGGTATCCCAGCTTTGCTCGGAAACCATTTAAAAACTCAAAAATGCGCGTTTTCCCAGGGGTAAAACCTAGCTAGATCGATTTTTCGCCCCCGAAAACCCCTATATAGCAAATTTCATCAAAATCGTTAGAGCGGTTCCCGAGATCCCCGAAATATATATGCATATATAAATAAATATACAAGAATTGCTCGTTAGTTATTGTCTAATAAATCATTAGGATCTTCTAAATTATTACGTATATAGCGGGTGTAGGTATAATAAGAATAACCGGCACTGAAGTTAAACAGTTTATTTAACTTAAGACACGGTTTACGATACACAACAGTCCACTATACTTTAAAATACTAAAATTATTACAATTGAACAAAACTATGATCGGTCGTAGGGTCGGATACGCGCATACGTTTATACACAAAGATGTCGGCTACCGAACTAACTCGCGCGCAGCACCCTCAGCGATCACGCGATACAAAACATGGCCGCGCATGCGCCCAGGAAAGACGCCCAGTTGGCGTGTCATCTCTGTCTAACGTACGGGTGGGCGTGCTGTCTCTATCACACGCTATACGTAGGTAATGATTAGAGATAGCATAAGTAAGAGAAAGATGGAATATTCTGCTCTCAAGAGAATAATGATAATAAATGATGAAATATGCAGATCTTCTGATAAATATTTTATGTTGGAAATTCTCAATATTTCAGTATTATTGCCAGTGCCATGTTCAAAGATTAACTGGAGTAGGTACAGAATATTTTATAAAATCAGCTGAATATCACCGAAAATTCCATCATAATAAGAGTCCCTTTACGGCATTATCTGACGGTTTTCGACATTCGTAATTATCGGATTACACTTTAGTCCTAAATATTATACGCGGAGTAAAGCAGTATATTGTTTTCATACAATGACTCGCATAGTTTACCAATTTCCAAATTACATAGCGAAATTCGACAGTGAGCGGTTTACTCATGCAATTCGCTACAGCTTATCACAGTGAGCGGTGCTCAGTGCAAAGGATGACATTCACGCGCCAAGTTGTATGGCAGCCATATTGAGTGCAAGTTTTAATTGTGTCGAAACGGGTTGGGTCCCAATTGCAGCGGGGGATTTATTAACGCTATTCGAGTGTATATTTTTATTTTATATAATATGATACAACTCCTTTTGATCTTAGTGCTTCCTGAAATGATAGAAGAGCTCAAATCTTGTTAATTTAATGTATGTAATTCCAATAATGGGCGCAGACTCTAGTTTGTTATAAATAAATCCGGCGGGAAAACCTTATTGAGATTACAAAGTCCGGTTTGATCACAATTATTTTGTTCACCAAAAAAGTGACCATCTAATAACGCTACGCAAAGAACTTCCAAGAAACTTATTGCTAAAAGCCGGGGATAGAACTGATTAATACGATTTTAACTCATAATTGAAACTGAAATAGGACTCAATAAGTAAGTAAGTAATCATTTATTGTCAGATTGTGCATGTCAGTTTACAGATGTTACAAAATTATTTGATTAGTGAGTGTCACAATCAACCGATTTACGGTATACAATTTCCTTATTCAATCGCAATCGCGTGCACTTAAGTACTTTTAATCATTTTTAATTTAGATTATTTTAGTTTTTAATTTTATTATAAGTAACTAGTTTATATTTATCATTAGCTTTTAATTTTAGATTGTAATTTCATTATTTAACCTGACGTTTCGAATGTAACATTACGTTTATGGTTACAGGTAGACATATAAAAAAGGAAAAAAACGATAAATACTTTATATGCATGCAATTAAATCCCGTTTCAGCTTCACTAGTATAAAACAAAGTCGCTTCCCGCTGTCTGTCTGCCACTATGCATGCTTAGATCTTTAAAACTTCGCAACGGATTTTGATGCGGTTTTCTAAATAGATAGAGTGATTCAAGAGGATTAACCCGTGCGAAGCCGGGGCGGGTCGCTAGTAAATTATAAGTGAAAATCGCAAATTATGAAAACATCGCACACCTTAAGTATCTAAGTTGCCAGTGCTTAATCTGCCCTCACTAACCTATTTCTCCAACTTAATATTACCCCGGACCTTATAAAAACTCAAACAATATTGCCTTGAGTTCCGTGTACACTACGAACGCTACGACCGCCGTGGGAGCAACTCCACGCAACCGTACCCCGGACGAAGTTAACGTAATTATAATATTGGTCCCGCGGGCCCCGGCGCTAAATGCAGTGCTTTTGTGACTCAAGTGTGCGGAAATGTAGATAGTGATATTGTAAGTGTTAACTGAATTGAAGCGTTAATTTTGTTACACTTTTTATATGTAAGTGGGACAATATTGTCTACAGGAGCAACTCTGCGCAACTGTACCCGGAACGAAGTTAACGTAATTATAATATTGGTTTCGCGGGGCCCGGCGCTAAATGCAGTGCTTTTGTGACTCAAGTGTGCGGAAATGTAGATAGTGATATTGTAAGTGTTAACTGAATTGAAGCGTTAATTTTGTTACAGTTTTTATATGTAAGTGGGACAATATTGTCTACAGCAGCAACTCCACGCAACCGTACCCCGGACGAAGTTAACGTAATTATAATATTGGTCCCGCGGGCCCCGGCGCTAAATGCAGTGCTTTTGTGACTCAAGTGTGCGGAAATGTAGATAGTGATATTGTAAGTGTTAACCGAATTGAAGCGTTAATTTTGTTACAGTTTTTATATGTAAGTGGGACAATATTGTCTACAGGAGCAACTCTGCGCAACTGTACCCGGAACGAAGTTAACGTAATTATAATATTGGTCCCGCGGGCCCCGGCGCTAAATGCAGTGCTTTTGTGACTCAAGTGTGCGGAAATGTAGATAGTGATATTGTAAGTGTTAACTGAATTGAAGCGTTAATTTTGTTACAGTTTTTATATGTAAGTGGGACAATATTGTCTACAGGAGCAACTCTGCGCAACTGTACCCGGAACGAAGTTAACGTAATTATAATATTGGTTTCGCGGGGCCCGGCGCTAAATGCAGTGCTTTTGTGACTCAAGTGTGCGGAAATGTAGATACTTAGATAGTGCTGTTGTAAGTGTAAACTAAATAGAAGCGTTAATTTTGTTACAGTTTTTATATGTACCTACGGAAAATATTGTCTACAAGAAACTATCATTTAATAGTCAAGGATTTGGGTAAATTTTACTAAGATAAAATTGTCTTGTCTTTTGCGTTTTCGTCTTAATATTTAAACATGGCTATAAGGGTCAAACAAGAATACCTAATATTAGGGTTAAAATATATGACACAAAAAACATAAAATAAGTAAATAAATATTATAGGACATTTTTACACAAATTGACTAAGTCCCACGGCAAGCTCAAGAAGGCTTGTGTTGTGGGTACTCAGACAACGATATAAATAATATATAAATACTTAAATACATAGAAAAAAACCATGACAGGAACAAAATATCGTGCTCATCACGCAAATAAATGCCCTTACCGGGATTCGAACCCGGGACCATCGGCTAAACATGTGAAAACTAATAAAAATTATAAGGAATATTGTGACACAAAATCATCGACAATAACAAAACCTTCATGATCTGCAACACAGGATCTTAGTATCGAAAAAAATTATATATATAGTCACGTTTCAACTCTCAGTACTTTTTGCGGCGATAACTTTTTTATTCACGCAAAGATTTGGGACTACCTGCCACAAGCGGTAGCTCACCATCACGCCATCACTAGCACCACACCTTTACCGGACGGATCGCTCCTCGTAACAAGATCAAGAATTAACTTTGCCTCCCCTCGCTAGGGGGCGCTATCGATTGAAAATGACATTCCACTGAAGGCACGCGAATATGAGGGATATTTAGGCTTAATAGCCCGGCTGAGTGAATAAATAAATACAGGGGCCCATTTTTCGAACGGTATTAGACTAATATTATAAGTCCACAAACTGTCAAATCTTATGGGTTACCATGGCAACACACTAATAATATTAGACTAATACCGTTCGAGAAATGGGCCCCAGGGTGGACATCGAAGGATTTTAACGGTATTCCTGATCAGAGATTGAAATGTCGTAGAAAATTACCAAAACTCTGCATACTTTGCAATGACAGAGCATGGAAATGTCACCATAAACGTCAAATTGCTTTAGCACTTGAGTCGATCTTTAATCAATCACTAGCCAGTGGTACGTTTGCCCCCTAAAAATCAACCTATAATAATCAGACTATTTCTTCGACAGCGTACAATGATGATTTCCGTGGCAAAAACTATCCTATTTCCTTCCCCGAGACTCAAACTATCTCCATACCAAATTTCATCTAAATAAGTGCATGCTATAGTTATTAGCTACTAGAAATTGGCCACTCCTAACAAATCAGAAAGAAACAAGCCAATTGAAGCCTTATTATTGTTAACAGTGGCCAATAACTGTAACAGTCACCTCACATCGGTTTTCGGTTAAAGCGGTTTAAGTGTAAAGAGGTAACAGACAGACAGACTTTTGTATTTAAAACTTTAGAATTACTTCTATGACACATTACACGTGTATCTTTAGACAACTAACTTAAAATTATTACTCATCTCAAAAGACTAATTTCTTAAGATACTATAGGTATTATCACCAACAATGTATTACCTAGTACGAGCAGAGGGGCTACCGCGAAAACCGAATTTCGCAAATTGCGGGGATCTTTCTCTTTTACTCCAAGGCGTAATTAGAGTGACAGATAAAAATGCCCGCAATTTGCGAAATTCGGTTTTCGCGGTAGCCCCTCAGTGCACTTTACCACTTTCCGTGCCCTCGTCGCGCTCAAATTGCTCATAATTGGGGCCAGTTAGTTCTTCCAAGTGCCTTTGTGACTTCAGTGCCGAGTGCTAAGTGACTTCGGTGGCGACTTGAGGTCGCTATGAGAAAATCTACAGGTTCAAAGGGAGAGAAATTTAGGTCAATGTTGTAGAAATATGTTGTAAGTTTAGAAATGCTGACAGCTAAATGCAAACAGGTCATTAAATAAATTGTCTTTTCACCTCAGCAGCTCGAACAAGGGTACTTTGCTACTTAAAAACAGTGAGCAAAATCGCATTTTGCTCACTGAGTGAGACAAAAGGAGCAAAATGCGATTTTGCTCACTGTTTTTAAGTAGCAAAGTACCCTTGTTCGAGCTGCTGAGGTGAAAACTTAATTGTTAGTATATCTTAAGACAACATGAGTGAATAGGTAAGTGATGAAGAAGGAATACATTTTTCGGGTTCTCTAATATGTTCTCACTGCTGAGGTGAAAAGTTTTGTGAACTACACGAGATCAAAGTTATTTACATCTCGTGCGCTTTTGAGTACCTTACTACGCTCAAGATTCTAAATTAGATTCACTCGCTACGCTCGTGAATCTAGTATAGAATCTTTCGCTTGCACGGGACTCAAAATAAGCACTCGAAGAAATATCAAACTTTGATCTCTTGTTGTACAAATAACTATTAAAATGTTTACTTATAGAAAAAATCAGCAAGGTACTCATCGGACCTATCTATTTACTAACTATAACTTAAAAGGAGAGTTCGACATCACGGCAAAAACTGGTTAAAAAATAAACGAATTTTGTTTTTTTTTTTTTGATTTACATAGTTACGAAAAAATGTTCAGCGAAAAACAAATGTAACACACTTCCAAGTTCTATTTTTGCAAATTGATTCACAAAAAAAAACGCACGTTTGCTGACGCACATAACAAAAACCTTATATAAGGTAAACGTACTGGTGCTCCACGCGGTCTCAGGACATGTCATCTTAGAAGTCTTAGAACTTCAGTCATTGTCAATAGAGGTGATAGCAGGGTGCCATCCAAGGCCCCAACGTTATCGGTTCTCAGTACAAAATTTATCCGTCAAGCCGTAGCCATTTTGGTGGTGGGCAAGCTGTGTATGTGTGCGTTAAAATGTGTATGAGTTTATTGCACGTTTTTAGGGATGTGGATTTGTCGATTTTAATCATGTTATATATCGATACTCTCTACACAGCGGAACGGAATAGCGATTAATAGAAGCTTCGATATCTTCACTAAAAATAAACAACCTGGAAATGCTAATGGATAATGAATACTTTATAATATAATAATAAACTCTACTATTGCGAAAAACATATTTTATTTGGTTTTAATGTAACTTTTATATATGTGGCGTTCCATGCCTCCTTTAGACAATAATTCAAATAATTAAAACGGGGTCATAATTAAGAGTAACTTAAAAAAATACTGAATTAATGATTACAAGGATAAATTCTACGAGGGGTGTTCAAAATATTCTCGGTATGAGAATGAAAACAAACAAGTACGAAAAGTTTGATATTTTTATTTTTCAATATACTCCCCCCCTATGTTCATACACTTAAAAGATCGATCAATTATTTTTTTTAATCCCTCGTAAAAATATTTTTTATCTTTCGTGTAAAAATGCTCCTCCACTGCCGCCTTCAATGCTTCATCGTCAGAAAATTTATTTCCACGCAGATCCTTTTTAAGATTGGGGAGCAAAAAGAAGTCGCTGAGGGCTAAGTCCGGACTATACGGTGGGTGAGTAACAGTTTTAAACCCACATTCAACAATAGCTGCCTTGGCAATATGAGCAGTATGGACGGGGGCGTTGTCATGCAGAAGCAGAATACCTTTGGTTAACTTTCCTCGCCTCTTTTCTTTAATTACATCCTTTAATTGACGTAGAATGTTAGCGTAGTACTGTCCTGTGATATTTACACCTTTTTCTTTATAATCGATTAGTAATACTCCTTCACAATCCCAAAATATCGTGGCCATGACCTTGCCAGCTGAAGGGATGACCTTGAACTTCTTGGGATGAGCTGAACCCTTAATGTGCCACTGCATGGACTCTTGTTTACTCTCTGGGTCATAATGATGAACCCAGGTTTCATCTCCGGTAACTATTCTTTGCAGCACCTCATCAGGATTTTCACCGCACAGGTCAATAAAATCGGAACAACAAGCTACACGCATGTCTTTTTGAAGCCGAGTCAGCATTCGCGGAACCCATCTTGCACTTACTTTTGACATATTAAGATGGTCATGTATAATATCATGTACGGTACCAATAGAGAGATTGGTTACTTGTGCTATAGATTTTACCTTCACTCGACCATCTTCCAATATAAGTTTTTCCACTTTATCAATATTTTCTTGTGAAGTAGCTACTACAGGCCGGCCAGGTCTAGGGTCATCTTCAATACTCTCCCTTCCGCGTTTAAACTCGCTTGACCACTTTTGAATGGTAGATAAAGAAGGAGCAGACTCACGGTAAACACAATCCATTTCCTCTTTTATGGTTTTTTGATTTTTACCCTGTTTTGTCAAGAATTTAACATTGTCAATTCGCACATGATGTTCATGTTTGTTCAGCAATTGCAGAAAAACAAAAGACCATCTCGGTTCGAATTATACTTTTTTTTAATGTCAATGAATAAACCTTAGCGGCCAGTAACGAAAAAAATTTTAGAAGAGGTCGTAAGATATCAATACCGAGAATATTTTGAACGCCCCTCGTATATCTGGTTTAATTTATCGCCCGTATTGGATTTACACACGGTATATAAAGTTGTGTTATAATGGTTATCTGCTCATTTTAGGTAGTTAAAATCCTTTCAAGTAAAAATTTAATTGTAAAAAAGTCCGTATAGTTTATCGATATGACTTTATCGTCGTGGCCACATAGTGCCTTTGGTTCCTCATTGTTAATCGTACATAACATTTGGCTGTGTGTGTGAGGCTACGGTGATGGATGGCTTAGACTCTATCTTTAAAAATATTATATCTATGGTGCCATCTTTTGGGCATTATCATGTCGAGCACTAGTACGTTTACCTTATTAATCATCTTCCAAATGTTTACTTCTACTCGTAAGGCAGACTTTCGTGAGAAAAGATAGTAAAATTTTGTTCCTGCTGTCAAATAAAAACCACTTAAGCGACCTTTTCAAATAAAATACATTCTTTCCCCAAATAACGTAAAGCAGACGATAAAGACCTTACGCCGTTGACGGAAGGTCCATATTAGCTCAATCTAAGCGCACTGTTGATGCTTTTCAGTAATAAAATGTACAAATGTATGACTTCTCTACTGCAATATGACAAACGGGGTAATTATTATAAAGGTACTGGTTGTATTCAGAATACAGCAGTATTACTGCTACAGTAATATGGCGTTACATTACTGCTGACTGCACTGCTGCCGCTAAAGTCTAGCTAGAATCAGGGGAATAAACGATTTTACATTTGCAGCAGCCATGCAATCGGCAGTAATGCCACGCTGCACTATGCTGCCGTAATAATGCTGCTATCTGCATTACTGCAGTTAATGCTAAATTTGGTATAAATGTCTAGTTTTTTTAATTTACCTCCGACGTTTCGAAGACGGTGTCCGTACAACGGCTCTGACAACACGACTCGACTCCGACTCCGAGACTACGGGGACAACGCCGTCCTCGAAACGTCGGAGGTAGATTTAAAAACTAAATTTTACGCGATTAAGTCTTTTCGTTGTGAATAATAATGAGTAAAAATCGTGAAAGTATATAAATCAGTGTTTTGTCAGAATCGATGTTACTGCGGTGATTTAAGACATTTACTATAGCAATGCAGTCGGAAGCAATGTCGCGCAATACTGCAGCAGTAATGATGGTGTAGTCTGAATCGGAACTGTACCTTAAGTTCACTTTTTACCCGATTACCGTCGCGTGCCCAATTCTCGATTGAGGTAAAACGAATATTGCCTTCGAAATGGAATGGACGGTTTGCTATTGAACCATTCAATTTCGAAATGTGTTGTATCAGTAGATAGTTCAAGTAATTATTTTAGAAATAGACATGGAATAGGACAAAAGAGATGGTAATTTGATACTGAGCTCAAACGTTCTGTGTCCCTACTACATAGGGAAAGCCCCTAACTGGGTATTGTATCTTAAATCTTAAACCGAATTACTAAAGATTTTCAAAAACACCTTTAAGAAAATATAGGGAAAAGGTGGTTTCAATCAAATATCACGAAGTATATCTAAAGTATTTTAGAAAACACGTCCCAGAAATAGAAAAATATAAACTTGATTATTTCTGAAAATATACTTCTCAGAGAGTTGTGCTCTTATAAAAAATATATCCGGAGACTTAAATCTACATCATACAAAAATTTCGTGAGGTTTTATTGAAACCACTTTTTCCCTGTGTTTGCTGTGGGGTACTTTGAACTAAAAAGTCATCTCACAAATGAAATCTTAACATAAACCGTCACTGCAATAAACCATCGTCACTGCCAAGACAAAGCGATTGAAATCAACGTTTTATGGACCCTAAAACAATGAGTACACAATAAAACCCACCGAGCGTCAACCTAAAGCCTCTTAAATACCAGCACATGGCAAAACAAAGCGTGTTTTAATTAAAAACTGGACATATCTTAATAATCTGCGCTAAATGAGCGCGCTTTTGGTGAAGATTTTTGGAATAGTTCCCTTTTTGCTCGTAGTTAGCCGGTAAATTTAATTTTTAGGGTTCCGTACCTCACAAGGAAAAAAACGGAACCCTTATAGGATCACTCGTGCGTCTGTCTGTCTGTCCGACTACTACTATTCCCCGAAACTACTGGGTCTAAAATTTTGAAAAAAATACACAAAATATTTCTTTACCTATAAGATGACAGGAAAACTTAGAAGAAATGTGTAGTCAAGCGTGAGTTGGACTTAATGTACGGAACCCTTGGAACGCGAGTCCGACTCGCACTTGGCCGGTTTTTCTGCATTTAATTAATACAAAATATAAATAAATAGGTACCTACCTGGGGACAATCTTACACATATCAATCTAGTCGATAATTAAATACATACGTATTTAGGTAACACCCATAACTCAGGAACAAATATTCTAGATAACGCACGAATGATTTGAACCCGGGACCTCCTGTTTAGTAGGCAGGATCATTTCACTACCGACAGTACCGACTAGGCTAGGACACCGTTATTATTAGGTAGGTACTTTTAATGATTACATCATAATAAATATTTTGAAAATAAAATATCTGTACTTCTGGGACATCACAGTACTGCTATTTAAAAGAGTAAACTCTAAACTACAGATCATATTGACTAAGGTTGACTGGAAGAGATCCCTTATAGGGATAAGTTCGCCTTTGTACATTGTATATACTTTCTTTTAATTGTATCTTAACCTATCTTATGTACAATAAAGCGTTTATATACATACATACATACATATTCCTATATGGATTAAATCACTACATAGTATATAAAACAAAGTCGCTTCCCTGTCTGTTTGTCTGTATGCTTATACATATCTTTAAAACTACGCGACGGATTTTGATGCGGTTTTTTTTAATAGATAGAGTGATTCAAGAGGAAGGTTTATGTATAATTTGTTAACCGGTGCAAAGCCGGGGCGGTTCGCTAGTTAATAATATACATATATTCATATATTCGTTCAACCATCTCTCGCCGACTGTACTGGGCCAACTTTCAAAAGGGTTAAACCTCAATTGAAGTTAAACGTGGGTGGAGCACGTGAGGCACTCGCACGTCAAATTAACTGCACGCGAATTACGCTAGAGGGCGCTCCACGGGTACATTCCCATTGCGAAGAGAGCACGATAACCCGTCTCGCAACCAGTATATTAACTGTATCCTCACAATTATTACGGGAAGTAATTAAATGGTCAGCCAAAAAAACATTTTCCGTCAGCAGAAAAATTAGTTGATCAGCAAAAATCTAACCTAAGCTAACCCTTGCTGACCATCTGATTATTCTACTGACCGAACCACTTTTGTTTGCAGACCAGTTAAATCAAACTCAATTATAACCGGGGGAGAGAAAGAAAGATTTTATGTTATTAAAATATTATTACAAGATTAAAATATTTTTTGTACACGCATAAGTATGTGCTTATTTCTTTTACCAAAACTAATGTCTAATGTTTAATTGTAATTGCTTGATATCTAATGTTAATAGCATAATAAAGTAAAATAAAAAACTAACTGTAAGTTACCAACAGTGGAAGAGCGGTATTCTCTTAATACAAGCATTTACAATACTTAAAAAGAGGTACCAGCCCAATTATGAAAAATTGTATGCTACCAAATAAATAGTTTTAATTTTTTTTTAATTAAAAAAAACTGTGTAACGCTCTGCAAGCGTAATAACTCAAACGCTTGACCCACTTCCATGTGCCAAGCGTTCGAAACTTCAAATTAATGGGTAAAAACAGTTAAACGGTGGTACGTGGCTTTTATGCCTGTTTGAAGAATCTGCATTTAACAAGCTGAAGAGTTCTTGTGAAAGATTGAAACATTAACTTGAAATATTTTTAAGTTGCAACGTCAACAGAAAGTAATAAACTTTTTCAATTATAGTCGCTACGATTTAGGAAAAAGAATTAAGCGAAAATATAAGCTAAACGTGCGGTGGTGGCCTAGCGGTAAGAGCGTGCGACTTGCAATCCGGAGGTCGCGGGTTCGAACCCCGGCTCGTACCAATGAGTTTTTCGGAACTTATGTACGAAATATCATTTGATATTTACCAGTCGCTTTTCGGTGAAGGAAAACATCGTGAGGAAACCGGACTAATCCCAATACGGGCCTAGTTTACCCTCTGGGTTGGAAGGTCAGATGGCAGTCGCTTTCGTAAAAACTAGTGCCCACGCCAATTACTGGGATTAGTTGCCAAGCGGACCCCAGGCTCCCATGAGCCGTGGCAAAATGCCGGGACAACGCAAGGAAGAAGATGATGATAAGCTAAACGTGCGGCAAAAAGAACTACAGTCCGCTGAATTATAATTAAGAAAGCTTAAGCAAGCAAGTTAAGAGGCGGGCCACGTATCAGAAAAAAAAAACATTTTTTGACCACGTATTAAAAAAAATAAACAAATTTATTTACTGAAAAAATTGACATTGGAACTGTTGCCATTATTGGGAAGGTGTGAAGTCGATGGAGGGGGAAGTGGCACTGATCGTCACAAACACAGGTAATCTTATGGAATGTCCGACATTAGTACCAGCGGCAGTCGCTTGAAATAATTTTACTCCTGCATAAGATTTAACGTAGAAAGTCTGACAAAATGAGGGCAGCACCAGTCGTGCACACACGAATAGAGTAAGTTTTTTCAAAAACCGCAAATAATTGTTACTTTTGCTGGAAAACAAGTTTAACTCAAACTACGTTATTCACAAGTTCTTTAATTTCTGTTTACACAAAGATTTACTTATAAATAGTTAGACCAATAATAATATACCTGGTATCTGATTTTGTGGTGCAGAAATTTTATACACTTGTTTAATTCTATATAATTTATAAAAATATGTTAGTATGTCTCAGAAAATATAGTTTATGCAATAGAAAATATCACTTAACATTGCAAGCACGGAACCGTTTTACAGAACGACTCGTACACGCGCTTCTGCAAGATTTAACTTTATTAAACTTGAACAGTTTTTACTATTGTACTTGAAAAACTGCACGGACAGTCGTGGAATATCAAGTACAAAGCTCTGCCCGATTCGAACAATGCGTATAAGATATCACGGCGATACAATACTGATCTGTCAGTGTGAAAAGTGTAATTTTTTCAACCAAACTAACTTTTTTTATTTAACTTAAAAATAAGTATCGGCATAATAATTGGTATACTTCTAAAATCATACTACAATGCCTCAAGGGCCTATTTTAGATTTAAGCTAGTTTTTAATTTATTTTAGTAATACCACTGTATATATCTTGTTTGTAAATAAATGATCTTTCTTACTACTCGATAGATTGGAACTTTAAAAGGAAAGAAAAAGTCAAATCTGATTAAATTACCTACTATATTCCTTAAAAAAACTGCCGAAAGCTAGCTGAACGTTACAGAAACCCCTATCTAGATCAAACATCGCACGGAGTCATCTAAAATGCAACATTCGATAAAAAAGCACTTTCGTCGGCTGTTCACTCCATTTTGGATCTGTGCCAGGGTTACAAAATCCTCTTAGTTACCACACATCGTACGTGCCTAGAGTTTATACAAAAGTTTTTGTTAATTTAAAATGATTCATCGGTTATTAAATCGGCCGTTCTCTAAATTTGTCAATGCATCAAAAGTATCAAAACTCATAAACTGAAATAAATAACATACACTAAATAAAAAAGTGACCAAGTCGGTGGCCGAGGCGGGAATCGAACCCGCGTCTTCAGCTTACGCGGCTAACGTTTAGAGGGCCTACCGCGAACCACGTTCGACGTGTTACCTCCCTGTCATACTTACTTACGAATTTACAAGTGCGACAGAGAGGAAACACGTCGAACGTGGTTCGCGGTAGGCCCGCTGACTACTAGACCACTCAGCCACAAACCGGCGGCGGTTACTACGAGGGTGAATCAAAAAGTCCTTAGAACTGGCTGTTTATAAAAAGTTTTTAAATGAAGTTTTTTTTTTATTTTGAACTGTCATTATAACGTAATATTTGACAGTTGGTTTCATTCGAATTGTTCCCGCCGTTACATGGTAAATCAATATTTTGCGAAATAAGTCGACTAAAACGTCCCATTATGGAAAAAAATGAGTTACGTGCCGTGATAAAGTACTTGTGTATGAAAAAAATGACTACCAAGGAAATTTTTTTGGATATTCAGCAAACCGTAGGCACTAGTGCTGTACCCTATTCCACCGTCGCTTTCTGGGTTGCCGAGTTTAAAAGAGGCAGATCTAGCTGCGAAGACGACCCCCGCTCCGGCCGGCCATCTACCTCAGTTAACGCAAAAACCGTTGAAAAAATTGAGAAAATGGTTTTGGACGACCGGCGACTAACAATTAAATACATAGCAGAGACTCTAAAGATTTCATTTGGTAGCGTACATTCAATACTAACCGATGTTTTGGGTTTTAAAAAAGTGTCAGCAAGATGGGTTCCGCGAATGTTAACGCAGGCTAACAAAGACTTGCGTTTAGAAGTTTCGAAGCGGAATCTAAAGAAAATCTTACATGATCCTGACACTTTTTATCGTCGTTTCGTAACAATGGACGAAACATGGGTTCACCATTTTGACCCTGAAACAAAAAAGCAAAGCATGTCCTGGAAACGGCCATCCTCCCCTCCAATAAAGAAATTTAGAGTATTTCCGACAGCAGGTAAAGTTATGGCCTCAGTTTTCTGGGATGCAGAACGAATCCTTTTTATTGATTATCTGCCTAAAGGAAAAACCATTACAGGTGCCTATTACACCGATTTGATACCAAAAGTGCGTCAAGCAATCAAAGAAAAACGTCGAGGAAAATTGAGTGCGGGAGTGCTTTTTCACCATGATAATGCTCCGGCTCATCGATCACAAATGGCTCTCACTGCAATCCGCCAAGCTGGTTTTGAGATCTTTGATCATCCGCCCTACTTGCCAGACTTAGCTCCTAGTGATTTCCACTTGTTTCCGAAACTAAAGGAGCACATTCGCGGAACTAAATTTGACGACAACAACGCGGTCATGGGTGCCGTAGAGGAGTTTTTTGAGGCTCAAGAAAAATCGTTTTTTTATGATGGATAAAAAAAACTTGAAAAACGGTATAATAAATGTATAGAACAAGAAGGAAATTATGTTGAAAAGCAAAAAAAATAAAAATGATATTCGTTTGTTTTTGACCCTATTTCTAAGGACTTTTTGATTCACCCTCGTAGCAGCCATATTCGAACTTTAAGATATGTCAAATATTAGATATCTATTAAACATCAGCAAGATATGTCAGTGTCAAACAAGTGTCAAAAGTGACGTTTCTTCAAACAAAAACGTCACTTCGAAATCAAATTAACATAACATAAGTAATTAATAAAAGCAGAAAGTTCTCAAATTATTCCTCTAAAAAATATCAATGCCCAAAATATTTTCATTGAAGTTTTTAGTCCACATTGTTTATCTTTAATAAAATTATCTCTTTGCATCACGCGTGTCAAAACGTAACCACATGTCACTAAACTGTATTGATCTCCATAGTCAATAATTTGGCGCCGCAAAAACTTATTCATCCAGGCTCTAAGCTAAGTTATAATCAAGATTATAACATACCTACATATAAATAACATCGTGATACCGCAATATTCGTTCATGCCCTGAAGAATTATCCGCAATTTTCCAACTATTTTCACCCGCACTGTCCAATAAACGGCGTGAAATCAAATACCTATCCTACCCAGTTATTATCACAGACATGGGTGCTATTTCTATTGCCGGACTGGTATTTCTATTTGCTTTTATACCTCGAAATAGGATCACTTTTTGGTTTTTAGGCCAGCTTTATGTTATTACTTTGATAAGTCTGAAATACTATTTAATTTTGTATGAAACGTTAGGTTTCATTTTAGAGATTATTGAATGACGTACCTATAAACTTATATGGATTTTAAGTTTCTAATAATTGTAAGCTATTTGGACTTTCATCTCCGGAATAACATTTACAAATACCCTACTTTGCTGCAGATATTTGTTTTTCCACCTGGAAATAAATACATCATAGCATATCTCTTCCCTTGTGTCGCATCTTCTATCTTACCTTATCTTAAATCTACTGACGCATATTTTCACTCCTCCTTTATAATGCAGTGTTCCTCCTCCTTTTTCTCTTCAGTTTTATATAAGACCCCCTGTAGTTATATTCCTACCTTGTCCCTTATTTCTCTCTCACCTCCAACAACTCGCGTTGTTTCTTTTTGCCTTTCTCCACTTCGCGAAAAGCCTCTTGTAAGTTATTCTCCTATCTTATCCCTTAACTCCTCACGCATCTACCCTTTCTCTTTCTACCCGCTCCTCCGCCACGCGGATGGCCTCCTGTCGTTCGCGTTCCACCTCCTCCTTATCTTACAGCACCTAAGCTTATTTCTGTCTGGGTTCGCCAAAAGCCTCCTATAGTTATATTCCTACCTTGTCCCTTATCTCTTGGCGCATCTTCTCTCTCTCTTCCTCCATCTTGCGGTGTTTCTCCTTGCGCCGCTCCTCTGCCTCGCGGATGGCCTCCTGTCGTTCGCGTTCCGCCTCCTCCTTATCTTAGAGCACCTAAGTTTATTTCTGTTTGGGTTCTCCAAAAGCCTGTGGTTATATTCCTACCTTGTCCCTTATCTCTTGGCGCATCTTCTCTCTCTCTTCCTCCATCTTGCGGTGTTTCTCCTTGCGCCGCTCCTCCGCCTCACGGATGGCCTCCTGTCGTTCGCGTTCCACCTCCTCCTTATCTTAGAGCACCTAAGCTTATTTCTGTTTGGGTTCTCCAAAAGCCTATAGTTATATTCCTACCTTGTCCCTTATCTCTTGGCGCATCTTCTCTCTCTCTTCCTCCATCTTGCGGTGTTTCTCCTTGCGCCGCTCCTCCGCCTCGCGGATGGCCTCCTGTCGTTCGCGTTCCGCCTCCTCCTCCTTCTCCTTGTCGTCGCTGTCATCTCCGTCGCCGCCGACCGCGCCTGTAACAAGCATATGATTTGTTAACCACTACATAGTATAAAACGAAGTCGCTTCCCGCTGTCTGTCCCTATGTATGCTTAGAGCTTTAAAACTACGCAACGGATTTTGATGCGCTTTTTAATAGATAGAGTGATTTAAGAGGGTTTCAGTTTTATGACTAATGATAATATGACAAACAATACATCATGACTTAAAACATTATGGGAAACAACGGGACCCCGTATAGGTACAATATTATACTTCGCTACGACACAGTCAGTCAGCAAGGTAGGTCTTTGCTCTTCCTGTTATAATGACTTTCTGTAAGTGGAAAATGTGTACTGTCTTGACTGTCCTTCTCACATTGACTTTACTCTATTTATGATCAACTTAGAGAATACATAAACAGTTCAATAAAGTTTATTGGATTCGGTCAAGTGCTATAGATAGATAATATTATTATGCCGCCGTTGATTGCAGTATACCAGTACACTTGGCATAAAATTACATGGCACTAATGACTTACGGCCTTAAGTATACAAAATTAAAAATATTGTCCTGATTAAAAACTAAGTACTTGTTTATTTTCAAATAAGTATAAGGTTAGGTACAAAAATCTTAAAAGTATTATGTAGCTGCCTCCTAAATATTGCAGAACACATTTTTGGTTAAGTACATAACATTTGAAAACGAAACATATTGAAAAGAGAAAACACTTATTATTCTTCCTCGCGTTATCCCGGCATTTTGCCACGGCTCATGGGAGCCTGGGGTCCGCTTGGGCACTAATCCCAAGAATTGACGTAGGCTCTTACGAAAGCGACTGCCATCTGACCTTCCAACCAAGAGGGGAAACTAGGTCTTATTGGGATTAGTCCGGTTTCCTCACGATGTTTTCCTTCACCGAATCAAATGATATTTCGTACATAAGTTCCGAAAAACTCATTGGTACGAGTTGGGGTTTGAACCCGCGACCTCTGGATTGCAAGTCGCATGCTCTTACCGCTAGGCCACCAGCGCTTCGAAAAGAGAAAACACTATGCTACGTAAATTGACCAAATCAAATTCCCCACCCATTTTTCCACACCCCATCTCCGTCCGACAGACACGTCAGTGACAAAAGCGCAGATTGACGTGAAATGGTTTGCAGCCGCCATATTGGATCCCAGATAAAACCGGTTAAAGGCACGGATAACCGGATCCGGTTAGCGGTGCAAATGTGTTTCGTAACCTAATTGTTTTGGGATTGGTATAATTAACAGATATCTGTTTCGTTTGAGGGAAATATCAGATTATGCGGTTGAAGGGCCTTGTTTTTGTGAATTAAAAGGAGATAATGCTAATATTAATATAGAACATAATAAAATAAAAGGACATGTTTCACAAATAGTTTTAAGCCATAATGCATTGTTTGCCCGAATTTTCGTTAGTCATAATTCATTTGGTTCAGAAACGCGTCACTTTTCAGAATTGCCATAAAATAAACCTAACCTATAGGATAATCTGACGAAAATCCTGAAACGTTAACGGTTTCAGTTTTATGACTAATGATAATATGACAAACAATACATTATGACTTAAAACTATATGGGAAACAACGGGACCCCAATAAATAAATGTAAAAATATTTAAATACATAGAAAGCACCCGTGACTAAGTAAGTGTAACTTCTGGTACCTAGTAAATAAGTGTTTAATACTGTTTACCTACCCAGTAACATGTTTGGCCAAGACATATATTTATTTATTTCGTAATTGAATTTATTCCCTAGCCAAAACCGCTCATATCAAAACCGGAATGGCACTATTATTAAATTCATCCCACGACGACCATTCTACATTCCTAGCGTGCCTCGCCCTTGCTCTGTATTCCTACTTTTCGCACCTCAATAAACCAATATAACGATAACCTCCAGTTAAGTAGTAAATATAAGAAAGCAGAGGCCACAATAAACAGGCCACGGATATTATGTATAAAAGAGCGCATGTGTATAGTTAAGTGTCGTCACTTAAGACATTTATAGACATGGAATTTGGAAACGCATAGTCTCACGATTGGGATTAAACGGATTCCTGGTTTTATACTTATACCTACAGGGTGGCCCAAATATACTAAACATTGTTTTTACCGGGCTATATTACTGATAATTTTTAAAAGGGGCAAATTTACCCTCTAGCGCTAGTGTAACCAGACTACCGTACCTACTTGAGATCACACGGATCTAAAGTCTATTTTTTTATTCGGTAGACTGAAATGACAGTTCATAGTATGAACATAAAATGTCATTTCATACTATGAAATGTCATTTTAGACTACCGAATAAAAAAATAGACTTTAGGTACTTATATTCGTGATACCGGTATCAAAATTACATTATTTTCTCCATGTCAGCATATTATTGGTCATCGGGATTACGGAAGATTTCCTAATTTCAACCAAATCAAATACTCTTGGTTCAAATTTGAAAGATTTGCACACACAGTAAAGATAAAAGATAAAAATAAGTTTATACAACAATAACACCAATAATAACAATAACAATACATAAATTGTTGTGACATCGGGTGGGTACATACCATGGGTTAAATAGTACCGAAATTCCAGGGGTAGGCTAGGCCTGTACCGAGGGAGACCAAGTATGCATTTGTATGTCATGAGTGACAGTTGGAATAATAGAGGAAAAAAATAATAATTATGATTTAAAAGTACATTGTCTGTTAGGAAAGTTAAATAAAATGTTGTAAAAACATTAGACTTGGCAACGCTCGGCTTCATTTTATTACATATCTACATTACCATTCCCATAAATAAGACGTAAGAATGCTCACTTACGCGCATTCGTCGCACAGAATGCCATAACTCCTAAACATAATGAAATATTTATGCAGATGCTCATTTCAGCACTGAATTATTATTGAATTCCCAGAATGGAGATTAAACGAGTGTGAAGACTGAATTCAATTTATTGTGGAAATAGCGCGATAAGTTAAGAAAAGGCACTTGAAATTCAATTATTAATTGATCGGCTGCCGCTGACAGAATAATGATGCGTCTCCGCTTTTTGAGAAGGCCCGCTTTTTTTAATTAAATATCTTCGGTTGCGAGAGGAATATTTTGCGGTTGGTGCAAGGAAATTGCGTGTTGGTATTTCTCGTTTTCTTCTATTTTAGACTTGCGTAGTTAATTTAAAATTTAAATAAGAGGAAGGGAATAGTACATTACATACCTAGGGAGGTGAATTCGTAAATGCTCCAGATCGCAGGTGTTTGTGGCCATAAATATGCGATCTGGGGCTTTACAAATTACCGCCCGTGGTTTGTCTAAAGTTTTACGTCTTGCCTTGGCCAGGAAGTGAGATTACTACGCTACGCTACGCGAGGAGAAAATCCCACTTACGGGCCTAGGGTGACGTAAATATGTTTGTAAGCTATCCTAGTTATTATCGTTTAGCACGCAGAGTGCACGACTTCTAAAGTCCAATTCAAACTTACATATGTAGCATATTGATTTTAAAATGATGTCTTTTTGTTATCATTTGTCCATGCTTCTCGTTCACGCGAGACATACGATCGAAATACACTCGTGAATGACAACTAAACAACATCATTTCATATCATTTTGATGTCAAATTGAGCATCCGAAATGGCCTACTAGCATCTCAATATTTCTCCAAAGCATGTACCCCGATCAAAACGGCGCCCGGGCCATAATTGGATTGCGCGGAACTCCTGAATTGGACGCTGATTGGTTTAAGTTCGACAAAGTGTGCCTCGTGTGTTCTCGCATGCAAATTCTAATGTTTTATGTGATCTATGTCGTACATAGGGTTGGAATTATGCTCGAGTTTGTGTGAATGTGTTAGTGTGTACGACGCGACTTTCCCCTGTTCACATGACGACACACGAAGTAAACATCTTGCTCATGAGAAAGTAATATCGGCCTCGCCCCAATTATTTTTACAGCCTTGTTTACGTCGGCCGGTTTATAACGACTTGTTGTTGCATAATTACGTTATCAATAGCTGTTTGCTTAGTATACATAGGTTTAATGGCAAACATGTAGGAAACTAATTACGTAAGTGGGGGGTTTGAGAAAAAATAGTACCATTATTTTGTTTCGAAAAAACCATCCACTTTTGGGTTATTTAGACTCAGAATCACGATTATTGAACGAGATAACGAAAAAAAAGTGTCCCCAGATTTTCATACAAATTTTGGGTGGCAGTTTTGTAACGGTCGGTCCATACAGAATGTATCTGAAATAGTGTAATATTTTTTTGGGACACATTTTTTTTTCTTTTTAAATCATTTGTCCTCGGGATTCTGAGTAGAAATAATTTGGCTGTTTCATACATTTTGGCTGGTCCATTTTCTATGGGAACGTAATTTCGGGGTTGGTACCATAGTAAAAGTTGCTCAGTATAATCCCAAAACCTAGCCTAAAATTTGATGGATTTTCGAAAAACTTACATGGTGCATTTTTAAGAGAAAATGACTATTAAGTATTAAAAACAAAATATGTTAGTATATAGCTCTTATACTAGTTAACATAATTAGGTACTACCAAGCTACGATCGTAGCGCTACGTCATAGGTGACATGGGTTTCCCGGTATGTAGTGAAAATGTTTCGTAAAGCCAAAACAACATTGATTCATGATGATTGCTGAATGGGTTAAGTAGGGTACAAAGGCGAACTTATCCTATAACTAATTAGTATTCATAAAAATATCACTATAATCTTATGAAACATATATTTAGTCTCAGAGCATGCTAACTTTACACAAACTTGGTAGTAAGAATTCATATAAACTTGGCGTAGCACTTGACATGAAAACTTAGGTGTTTGTTTGGAGCTTAAATACGAAAGAAAGAATGAAAGGGTAAGATGTTTTATCTCCCATTTTTATAGCAGGTACAGCCATAACCTATGCTACATATTAAACCTATGCTATAAGTATATTCAAAATAGCAGTGACGAGTAAAACAGGCTCGCAAAACGTCAATTTACTTCTAATACGAGTATCTGTACGGCTACCATCAGTTTTGCACTGACATAAACGCCGTCGAGAACGTAATTTACTTTCTATACATCTCGCTCGAACTCGCATATTAGTGCAAACGAGATGTATAGAAAGTAAATTACGTTCTCAATAGCGTAAATGTCAGTTTGGACACTGTCAGTGACTCATGGTACGGGCTCTTGGAGACCGAGCTTTGCTCGAATAACTTATTTAAACTCAAAAATGCGCGTTTTCTCAGAGATAAGACCTAGCTAGATCGATTTTTCGCCCCCGAAAATCCCCACAAATTTCGTCGAAATCGTTAGAGCAGTTTCCGAGATCCCCGAAATATATACCTATATAAATAAATATACAAGAATTGCTCGTTTAAAGGTATTATTAGAGAGATTATTAGCGTGATGGGCTCCTTTGCGTCTGGAGGGGCGCGGGGCGAGTTTGGTGGGTAGGTTACTTGTTAGTTGTTAGTTTAGATTAATATTTAGTAGTAGTGTTTAGTTTTAAGAGTAGGTACCTTGATTTTAATGTAATTTTTTCTTTGAATTATGATCTTATATCTTTATTAGATAGATAGATATCTATTTCTAAATACAACTGCGTGGAAAGCAGCTCTTTGGTTCGTCCACCCCTTCTGTAAATTTCCATTTGACGCATCACAATCAATATCCACAAGTTGCATGCCGCTTACCGGTACGCGTCCCTCCTGGCTATAGGTACCTACTATAGCTATATGTACTAGTATCATCTAGATAGTGGGCCGTTTTATTTAGTATTATCTAGATAGTGGGCCGTTTTATTTAGTATTATCTAGATAGTGGGCCGTTTTATTTAGTATCATCTAGATAGTGGGCCGTTTCATTTAAAGTTGTCCCCTACACTTTTTTTCAAATGTGAGATTTTTTATGTTATTTCTACTCAGAATCACGAGCTCTTTCGTTCCTAATAGGAGAAAAAAAGTGTCCCAAAATTTCCATGCATTTTTAGATCTTTCCATTCCGTGACCGCCATACAAAGTCTATGAAAAATAGTAACGGAATGGAAATAAAAACCTTGGGACACTTTTTTCTCCTATTAGAATAGAAAGAGCTCGTGATTCTGAGTAGAAATAACATAGAAAATCACATATTAAAAAAAAGTGTATGGGACAACTTTAAATAAAATGGCCCTAGTGCATATACGAGTTGACAATTCGCGATACGGCGCTCCCATCCCCTATTAATCTCTAGTATCAGCACTTACTTATATTATTATAGCGAAAGTAACAGCCATATTCGAACTTTAAGATACGTCAAATATTAGATATCTAAACGATATGGATCGGATATGTCAGTGTCAAACAAGTGTCAAAAGAAAAACGTCACTTTTGACACTGACATATCCGATCCATATCGTTTCTATATCTAATATTTGACGTATCATAAAGTTCGAATATGGCTGTAACTCTCGGCCTGATTAGAACTTTAAGAAACACCATTTTAAAAAGAACACGGGACTCAATCGCGTAAAATTTACGCTTAATTATTTATGGCCTGACGTCTCAAATACTTTCTAAATACATAAAATCTATATACTTTAAGATATAAGTACGTCAATAATTTGCTAAAGATACGATATGGATCGGATATATCAGTGTCAAAAGTGACGTTTCTTCAAACATTTGACACTGACATATCCGATCCATGTCGTATCTTTAGCAAACTTTTGACGCATCTGAACGTTCGAATCAGGCCGCCTATCTATATCTCTGTTACCTCTTCACGCTTAAACCGCTGAACCGCTTAGATCAAATTTGGTATGGAGTTATAAATATAGACAAAAATAGGTTTAAGCGGTAAATTAAAAACGACTATACAATTTCATTCATTTACATCACCTGCTTTAACATTATTTATACTGAAAAGCATTAGGCGTGGACGTCCAAAGTAAAAGGTATCACTGTAAAGTGGAGTCTGTAGGGTGGTAGTCCACCGCTTGTGTACACAGCGACGCTATAGCTACGCTATAACAACGCGGGCTAGGTCAATGCTCCAGACTAGGCAGTAGGCACAGCCTAGCTATCCGGGGGCGGTCAGGGTCGCCATAATGGAGTTTAAAGTGGGGACAAGTATCCTAGATATTTATTGTCTTATTTATTTATTTAAACTTTATTGCACATACAATTTTAAGTACATATGGCGGACTTACAGCCATATTCGAACTTTAAGATACGTCAAATATTAAATATCGAAACGATATGGACTGGATATGTCAGTGTCAAACAAGTGTCTAAAGTGACGTTTTTGTTTGAAGAAACGTAAATCTTAAAGTTCGAATATGGCTGTTAATACCTTAAAGCATTCTCTACTAGTCAACCACAGGTCCTAAAAGAGACGGGTGTTAGGTGCAGGATTTATAATAGAATAAAAGAAAGAAACCTATGAAGTAGTAGGAAAGGTGCTATTTATCCCGATAACATGATTTTAATTATTTTTTTCATAAGTTGTATTGATGAGTACATCATCAGATTACTAAAATACCGACCGCGAGAAAAATACTAATTGTAAAACATACGTATGTGAAGTTTAAAATGTTATAAATCAAATACAAATGAACGCTATTAAATATTTATCATTTTAAAGTAAATTCCGCCAGCCAACATGAGGAAACAACTCAACATTTAATTACTTTGCCGCTTTTGTTGTTAAAATGCAACTTTTTCATCAGTTTTTCAATAAAGAAAGCCTTTATCTACTAGGAGGTGTAGTCGAAATGATATGCCCTATGACTTTTTTTATTTTTTAGAATTTCATTTGGACATGTCCGGCTAAATTAGAGTTCATGTCCACCCTACACTCCCCTCCGATAGATATAATGATGTATAATATAGGTATAAGTATATATACTTGTCCGTCTAATCAGTGGGAAGGTAAATGTTTGCGATACGCATTATGATTTTTAGGGTTCCCTCGGCCAAGGAAGGAATGATTCTTCTATTTAGTATGTTTGATGTATAAATTGGTTGCTGATTTGGTTTATATTTATAGTGATTTGGCAATTTGGAAGCCTATTATAGTTGTTATGCACCTGTAATTGTAGGCACGTTTAACCAATTTGATTCCTATGTCACTATAGAACCACATAACGAATCGATTGGTTTGTCTTCTACCACAGTGCTTATTGAGTGTTGTAAGTCATGTATTTTGTAGTTAAATCGACAAGGTTCTATTGTGGCCTATTGAAATTACAGGTACATAAATAGGTTTCATATATTAGCCCCAATGCAGTGGAGTTCGTCTAGTGAAGAGCAAAAATAGCCCTTTCTACATTTGTCAAGTTCCTGCCCGCAATAATGTGAAAACTGGTATTTTTTGTAAGTATGTTGTTAGACTTTGTTATTGCAGAATATTTATATACAAAATGGAACTACTGGTAAGTACATATTAGTCTTCAACAGTGTTTTTTTTTTTAAATTTAAAACATCATATTTGTACAAATATGAGCACCTCAAAAATTGCTCTGACTAGACGAAAACATATGCATCGGCGCTCGTCATACAATGTCATTCTTGTATACTTTAAAATACAAGTTTGCTTTAAATTGTAGTTTACCAACAGTCCCAGTTTTTACGAGGTTTCCTTGTCTTACTTTAGACTTTATTTTTAAATGGCTTGTCCGGAACAGCGAAAGTTTGATTAAAAATATTTGGGAAACAATCGTAAAGTTCCGCCATCTGCGTCACGAGTGGTTTTGGTTTTGGTATTTAATTAACAGAATAATGCAATTTAGGGCGCCCGCTAGCTGGCGCGGATGCACGGAGCGGGCGTTTTAGATGTTGTGGAAATCGTTCAAGAGTATCTCTAGAATCGCGGAAATGTCAAATTTGACAGGTTAGATCCTAAAAATATCGTTATCGTATCTTGATGATGTCTTATAGATATCTATTTCAAAATCCGAATCGGGCCCCAGGTATCTAGTACATATCGTATCGTTCTCTTCTCTAGAACGAATCTTGTTTTCCGAAAACCGCGGTTAGTATTAAGTTTTCTCGTAGCAGCGTAGCTCCTCTACGGTATAGCGTTTGTAGCAAATTCTTAGCTACGAACAATTTGAACGTTTCAGAGTTAAGCGTCTCGTTTCAAAGGAGGCTTTTGGGCACTCGGGCTCATTATGATAATTGTGCAAAGTTCAAAGTTTACGCGTTTTCGTTGTGTTAATAAATGCTTTCAACCAAGTTGAAACCTCTTTGTCAGACGAATATCTGCACTAAGAAAATTTCTAGGTATATTATAGGTAGGTACAATACAATACAATACTCTTTATTGCACACCTCACATACACGTAGTTTACAATAAATGTACAATAACCTACCTATTATAAAACCCTACCTACCTACCTATTATATAAGTTTTTGGCCCTAAATACGTATACGTATTAGAGTAGAATGGGCATGTAACATTTGATTAATATTGGCTTTTTATTTTATTCATGTCCTGCTTTCGCCGACTAATCGCCGACTGCAAATGTGGCCGGATAGTCGGCTTTCCCGACTAGTCGGCGACTAGTCGGTACATTCCTAGTAGGTAATTAACAATCTAACCATCATAATAGAATAAAACAAATATAAACAAATATATTAATGAAACTAAAAAAATGTGTCGTGTGACATCAGTTTTTAGTGTACCGCACAAACTTTGTTCGCGGTACACTTATCGGATCACATCGGTCTTGCAAATCAGTTAAATGTGTTTTTCTCAGAAACCGTTTGACGTAGATAGTTAAAATTTGGAACAATTATAGCAATTACCAGCACTAACATTATTAATAAGTCAAAACCGCTGACTTATTTTACCTAAAGCTTATTAATGAAACATCCTATTCAATGGAACGAATCCCAAGCCCCAATCGCGATTCGCGACAAACTATCGACCGTACCAACCTGCGAGTACATACCACGTGGTGCTATTATTAGAGCGGTCGATACTAACTCGCTTAGTGTAAGGCCTGAGTGGACGCTCGAAGCGGAGCGATCGGCGTGATAAAGACAGTCTGACTCTTTCACTCGCGCGTCGTTAAAAAGTGACATCTGCTTTGTCAAGCCGATAACAGCGTCCATCATATCATATGCCCCCTAGACACCGATCAATTTGTCTACACGGCAAATCAACCGCTAAGTGTAAGGCCTGAGTGGACGCTCGAAGCGGAGCGTTCGGCGGGGCGTGCAGCGTGGCGTCGGGCTCACAAGTGCAGCGTGCACTAAGGCCGCTCCTATACGCTTGCATTTGTTTAACATGCACGCCTCACGCCCCGCCCCGCTGCACGCCCAACTCGAGCGTCCACTCAGGCCTTACACTTAGTCATGTAGTATTTAGGCTGTGCTCGGTTGTACCAGTGGGGCGACACTCCGCCTTTCGGACATTCTCGGCTCCGTTCGGCTCGGTATTGCTTCGAGCAGTATTAGGGCAGTATTGGTCAGCAGTCTTGAAAAGGAGTCCGCAACATAAATGTCAAATAACATTGAGTTTTTCTTTATTGATTTAAATGCCATCTAAATTAACCTAACCTAACCAAACCTATCCCATTGAAGCACGGGCACCCTACCGAGGCGCGTCGGGCCCGAGCACCGCGAGCCGATTATGAGTGGTCATGTGGTCCTTACGGTCCTTACGGTGTCGAGTTTATAATTTTTTCCCCACCTCAAAAAGTGCCCAGCGCCGCTAAAGAAGTTTTCACTTCAAAAATATCAGTTAGTATGTTATTCGCTCGCACTAATAGGTACTTGTCCGTACACGTGACTAGGTTTGCTAACTGATATGATTCCAATATGATTCAAATATCGGTGCAACTTCGAATCGGTTTGTAAGTTATCAACATAGAGTTAGACCAAGATAACTCTGCAACGATTTTGTCAGCACAGACTGTGCAAATGTTAGTTATACGTCATCAATTCATAGAAGTTTGACGTATAAAAACTTATCACACCAAAACGAGTGAGCTTCCAAAATGAAAATAAGTTTTACTAAAATTCGAGAGTGACTTTTATGAAAGTTTGGAGTTTGGACATCGTTATTGAAATATCATGCTCGTGTCAGCGTTTTTAAAGTTGAGCAAACATTTGCTAAAAATATGTCAAAATATGTTTAATAATTAATTAGTAAAAGAGTTAGAATGAATACTATATAGGTACGATATTTCAAAAAGATTTTTATAAAGGTGCTTATTAAAAAAATATTGATATTTCATTTTCGTTTGGTTCTTTCGTTTTGTACCTATTTTAGCTGTATTTTTATATTTTTAATAAAACATAATAAACCCTAATGGTTATTAAAAGTCATTTTCAAAAATTATACTGTAGCACTACGAATATTTTAGACCAAAATTCTTGATTAAAATGTGTGCTCAAAGAAAACTATTCAGTTATTTAGTCACGAGAGCATTTTAATCCCAAGAGAGGAAAGCATGGATATTTCCACATCCTTGCACAGAGCTGTACGCATAGACTACTACTCATTAGATGAAGCACACGTGGAGACACGCTCACCATGGAAGACGCGCTCAGATTAGCATTTGAGCTGAAATTAATCTCATTTTTATTACAAGCTTTTATTAAACTTGCCCTGTGCTAGTTAGTTAGTGTAGGTCCAACATTGGAAGCTAAATTTGACCCAGTTCCCGATTTAAGATTGAAATGATTTTTTGATTTGATGATGGAGACAGGAGGTTGATAAAACAACGCAAACCAATTGTGTTTCGGGTTGTTAGAACTGTCTCGATGAATATTAGTTGCCTGTGGAATGAAAAGTAGTCAGCGATAATAGCTGAAATTTTTGCCAAAAACTTACCTTACTACCAGTTACACATTACGTATACGTACTTATAATTTCATTGTGTTACTATACTTAATTCTCATTTCGATTGCGTCAATGTTTTTTGTGATTACCGTACGTATATGTTGCACGCGATTATCTTATTTCCAAGTACAGTACGGCTACCATCAGTTTGTCACTGACATAAACGCCATCGAGAACGTAATGTACTTTCTATATATCTCGCTCGTACTCGCATATTAGTGCAAACGAGATGTATAGAAAGTAAATTACGTTCTCGACGGCGTTTATATCAGTGCCAAACTGATGGTAGCCGTACAGGAGTGCCTGTGTAGCCTCAGTTAGTACATTTTTCGTTGCACCATCTGAAGGAAGTAGTCTGCGTCTGTAATCCACGGTAGGGTGCACAATGCCCGTTTTTAATTTGCGGAGCTACTTATTTCCTGACAGCCCTAGCTAATACATCGCGGCACTAGACAGAGTAAACTTGCTTGAGGCTAGTCTGAGCCATTTTATTTAAAACTAGCGACCCGCCCCGGCTTTGCACGGGTTAACAAATTATATACATAAACCTTCTTCTTGAATCACTCTATCTATAAAACAAAATCGCATCAAAATCCGTTGCGTACTTTTAAAGATTTAAGCATACATACAGACAGACAGACACCGGGATGCGACTTTGTTTTATACTATGTAGTGATTGTACATGCCTTTTTTCAGATTTGGAATTTTTTGTGTTATTTCTATTTAGAATTACGAGCTCTATCGATCCTGGGTACTTATCCAAGATGCCAATCGTTTGCGCCGTAGCGAACGAAACGCTAATGTCTCTGTCGCACTAATATAGATTGATAGAGATACATTACCGTTTCGTTCGCTACGGCGCAAACGATTGGCATATTGGCTAGGCCCTCTGATAGGAAAACAAAGTGTTATTTGATCTCTAGTTGAGTTACAGTTTTTCAAACAACTCAGCTATTTTTAAATGCCACTAAACGAAAACTTGTTGTAACTTGCCCCATCATTCCGCCCGACGTATTACAGCCAATTAAACAAGCGCAGCTGCGCCATCTAGGATGTGTGTTCACGTTGCTTAGCGAGTGCCAGTGACTCAAGTTCCCTAAGGCCCAATATACACTTGTAAGTTGTAACAAATAGCTTTGTCCCTACTTACGTAAGTAAAACTTACAAGTCTATCTCAGGCCTAACACCAAAAAGACCTAAAGACAAATTTGAAAACTAGCATTTTTTACACGTAGCTTATATCTTAAAATAAATAAAAAATGAGGAGGAGTCACATTTGTGATTTGAAAATTGCTTGTTATCGATACTTTTTAGGGTTCCGTACCTCAAAAGGAAAAAAAGCGGCCAAGTGCGAGTCGGACTCGCCCATGAAGGGTTCCGTATTTAGGGGATTTATGACGTATTAAAAAAAAACTAATTACTAGATCTCGTTCAAACCAATTTTCGGTGGAAGTTTGCATGGTAATATACATCATATATTTTTTTTAGTTTTATCACTCTCTTATTTAAGAAGTTACAGGGGGACACACACACATTTTACCACTTTGGAAGTGTCTCTCACGCAAACTATTCAGTTTAGAAAAAAATGATATTAGAAACCTCAATATCATTTTTGAAGACCTATCTATAGATACCCCACACGTATGGGTTTGATGAAAAGGGTTCTAAGTATGGGGAACCGCCAAAATTTATTGTTTTTCTTCTATTTTGGTGTGAAAATCTTAATGCGGTTCACAGAATACATCTACTTACCAAGTTTCAACAGTATAGTTCTTATAGTTTCGGAAAAAAGTGGCTGTGACATACGGACGGACAGACGGACAGACAGACAGACATGACGAATCCATAAGGGTTCCGTTTTTTGCCATTTAGCTACGGAACCCTAAAAATGACCACCCCCCCCCCTTTATCTCCGAAACTACTGGGTCTAAAATTATGAAAAAAATACACAAAATAGTTCTTTACCTATAGATGACAGGAAAACCTATTAGAACAGTGCAGTCAAGCGTGAGTCAGACTTAATTCGTTTTTGATATTGTTAAAAATTGTGTAATGTACGGAACTCTTGGAATGCGAGCCCGACTCGCACTTGGCCGGTTTTTTAAAATTAATCACTAGCATTAGTACGGTACGTTTTTGCCCCTGACAAACTCGGCTATGGACAGAATACTGTACCACTACCATCAGTTTGACACTGACATAAACGCCATCGAGAACGTAATTTACTTTCTATGCATCTCGCTCGTACTCGCTTATTAGGGCAAGCGAGATGTATAGAAAGTAAATTACGTTCTCGAAAGCGGTTTTATGTCAGTTTTGACACTGTCAGTGACTCATGGTACGGACTCTGGTTCGCCTCAGCTCCCAAACTCACTCTGTCTCGGTAAAGCTTTTGGAATTACACTCCAGTTTTAATTTATTTCCCGAATCGCATCTGCGGGAGTTTTTTGCTGATTGCATTATTTAGCGCCTGAGATGAGGTTTTCAGCGGATTCCGCCTTGAACTTTATGTAATGCCTGAAGGTTAGTGTCGCTACCATACAATAGAAGTTATACGCTCTCATTTTAAAACATTTTTGAAGTGAAAACTTCTGTAGCGGCGCTGTGCACTTTTTGAGGTGGGGAAAAAATGTTAAACTCGCGGCAGCATAAGACGATCACGTGACCGTAAGATTTAGATAGCCACTCATTTAGATTGCATTTAAATCAATAAAGAAAAACTCAATGACATTACATGAAAAACTGTTACATGTAATGTCATTGAGTTTTTCTTTATTGGTTTAAATGCCATCTAGTGAGTTTCGCTATACATAGTGCATTTTGCACTAGTCATTGAGTTTTCACTTCTGCCGGCACTCCCTGAGTGCAACCCGTTGTTTTTTAAATTACATGAAGGTGGTATAAAAAAGTACGTAACTTAATGCTTTATCTTTACATATTACTTAATAAAAAAATTGTATGGTACTATAAATCGTAAACATATGTGCCTAAATGATAAATAAGTGCAATAGGTATGTCCTAAATTAAAAAAAAAACGAAAAATATTTCTTTTGACTCTATTCGCTCTCCTGCGAATCAATTTAAGGGCGTATGGCACAAACGTATTCTCACCCGACGATATGTAATGTAACATTTTACATGCCTGTCGTCAGATTGTAACCTACTTTCACATCAGGTCATTCAAATGCCACTTTAATTATAATTACAGACTCATTTCCATAAGCGACTCGTGAGTTTTTAAGCTGAACTCATTAAAAAGTTCTTACCATGGAATTGGGTTGAAACTATGTTAGATCGATATTATACTATAGAATGAAATGGCAAAATTGTTGGAATAAACAAGCTTATAAAATCCCAAAATAATTACTGTAACGGTACATTTTTTGATATCTTTATAACATAGGTACGTTTCATGTTATTTTTCCTGTTTTATTTTGATTTTTGTACAATAAAGTGTTTTACTACTACTACTATTACTACGTTGAGACAGTCAGTCTCGAATTTGGTCTGAAGATCAACCGACTGAAAACCAAGATGATGGTCGTGAACCGCAACAACGTAAAGAAACCAAAAGCGATTGGAAACTGTGAAGTTGTATCATCATACATATACTTGGGGTCATTGGTCTCAGACAGCGGAGGCTCCGAAGATGAAATCAAGCGACGCATAGCTATTACTAGGTCTGCAATGGAGAAACTCGGTAAGATCTGGAGAGACCGTAACATCACAAAGGCAACGAAGACTCGCCTGGTAAGAGCTCTCGTCTTTCCAGTGTTGCTGTACGGTGCTGAAACGTGGACAGTAAGAGAGAGTGAACGGAAACGCATTGATGCTTTGGAAATGTGGTGCTGGAGAAGGATGCTGCGGATATCGTGGACTCAGCGTCGCACTAATATATCCATTCTCCAGGAGCTCAAGGTTACACTTCGGTGATGTTACGCGCAGGGAAGACGACGCCATGGAGAGGCTTGTTGTTCAGGGCAGAGTGGGTGGCACAAGACCCAGATTGCGGCCCTCAATGCGATGGACCGACCAAGTTAAAAATCTCACCGGATCACCTTTAAATCTGTGCGTGCGGAATGCAGAAAATAGAGAAGGATGGCGGGAAATAACGAAAAAAGCCGTACAACGACCCCAATGACCACGACTGCTCTGACAAGAGTATCCGACTAAGAAGAAGACTATTACTACGTTTTGTGAAAAAATAACAGTTAAAATTCATCAAAAACCCAAAAAGATTCATGATGTTTTGCTCAACTAAATTCATGTCAATAAGGGTAACATTCCATTTCTGACCGCAGCTGCACTACTGGTACTGAACGCGTCGCTGTTAGGCTGCGGTCGTACTGCAGACGCCGCACGCAGCCGACAACGTCACGTCGCACGCAGCGTCTGAATGGTGTGTTCGAGAATGCTCGGGAGTGGTCGTTTTCGCTCGCTGCGTGCGGCGTCCCCCCGCCAACACCATTCAGACGCTGCGTGCGACGTGACGTTGTCGGCTGCGTGCGGCGTCTGCAGTACGACCGCAGCCTTACTGTCAATTTCCATAGTAAAATGAACAGTAGTGCAGCTGCGGTTGGAAATGGACTGATTGGACTGTCACCTTAAAACAATTTAATTTGTGTCCCTTCTTATAGTAAACTAGCCGTTTGGTCAGTCATTTGCCACTAAGTAGTAAGTATAAAAAATACCTACATATAGATATGGAAGTTATCATAATAAAAAAACAAAGTTTTTTTTGACGTGAAAACTTCTTTAGCGGCGCTGTGCACTTTTTGACGTGGAGAAAAAATGTTAAACTCGCGACAGGACGTGACCGACAGATTGAAAATTCGTAAGACGGACATGTGATCTGATCGAAAAACTGTTACAATATGTCATTGAGTTTTCACTTCTGCCGGCACTCCCGGAGTGCAACTTGTTTTTTTTTATTGGAAAAAGGTAAGCATTTGACCACAATCTCACCTGATGTTAAGTGCCGATGCAGTCTAGGATGGAACATGCTTACCTACCTAAAAGATGTCTATTATATCACTCGGCTTAAACTAACAAAAGAAAGGAAACAGACAAATGTTGCGCCCTCGCTATCGATTTCCTTAAAAATAGCGACTCACCTCGTCAACGGCCTCTTTAGCCCACTTACGTCTAGACTCACTTAAAATCTAGATCATCAATTATTCCAGTCTTATACGGTACTGGCACTATCATGAGTAATGACATTACTTTGAAGAAATGACATTACTAGTGATAGTATTGGAATGACGGCAAGTAATGGAGTTAGTATATATATGCTTCAGTAGAGTTATATCAATCTATACGGCTACCATCAGTTTGGCACTGACATAAACGCCGTCGAGATGGTACTCGTAATTTACTTTCTATACATCTCGCTCGTACTCGCATATTAGTGCAAACGAGATGTATAGAAAGTAAATTACGTTCTCGATAGCGTAAATGTCAGTTTTGACACTGTCAGTGACTCATGGTACGGGCTCTAGTGACACTGAAAACGACATTACTATGGACAGTGTAAACTTTAGGTACTATACTTACCAAAAATATAAAATAATATATAATAATTTCAGCCTATATACGTCCCACTGGGCTATAGTCCCCACGCTAGCCCAATGCGGATAGGGGACTTCACATACACCTTTGAATTTCTTCGCAGATGTATGCAGGTTTCCTCACGATGTTTTCCTTCACCGAAAAGCTAGTGGTAAATATCAAATGATATTTCGTACATAAGTTCCGAAAACTCATTGGCACGAGCCAGGATTCGAACCCGCGACCTCCGGATTGAAAGTCGGACGTCATATCTACTCGGCCACCACCAAAAATAGAAAAGTAAAAAAAACGCGTACTTAATGATTATTTTTTACATTTTCTGGTAATAATTTGATATAATCTGGTAATAATGTACCTGCTTGGTATATGTAAATGTTAAGTTTCATGGCGCATTGGATTTGTCTGTAAGGTCATGTTGAAATAAATAAATAAGTAATTATTTGGGTAAAATAATTGAGTACCAACGTCTACTTAAACTTCATAAAATGTATTCCTATTCTCATTCGACTCACAAAGGCTCACCATTTTCAATGGTTTATTTTCACGTAGCAGCAAAACTAAAATCCAAAATAAAAAAGTTACGCAAGCTATGTAAACCGTATTAGTTTCCAAATCGGAACACAGAGTGTCCAATTTTCGCGAAACTAATAAAATGGCCAGAATACTGGGGGTGTTCCGGATAAGCCATGCTTCCCGTTAGATCGAATTATCCGGTAAGGTGTCCCATGATACTGTATTTCCTTTTGTTTATTTTTATTTTTGAGGCTGATTTTGTTTTAACAATTTGTTAAATGTTGTGTGTTGTTTGAGTACCCACAACACAAGCCTATTTGAGCTTACCGTGGGGCTTAGTGTAAGGCCTGAGTGGACGCTCGAGTTGGGCGTGCAGCGGGGCGGGGCGTGCGGCGTGCATGTTAAACAAATGCAAACGTATAGGAGCGGCCTTAGTGCACGCTGCTCAAATCACTTGCGAGCCCGACGCCACGCTGCACGCCCCGCCGAACGCTCCGCTTCGTGAGTCCACTCAGGCCTTACACTTAGTCAATTTGTGTAAGGATGTCCAATATTTATTTATTTAAATGTGTATTGTTTGCCCGCATTTTCGTCAGTCATAATTCATTTGGTTCAGAAACTCGTCACTTTTCAGGATTGCCATAAAGCAAACCTAACCTAACCTATCTATAGGATAACCTTACGAAAAACCTGAAAAGTTAAAAAGGGACCCTTTTTTGGGAAAAAAGGGACCCCGTAAATAAGAAAAATATTCTTTAAAAAAAATTGTCAATATATTTTTGAGGCAACACTTCTCGCTCGCACTAATATGTCAGTTCGAGCGAGATACATAGAAAGTTACGTAGACATTAGCTTATATGTCAGTATTGACACTGTCAGTGACTCGTGGTAAGGGTACTGTTAATAAAATAGTGCCGATATTTATCCTATGCCACTTAAGAAACCTAATCTTGTTTTAGGAGGCTCTAGCATTTACAAATGGCACTAAGTAATTGGAAGCACTTTACTATGTTATAATTCAGTGTTACCATCGGCAAAACAATAAATACCAACTACAGCAATTACAAGTTTATGGCAACACTCAATTTTAGTGCAATTACTGCGCCGCTCCATTTTAATTGAAAATGCATAAAGTTAACAGCTTAATTGAGGGTATTGTGGTTATCTAATGAAATTTAAATGTGTTACGTTTTAAGCATATTAAGGGCTCGATTCGGATTTTGAACTAGACATCTATGAGATATCTATAAGACATCACCAAGATACGACAACGATATTTTTAAGATCTAACCTGTCAAATTTGACATTTACGCGATTCTGGAGATACTCATCCAAGTCACATCTAATAGATATCTAATGGAAATAGTTCGTTCATACGATATTATAACGTAAAAGTGACATTGGTTGCCCGAATTGCGCTGCAAAAGAGAACTAGTTGATATCTAAACTATAACGTATCTAGAATGGATCTAGTACGTGTCGTCGCTTGTGAATATCTTGAAGTTCGAATACGGCAGTAAATGGTTGAAATTTTGGATAGTACAGATATTTATACAGTTGTAGAGGGCGTAAATAAGGAAGATATGCTAAATACATGTATGTATGTATAAACTCTTTAGTGTAACATACATTTATGGCACAGGACACGCAGTACAAAGGCGAACTTTAAGGGATTGCTTCCAGTTAACCTTTAAGTGATATTTAACACATTCAGTGCTACGAGCGTAGCCGACAACATGGGAAAACTCGTATGTGGCGAAAAGCGCTTACAAACAGTGAACCCGCCTAGCGGGCCGCTGGCAGTGAATATGTGTACGGTGACCCTTGCTACTTCAGATATTCTGAAAGTCTCAATACATCAAAAATATGAAATATTACGATGAAGCCGTCATGTTCATTTAAGATGCATTTAAAGTTAAGTTCGATACAGTCCATCTATTTATCATTCCAAACGTCATTACAAATAAAATATGATTTCGTATTGACAAAAGTTTTGTTTGACAACTTCTTTGAACTTTTAGAAAATATTAATACTACCTATTTTCAAAATAAAGCTCCCTAGCGCAGCATTCCGTCCGAAATGAAACATTTCAGCAGTAAATCTGGCCAAAGCGTGCACCGAGCAGATTGTAAGTAAAAAGTGTCCGCAAAAACGTCCTAATGTCCGGCTTAACGCACACATACACCACTAGTGATGTGACTGTTTGGACGAAATTTTATTTTAGAGATTAGCTGGCGACCCGCCCCGGCTTCGCACGGGTTAACAAATTATACATAAACCCTCCTCTTGAATCACTCTATCTATTACAAAAAATCGCATCAAAATCCGTTGCGTAATAGTTTTAAAGATCTAAGCATACATAGGGACAGACAGCGGAAAGCGACTTTGTTTTATGCTATGTCGTTAGAACTAGGATGATGACACATATTGAATTTGATAATAAATTCTAGTTGAAAAGGCAGATGATGGGTAGTTAATCACAAAAAAAACCACTAAAAATATTGAAATTATAAAAAATACAAGACCTCCATATTTAAGTATTTTTTAACTTCCAAAATGAAAAAACAAAATCTCTTCAAAGTGTGCATCAAGCAGATTCTGGGTAAAAAGTGGCGGCCGCTAGTGAATACACTCTTTGTAGGAAATTTGTTTTAGGAATAAATGTCATCTCGTTAGAAACCAATATATTTGGCCACTTGAGGGCTAGTGGTTTAATTTGTGTGTAAAAGTGACCATCTTAGCCCATGGCCAATGTGACGTTTTCAAACAAAAACGTTGGCTTTGTAACTGCAGGTATAATTTCTTGTTTTATTTAGTATATTCCCTAAAACGTTCGTGTTTAATTAGTATCTGTCCATGCTGTGAACGACAAAGGGGTAAATTGTGCAACGTGCAGGTCAAATTATGTCGTGGGCGGTGCAACGTCACTGCAATGCAAATGCACATTTACATATTCGGAACAAAGAACCTGATATTAAATACTGGCTGTGCCGCGTGTGTAGTTTTATTTATGGCAAATGGCACTGCTGGCGCCATCTATGATCAATTATACAAAATATATAGGTACTAAAACTTGGGTTGCTATAATACATAGTCAAAATAGTCATGTTGGAATTTTATTTATGGTATAAATAAATAAATAAAAATTCTTTATATCAGACTTTTGTCCATACGTATTACATACACAAAACTTACAGTTATGTTAGTAACACAAAACACTTAATAAAATAATATAAATAGTAAGTGCCATCTAACATTAATTATGATAGCATAGCGGGCTCAGCACGGTTCCATTTTTATCGAATATCACTATGCCCGTCACTTTCGCACTTACATACATACTTACTTGTTAGAACGTGACAGGCATGGTGACAAACGATAAAAATGCGACCGTGCTACCTAGGGTAGGTAATTTAAAAAGCTGTCTATGTTATTATTTACCGAAAGCTAGGAACTTTTATTTACTTAGTCAACACCAATGTTTATCAAGTATGGATTCATGTCTTTTATTCAATTTTATTTTGAATATTTTTCGGAGAAATCTAGGCCAATTCAAACTTATATTGTAATATCAAAATTAAGTATATCTAAATGATGTCATTTTGATGTCACTATGTAAGTTTGAATATGCTGGGAACCTCCTACTGTTAGGCAAAATAGGGAGTCAAAATCAGGACTTTTGAAAGCCTTTTGGCTAACCTTTGCGACCGCCATAATAGCCGAAACTCCCCAAAAAATCGCCACATCACTACACATTACTCACAACTTAATAACACCTCCCGCTAAAAGCAATCCGATGTCCTCTGTTTGACCAGCACTCGACTCGAGAGTCGGCCGTCCCTCTCTAAACACTGCCGACGGACAGGGACCGAGCGGTCGTTAAAACTTTTCTAAGACGAGATTCCTTTTTTTGCGAAACGAGATAGTTTCGGAGGCGTATTTGGAGTTTTTAAGCGATTTCTTGCCCTCTTCACGGGATTTTATTTCCTCTTCACTTAAATTGTTTACTTTTACGTAATTTAAGTAAGTACAGTCAGCAGCAATAGTTCCTAAGCGGGCGAGGTGTTCAAAATGATCTTGACGCGACTTTATTAATAGCGCGTCAAGGTAATTATGAACGCCTCGCCCGTTTAGCAACTTCTGCTGCTGACTAAATAAGTGTGTTATTTTGTAAATATTGGTACGTTATTATTTGGCACTTTAATTAAATGATAAAAAAAACAAATGAGTAGTGGTAGAGCCAACAAAATGATAATTTTCATGTTAATATAAAGATAAGTTTCAAGATTTCAATCCTGAAAGAAATAAGCATTACTAAAGTATTTATATTTCATTATCTTTTGCCATTAAAATGTTAGAAAACTTTACTTAAAATTCCTTTTAAAACAGTCAAACACATAATGTAACATGCTTAATTGTCACTACTAAAATATTTTGAATAATCCTCAAAATTAAAATATCTTTCCAAACTTGGACTAAACTTTAAAAAACCGTTAATTTTACAACCAAGATCATGAGCATGCATAAAAACTCCGATTTTGTAAAAAGTCCGGCCAAGTTCGCAGTTTAACGATGGAACTTCGTCGGGTTCGATATCAAGGAGAGTTTTAATCTTTAATTTTTACATTCAGAGCTTGGCTCTCGGCCAGACTGGGCCTAGTCGACGTTAAGGATGATAGGAGGAAAGAATTCTAGTCCTCTCTTCATCGGTTTTACCAACTTGAATGAATATTATAGGACATTCTTACACAGATTGACTAAGTCCCACAGTAAGCTCAAGAAGGCTTGTGTTGTGGGTACTCAGACAACGATATTATTATAATATACAAATACATAGAAAACACCCAAGAATTAGGAACAAATATCGGTGCTCATCACACAAATAAATGCCCTTACCGGGATTCGAACCCAGGACCGCGGCTTCACAGGCAGGGTCACCCACTAGGCCAGACCAGTCGTCAAACTTGAAAGTTGCCGAAATGGAGCCGAAATACAACCCTTCCACAGAATAGACGTACAACATGATTCTGGCTGCCAAGTTTGTGCAAAGTTAAAGTGGTCAGGAATTATTTTTATGATAAGTAGATGAATGTGGATTAAATATTTGGCAAATCTAATTTTCTATTGTCATCCTCCGCTGCGTACGCACTCCAACCTTTTCGGCACATTCCGAAATTAATACGAAACTTCCGCTTTGCGGTACAGTCGCCATCAGATATATCGGAGCGGCCGTGGTGCTCCAAAATATCGGAACACTCACTCTAACGCCTTGACAATAACAGCATGTCCAAGATGTTTGTGACCACCTCCTTGGCCGCTCCGATATATTTGATGGCGACTGTACAAATAAAAGACTTTAGGACGATACGCCTCAAGAGCATTAGGTATATGCACGCTGCTCTGCTGGACAGCGGCCTATTGTCACTAATCAATTCGGAACACTCACGAAACTTAAACTTAAACACCCTCCCGCGTCTCCCTCGCATTTCGCGTTCGAAAATTACAGCCATATTCGAACTTTAAGATACGTCAAATATTAGATATCTAAAAGATATGGATCGGATATGTCAGTGTGAAATAAGCGTCAAAAGTGAATTTTTTGTTTGAAGAAACGTCACTTTTGACACTTGTTCGACACTGACATACCCGATCGTTATCGTTTAGATATCTAATATTTGACGTATCTTAAAGTTCGAATATGGCCGTTATTTGAATTTGAAATCGGAAATCTGCCGCAAAACACCCTGTAGCATGGCAATAAATTGTCATTACAGAATGTGACTGGTTCGCAGAGAGTTACAATCGTTCTGTTTGTTTCGTGCTATTTGGGCGAATTTAGAGTTTTGGCAGAGTAGATTTATGAAGAGTAGCCTATGTTAGAACAGTGCGAGTTAAATATAAGCGTTTAAAGGGTTGCGAACTACGTTGAGGCATACAGAACGTTTAAGGTGTTCGGATTTCAATTGCAGCTGCATATTTTTATTTTTTATTTATTTTATTTTATTATAAATGGGCTTACTCATGGCCACAGTCTAGCGTTGCGCCGTTGTTGTTGCTGTGCTGCTGCTGTATGTGTCAATTTCCTTGATAAAACGAGTGATGGAATGAACGTCGCCAGCAGTAATGAGGCGGTTAACTTCACTTATTTTATATACAGCGGCAGCAACAATGACATCAGAACGTCACCTTAATGAAACGCTTAATGTCATCGATTTTTAGTGTTAGAATATAAAATATGAAAACATGAATTACTTTTTTCCATATCACTACATAGTATAAAACAAAGTTGCTTCCCGCTGTCTGTCTGTCCCTGTGTATGCTTAGATCTTTAAAACTACGCAACGGATTTTGATGCGGTTTTTTTAAATAGATACTTAGAGTGATTCAAGAGGAAGGTTTATGTATAATTTTATAACCCGTGCGAAGTCGGGGCGGGTAGCTAGTTATTTCATAAAACAAGACTGATTTTAGTAGACTACATTTTTTATACGTCCGTATGATATACTCGTATCATAGATTTTTCCCCTTAATTTGACCTTCCGCGTGCTTTATGTAATATATCCGAAACAACACTCCGTAACTCCCAATTAGCGTACAGGAAAACCAAACTAGAACCATCTGAAACCTCCATAAACCCCAACATTCCACTAACATATACCGTGCAATAAATAAATATACTTTATATTAAGACCTTCCAAAATAGTCTAACCAGCGCATTCTATCCCCGTATCCAATAAGACAGATTTCCGTAGGGTTTGTAATAGACTTACGCCTGTTTGGATTAAGGTCTCGGTAGCCTAGTTGGCACGCTGCCAGCAGCCTTGACACCACACAGAGGCTGCTGGATCCCCGGGGACGAAATGGCCAAAAACGATTGAGCCAAAGGTTGGCGCATGTTCGAAATTCTGCGTTGGATTTTTGGAATTCTTAGTTGGGAGTCGACAAACTTGTCACGATAAAAGAGACACTTGACAAGACAACATGCCAACGAAAATAGGGTTCTAGTCAAAAAGGTGACTGAGGGCCCGATTCGGATTTTGAAATAGACATCTATTAGATATCTTTTAGACATCACCAAGATACGATAACGATATGTTTAAGATCTAACCTGTCAAATTTGACATTTCCGCGATTCTGGAGATACTCTTGAACGATTTCCACAAGACATGACTTAGAGATCCAATTCACATCTAATAGATATCTAACTCCATCTAACGTAAAAGTGACATTGGTTGCCCGAATTGCGCTGCAAAAGAGAACTAGTTGATATCTAAACTATAAAGTATCTAGAATGGATCTAGTACGTGTCGTCTCTTGTGAATATCTCGAAGTTCGAATACGGCAGTTTGTTTAATACCACTCCGGGCTGAGATTTCCGACACTTCGTTTTCTAAGTATGACCGGTGACCGGTGTGATCGGTTATCACGTCATGCTTCACTAAAGTCTATTTTTTAATTCGGTAGACTGAAATGACAGTTAATAGTATGAACATGAAATGTCATTTCATACTATTAACTGTCATTTCAGTCTACCGAATTAAAAAATAGACTTTACATAGTATAAAACAAAGTCGCTTCCCGCTGTCTGTCTGTCCCTATGTATGCTTGGATCTTTAAAACTTCGCAACGGATTTTGAAGCGGTTTTATTAATAGATAGAGTGATTCAAGAGGAAGGTTTATGTATAATTTGTTAACCCGTGCGAAGCCGGGGCGGGTCGCTAGTTTTATATAAAACGAAGTCTTAGAAGCCTCGGTCCGGACCTGGGCTAGGCCAAGTAGACAATCGTTTGCGCTACGATAACGATACGTTTTGTCTATAACTCTTCCACATTAGTGCGACAGTGACAAATTGCGTTTTGTTAGCTACGCCGCAAACGATTGGCATGATGGCTGCGCACCCTGAACCGTTCAGCGTGAATCATCTTTACTTTAAATAACATCATCATCTTCCTCGCGTTGTCCCGGCATTTTGCCACGGCTCATGGGAGCCTGGGGTCCGCTTGGCAATTAATCCCAGGAATTGGCGTGGGCACTGGTTTTTACGAAAGCGACTGCCATCTGACCTTCCAACCCAGAGGGTAAACTAGGCCCGTATTGGGATTAGTCCGGTTTCCTCACGATGTTTTCCTTCACCGAAAAGCGACTGGTAAATATCAAATGATATTTCGTACATAAGTTCCGAAAAACGCATTGGTACGAGCCGGGGTTCGAACCGCGACCTCCGGATTGCAAGTTGCACGCTCTTACCGCTAGGCCACTAGCGCTTCACTTTAAATAACGTTAGTTTAAATTTAATCTCAGAGTAGTTCATATAGAAGTACGTACTCGTATTAATTCCAGTATTATATGTAAGACGAGTGTTATTTGGCATATTGGCCATGTGTCTTAACTTTATTAGTCAGCCACGTGTTGAATTCCTAAACAGCTGCCTTTATTACCTATAAAGGTTTATGATACTTTTAGTACTTATCCTAAAGCTGTATAACATGAAAGAGGAATGAGATGTTAGCAATATAATATATGTATAAGTTTATGGTGGTGAATGTGTGGTGAACTACGTAGGTAGTTTCTTTTTTTTATAGCAGAACTAAAAGTTGTAGTTGCTTTTTAAGGTAAAAAGAACAAGAGTTAACTTTCTTTTTAGTATGTATATTAAATGTGTGTGTTTTTACCCTCCTGTCGGTAATGTAACAAAAAAATACCCTTTTAAGTGCACCAATAAGACCTTTAAAAAAATTGTTTCATAACATAACCTGCTAAGACCCCGCATACAAATTTTTGTACATATTCCAAAAAATATTTTAAACGTTCATTAAGTAACTAAGGGTTCCAAATTCAAAAACAAAACAAATGCCTCTGGGTCTCAGGAGGTTAAAATAAAAGTTTAACTTTATTTAATAAATAAATATAATAAATGATATTCTTAATTTACTAAATTTCACCATCGTAAGGTCTTTTGAATACTGGAAAATAGTTGTTAGTTATCAGGACCATATAATTAATATACAGGATGCCCAGTAATTAATGGATAACCATCTAATGGTCCAGAAAATGCCCTTATAGGTCTAGTAAAAGTTTCGTGGTTTTCGAGATAATCGAACTTTTCTGTCTTTTTTAATAGCTAGCACCATACTTCAAATTTAGAAAAGTGCGATTATCTCGAAAACCACGAAACTTTTACTAGACCTATAAGTGCATTTTCTGGACCAGCCTAAGGTGCCCTGTCGGTGGTTAGAAGGTTATCCATTAATTACTGTGCACCCTGTATAGGTAGGTACGTATTTCTGTACGGATATGATGGTCGTTCTTGTCTACGTGACAGCGTGATAAAACGGTGTCCCTCACTCTATCCCGGTGTGTTAAAAAGGGACGGTAATTTTGTCACGTCTATAACCATATTACGCCTGCAGTGCTGGTAGCATAGTAAACTTTGTTGTTTGTGTTTTGTTGTGTGTGATGTCAAACTACGATTTTTTTAATGTGTTAGCTAATAAGCATACGAACCGCCTTGATAGGAAGCGGTCACCATTGCTCATGGACATAAGAAACATCACAAGAGCTACTTATGCGTTGTCAAATCTTGAGAACCCTGAATATTTGCTTCTTGAAGAACCACTACTACATCAATGAATATTTAATATACTTTGACGTTAAAAATTTACTATACTACTTAATAAATAAAGGAGCATATTTCCTTATATGTATTATGAATAGTAGTAAACGTGCTATTTATGTCAAACAAATTACTTAACTTAGATAAACTTGAAACATATTATAAACTTATTTCTTAATAACGAATTATGGTTATAGATACAGTATTGAAAGTAAGAGGTAGAGTCAGACAGTTTACTTTATGTCAAAATACTTAAAGTAAACTAAGCAAAAAAATCAAGGCATTTAATTCAACTGTCTGATTTCATCTAAACTAAGTTAAAGTTACACAAAAACTGCAAAATCAAATTAAACAGCTAGAGCAAGTACAGCAACCAAAGTGTATTCAATAACTTCTCAAAGTAATGCATCCTTTAGTAACTTCGGCAAATTCAATCAACTTAGTTAAGCTTAATTCAATTTCGTAGCTCGACTACGGCCTACGCCGTAGCGTAGCCATCAATGCGGCAGCTACGCGTGTATCTTTTATGACATCGCTACGACTTATTTAACTTTTATTACACACCCATAACACCCCTTTATTAACCTTTTGTTGGCAACTTAAAAAAAAGCTTTCAACTAAATTGGACTTACCGATAAAATTCATCTTGGCGGTTCTATCACTTCTATACCAAAAATATAATCTAAACCTATCAACAACTCTCCATAACGTCCGTATATAAAAATATATGTTATTTGAGCACCAGTTTTACAATAGAGAATGCATGATACGTATTAGTTACTAGGAGAGAAGGAAAGAGAAGCGTGGATTGACTATGGCATGGCGAGAGGCGACCGACCGCGACGGCAGGCCGCGCGCCAATGCTCTCTAGCCCGCCCCGCACCGCTATTTATGCTTTCTCGGCACACCCACACTAGCGTGTATATCGGCCAGACACGCACACACACTGACTCCCTTAAGAGGGTGCACAAGTAAAATGGGAGCATTGTCAGTGGTAATGGCTACGGAAAAGTTGATTCCCGTCAAATTGTGCTTTTAATAATGATCGCTGCAATTATCGTTATTGGGAGGGTTCCGTGAGATATTTAGAATTTCGGCCCCTTGGGTTTTATAAGAGCGAATAAAAATCACAGGAAAATTGGGATTCTTGTAAAAGTGTCTCTTATATTTTTTTAATAAATACACCATTCATTCTAATTCTAATTTGAAGCGAAATTCTTAGCTAACATTTATTAAGGTATTTTATGAATTTAATATAAATTTAACAATCGCAATATTCTAAAATCTAATTCAATCGCCATTACAAAGAGCCCGCACAATAAAATGTAAGTAAGAAAAATTGCGGAAATATTTCACTCCCCCTTAACGCGTACTGCGCATGTGTGCGTGCACCATCCACATAGCATTTCGTGAACCCTATTCAAAAGACTTAAGGTATATTATTAAATGGTAGTGGAGGAACAAAGACTGCCGACAGGGGGCGTGGCGTGTCGTTTGTGTGTGTGTGTTAAATCTTTTATAGGTCGATGCGCTAAGTAATTTACTATAATACCTTGCATTTGACATCGGCCGGTTATTTCACAGTTTAAGGCCTTTTGGTGAGTTGACGTATGTGTGTAACTTCTAAAGTATGGAGTTATGGTATGAATGTGTTTGGTTTAGTATTTTAGTGTTGTGGTTGAGTTGTAGATACTGTGAAGTCGCAAAAAGTCAGCCTAAGGTTAAATAAAATGAATTTCGTCTGCGTCAATGATAATGATGATGATTATTGAGTAAACCTATTCTATATCCTTCCCAGGGCCTCAAACATGCCAAATTATATCTAAATTGCTTCAGCGGTTTAATCGTGAAGAGGTAACAGACAGACAAACAGACTAACACATTTATAATAATACTAGCTTTTGCCCGCGACTTCGTCTGTGTGGAATTAGTTCCAGCAGTTAGAGTAAGTAAGGCAATAACTTTGAGCATAATATGCTTAATTGCTTACACCAATTAACATGAAAATCATTAATTTTTGAAGTGAAAACTTCTTTAGCGGCGCTGGGCACTTTTTTAAGTTGGGGAAAAAATGATAAACTCGAGACAGCGTAAGGCGATCACGTGACCGTAAGGAGCGAAAGGTGGCATTTAAATCAATAAAGAAAAACTCAATGTTATTTGACATTTATGTTGCGGACTCCTTTTCAAGACTCTTTACCTATGTCCAAATAATTTGACGTTGTCATGGCAGTATGTAAATAAACATGTCAATGAAAAAGTGTGATCTTATTTGAGAATGATAATAATATACCGTGTTACCGGGCGTCGGTAACATAGTGAGGTGAGTTTTCACTTCTATCGGCACTCCCGGAGTGCAACCGTTGTTGCTTGTTTCAGTATCACCCTCTTTAGTGACTTGACTTCCGACATGAAAACTATCCTATGTCCTTCCCGGGACTCAAACTATCTCTATGCCAAATTTAAACTAAGTCCGTTCAGCGATTTAGGCATGAAGAGGTAACAGACAGACAGAATGACAGACAGACAGACAGACACTTATTAGTATGGGGTATTATGATCCAGTTTAGCACATACATACATCAGATTAGCATATTTGCAGTAATTAAAATCCGGACACCGAACCCGCCACCAGGCGACATGCCGGCATTCCGACTTATATCACTTGAATATATCAACCAGGGATGTTGCGATTATCCGCATCCGCATCCGCAACCGCGGAACTTCCGCATTATTTTCAACATCCGCATCCGCATAAAATCGATGCGGAGTTTAATGCGGATGCGGATGTGGAACAGGTCGGTACAGGAATGTCTTAACATCGGCGTAAGTGCTAGACTGCTAGGTAATCTAGTCATTAGCCAAAAAATCTATTAGAAATTTGCAGTCAAGCGTGAGTGGGACTTAATGTACGGAACCCTTGGAACGCGAGTCCGACTCCCACTTGGCCGGTTTTTTGAAATAAAAATTACTAAAATGTAATATTTGACGTTTTTTATGTACCTATCTTGACATCCGCATCCGCATCCGCGGATGTGAGCCTTTAAAAATCCGCATCCGCATCCGCGGATGTCAAAAAATCGGCATCCGCAACATCCCTGATATCAACCACATGCATAATAAAATTAACCTTAATAGTACCCCACATAAGGCATATATTCCTAAACGAGAATGATGTACAGTTGCCATCAGATATATCGGAGCGGCCAAGGTGCTAAGAAATATCTGAACACGCATCTAGTGCCTTGACAATAGAGGCGTGTTCAGATATTTGTGAGCACTTCGCCCGTTCTGATATAACTGATGGCGACTGTAGTGTCATATGAAAGATGTAAGTATAAGACGTCGTTGGAAAAGGGACCTTATTCGTATTGCATTAGGTACATTTTGTAAGAATGGGTCATGTGGTTAAATGTATGATAAGCATTGCGGATGACGTAATGTGGATGAAACGCTTGGCAAAGCATTAAGAGTGGTATAATTTTATAAAGTTCATACGGGTAAGTGTGTGTGTGGGGTCTCTATTGTTTCCCAAAAAGTTTCAAGTCATACAGCCATATTCGAACTTTAAGATAGGTACGTCAAATATTAGATATCTATTAGACATCAGTAATGAAAATATGTATGATAAACAATACATTATGACTTAAAACTCTGTGTGTGTGTGTGTGTGTGTGTGTGTGTGTGTGTGTGTGTGGGTGTAAGCTTCTAACACATTTCTGACATCAGTAAGCATTCTACATACATGACTGACAGTTATCTGAAACTAATAAATGTGTATTCACTATTAAGTCATGTACACTGCTATAAGAAGTCAATAACTATGTATATTTACAAAACCTCCTACGCTATGTGCCAAAACAAGCAACAACGGTTGCACTCCGGGAGTGCCGATAGAAGTGAAAACTCACCTCACTATGTTACCGACGCCCGGTAACACGATACATACGTTTAGCGGAGGTATTCTATTTATTATTTATATATTATTATCATTCTCAAATAAGATCACACTTTTTCATTGACATGTTTATTTACATACTGAATACTGCCATGACAACGTCAAATTATTTGAACCTAGGCACAGATTATATAATAGTTCTTACGAACAGATACTTATCTCTCAAAGAAAACGCAAATACCTACCGTTTTGATACCTACACAAAAATACAATGGAGTGACCTTCAACGCGCCGCTTCCCACACCGCGCGCGCCGGCACAACGCTAGGGTTGCCGACGCTTAGAAATGATTTTACAAATAAGTAGGTACCACTTAAACTATATATTCTATAGAAGATACCTACCTAAAATATAAGTTTTAATTGTCCAATTTGCATTAGAACTTGCCATATAAAATCATAGCGTACAATAACTATACATGAGTAAGATAAGTTGCAATTAGTTATTATAATATTCCGTTTATGCGTTTTATTCCGACAAGTGACTGCAAGACAATTTTAAAAGGTCATATCTCCCTGCAGTAACCGCAGTGTTTACGCCGTTTTATAAACTACTTTATATTGAAAATGTCTATCTATACAATACTTTTCCTATCTATCGGAAGAGCAAAAACGGTTTTTTTTATTAATTTTGTTGTTTCTGCATCCATCGACACTAGAAGCTGTGTTATTTGTTCGTGAAGAAGACATTTATTTCGCATACAATTTGGCATATTCGAGCGCGCGGCGACGCGACGTGCGTGCGTGAGCGCGTGTGGCAACCAACTGGCTTGCTTTTCTACTGTGAACGGGAACAGATTCGTAGGTATAAAACCGAGCTCGCGCGGAGAGTTCCATAGGCCTGACCTAGGTAAAGAGTCTTGAAAAGGAGTCCGCAACATAAATGTCAAATAACATTGAGTTTTTCTTTATTGATTTAAATGCCATGTAAACTATGAGTGGCGAGTGGCCATCTAAACCTTACGCCCCTTACGGTCACGTGATCGCCTTACGCTGTCTCGAGTTTATCATTTTTTCCCCACCTCAAAAAGTGCCCAGCGCCGCTAAAGAAGTTTTCACTTCAAAAAATTTGTCAATAATTCTTGTAATTTTGGAAAAGAGCTGATTTCTACCAAACATAGATAAGAACCACCGCAAGGAAACTCACTTTCATGTAAAAACCCGTAGAATAAAAAAAACGTATTGGGAACTTCGTATATATATATGTAATAATATGTATATTCTGTTGCTGATTGCAAACACGTAAATGTCCATAGATGGCCACTTAAAGGTATGATGTTAGTAATGTTAGTATACATGCTGTATAACATCAGTAATCAGGGTGCCTAGCCAAGACTCTTGACCAACTAAACTAAAAAAAGCTAAATTTATCCGAACAACTTAATAATTTACAGCCGCGACCTTAATTCCCACAAAATATGGCCATTCCCAAAAAATATAACCACACCATAAGTGTTATTCGCTGTTACTCATTCCGCAATAAAGAAAAAAAAAAGTACCTTACTCAACATTTTGAACACGTAGCGATATCCTTTCGCCTTACGACCTGACGGTACTGCATAAAAACCAACAACAGAGACGGAAGATACGATCCGCTACGCGTGCGAGGGAGACAACACGATTTATCTCAGCGTCCGCTTTGAAGTTTTGAAGTACGGTCCGCGTAAAAGGCTGGGAGTTTTATTTTTATTGTAATGCGTGGAGTTATTGTGCGTATCAAATGTTCTGGATTTCTGCTATGAATATTGGGGAGTGTTTTTTTAGTGCTACGGGCGGATTCGAACTTTAAGATACGTCAATTAATAGATCTAGAGACGATATGGATTAGATATGTTAGTGTCAAATGCGACGTCTCTTCAAACAAAAATGTAACTCTTGACACCGACTCATCTAATCGATATCGTTTCTAGATCTATTAATTGACGTATCTTAAAGTTCGAATCGGGCAGTTATGCTTTTATTTTGCTTGAAGTAAGATTTTGGGAAGCGTATTACATTGTTATAACTGAGTACGTATAACTATGTACTTTGAATAATTATATAGGTTGAATATAAGATAGATGTAAGCTGTACTAAAATGCTTTTTATGCTAATTATTGGTAAAATGTTATGTAGAATATGACCTAATTAAAAAACATAAAAGCAGGTTTTTTGTTGTAATATTTTTTTTAGGATAGTTTTAAACAAAGCCTAAGTGACTATAAAATATTATCCATACATCATTCATTAAAATCAGCTTAGTGGCTTCAAAGACAAACCACGATATGAAATAAAATAAACCTTACCGTAGTTGAGTAAATCTGTTCTTTAAAATGTTACCTCTTAGCACTTTTTTTTATTATAAAAACTATTCGTTCCTCTCGAAGTTTTTTACCTGAAAACAAAGAAGAAAAAGGCATTAATTAACTTAATTTTGTGTGACTTTAATATTTAGTCTACCCTCTTAAATCTAGCAGATTTTTATTCTATTTTCTTTAACTTTTTTTGGCGGTTTTTTTTGGGGGTTGGAAAATTTTGTTGTTAATTTTTTTCAAGCCTAACAGACATTCCTTCAAACAAAAACGTCACTTTGGACACTTGTTTGACACTGACATATCCGATCCATATCATTTAGATATCTAATATTTGACGTGTCTTAAAGTTTGAATATGGCTGTAGGACTTACAACACTTTTAACTCTGAGTCCAAGTCTATTGTCTATTATGACTTAAAACGTAACATCAAAATAATGACGTCATATTCGAACATCAGTTTCCAACAAAGAAAAACTAATATTTTATTGAAACAGAAACTCGACATAATTACCGAGACTTCGAACCGTCAAAAGACACGTAGCAGCTACGCCGTAGCTTGCTACGCGTCGTAGCACTTTCGTAACAACGCTGTGCTACGCTTTATTTTTAAAGTGATATGAGAATACGAATAACTGCCGTATTCGAACTTCAAGATATTCACAAGAGACGACACGTACTAGATTCATTCTAGATACGTTATAGTTTAGATTTCAACTAGTTCTCTTTTGCAGCGCAATTCGGGCAACCAATGTCACTTTTACGTTAGATGGTCGGCCATATTCGAACTTTAAGATACGTCAAATACTAGAGATTGAAACGATATGGATTGGATGTGTCAGTGTCAAACAAGTGTCAAAAGTGACGCGTTTGTTTGAAGAAACGTCACTTTTGACACTTGTTTGACACTGACATATCCATTCCATATCGATTCAATCCCTAGTATTTGGCGTATCTTAAAGTTCGAATATGGCCGTCAGACTACACTATTCAGATTTTCAAAATTTAATACGGATATGGTTTTTTAGTACGCCATAAATTACTGTTTGACTAACAGACTAAAGTGTCATTCTATGGAACTTTCGAACTATGTAAACAAAAGTCACAAATTAAATTAATATTTTTTGGCAATTTCAATATAGCGGTTTGTTTACATAGAATGACACTTTAGTTCGAACTTACACTGACATCAGAGCCCGTACCATGAGTCACTGACAGTGTCAAAACTGACATTTACGCTATCGAGAACGTAATTTACTTCATATACATCTCACTCGTACTAATATGCGCGTACGAGCATAGCATAGCAAGTAAGTTACGTTCTCGATAGCGTTTTATGTCAGTGTCATAATATGTCAGTAGATTTTTCTATTTGTATGTTTGGTGGTTTTTTGATTATAGCTTTTTTTTTAATTCGACATTTAGAGACTTTATACATCTCTATGTAATTGTAATACTTTAGTTTGATTTGATATTTGCGGCTTAGATGTACCTATTTTATAATTGTTGATGTCTTTTTTTTGCTTGTATGTAAATTCCATGTTGACGTGTAAAAGTGCCCTTCTGGCCTATTCGCTGAATAAATGTTGATGTTTGATATTTGAGTGCTAAACTGGTGGTAGCCACACTTTACTCCTTACTTTATTTTATCCATCCGCAACTCAGTGTTAATTTATTGACAGCGACGTAGATCGGCTTTTATGTATCCTCTGTTACGTACCCACTTACGGAGCCTTCTACCGCTAACTAACTGAGGGCAGATTGACAGGATACGCTTGGTAACCCTGAACCATAGACTAGGAATCCTCTAGACGGAGTTTAGAGCAATTATTTCATGAAACCGATGCTGCCAAAGATACGGGGGTGCGGGGGACGAGGTGAGCGAGTCCCGTGCCGTGATTGGTCCGTTCAAAGACACGGACCAATCACGGCACGGGATTCTGACACTTTGACTCGAAGATGGAGTAAAACTACCGTATATAGTGGCACAGGGGGTAGCGTTACTATGCTCAGTCTAGAGGATGTCTTGTCTGTGCCCTGAACTTTACTAATAGTAAGTATTCATTATATTATTATTAATTATTCATTGTATAGAGGTAGGGTGTGTGAAACAAGAAAAAACAACGGGTTGCACTCAGGGAGTGCCGGCAGAAGTGATGAACTCAATCACTATTGCAAAATGTCTGCAGCACTATGTATAATTGAGGTTAACGCCATCTAGGGTTATTTCGTCACATTACTTGAAACCCCTAAGCATATCACTGTTAGTACTCGAGTTATATTAATACCAGTTTGAGTGAAACTCACTAGATGGCATTTAAATCAATAAAGAAAAAGGTTGCCTTGCGATTGGGGTGTAAGGTGTGCGAAGCGCATCGGTGTATTTGTGAGGTCATGGTTGAAGAAGACGGTCACCATGGCCTTAGCTGCATGAAGTGCGCGGGCCGTTTTTCCAGGCATCATGCCATCAATGATGTCATCCGCAGGGCTTTGGTGTCGGCCAATATTCCTTGCGTTTTGGAGCCTCCAGGGTTGTGCCGCACGGATGGCAAGAGGCCTGATGGTCTGACATTGGTTCCTTGGCAGAAGGGACGATGCCTCTTGTGGGATGCAACGTGCGTGAGCACATTTGCGCCTTCCCACTTGAGTCTCACTGTCAGGTCTGCTGGAACAGCCGCGGAGTATGCCGCCAAAATGAAACATGCCAAATACTCTGCCCTGGAACCAATGTACGACTTTGTCCCAGTTGCAGTCGAGACTGCGGGACCTTAGGCTGTGGAGGCTAGGGAGTTTGTGAGGGATTTGGGTCGGCGGCTGAGGGACTGTGGCTGGGTGCGACCCTCGGTCCGGATCGTACCTGGTCCAACAGATCTCATTGGCCATTCAGCGCGGTAACGCTGCCAGCGTAATGGGGACATTTGAGCCAGGTACGATTTGTGACGGTTATATTGTTTAACTTAGATTTTAGAATGACGAAGCCTGTTGCGGATATCATCCTTGTTGTGTTTGGGACGAAGCATGTTGCTGATTTGCATTTGTGGCCACCGGACGAAGCCTGCGTTGTGGATTTCTTACATATATAACTAGAGTTTTTTCTTGAATAAATTATATTAAATCATAAAGAAAAACTCAATGACATTGAAGTAACAGTTTTTAGATCAGGTCACGTGTCCGTCTTACGCCTTACGGTCACGTGATACCTGTTACGAGTTTAACATTTTTTCCCCATCACAAAAAGTGCACAGCGCCGCTAAAGAAGTTTTCACTTCAAAAATAGTTTGCCAAACAATTTGCCAGCTGTAAAAAAAAGCACAAAAATTGCTCACATATAGTTTGTCAAAGGACTGTCTCATTTGAAACATAGAGAGAATCATACTATCTTTGTCTTACAATTATACTGGCACGCAAAAGAAAAGGATGAGTAAGTATAGGTTTTTTGTTTTTATTTACTGACAAATTGGTTTCACCAACTTTATTTAATTTATTAATTATGAATGATTAACTAATAATTCAAAATCATTCTGATATCTACGTACGTTCGAATCGGCCTGTCTATTTTTGTTACACTCGTTGTTGAACATCAAGTTAGTTAACTAAATATTTTCGTTAAAAAAACACGCATCATTATACAAAAAAGTACATTATCTTCTCCCAAACACCGACAGAAACCATAAGGTCCTCCAATAGTTATATGAGTCACATTTGTAACCCAAAAATAAACTCTAATATATAAATAATAAGGTTTACATTTCCCCGTAACGAATGTGCTATAAAGGCGGGCGTCCACTCGGCGCGATAAAGCGTAGCACTCGCCTCTGATTTCATTTACAATTCATTTCATATACTTAGCGAGGGCCTTTGATGGACGCTAGGGTTGCCACTGCCGGCTTTTTTATGTTAATTGAACAAAAAAAAATGGGTTGAATTTGAACTGTGTTGGAATGCGTAAAAAGTTTGTTGTCTGCTGTAAAAATGGGGGAGGGACCCCATTTTTACCCCATTTAACTTACATGTAGGTACTTATATTTATTTTTGAGGCTTCCAAATTATTGAGATTTGTACGAGTAAATATCACATTTTAGTAGTGTTTAACAACAGTACTTATTTAAATATTGGCCATAGTGTTTCTTTAAGTGTTTTGTAATACATAAAATACATTAGATACAAATACTGTTTGTGCGTGTCTTCCTGTGTGGCGATTTATTGCTATTTAAAAAGGTATTATATGTAGCTGTTCAAATTGTCGAATCAATATACCTAAACAAAAAAAAAAACTAAATAGCTTAGATAAATCATTTTCAATGGCAGGTAAATAAAATCGAATTTAAACTGGAATGAAAAAAATGTACAATTTAGCTTTTGTGTGAGTTTTCTTACGGTACTGTTTGTGTGGTTTTAAAGGTAAAATTATGGTAAAGGTAAGTAAAAAGCAAAATATAAAATATTATTGCTGCCTGTGAAGCCGCGGGGTTCGAATCCCGGTAAGGCCATTTATTTGTGTGATGAGCATAGATATTTGCTACTGAGTCTTGGGTGTTTTCTATGTATTTTGTATATCATACCTACCGTTGTCTGAGTACCCACAACAAAAGCCTTCTTGAGCTTACTGTGGGACATAGTCCGTCGCCAACCCTATGTTTAGGTGCCAGTATAAAGTTACCCCACTCGCGGAGAATACGGTTTTCTTATCCCCTCCTCCTTACTCCCCCCGATCGTAAGGGGGGTTTATAATTGTACGGGGGGTGTAGTGTAGTGATTGTGATGTGTTTTAGATGCTGACGTATTGTGATGTTACTACCACTTACGATTTGCGATGATATATTTGCACGTAATAAAATATGTGTTAAAGTATATCGAATCCTTATTTAATATTAAGTTGTCTCAATTGATTAGATACTAACAGCCATATTCGAACTTCAAGATACGTCAAATATTAGATATTGAAACGATATGGATCGGATATGTCAGTGTCAAACAAGTGTCAAAAGTGACGTTTCTTCAAACAAACACGTCACTTTTGACACTGACATATCCAATACATATCGTTTCAACATCTAGTATTTGACGTATATTAAAGTTCGAATATGGCTGTAAGTGTGAGTTACGATTACGTACTCTTACTTTACGTAGTTAAGTAATACGAGTATGTTTACATATTAGTTGCCGTTATATTCGTTTGTTTATTATATTTGATATTTATATTGATGATATTTGATTTGATTTGATTATAATAACGTAGGTACATTAAAAACTATACTAACAACAACATATATTAACTATTTGATGAATTCACACATCAAATAGGTAGTTAAAATAGTGAAAAATATACTACTTAAAGCAAGACGTGCCAAGCGGTTGCTAAGAATATTTGTAATAAATAGTAAAATTTAAAAATAGCAAATAGTAATTTGTAAGTTTGTAAATTGTGCGTGTAATAACGAATAAAATACCAATTTGATGTATTACATCCCTTGGTGTTCACTTAGGTCTGCAACCTGCGTTTTTCTCTCCCATCAATTCAAGGGTCTCGAAGGGAGTGGATTCTTTAATGCGGCCCGCGACGCACTCGATGCGTGCCACTGTTTGCTGTCTCGCATGTGCATTGAAGTAGGTATATGTATCGAGTAGACTTAGGGCTCTATTCGGATTTTGAACTAGATATCTGTTAGATATCTATTAGACATCACCAAGATATGTCAGTGTAAAACAAGTGTCAAAAGTGACGTTTTTGTTTGAAGAAATTGACATTTGTTTGACACTGACATATTCAATCCATATCGTTTGACTTTGAATTCATTAAGCTCTTTCGCTTTATTTATAAGATTTAATTTTATAATGATTCGTCTAGTTCAGGACTGGGACAAGAGGCGCACTCGAAGGGTCTATCGCAGTAGTGGTCTATAAATGGTGACATGATGATAGTTGATATTTTTTTGTACGCCTGGTTCATAATGCATATTTTTTTGGATTTCCAAGCGATTATTTTCAAAGGTGTCCGTTTAATCAAAAAAGTTTCTTAGTAATTTTAACCTTATAGTTTTGAAGGCTTATTTTTACTGATTTAATTACACGTACCCAAGTGTTTTTATAGGAAGTTCTTATTTCGAGACAAAAACTAATGGGTAGGTACTAGGTCACGAATATATGGTGGACAAAATGATATGAATAGGGTGAATCCAAATTGAAATTAATAGGATTAAAAATACTACAGAGCACTTTTCCAGCTTTCACAGTATGTTTACTCAAATTATTAAACTTGTGAAACATATTTAGAATTTACAGATTTTTACACAATTTGCACATTAGGTTTTCCTCTAAAATTCCACTAAGTAGGTATATAATATTTTCCCATTTTTAATTTGAATATTAATGAAGGTACGAAAGGTTACGCTACGGCTTACGTAGGCGAACAACGCGCGAACGCGGCGCGGCGCGGTGCGGCGCGGTGCGTCGCGGCGCGGCGCGGCGCGGCGAGAATGAAACAAACCGTTGATACGTATAGGTATGTCCTACTCGTACGTGAGCGATTTAGACGCGTTCGCGCGTTGTTCGCCTACGTAAGACGTAGCGTTAGAATTAGATTGAAACGGAGTGCACAGTGGGTCTTACGAGGGTAACAAATGAATTCAAATCCGGTATCGCCGCGAGAGTCACAAGTCGCGAGTCAAAGAGGCCCCGGGCCCCTTGTGGCTGTGACGTGTGATATGTCGTATTACAAATTGTAAATTGTAGGCTGTAGCCTAACTCCTTGCAGTGTTTTAGAGGAAGGCAAGTTAAATTATTATGTCGAAATTGAGAGCATTTTGTAGGAAGTAATAACTATTAAATTAAAAATGAAAACCGGCATCTACGCATTATGCCAAATTAAAAATATCATTGTCTTATTAATTGTTATTTTGCAGAAAAATAAAGGAGCCGATTGTGGAAATGTTTAATGACGAACCGGCACTTATAACTTACTTTGGCGATAAACTTAATATAATGTATTTATACACATCCATGTTTTTGTAAAAAAAGTCAATTTTTAATTTTTAACAAGCAGAAACGTCTGCGATCGATGCTATTAAGCTTAGAATAAATTTAAAAGTGGAAAAAATACTGTCTTGTGTGAGACTTGAACTCACGGCCTCTGGATCCAGAGGCCGTGTGTTCAAGTCTCACCCAAGACAGTAATTTTTCCACTTTTAAATTTATTCTAAGCTTAAAAAAGTCAATTATTACCTCATTCCTTTAATTCGCTCAAAAGTTTTGCTCAAAAAATCAACACAAACATACTTACCTACCCTTTCCCACAAACAGATTGCTAAAATCATTCCTTCTCTCCAAAAATAAAATCCCAACCCGTGCATAAATTGTATTTACGAAACAAAACAGCCAACACCCTAAAAAACGTGAAATATACTCGACATCAGAACACACGTTGGACCCGGTTAAAAAGCGCGGTTAATCATGGCGCCGGCCGGTTAAAAAATGGGGCGTAAGCGACAAAGACATTTCGGCGAGTGGCGATCTTTTGTAATGAGCAAAAATGTTCGGCGAGACGTGTATTCCAAACACTTACCTACGAAAAAAGGGGAATAAAATACTATGGTAAACCAATAAGTAGGTACAAAAGCGTTATCCAAATTTTCTGGTTCAGAAATCTTCATTTGCGTTTTAAATCCTGAAGCGTCGCTTTATACTCTGGTTACTACTAATGAATATTCATGATTGAATATAATTTCATACATAATTGTCAATTGAATATAATTTCATACATAATTGAATATAATTTTACCTTTATTTTATCACTTGCTAATCGGTCAAGCAAGGGTCATATTAAAGGTATGTTTGTAGTTCCTGATCTGCATTCGGTTGATTTGTTAGCTAAACCTTTTGAAAGGACCCTATGTCCAGTAGGGAGACGTATATACAGGTGTATACGTAGATGATGGGTCATGATACGAACAAAAATTGATAAAGAAACTTCTACAATTATCGTCACGTTTTAGCTTCCATTTTTTATTTGTGCATGGGGAAAAACTGGGACAATGTTTGCTGTTAAACTGTTTTTTAATAGGCCAATAAAAGTTTATATCAAGAACTTTTTCATACAAAATACAAGATATACGTGCAAAAACGTTTTGATCTCGCTCACTCTACAGAATACAAGCGGTGTCAAGCGTCGCGGCCAGCATACATCACCAGGTTATCCGGGTTATCCGGGTCGATCGGCCGTTTCAAAGGGATGTTTGTGTAAAAACACAGGTTATATTGGCAGGTGAGTGGAGTCTTCTTTTGTTTGTGATATGAAAGTTGGTGAAAAATTGTATGCTGGCAACTAATTTACAGCACAGGAGGGATACCTAACAACGAAGGTTGTTCGGTTTAAATAATTTTAGAACTATACGATTTTTATGAATGAATCAAGGTACTTACTCGTATACTTATCTATGAGATTGTTATCTGCTGCTTGATCTAACTCTAGAAACAAGAAATATTAAAGAAAACAACATTGTTTCCATATTTTGGCCTAGGGCTTAACATAAGTGTCCAGGTGATAGGTCAACCATCAAGTTTAACACAAAAAAGCACCAGAATCTACATTACGCAAACCCGGGTATCCATCACCGGTCATTTGCATTCGTTCGATGCCTCCCGTTCGCCGAGTGATTTATTGTGAGCGTATTTCACTCAAACACGACCGTATTTTATAAACATTTATTTAACTTTAGTGTTTGCAAGTCGATTTTGGCCATTGAATAACATTTGAGCGAATGGTACACGGTTTGTCTTTGTCTTCTTGAACTACTTTTTATCCGGAAACCGTTGGACTGTAAGATGTACGGTTTCGCAACCGAAGATCTTGGATTTACATTTGGTACAGGAGAAAACATCAATTAAATAATTGAGGCTTGTAAAATTATAATTATCCTCGTATTTCCCATCATTTTTGCATTGATGCTTTATATTATATATATATAAGGGATGATATTTATATAATATGAATCGGATACTGTTTTCACTGTAAATGGGAATGGTGATGACCAAGAAATCACAAAAAATAAACTTAATTAAGTATATTACTAGCTACCTTTATTCCTACTAATATTAAGAAATGCGAAAATAACTCTGTCTGTCTGTCTGTTTGTCTATTTTACCCCTTCACGCTTAAACAGCTGATCAGATTTGAAGATGAAATCTGGTATGGAGGTAATTTGAGGCGCGAGGAAGCACAGGTTAGTTTAGGTACATCAATAATCATCATCGTCATACAAAAGAGACGAAGTTGCGGGCAAAAGGCAGTTTTGTAATAATTACACTACATAGTTTTATTTAGTTGTTGTGTAGTAGGTAATCCATATTCTTCATATTTAAGGAAGTAAGTATCTTTTAGGGGGCACTTTGTATATCTGCTTCGATATTTATATAGAGTAAGACCAAAGAAAGTCTGCAGCGCAATAATTTGACAGCGAATTAAAAATCTATATATGGCAATGTTTTTTAGCAGTCAGTAAACGTCATTCACTATGGCATGTGTTTGTAAAAATCGTTTAAATATGCGTTGTGTTTTGTGATGAACGGAAAAAACATGTTGAAACCTTACAAAACCGGCATGCGGGAGTTACTTTTCCGCATGACGAATAATTTTACACTAGTAAAAAATCAGCACGAGGCGATTCAAGCTCAAAAACGACAATGTTTACAAAACTTGGAGTTGAAGACGGGTAAATGGAAGGAAACATCTTACTACTTGCACCATATTATGTAGATAATATTATAATATTGGTTTAGATTAAGGTTTCACTGCAAATTGAACACACCTGATAGGTATAGGCATCTTACCTTATGAACTTCCTCTAACATTTTGAGAAACTCATTGGTACTAATCGGGTTTCGAGCTCGAACAGCCTCCATGCTTATACTTACGGCATGGGTACCTACTAGTTAAAGCTTAAATTTATTCTTAATATATGTTTATTGTTTTAATGGTTTATTTAGGTTTTCCGAAAACCGAAGTTCGCAAATTGCGGGCAATTTCTCTGTCAATCTAAATACGCCTTGATGAAAGTAAAAGAGACAGATTTGCCTGCAATTTGCGAACCTTGGTGTTCGCGGTAGGCCCTCTGTACCTGTTTACCACTAGGCCGTCGCGGATATTACAAAAGTTCAATAATTTTGATGATGCCAAATGTCACATTCTCCCAATGTTATTTATCAATATTAGTTTATGTATACATATTAATAGTAACATCTATTGTTGGAATTACATTTATTTAACCATAATGCACAGCTTAATTTTTTCATAGACGGTAAATATAGTAGAAATTTCACTAGTATCAAGACTATTTAATCAATTTTCTGTGGTGTTGTCACATACTGATTTTTAAAAACTACTATTAATTTAGCGTTGCAGACTTTCTTTGGTTTTACTCTACCTACCTATGATTGATTCATTAAGACTAAAAGTGCATGTCATCGCAGGCTAAACGAAGCATACAATTCTAGTTGTATTATACTTACATGCATTATTAAATGCAGACAAGACAAATTACCATGTACCATCGTGCAATGTCCACTATGTCTAGTGATGGATGATGTGAGTCATGTTTTAAGATGAGTTGTTCATTGCCAGTCATCCGTCGTTCCAGTTAGTTTAGATACCGCATCTTCTGGATAACATCGGCCAGTGACTGTTCTGTTCTGATATATGGTTAATCGTTTCATTCAATATTATGATAATCACTTCTGTTGAAATTAAAATAGGGTAACATTATTGGTCTAATTAATACATTTTAATTATGATTATGGTATAAATAAAGGTTAATAAAAAGATGGAATATTTTTTGAGTTATCCGGTTATCGTTTTGTGAGTAAATCTCGGTCGTTTTAAACTTATATATTTGTAATAATAGCTAGGTAATTAAGGCTTGCAATATCGGATGGTTTCTAATTCCGGAACTGATTTTCGATATTGGGTCCCAATTCCGGAATTACGGAACTGGTTCCGGAATTAGGGGTTATCATATTTTAATTAGATTTTTTAATAAAAAACAACAAAAAATATGAAATACTGATACTTTACGTTTATTAAAGGAATTATTGTTTTAGAGAAATTTTATCGGAAGTAAGTATTAACAATTGAAAAATATCAACAAATTGAGTAGTACCGTCTTTGCACCTTATTACTATGGTCACTTTTATTCACTTCAATGATTGTAGCGCAATTATAAATATCGCCAATAGAATGCAAGATAAATATTATTACGCTCTATACGTATTTTGTATAAAAATCTCACAAAAACGAAATCAAAATCCTTCTATCATCTTAAAGACCAGTATAACTTCAAAAAAGGAATCGTATACTAAACGGCACAGTACAAAGGTGTCGAGTGCCGATCCCCGCTTCCGGTCGAAACGAAGATGGCGGCGGTGACAATTTCCGGAAAATGGCCGCCGTTATTAGCGCGCTCGGACTTCTTAGAGCTTTTAGAATCACTCTAATATACTCGGGGTTTCTGGGAAATATTTTATTTGGTCTTTTAATGTCTAAGATATTTTAAAAGCTGCTAGTTTCATGACATAGGTGCTGTTAGTATGTACATATATTTGTTGTATTTACTACTGTTGCAGCGTTGACACGGAATTCAATTCAAACTAACATTTTGACATAAAATTACCTATATCTTGGGGCCCAATTCCGATTTTGAACTAGATATCTATTAAATATTAGACATCAACAAGATATGTCAGTGTCAAACAAGTGTCAAAAGTGACGTGTTTGTTTGAAGGAACGTCACTATTGACACTTATTTGACACTGACATATCCAATCCATATCGTTTCAACATCTAGTATTTGACGTATCTTAAAGTTCGAATATGGTTTAAGTGATGTAATTTTATTCTAATTTGCCCGTGCGTCTCGCTCGAGACAATACATGTACGGGCAAGTACAAGAAAAATTAACGGGCGATTGATAATTAAATAACATCATTTAAATTAAATGTAATAATTTTTTTTTCCGGAAAAAATACTGACCCGGGTATCACACATACAGGTATCATTGAATAATTTTACGGTTTAGACTCACTTGTCCGAGTTGTCACTTGTTGTGTCTCCGAAACATGTCGCGCGAGTGACTTAAAAAAAGTGAGTCTAAACCGTAAAATTATTCAATGTTAGCATGTCTCACAACAGTTTAAATTCATACAGGTATCATTTATTTTTACCTAAAATGCATTCCTCAAGTGATACCTACCGCTGATTGATTGTTCGGAATAAAAGGTGTAGCCCGCAGAAGGGTTGGTCGCTAGATTGATCGGCCCATACGTCTTCATACCCGGTTATTAATTACAACCATCATTTTTATCCGGAGGGAGAGGGTTATTGTTTTTATATCCGGGTCGTTCGGAAAAGGAGGTTATAGGAAGGTTTGCGCTTTGGCGACGAAATATATCGATATGTGTGTTATTATGCTCCCTGTGCATAAAGACTCTTCTCTATGGAAAGCCACATATTTATTTCGTCGCTGCATAGTTGCACCCATCTTCCTCTTTTTTTCACAGATGTGACATGATACATGAGAACAAAATAAAATAAACATTTATGTGGGTCGCCCATACAACAAACGTGATTTTTGGGGTCCCTATGTTTCCCATAAAGTTTTAAGTCATATCATAACCGTTAACTTTTCAGGATTCTTGTAAGGCTATCCTATGGATAGGTTAGGTTAGGTTTGTTTTATGGCAATCCTGAAAAGTGACGCGTTTCTGAACCAAACAAATAATGACTAGCGAAAATTCGGGCAAACAATACAACATATATAAATAATAATAATATTATATATAGTATAATATATGACTTATAACTTTTTGGGAAACTTTTTCATACACTTTTCGTCGGGTAGTTGCACAAATTTCTGTTTTGACATTTTGCTGGGACATCAGTTAGCCGCGACCATGACCAGTGAAACCTGTGTCGAAACGTCGGTAAATAAAGGTATGTAAATAAATTTTGCGTTAGACCCGTCTATAAATGTGAGTTAATATGGAAACAATAGAGACCCAATTTTTTTGCGTAATGGTACGGAACCCTTCGTGCGTGAGTCCGACTCGCACTTGGCCGGTTTTGTAGTTCTATGGCCAATAATTGAAGTAACCCCGTCCCAACAATGACAAGGCAGGCGATATTATACAACCCTCCATATGTATGAAGCACCTTCGATTAATATGTATGGAGCCGCAAATGTAAGTGGCTCTCATTAGATAAAAGGCTGTGGTTAAAGGAACAGTATTTGTTTTGTATGAGTTCAAAAAGAATTCGTATACACGCGAATAGGGTATTTGACTACTAGTCAAATCAGTTTCTTTTTTTGAACTGTCAAAACGATTTTGCTACTACGGACGTCACAATCAAATTACGTACTCTTTATAGATTCATCTATGGTTTGATGCGGGTTTTTTATTTTTTTATTTACTAAAAAAAAAAAGAAATTGTCACTAAAATAACTATACTGTCTGTTTCTCTGTTAATCTTTTGGTGCTTTATTTTATGCATGGTTTAAAATAATTTATTTAAAATGCAGTCGAATAAAGATACATAATAAGACTATAGTGGAATTATTTTTATTTGCGTCTTTTGACACATTATGACTGACGTATATAGAGATGTAACTAACCCAAATCGATTGTCACAGCAAGCGATTACGATTGGATGGCACCTAGACTGAGGTATCGAATTGTGACGTTTAATGAATTTTTATTTGAGATTTAAATAAAGCTAGAATTATATGGTTAATAAATAATAATAAGACGATATAATAAATTTAATAATCATTTGTTATAAATATCGAATAACTATTGTAATATGAATGATTTATAACAACATTTACCTAGATTTAATAATGTTTAAAAAGTTGACGTGTAAAATGTATATTTTATGAATAAAACATTGAATTGGATTGAATTGTCGCGACCTAAAATGAAAAATTTATATCGATTTACTTAGACGACTACCGATTCATAACGATTCATAACGGTGGTGTCCGGCTAACCCTAAATAATAAAAAAAAAGCCGTAAAACGTAAACGTTCGCAGTGCAATTGTCTTCCTTTGTAATTTCGATGTGCAAGATATTTTACGTTCTATTGCTGTTGTCAGTGTCATGTGTCAAATGACGCAAATACGAGTGCACAAGGTATAATAAGACCCGTTCCGTCATTCCCCCCCTCCCCCCCATGCCTGATCCAGTTAACCAGTTATTCTAGATTCATGTTTTTATGAGTATTTGTTGTATGTGGAAAGAAAAGTAGTCATCAATAAAACAAAATTGTCATTTTTGTCAAAAACTTAGAAAAAAGTTAATTTCTTCTTAGTTAGAAAAAAGGTTAATTTCTTACATAAAACAATTATAGGTGTGACTGCACAGAAAAACTTCCACATATTTTCCACAGTAGCTCGTTTTCTAAGAAAACACCCGCAGATTCGGGTCAAGGGCGCACTCCGGTATTTCACATTGTCTGCGTTAATACAGTCATCTCAATCAACGACAAGCATTTTGAAGCTTAACCCGTCCAAATAAGATGCAAATTCGCTTACAGTTTAGTCCTGCACTACGTAGACTACCTTATTAGCGGCTAGAGAGCTCGTTTTGCGTATACTTTATGTATGGCAAGTGTAAACTTTGGCTCAAAATTATAAAAGTTTGCACCAGAAATTCTAATACAAAGTAAAAGAGAGGTTAGAAAGTGTATGCAGACATTACTTTTGAAATCGGTTATGATATGGAGAGAAAGAGTTCAGTGTCGGACTCGCGTTCCAAGGGTTCCGTACATTACATATATTAATTTTTTCATAGTTTATTATTACATATTATTCCTAAGATACTTATTGTAAACTAACCGCGTGGAAGAGCGGTGTTCTCTTAGCACAAGTGTATTCTCACTTAAAAAGAGGCACCAGTGCAGATACTGTAATTAGCTACTGAATAAAATATAAATATTTTTCATTTTTCATTTTCATTTTCATTACACAAATTTTAACAATATGTTTTTTTTAGTGAAAAGTGAGTAAAATGTCTTTAAAAAACCCGTAGGGGTCGGATCAAAAACTATATAAGTACTTAAGTCCGACTCACGCTTGACTGCACATTTTTAATAGGTTTTCCTTTCATCTATAGGTAAAGAACTATTAAGTGTATATTTTTCAAAATTTTAGAGCCAGTAGTTTCAGAGAAAAAGGGGGGAAGGAGGGGAATGGTAATTTTTTGCCTATTTTCTTCAATAATTGCTAAACTATTTTATCTTAAAATTATAAAAAAATAATATACCTATTTGAGATTTAAAACTTTTGCGTTTTGAACACATTAACTCACATCTATAGACGGGTCTAACGCGAAATTTATTCCATTATATTTATTTACCGACGTTGCGACACAGGTTTCACTGGGCATGGTCGCGGCTAACTGACGTCCCAGCAAAATGTCAAAACAGAGATTTGTGCAACTACCCGACGAAAAAAGTATGAAAAAGTTTGGGGTAGACATCATATTTTCAACATCCTTTGGCTTTAACTTTAATTTCGCGTTAGACCCGTCTATATATGTGAGTTAATGTATATTTGAGATTCTCAAAATGAGCTCGTTCATTTGATATGTAACACGGTATAGTTTGAAAAAATTTATTTTTATAATTTGCTCTTTTACCCCCCAAAAGTGGCCTCCATATTTAAAATTCATTTGTTTACGTTACATGTATTTTTAACAATATGTTTTTTAATGAAAAGTGCGTAAAATCTCTTTAAAAAACCCGTCGTAGGGGTCGGATCAAAAACTAAGTACTTAAGTCCGACTCACGCTTGACTGCACTTTTCTAATAGGTTTTCCTGTCATCTACAGGTAAATAACTATTTAGTGTATTTTTTTCAAAATTTTAGACCCAGTAGTTTCAGAGATAAAGGGGGGGGGGATGGTCATTTTTTGCTTATATTCTTGAATAACTGCTAAACTATTTATATTAAAATTATAAAAAAAAATATATTTGAGATTCTCGAAATGAGCTCTTTAATTTGATATATAACACGATATATTTTGTAAAACTTTATTTTTTAATTTGCTCTTTTACCCTTCAAAAGTGGCCTTTATATTTAAAATTCATTTGTTTACGATATATGTACGTCTTTGGGTCACAAACTTACATATGTGTGCCAAATTTCAACTTAATTGGTCCAGTAGTTTCGGAGAAAATAGGCTGTGACAGACGGACGGGCAGACAGACGCACGAGTGATCCTATAAGGGTTCCGTTTTTTCCTTTTGAGGTACGGAACCCTAAAAATCTATTATTTGGATTCTAAATACTTATCAATTACGCGGTCTAGCAAGAGTTACGTTTTCGCGCGCGACTCCATACATCTTGGGGGTCGTCCAGAAATCATGTGATCATATTTGGCCTATTTTTCTTGACGGAACTTTATTTTTAAGGGAATAGGTAGGTAATTTTAAACACCCCGCCCGCTTAGCAAATTGTGCTGCTGACTCTACAGTGCCACCTACTTCAGCTCACTGAATTTCATGTTCTGTGTAGGTACCTAATTTTTTGAATTTATGATACATGACACAATATGAAACGTGGGCTTGTAAAGATGTGTATGAACTCGACCGTACACAAATAAAACTAAAAGCCAAGAACAAAAGTATTCAATACGAATACATTATATGAAAGTGGAGTTTATTCCACATGAGTGCCACAGAAAAACTATTACAGACCTTCGTCTCTGAAACAGTTGCTCTCGAGATTACCGAGCTTAGCCTCGCAATAAAGGCTCACTCTAGTCGACTGCTACTATTATTAGGAAAATTCTGACTTATTGCTTCAATGCGGCTGCTCTTAGTTGAGTTGGGGGTGTGGTGTAAGTGACAAGATACGGGACATGTTTCAGAAGAAAGATAATTTTGAAGATGTGTTACACATCGGCGTTATTCTTAAACGTCTGCTAAGTTAATCAGCTGATGATCGTCGTTTGTCTGTCTCTATGGAATAACGACAGATAGGGACAAACGACAATCATCAACTGATTAAGTTAGCAGCCGTTTATGAATAACGCCATTATTCTTTACAAAAGCATTCTTAAAAACTGACAACTATCGTAAGTACCTATGCCATATTTAGATAACTATACTAATTATTTATATAAACTATATTGCACAAAGATATATACAATTATGTACAAATGGCGGACTTAATGCCAAAAGGCATTCTTTACCAGTCAACCATAAGGCCAGACAGAAACATTAAAAGATACTACGGATACTATGGGTATGGCTTGTTTCTAAGTTTTATGAATAAGGGGTACTTAGTGTTTAGCTTCTAATTTTAAGGCATATGTAACCTTTTGGTTACATAAAATCGGTGTTTGAAACTTTTACTCATCGTAAGCCATAATAGTATAACGTGACTCGGGCCAAAGTTATTGCAATTGTTAGTGTAAGCGTTTTTAGATCTATTTAATCTAACATTATGGCTATGATGTGTTACGAAATCCGGCAGTGTTAGGGAGTTGGTCTCGGGACCGCCGGAACTTGAATTGACACCTCGGTCAAAAACTATCCTAACACGACTTTTTCCACTTTTTTCCGCTTTCCCGCCACCGCCTGTGCCTTGCGCCGGCATTGAACCCACGTCCGCGTAATGCAACGTGAAAGGGTAGACAGTACGTGCCGTGGCCCAATCCGCGGCAAATGGGGTCTTCCGGTGACTGTGATCATATGGCTAATGTTGTGTTATCGCGGGTGACATATCATCATGATCATCATAAGTCTTAAGAGCCTGGCTCTTGTCGGTGGAGTAACCGCCATTCAGTTCTTCTCTCTGCTCTTGTTTTGAGCTCCTGATACGTCACTACCTTGATTTTCTCTTTAGCCTGGTCATAAACGCACGTCTCGGTCTTCCTCTGCCTCTCTTTTTTTCTATTCCTTCAATTATCGACTTTATGTAAGTATCATGCCGTATCAGGTGCCCCAACATGTTTCCCCTTCTGTATTCAATTGTTCCATACAAACGTAGCGTAGCGGGTGACATATAAAATTGCAATAAAAGGCTCATCATCATTCAATTTAAGAGCTGGGCTCTTGTCGGTGCAGCGTGATGAATTTGTCTCCACCTTGGTCGATCCGAAGCCAGCCCTTTAGCGTCCTGGTACGACACGGCCCCTACATGCTCCTTCACTTGGCTCATATAACTTTTTCTTGGTCTTCCCCTCCTTCTCCTTCCATTTATTTTCCCTTCTATGATGTTTCTGATGAAGTGGTCGTGTCGTAGCAGGTGGCCGATCATTTTTCCTCTTCTATTTTTAATAATGTCCATTAAACTTCTCTTTTCATTCACTCTGTTCAGGACGGCTTCATTGGTCACTCTTTCCGTCCACTTTATTCCTTCCATCCTTCGCCAGCACCACATTTAAAATGCTTGTAGATATTTTTGATCTCTCTTATTTAGCGTCCATGTCTCACATGCATATAGTGCGATGGACCATAATAATAGGCTAACATAGGCTAATAGGCAAAGGCTATAGTGGAAAGAATGAATGAAAGAAGGCTGACAAAGAGAGTGTATAAGGGAGATAGAAGAGGGAGTTGGAAGGGACAGACCTCGGCGGACTTTCTCTGATCAGATCGGGGAAATCCTGTAGAAAGGCCAGGTCAAGAGCGCCCTAAACCGGCGAGCGTGTATGAGGAATGTTATGAAAGTAACGGAAGCGAAAGAGGTATGTCAGGATCGTAGCAAGTGGAAATCCGTGGTCTCTGCCTACCCCTCCGGGAAATAGGCGTGATTATAATTATGTACCTATATGTATAAAAGGCTAGATGACAAGTTATTATGACTGAAGTGTAGATAGTAAACTTAGACTAGACTTATGTCTTTAAATATAATTTGCAGTTCAACTATGCGGACGATGGTGGAGTCGCCAACAGATATAACGGAGCGGCCGAGGTGCTCGAAATACCTGAACACGCACTCTAACGACTTGACAAAAGAGGCGTGTTCAGATATTTGTGAGCACCTCGGCCGCTCCGAAATATCTAATGGCGACTACTATAAATCCACAAAGCCCTCGATAATCAGATTACTGGCTTATCAAAGAAAAAGTAGCATTAGCAAAGCTTCGATGCGGAGAGCCCTGAGCTTTGCCAGTTCCAGTGAAGACTGTAAATACGAACATTTCTTTGTAGAACATTTTAATATGAATCTAGACATCTAAAAACTTTAATTACCTTAAATGTGCCTACTTTGCTCCAAAATTCACAATTTAAAATATTCAATTACTTATTTATTTTATTTTAGGTTGTTTATCAAATTTTGGAATCGGAAATCTGCCACTGGACACACCATCCCAATGTGACCAAAAGTACAAGACAGCATATAATGCTTCTTGGTTTGTCAGATTTATATTGCTATTAAAACGTAGTACTTATACCTGAGTAGGTACTTAGATTTGTAATAAACAATCTTGATCGCCGAGTTACGCTGGTCCACATCGCATTAGAAATCTCTACGAATAGCAACCCTAACCTCATTAATTACGGATACTATTAATCAAAGACTGAGTGACACGGGTCGGACAAACATCGCCCAAATGCAACAGATATATCGGAGCGTCCTATGCGCTCTTAAATATATGAACAAGCACTCTAACGCCTTGATAATAGAGGCGAGTTTAGATATTTTTAAGCAATTTAGCCACTCCGATATATATAGTGATGTCTGTAACAACTCTGCTATATCAAGAATCGAGCACTTATAATGATTGACCTAAGCTCTCGACTCGGTAAGAAATAAGTGTGACACCCCTGAACTGAATAGGCGGGGCGATGATTGATTCTCTATTGTTTCTTTCAAATGCTGCCCGTTGATTGGTTGATGATGCTGCGGTACATGCTAAGGGTTGTCAATTCATTCTTGAATGTTTTGTCAAAACTTCTGATTTCCGGCTCGCGTTAAGTGGTCTGAACTTTTTCTTTAATTATTTATATTTAAGGACTCTTTTAAATTACTTGAATTACGAGGCTATTTGCGATACTGAGGGTAAATAAATCAAAAATTCTGAACATAATTACGTCTGCTAATATTTTACAATATAAGTACAGTCAAGTGTAAAAATATGGGTGCATACAACTTACTCAAAAATATGTCCGATAGTTCTTAATTCGCTGACATAAGAGCTATGGGACATATTTTTGAGTCTGATGAGTGCACCCATATTTTACACTTGACTGTACATACTTAGTTGAAAAAGTCCATCGAATACGATCGAAGCAACTCGACTATTTTCTTACCCAGTATTTAGAATCTGATAATCTGTCATATTAATTTATTTTAATACACAAAGCAACAAAAGTCAGCTTTTCAGTCGTCTTCGTCTCAACCTTTTCACCCCTCATCAGTCCAATTAACCCCAACTGCCGTCTGAATACAGGCTAGGAGCGGTTAAAACTTGCTATAACCGGATCAGCGTTTGAAAGCGCACAAAGGTTCGGTTTTCGTTTTCATTAGCCCCGATTTTGCTTTGCGAGTAGTGCGGTACTTCGTTTGGATGGGGTGAGTTGATTTAATGGAGTAGCCAGTGACCTAGTTCAACAAATAATTGTTTAGCATTAATTATAGTTTTTCTTTTCGCTTGGTGTAATATTTTTACCTATATTTTATATAAGTAGGTACTTATTAATACCTAAAGCTAAAATTACGCTAAAATGAGGAATCGACAAAGTTAATATTTACATTAATGTTATTTTTTCACGCTAATAATTTCTTAAGTAGTCTGTAGTAGTAATACACTCTACTTAAAATATATAAATACATAATACATGATTGCTCAAAATAAGTAGGTTTTGATTTTTACAAAAGTAAGGCTTTAGGTGTATGTGAAGTCCTCAATCCGCATTGGGCTAGCGTGGGGACTATAGCCCAAACCCTCTCGCGCATGAGAGGAGGCCTGTGCCCAGCCACATCTCGGACACTGGCGATCAAATGTATGAAACAAACGCGTTCCTACGCACACAGCCTAAGCTCGTGTAGGTGAACGCATACCATGCTTGTATGAGTGAGATAAGACATTGTAGGGTAACTGTGAGGTAACCGAGAGCGGGTGGGCGGCACTTTCAACGGGAGGCAGGGAGTGTCCATACTGTTCGCTAGTACTCTTTATTATACTGTGGCCCAATAGTGGGACGTATGTAGGCTGAATTATTATTATTAGAAGGCTTTAGAATTACTGACTTAGAAGTTCATAGGTACCTACGCTACTTTGCAAATGATAATGTACTTAAATCCAAAGCATTCAACAAAGTAATAAAATAAGTATCGAGTAGGTACCTACCTCTATGTATTGGACTTAATATTACTTAGGTCTGTTGCTGTTATAAAATTGTTTACCTTATATCTTGCATCCTTTTTAGGGTTCCGTAGCCAAATGGCAAAAAACGGAACCCTTATAGATTCGTCATGTCTGTCTGTCTGTCCGTCTGTCCGTCTGTCTGTCCGTCCGTATGTCACAGCCACTTTTCTCCGAAACTATAAGAACTATACTGTTGAAACTTGGTAAGTAGATGTATTCTGTGAACCGCATTAAGATTTTCACACAAAAATAGAAAAAAAAAAAAAATTTTTGGGGTTGCCCATACTTCGAACTGAAACTCAAAAATTTTTTTTTCATCAAACCCATACGTGTGCGGTATCTATGGATAGGTCTTCAAAAATGATATTGAGGTTTCTAATATCATTTTTTTCTAAACTGAATAGTTTGCGCGAGAGACACTTCCAAAGTGGTAAAATGTGTGTCCCCCCCCCCTGTAACTTCTAAAATAAGAGAATGATAAAACTAAAAAAAATATATGATGTACATTACCATGTAAACTTCCACCGAAAATTGGTTTGAACGAGATCTAGTAAGTAGTTTTTTTTATACGTCATAAATCGCCTAAATACGGAACCCTTCATGGGCGAGTCCGACTCGCACTTGGCCGCTTTTTTTTTACGTTGGGAAAATGCTTTTACGCATCCCGTCACGAGGGAAGCAAGACGGGTATGACGGACTAAAGGGCAAGGACCTACTACCGTCTAAAAACCCACCGAGTGCCACCTCCGCCTATAACGGAGCGACGCGGGATCGCGGTGTGCATTCAACTGCGACGTTATATCTTGCATCCTCACAAAAGCATTTGTATTCATACCTGAAAAAGAAAGATAAAGCCTATTAAATAACGTGTTCATAATAACCAACAGGCCAAAATAAACAATCCCCGATCCAGGACGGCAATCATTATAGCTGGCTACCGGCCAAGTAGAGTATTTGAGCTAGTTTAGCTAAGTTTAAAGTAAGTAGGTACCTATTTGTGTTAAAGAAACCAGTAAAAATATAAAAAAGATAGTAATAATAGGTACTTATATTACTTGGAATTACAGTTTAAATACTTGTTCTGAAGAACAAAGGCATATTTGGAAAAAGAAAATTATTTTTAAGTGTTGCCGTAGGCGCTTTAGTGGGCAAACACAATTAGTTATTGTTAAGCCACTTTTTTAATGCTTACTGAATAATTTCTCGATGAGAAAAACGACTTTCATTTTTAGACGCTATTTACTATGACAGAGTCAGTACTACCTATTTTTTCATTCAGGCACATTCCGATTTTGGGCATCTTTCATGGATATATCGTTGCGAGTGAAAAGCACTAATACAATAATTATCAAAATAAAAATCGTATTTTAAAACTGTAATGCACCTGCAAATAACATATTAAGCAAATAACAACACTGACAACAATTATTTTAAAATCAATTAGAAAATCCAGAAGAAAGTTTTGAATCCTGCAATAAAGAAAGTAAATTTGTAAAGTTGGAGCTACTGGTATTTATATTTGTCAAGTTGTTTTAGCCATACCAAATAGTACGAATACTAAGTGACGTTGCCAACAAATCTGCTTCAAACCGTGCCGTTGCCGTGGCCAACAAATCTGCTATTCAAACCATTCTGCTAGCACAGTGAACCACCAACTCTCCCGTTTCAAAGGCAGCACAGGCTAAATAATGAAATTAGCTGTACCCGCCGCCTTAAGAAGCTCTGATTTGCGTAATCAAAGAGCGACTGATCCGATTTGCCGGTGCGGGGTTGGAGACTAAACGCTTATTTAAAAAGCGCTTTTAAATAATTGAAGGGTGTATGTAGCCGCCGTGCAGGTCAGGAGCTCGACGACTCAAATAAAAAGCTTCGATTTAAAGTAAACTGATGTATCTTCCAAAGATACTGGTTACAAAGGGTTCTTGCCAAAACGGTTAAATGTAGAAGTGGTGTAGTTAGTGTATGGGGGCTGATGAGAGAGTGATTTGCAATATTTGATCAGTACAAAAGGTGGTTTAAATTTAGGTGCCTCTAATTGGCCGCGATACAAAGTATGTGGAGCGCCCCTATTGGTGCTTAAGAAAAAGCTTCCGAATACTAGCCGAGCCCGACGGTCACGTTTAGCTACTGCATTAGGAATATAGGTATTGAGATTTTATACAAATATAAAGGTTGCGTTAGCAACAGTGTACCAGTTAACACTTAGATACACTTGTGTTTGGATGCATTTGACACATTTTTAATTTTAATTCGACTTTTTGTCAATAAATTCTGTTGAAAGATATTAGCTAAATATGTAGACGGGGCTTTATAAAGGGAACTTAGGGAACAAACCAAATTAATTTAATTAATATCAGTATATTGATTTCATATAAATTTAATTATGAAATAGATGTTATGATAATCCATTTTCTGATTCTGAAGGGACATAAACATTTTGTTATTCGAAGATGACTTCCAATTCACATAAATAGTACACAATTTGGTGCCGTGACCAGGATATTTTTTTTATCACAAAAGTGCTTTCGACGTATCAAATTTGGTATAAAACCGTAAGCGTGATGGAACCGCTATTATGTAAGTATAGATATACCGCCTGTCTCAGTCATTTGGTAAAGAATTTGCGAGGTAACTTTCTAGTAGAAGTCAAGCGTTCTGTAAATAATCATGATAAAAACATCACTTCAGTTTTAAACTTATAATTATTATAAAGCTTTCTAAGATTGCATATAGGTACTCGAGAAATTGGGGTGGGTTGTGAGGCGTTGTGAGGTAGCCTGGAAGTCCAAGGCGTTTTCCACGTAAGCTCAAGACGCCTGTTCAAATCCGACCTACGCACTGAAGGGAAATGTCACTTTTTCTTTACCATATGCCATCTATTTCAGTCGGTATAGACCTATAGTTTTATTGAGATATAAAAGCAATTTATTCCTATTCAAAGTCACCCCAACAAAACAATCGCAAATCAATATAGCCAACAATGCAAAAACATATTCTACAGGCCTCTTGACAACAAGTGATCCAGCCAATTACCGCACAAGAGTGCGCGTCAACTGCACGCCGGCAAAGTGCGGCCCGGAAATTGCGGGCGGGCTCAATCTTTGCTGGCCGGAACGGGCCAAATTATACCACAGCTACTGATGTGGGTTTTTTTAGGGAAATGTTTGGATTGAGTTGGGTTTTAGTGGTGTGAGTAAATGTTTATGAATATTTATGTCAAAATGAAAGTTATGAATGATAAACTGATATAGATGTATAGATATCCACTGTTCCTTCGGACTACTAATGTTAAAGGAGTACCTACCTAATATGTTAACTGGATGGTGTTCAGCAAAAATGTGTCAACCCACATTCATTTTGCAATAAAATGTCAACTCAAAAAATTGACGCTTATAGTTGACATTTTATTGCAAAATCAATGTGGGTTGACACATTTATGCTAAACACCATTCAACAACTATGCCTTGTATGTATATTTACACTACTTCACAATTCATACTATTTGGCAGATTATTTGTCAAATAAACGATTGTATGTTCCACATACGATGTTCGTGACATTCGGATGGCAATTGCAGGTCTATTACTGTTGCGAAATTACTGTTACTTTATAAAATGAGTGACGAATTGAATGTCATAAGTATCATAACCGTGGCAGTAATGCAGCGGTTACTGCCACGACTTTCAATTCGTCACCCATCTTATCATGGAAATTGACAGACACGGCGGTGGCGTTGATGCCGCAGCAGTAATGTCGCAACAGTAATGCAGTTATAGTTGACATTCGAATGTCACCTCAAATGGAGCGGCGCCATTGTCATGCGCGGAGCGAATACAAGACTTACACCTATATAACATCGCGTTATCGTAAACGCCTCGCATCGCGTCTTTCTGTGTGCCGTAAGGAATCAATAAGAAAAACACGCAATTCCCCCGTATCCGTCGCAAACGGTGAATTATGCCTTCCATATCCGATAAGTCCGTTTTATGACCTTGGATTGTCGTTGTATAAATTTTTATATCTTCGGATCAGGCGTACATTGCCCACAACATTTTCTGCACACATCTAAACGCAACCAGCATAAGTGCGATCTAAGTAGACTAGTTAACTATGGAGCCGCGGGTCATCTTATACTGGTCTCTTTTAAAGGTGAAAGAAAACATTTTTATGAACATCGCCTGATGTATATTGAACTGCTGACGCTTACAGACTTATTTTTAAAAGGTCGTATCCCAATAGAAGTTACATACTATGATACGCTCTTTCTGAAGAAGATCACAGTGTTGCAGGATTTCGCTATATCCGTAATGTGTTCGGTAGATTTGTTAGTTCGGCAATATGGAGTCGACGCGTGAAAATTTCAACTTTTTTCTAGCGATTGTAGTAAATACAAGGATGTCCCAGTTATTTTAAGGGGCCAACTGATCACCAGTCCGCCGGACGATATCGGCCTGTCACTGTCAGTTGTCCGGATCTGTCAAATTTTTGTTCCAACTGACAGGCCGATATTGTCCGGCGGACTTAAAATCAGTGGGCCCCTTTATTCTGTTACATATCTGCGTTAATTAAAAAAAAATGATTTAAGTCAAGGAACGTGGTTTAGTAGGTATGAAAAATGATTATTTGTTAACAAAGAAGGTACAGTTGTAAAGGTTGGAGTCTTCTAGTAGGTATGAAAGTAGTAGATATGAAGAACTCTAAAAAATCCCATCGTTTATAAGTTCGAAGGTTATTTCGTGATATCTACCTGCAACTTTATCATATAGGTCAATTAGAATGTGCATGCATTTTTATTTTTGTTCGGTCGATTACTTTTTTTTTACAAAAAAAAAAAAATTTAAAACATGATTATCTTCGATCCCGAGCACGCACAGCCGTCTCGCTCACGCTTACGCTCAGTGAGAGTGAGAGAAGAACCTGAACCCACGGAGCTTTTCTTTTTTTTTTTTCAAAAAAGTATGGTACATTTTAAACTTATATTAGGTTCGCCAAACTTACGTTTAACGGCGAAATGAGGTCTTCTTCTTTTAAAATTATGGCTTCAGCCCAGTGGGGCAATTTCGCCAGTATCAAGGTCATAAGAGCAAGGTAATACGATTGAAATTGTACGGTTTGTACAAGATAATGTATTACGGTGATTTTATTCACTCTTGTAAAGCGATAGCGGACTTTACAAGAAGCACGTGGACAACCGGCCGTTGACTCCAAAATGGTGGTTAAACGCGCTTCAAGATGAATTCTCCATTGCACACACACCATATTAGTTAACTGTATAATAAGCTATCGGTACTACACTTTAACATCTTGCGACCTTCACCAAGGAGGAGTTTTGGCCGAAGGGTGTCAAGTTTCGGCGGTTCCGCGGCCGGTTCCCTGACACTGCGGGGTTGCGTAATGCATCGCAATCATAATGTGATTTTTAGTGTTTAGTTTATATACCTATATATATATATATTTTATAATAATATAATTATGTATGCTAGTTTTAAGATATTTATGTATGGGCCACTAGTTGCCTGAAATAAAAGATTTCATTTCATTTAAACAATATGAATGAGCAAAAAACAAAGGAATTAATCACGAGGCTAACAATCAAGATGGCGCTCGAACTGGAAGTCCACGGAGCTTTAAGGCCGCGGTAAACTCATGGTAAGGGTACTGGCAGTGTAATAAAGCCAATGTTTCACGGTCCGTAGCGCGGCTGCGCGCCGCGATATCGCGCCCCGGCGGGCACCAATGTTCACCTTGCGGACTGTGGGGCCCGATAGCGGTAGCTAAGTGACAAAAGACCGTAATTCATAAAATACAATTTTCACCACACCAACTGGTGAAGGCTCTCTTGATTATTAAAAAAAAGATAGCAAAGTTCCATTTTATTCACATGTGAGGCAAAGTACGCAAATGCAAATTTTGAGTTGTTTTCTGGTAGAATTGACTTTTAAATAATGAATTTGAATGATAAATATTTGATAACATTCATTTGGATTTGATTTCAAGAGGAAGGTTTACGTATAATTTGTTAACCCGTGCGAAGTCGGGGCGGGTCGCTATACGTATATAAATTCCGAAAAACTCATAGGTATAAACCGGGGTTTGAACCCGCGACCTCCGGATTGAGAGTCGCACATCCGTAGTCCGTACCGCTAAGCTAAATGAAGTAAAATAAAGTAAGACAATAAAATCTTAGACAAACGTAAGGGATCAAAAGTTAGTGCAGTACCACATAACTATCGACAACGGGATGAAATAAAATAAAAATAATAAAATTCCCATTTGGCGCGACGTCGGGAGTGCACGTTCGCGCTTCATTCCGTCGCCCGGCAACGGCACGTCGCTCGTTATGGCCTAGTGATGGGACACACGCTTATCGATAGTTAAAGGCACGATAAAAGTTTTGTCGATGTACTTATGTCGTGTATCGTGTGTGATTCTACGAAACTCGCTATGTAAACAAAAGACACTAGTAAATTCATCATTCAGAGACAATTTCAATATGGCGGTTTGTTTACCTAGTTGGCAAGTTCCCATTTATAATTTATGTTAACCTAATTTATTTTTCATTTTCACGAGGTTATTTTAGTTTATACTTTTTCTCTTTTATAAAACTGATTTTATTTTTTATACAATATTAAATAAAGGTTAAATAAAAGGATAAAAAAAAAATTATAAAAAGAGCATGAAATTTTACTACAAGTAAACTAAAATACCCTAAAATTCAATTGTTGTGTGTGTTCAAGTGTCACCCTAAAATGAAAGACAATATAATTTACGTAATATTCGGCCTGATATCTAAATTATCGATAAACGAATTCTAAATTGAGGTGAACGTAAAAAATGTCCCGTCACCGCATCGCGTCACGCCCGCATTCCTTTAATATTGCGGCCGCATGCCACCTCGTCGATATCCGGGACTAAATACTACATTCCTGACCTGTAATCAGGTTTAAAACGTAGGCATTTTAAGTTATAATTGTGTTCCATTATAAACTTTACTGTTCCACAAATAGGTACAAGAAAAAAAAAAACACTTTCAAAAAGTATCAATGATACGTAATAACAATAACAATACGTTGTTGTAACGGGAAAAAATTATGACGTCAAACACATCATAAACGCCGCACCTCAAAAAATAAAGGCCTTTTAATATTTCATTGCTATGAACGTATTCGATAAATATTATATTAGACATATTGTATAAATAAATACAATATCTACACAGTAGTCTCTAATTTTAAAATACTTAATAAATGTTTTTACATGTAACAATCAAACAATAGTAACGTTATATTACAAAACAACAACCGACATCGATAAATTATTTCTAACTTAAAGACGTATCTAAAAAATGTCCATCAGCGGTTGGCGGTCGCATGCCCGCATTCCTCGTATACTTGACTATATTGTGGGCGTATTCGTGCCCCGGTATATTGCATATCTCCGCGCGCCGATAACTAAGAACAATGCCGAATACTTAGTAAGGGTTAGGGAATTTAGAAATTGGGGCGGCGGCATTTTTCGGTTTTGAGGGTGGAGTTGATTCCAATTTGATAAAATTGAGAAAATGCTTAGTGTCATTCTATAGAACTTGCTATGTAAACAAATCGCCATATTGAAACTGTCAAAAATATGAATTTACTAGTGACTTTTGTTTACGTAGTTAGCAAGTTCTATAGAATGACACATTCGTTTTTATGCTGTTCAAATTTTTTGTAGAAACGTCAAAAAAATATGCGCACTAATAAAAATATGATGTTGATAATAATCATTAGGCACTGTTTTTATTTAAATAAACCTTAATACAGAACACACCTTTATTTTACTGCAGTGGGAGTTACGAGTACACTGGCATTTGTTATTCATGAATTCGCTGACCAAAAACATAATATAGTTGGTCAAAGGACTGTCTCATTTCAAACATAGACAAAGAGAATCATAATACTATCTTAGTCTTACACTAGTACTAGCATCCAAAAGAAAAGGATGAGTATAGTTTTCCTGGTTCTTACTGACGGACAAATTGGTTTAAAATAACTAAATTCGTTTTCTTGAACTGGACGAGAATAAATAAAATGAAGATTTCGACTGAAATATATTTTATTCTTTACTATCACAATAATTAGATGTGAAAGTAAGAAGAAGCCAGAAATGTAAGGCGATAATACGGAGTGAAATAAATCGATATTCACTAAATTACCCACGGCGTCCCATTCCATCTCTACCCCGCGGTATTCCATTTGCCGACTCCCCACGCGCCTAACAACGCGCACTCGCTTATTGACTCTGACCTCCGCCTTTATACGGCGACGTGTGCTCGGATGCACTTTCTTTTAATATTTTACATTTATTTCAATTAGGGTAGGTGCGTTAGTTTTCGTCCACTTGACGACATTTCAATATAAACCTACATTCGTGCACAAATATGTACAATAAAATTGTACATATTGCAATCCTTAATGTCAAAACAATATATGTGTCTACATAAAAATCATATTTCTCAAGTAGAAAATTAAAAATCAAAGGTATTATTTGCGAATCTGTCAAGTGGACGAAAACTAGAGCGTGGACGGAAACTAGCGCAAAGACCCTATACTAGTGTGTTGCCAATAATTTTAGCAAAAAACCGACGACCGGTAAGTAACTGCCTATGAAGCCGATGGTCCTGGGTTCGAATACTTCGAATCCCGGTAAGGGCATTTATTTTTTGTAATAAGCACAGTTTTGTTCCTGTGTCATGGATGTTTTCTATGTATTTAAGTATTTGTATATTATTATTATGTATATCGTTGTCTGAGTACCCACAACACAAGCCTACTTGAGTTATAGCAGTGTCAAACTGACATATTCGGTAACGTCTGCGTAACTTTCTTTCTATACATCTCTTTCGCGCTAATATGGCAGTACGAGCGAGATGCATAGAAAGTAAGTAACGCTCACGTTAGAGAATATGTCAGTGTCAAATTCGTGGTAACTGGTAAGGATACAGCAGGTGGTAAGAAGTTAGGTACCTCGTAGTAACCTTCAATTGTAAAAAGTACGGCGGCAAAAGTATAAAGAGAAATAACATGTTGTCTTTCTTAGTATTTTTAAGACAATTATGGCCCGTTGTGGTATTTAAAACAGCTGAGAGTTATAAAACTTTTTTTGCTGACAAAGGCAAACTTAGATTATAGATAAGATAAGATAATATTTATTCAATAAAACGTATGTTAGTTATTATATTCATAGCTCGGTTTTTTGAGAGAAAGAACGTACCAATGTTAGTAATTAATTAAATATAGACTACCTATATGTAATATAAATCACTACATAGTATAAAACAAAGTCGCTTCCCGCTGTCTGTCTGTCCCTATGTATGCTTAGATCTTTAAAACTACGCAATGGATTTTGATGCGGTTTTATTTAAATAGATAAGAGTGATTCAAGAGGAAGATCTATGTATTATTTGTTAACGCGTGCGAAGCCGGGCGGGTCGCTAGTTCTTATAGAAAAGCGATTACAATATCTATCGCGAAGCAAACACTGCCGTACCATCCTTTACTGGAACTATTTCGCCGCATTTTCAGGCCCCTATTTGAGAACCTCTGGATAAGACCAGAACGCAGAAATTTTCGTCATCCAGTAAGCTATAATCACATACTTAAAATGCAAAATTTCAAGTCTGTAGGTCATTTAGTTCCGAAGCTAAGCGAAAGCATAGTTTCGCATTTATGACACTCATTCATTCACTCATGATCATCAGAATAGAATTAGTACTTCCCATAAACTCGGAGAGCTGAAATTTGGTATAGAGTTAGGGTTTAATGGCCACATAAAGGGAAAACCTAAAAATATTGCAATATCAGTCACGTTTTAAAGATCTAAGAACTGCATAAGTAAGTTTGTAATCCCATAAAATATATGATATTACAAAGTTACTGTTGCAGTTCCTACAAATAGTAGGTAAAGTAAAGGTACACTACGATGTACGATGTGAGTATGAATTTGTAATACCTATAATGACTTGGCAATCGCACATAATGCTTTACTCGTACCGTACTCGTAAATATGTGTAATGCTCAAACTGCAATTAGCGCTAGCGTTATGTTCAATTAGAATTATTTTTAATAGGTGACGATGATCCTTTTGTCATTATGCAGCCGTGCGATGGCCAAGTCATTATACGTATTACAAATTAAAGATATCTTATTGATACGGTTTTAACACCCCCTGGCACTGATTAAAATAACCGACTTGGATTCACATTACATCTCAAAACTTTTTTGTAGTAAAAGCGTTGCGAGACTTGCACCTTTTTACACGACTGCCCCAAAAAAAGAGTGTATTGTTTTCAGGGTTCATGTTTGTATGTGGGTATGTAAGTTTCTTTGTTACACCGTAACAGCTAAGTGCCTGAACCGATTTAGGTGTTTGAGATATCATTGGAATCCTTACGTCATCCCGAGTAACATAGGCTATGTGACGTCATCACAAAACCAATATGGCGGATTATGCACTGCAAATTGTGCAACCGAAACAAAAATAAAACTTATAAACCTATCGAGTTGGGTATTAAAATAAAGGATTTTGAAAGACGATTCTAAAACTGTACACAAAATATGGTTTAAACTATTCATTTGGTAGGACAACATTTTACAAAATATAAGTATAACGCAAAGATAAATGAATTGTCTAAATCTATTGAATGGGATATTAAAAGAAAGGATTTTTTAAGGCGATCATATGAATATATATAAGTTATATGTTTAATTGTCTCGTTGGAGAGAAAATACGAAATGTTCTACATCGCGCTAATGACATTTCTCTTTGCAGCTATATACGACAACGTCATACGTGGCGCTTACGTTATTTTCAATTGCGAAAGTGTCAAATACGAAAGGAACGGTTTGAACGATTGACTAGGTGAGCATTTCTCAAATAATTTGTACATTTCGATCACATCTTAGATTTCTATAAAAATTGGTATGCTGGTAAAGTACCTACATGAAGCTGAACAATTTCCATCATACGTATTTCCCAAAATGTCCAAGAAAGTTTGTATGAAACATCCTTTTTTGTTAACAGATTTCCTTACACATTTGGTAACAAAAAAGGAATGTTTCATACAAACTTTCTTGGACATTTTGGGAAATATGGTGGAAATTATTCAGCTTCATGTAGGTACTTTACCAGCATACCAATTTTTATAGAAATCTAAGATGTGATCGAAATGTACAAATAATTTGAGAAATGCTCAGGTACTCTGAATAAACATATTGTGCTGTTTATTATAAGATTTAACTTGAGACTTTGAATAGAAGACACTATTATCATGACTGTAGAAGGCAGGTCTTTGATGATGATTTTAATTTTGCACGACAAATTTTGCAAATCCCGGAGCACACGTGCTACTGTTGTGAAACAATATTTTACGAGAAGCAAAGACTGGGAGCTTAAGACAGATGGGCTCTTCCTGCAACTTCCACGAGTATTTTAATAACGAAAGCCGAAGGGCGAACTCCGCATAGGGTCGACGCTCCGAAGCGTAAGGCAGGTGCGTGCTTCCTGTAAATTCCCCAAGTATCTTAATTGCGAAGGCCGAAGGCCGAGCTCCGCGTAGGGCCGAAGGCCCGAAGCTTAAGAAAGGTGCACGCTTTTTGCAGTTTCCCCAAGTTTCTTAATTGTAAATACCGAAGGCCGAGCTTCGCGTAGGGCCGAAGGCTCCGAGCGTAAGAGAGGTGCATGCTTTCTGCAGCTTCCCCAAGTATCTTAATTGCGAAGGCCGAAGGTTCGCGTAGGGCCGAAGGCCCGGAGCGTAAGAAAGGTGCACGTTTTTTGCAGCTTCCCCAAGAATCTTAATTGCGAAGGCCGAATGCCGAGCTTCGCATAGGGCCGAAGGCCCGGAGCTTAAGAAAGGTGCACGCTTTCTGCAGCTCGAAGTATTTTAATTGCGAAGGCCGAAGGCCGAGCTTCGCGTAGGGCCGAAGGCCCGGAGCGTAAGAAAGGTGCACGCTTTCTGCAGCTTTTCCAAGTTTTTTAATTGCGAAGGCCGAAGGCCGACCTTCCCGTAGGGCCGAAGGCCCAGAGCGTAAGAAAGGTGCACGCTTTCCGTAGCTTCCACAAGAATCTTAATTGCGAAGGCCGAAGGCCGAGTTTCGCGTAGGGCCGAAGGCCCGGAGCGTAAGAAAGGTGCACGCTTTCTGCAGCTTTTCCAAGTTTCTTAATTGCGAAGGCCGAAGGCCGACCTTCGCGTAGGGCAGAAGGCCCAGAGCGTAAGAAAGGTGCACATTTTCTGTAGCTTCCCGAAGATTCTTAATTGCAAAGGCCGAAGGCCGAGCTTCGCGTAGGTCCGAAGGCCCGGAACGTAATAAGAAAGGTGTATGCTTTCTGCAGCTTCCCTAAGTATCTTAATTGCGAAGGCCGAAAGCCAACTAATGGGAAATAATTATGTAGTTGTAGAGATATTAAGCCATAGCACTTTTCAATACGTCTGGTTTTTGGGTCCGACCTATTTAGGTTTTTAAGCACGTTTTATGCTAACATATCAAATATCAACATGATGAAAGCTCTTTGAAGCAACTTAAGTGACTTAAATCATATAAAAAATGTGGTTGGTTTGTATGGTCACTAAAATGTATAAAATAAAATAAATTAATTAAAAATTAAAAAGCACGACTGCAGTTTAAGAGCGAACTGAAAAGCTAAAAATAATTTTTAGTTGTGTTAGGTACTCAACTTAATGAATGTAAAATATAATATATAGGTAAGTGTTCTTTCAGGGTCGTAAACAGCAAACGGAAAAGTTTAGGCTCATTTAGGGTCGTGACTGTACCTGTATATTTTATTTCGATGCAGTCGGGGACCTGTGAATGGGAAAAATTCAATATATCAAGGTCCCCGACTGCAATCGAAATAAAATATGCAGGTACAGTCACGACCCTAAATGAGCCTAAACTTTTCCGTTTGCTGTTTACGACCCTGAAAGAACACTTACCTATATATTATATTTTACATTCATTAAGTTGAGTACCTAACACAACTAAAAATTATATTTAAATTTTCAGTTCGCTCTTAATTTACATATAATGTTTTTGATGGGATTTGAAAATTACATCATACTTTTATCGAATTTTACTTGTCCTCGCACTTTTTTAATACGTCAATTCGAATTGCACCCTTCAAACCGGGGTATGCTGCCTTTTTTATACCACGTCGGTGGCAAACAAGCACACGGTGATGGTAAGCGGTCACCGTAGCCTATGGACGCTTGCACCTCCGGGGGTGTACCATGTGCGTTGCCGACCTTTTTGGATGAAAAGCATACTGTAGTCCCTCGGTAAACCTCGGCAGGTTTTAAGCGAACTTAAGGATGACTCACGCCAGACCGGGCCGCGGCCGGGCCGGAGCTTCCGGCGCTTTGTTTCTATGGAAATCACCACGCACTGATCAGCCGTCATAGAAAATAACATGTCGGACGCTTCGGTCCGGGCCCGGGCCGGTCTAGCGTGAGTCATCCATTATAGCGAGACAAAGATTTTTGATGTACCTATTGTGGTTACTAGCTAATAACGATATCATTTATACATAGAATGATAGAAATAAATAAGCCCATAGCCAGCTAACCCACAACATGCTCTAAAAATCATTAAAATACCCAAGCCATAATATAAAATCTTTAGTATCTGTTCACTCAAATTTAAACCCTATCAACGGATATCTAAGGTTGATAATAACTTGACATAAAACACGGTACAAACAGCAACACTCCTGTCCATCGGTGAACCTTATGTAAATACAACGTGCTGTCAAACCTTACCAAACAACCATTCCATTAACCTCTAGCCGCCCATACGTCAAACCTTGCCAAGCAAAATGAAATTTTATTTTGTCAACACAAAGTTCAAATTAGAATGGAACAGGAGACCTTTTTATAGGTCTCTGGGTGGCTAGACGACAAACAACACGTGAATACCCTCATTAGATAAAAGTCGGAACAATAGATAACACGCAGTTAATCCCTTTATTTAGTTGTAGTATTTCGCAAATGTGTTATTTTCTTATCATTATGAATTTAAAGACTAATTTGCTAAATCACCTGTGAAAAGTGTAAGAGTAGGAATACCCTTTAGAATTTTAAAACAATGATCGGCTAATCCTTATTCCTAGTATAATTTACTGTTAGTTCTAGCCCTAATGAGTGAAAGCAGGTAATGTTATTTGGTATTTTGGGTGTGAGTTCCATTACCGTGTTCGTGGTTAACCGAGTAACATCTAATTTATTTTTAAAATTAATATTTATTTAATATGTGGCATGATCAGTCATACTACTATACGGATAGTAGTTTTCAGTTGGTGAGTTTATCATTTAGTTTCATTATGTATAGTGGGGTAAAGTTGTTTGTTTGTAAGTCTGTTCTTTAGGGTGGTATTCCATCTGTCCAATATGTTTGTCCAATCTCATGGCGTCTCACTCTCTCTCTCAAGCAAAATATGAGACAAAACACACATTGGACAAACAAATTAGACAGGTGGAATACCACCCTTAAGGCGTATTCTGAATGCGAATGTAATAACACGTCATGAATTTGATCTGGATTTGTTATGGATATGATTTGTCAGTAACTGAGGTTAACTTTTGACAGATCAAATTCATAACAAATCAGGAATTCCTTCATAGACTGTAAATACAGGCTTTTTTTGACATATTTCTACGAAAGTGTATAATTATATAAAATAATTAAAAACAATAATATTTTCGTACATACAGTAATTTTTATTTTTTATGAGTTAAAATAGGTAGTTATAGGTTTTATTGAACACCTTAAATACGTACCTTTAATACATTACATGGTTCTACATTTTTTAAGATAATTTTGAATGCTTCTACAACATAATGCTAAATATAATGTTATACTTCTTTTAGTGTGATTGCTAGTAAGTACCTATATATTTTATATAAAAAACAAATTCTTCATAATATGACTTAAGTACCTCTTGGAACAATATCTCTGTTAATTAATAATTATAAACTGAAATATATGTATTAAATATTAAATATTTATTTGATAAAAATAATTAGATTTGTCCCCAAATTTGTGTAACTATAAAAAAAAACTAGAAACATCTAGTTTTCTTTATTTCTTATTGCATGTAGTCTAAATTTTTTTAGTACTATTTATCTTTATGTCTTAATAATTATACTTTCAATTTTATATAATACAAAATGTATTAAATACCCATAATCTACCAAGACGGGACCTCGAAAATTCGTCATTGTATCCGTTTTGTCGTTATTACTATATTTTTTACGGTTTTGACTATATGACGTCATAAATACAATAATTATTCTCTTTTTTTTTCAGGAGCTCAATCTCCAATCAATTCGCCGCTCCCTAATCCAGATGCTAGAGGACTTCGAAGCCTCCGACTGCTCCCGCTGCCAGCTCATCAAGTGTCGCTGCGACAACGGACCCACACCCCCCCTGTCCGTTACTGGGTCCACACCGTCAGTTACTGGGCCAACGCCGTCAGTTACTGGGCCAACGCCGTCCGTTACTGGGCTTGGATGCACAGAGGGCCGCAATGCGCCGATATCGCCGCGGTCTTTCGCTGAAGCCACGGCGATTGGCGGTCATGAACTTAAATCGCCGCCAGGTAAGTCGTTCTTTACTGGGTCCACACCGTCAGTTACTGGGCCAACGCCGTCCGTTACTGGGCATGGATGCACAGAGGGCCGCAATGCGCCGATATCGCCGCGGTCTTTCGCTGAAGCCACGGCGATTGGCGGTCATGAACTTAAATCGCCGCCAGGTAAGTCGTTCTTTACTGGGTCCACACCGTCAGTTACTGGGCCAACGCCGTCCGTTACTGGGCATGGATGCACAGAGGGCCGCAATGCGCCGATATCGCCGCGGTCTTTCGCTGAAGCCACGGCGATTGGCGGTCATGAACTTAAATCGCCGCCAGGTAAGTTCTTACATGTTGTCTCATTTTTCCACTTTTTCATGTGTCAGATTGAACTAAACCTATTAATATTAGACCTAAATGTAATAGATATAAGATATAGTATTTAAATAAAGAGTTCTGTATTTCGCCAACGGATTGTCAAGCAGTTTGGCGAAACCATATCCTCTAACCGCCCAGAGACCTATAAAAAGGTCTCCTGTTCCATTCTAATTTGAACTTTGTGTTGACAAAATAAAATTTATTTTTGCTTGGCAAGGTTTGACGTATGGGCGACTAGAGGTTATCATTGTAAAATATCATACTTTACTTTTTTATACTTTTGTTAAAAAATATATATATGTATATAGAATAAAACGTGAAATATTATGTATTTATTTAAGTTCGGCGACAAGCACACGACAGAATATAAAACAACACAACACCATCGAGCTTGAGATTTTTATGTAGTATCGTCTCGTAAAATACAGACTGTTAGCCGTAAATTTTGTAAACATTTATTATTCCTTTATTTATCTTTCCTCTTACGTTAGGTTATTTATAATATGAATATAAAAGTAAAATATAAAAACATTTACAAAACAATAAAAAATACATATAAACACATTATAAAAAACCTAACCTAGAATGCCGCCACATTTATTATTATTATTTCACTTACAAGAATCAACTTTAATATACCATTTTCCATGTATATTAATTGAGTATGTGACAGTTATTTTTACATATAGGTATAACATTATTTAGACTGCATTAATAAAAAAAAACTATAATTTGTCGTAACTGGAAATTAACTGTCTTATTTTTATTCCCAGCTATCAACGTCCCGCGCCCAGAATTCCATTCCAGCAGCGAATCCAACGAGCAAACCAACCAGCCAATCAAGGACGTTGAATCCTGGGTCCGCTCCAGCACTCCCAACCCGGACAAAACCGAATCCCCCGGCTCCAAGCCCCTCGCCAGCCTAACATATTCTTGGCCCCCAGCACCTAAGGCCGTTTGGAATGACTATAAAAACAAAATCAACAGGCCCGAGATTAATACGGCGACTGTCAGCCAAACTAGAAATGTCCAGGATTTTTTTAAATCGTTCAGTGTGAATATGTATGTGGTTGGGGATAAGACATATGTCCAAAATAGGGCTCTGATGCGGAAACTGAAGAGTATTGCTAGTCAGCAGTCGCAATATACTTATTTCTAAGGCTACAAGGGTCATTTTGTTTTAAATTTGTACACTACACTTTTTTGGGATTTTTTATGTTATTTCGACTCAGAATTACGAGCTCTTTCGAACCTAAAGTGTCATTCAATAGAACTTGCTAACTATGTAAACAAACCGCCATACTAAAACTGACACTGAATGTCAATTTACTAGTAACTTTTGTTTACATAGTTAGCAAGTTCTATTGAATGACATTTTAATACGATGACTGTTATCAATATGGCTTAATTATATTGCCTATGTAGTGGCCAATTACTACGGAGTGGCCAAAAACTATAGCAGTTACCCTAGAGAAAAGGAGTGTGCGTGTTTTAGTGTTTGTCTTTCCTAAATATGCCAAAGAAAGTCACGGGCGTATAATAAACGATGAATTGCTGTCGGAAGTTAATCCGTAAGATTTTAAATTCTTTTGCGTTTTGAAAATAATGAAAGTTGGTGATAAAACTCGCATTCATGTATCTAATCTAAACTCTTTATAGGATACTGATATGTCTGCGGAATCGCGTTAGATAGATTCGCGTAGGGCCGAAGGCCCGAAGCGTCCAGAATGTCAGTGCTTAATCACAGAACAATAGTATAAGTGTCTAAATGCGAAGGGCGAAGGCCGAGCTCCGCGTAGGGCCGAAGGCCCGAAGCGTCCAGGATGTCATAGCCAAATGGAAAGATTCAAAATAAAATAGAGTTAAGTAAGAGAAATAAATTCATCAAAACTTATATTTTTTAAACTCAAAGTCTACAATTCTACATTATGTGTTCTATCTCATCAAAGCTTTTTGTACAAGCAAACATTGTAATGTGATTATTTAGAACTTGACAGTATAATAACTTTTTTTATAAATATTGTTATTATATTTTTATTATATCAATGCTAAAATACTTATTCGATCTGAATTTAATTGATAATTTAAAGCGCGTGAGTGTTTTATACTTACTTTGTACTACGACGACGGAAATATTTCGTGTGTGTGTGTTATTATGGTACATAATAACTATGTATTTTAAAATCATAATATGCTCTTTTCTAAGATAGTAATTTAGATGTGCAATTGTGTATTCATTATATGTTAACAATGTGACGTGGTTTAAGATCGAAAATGTTGTATGAAAATTATTTTTACGAAAATAATTGTTACAACGGTGGCTTATAAGGCATAACCTTCTACCAAGCCATAAAATAATTTCATGCTAATGATCGATACTACCTAATAGTTAGCTAATAATGATATTAACTGACTCATGTATTTGACATATTGAATTTTTAATTGACTTTTAACTAAAGAGTAGGTCTTCGATTTAACTGTTTCTTTGTTATTGCCTAAATAGCTAGTTATTAGCTAACTAGCTGTTGCCCGCGACTTCGTACGCGTGGATTTGTATATTGGTGGTTATATATTCTACATTAGCTTAGAACATTATGCAGCAAGAGATTGCGGTAGGACGGTTAATCATTTCTTAATTATTAATATTATACAACGCATGAGACTTTTCTTTCACAACCTACGAAGTTTCAAGCCCCTAACTGAATAAAATTGTCCTCGATGTAATCCCTCTAAACCCCCTTAGATTTTCATGTCCTCTTTTTAATAAAACCTACTACCTAACTACCTATTTACGAAGTTTCAAGTTCCTAGCTTTAAATAAAATTTGCACCCTAAGACGAACTTTCATCCCCTTTTTAACCCCCTTAGGGGTTGAATTTCCAAAAACGTTGCAATTACTTTTTTTGTAATCGGCTATTATGCCTTTCTAAAAAGTTTCAAAGCATTTGTAATTGATTCAAACTTTTAACCCCTGTTTAACCCTGTTAGGGGATGAATTTTACAAAACGCTGAAATTACTTTTCCTGTATTTTAATAATATCCCGAAATACAAAGATTCAAGTCCCGCGTTCGAAAAAATGTTTGATATCCATACAAACTTTCAACCCCTTTTTCACCACTTTAGGGGATGAATATTCAAAAACGCTGAAATTAGTTTTCTTGTATTTTAATAACATATATTTTTACGAAGTTTCAAGTTCCTCGCTTAAAATAAAATTTGAGCTCCATACAAATTTTCAACCCCTTTTTAACCCTGTTAGGGGATGAATTTTACAAAACGCTGAAATAACTTTTCCTGTCTTCTAATAATATCCCCAAATACAAAGATTCAAGTCCCGCACTCTCAAAAATATTTGATATCCGTACAAATTTTCAATCCCATGTTTTACCACCTTGGAGGATGAATTTTTAAAAACGCTGAAATTTGTTTTCTTGTATCTTAATTTAATACCTTTTTGCAAAGTTTCAAGTTCCTAGCTTAAAATAAAATTTGCACCCTAAGACTAACTTTCATCCCCTTTTCAACCCCCTTAGGGGTTGAATTTCCAAAAACGTTGCAATTACTTTTTTTTGTAATCGGCTATTATGCCTTTCTAAGAAGTTTCAAAGCATTTGTAATGGATTCAAACTTTCAACCCCTGTTTAACCCTGTTAGGGGATGAATTTTACAAAACGCTGAAATTACTTTTCCTGTATTTTAATAATATCCCCAAATACAAAGATTCAAGTCCTGCGTTCGAAAAAATGTTTGATATCCTTTCAAACTTTCAACCCCTTTTTCACCACTTTAGGGGATGAATATTCAAAAACGCTGAAATTAGTTTTCTTGTATTTCAATAACATATATTTTTACGAAGTTTCAAGTTCCTAGCTTAAAATAAAATTTGAACTCCATACAAACTTTCAACCCCTTTTTAACCCTGTTAGGGGATTAATTTTACAAAACACTGAAATAACTTGTCCTGTCTTCTAATATTATCATCAAATACAAAGATTCTAGTCCCGTACTCTCAAAAATATTTGATATCCGTACAAATTCTCAACCCCATGTTTTACCACCTTGGGGGATGAATTTTTAAAAACGCTGAAATTTGTTTTCTTGTATCTTAATTTAATACCTTTTTGCAAAGTTTCAAGTTCCTAGCTTAAAATAAAATTTGCACCCTATGACGAACTTTCATCCCCTTTTTAACCCCCTTAGGGGTTGAATTTCCAAAAACGTTGCAATTACTTTTTTTTGTAATCGGCTATTATGACTTTCTAAGAAGTTTCAAAGCATTTGTAATGGATTCAAACTTTCAACCCCTGTTTAACCCTGTTAGGGGATGAATTTTACAAAACGCTGAAATTACTTTTCCTGTATTTTAATAATATCCCCAAATACAAAGATTCAAGTCCCGCACTCTCAAAAATATTTGATCTCCGTACAAATTTTCAACCCCTTTTTTACCACCTTGGGGGATGAATTTTTAAAAACGCTGAAATTAGTTTTCTTGTTTTTTAATTTAATACCTTTTTACGAAGTTTCAAGGTCCTAGCTTAAAATAAAATTTGCACCCCAGGACAAAGTTTCATCCCCTTTTTTACCCCCTTAGGGGTTGAATTACCTAAAACGTCGCAATTACTTTTTTTTGTCATCGGCTATTATGCCTTTCTAAGAAGTTTCAAAGCATTTGTAATGGATTCAAACTTTCAACCCCTTTTTAACCCTGTTAGGGGATGAATTTTCAAAAACCCTGAAATTACTTTTCCCGTCTTGTAATAATATCCCCATATACAAAGTTTCAAGTCCAACACTCACAAAAATATTTGATCTCCATACAAACTTTCAACCCCTTTTTCACCACCTTAGGGGATGAATTTTCGAAACCGCAGAAATTAGTTTTCTTGTTTTTTAATATAGTACATTTTTACAAAGTTTCAAATTCCTAGCTTAAAATAAAACTTGCACCCCATACAACCTTTCATCCCCTTTTTAACCCCCTTAGGGGTTGAATTTTTCAAAATCGCTTCTTATCTCTTGTACACTTTATAAATTCAACCTAGTGTGCAAATTTCAACTTTCTAGCTTTTGTAGTTTCGGCTCTGCGTTGATGAATCAGTCAGTCAGTCAGTCAGTCAGTCAGTCAGGACACTTGCATTTATATATATAGATAATGACGTTATTTGACTTATGTATTTGATGGCTGATGATGGATGATTTGTAAGAATTTTTAATTTAAGATTAACAAGAGTTGAGGTTTTTGATGTGACTGTTTCATTAATGTTGGGACTTCAAACTTTGTCAGCTGATTTAAAAAAAAAGTCAAACCTAAGAGCGCTCAGGGAGACAATTATTAAATTTAATTAGTGATCATGCCTATTTTTGAATAGTTTAGGTAGGTACTATAGTTTTTAGATGCAACTTTTTTTTCTATAAATATTTATGACATTTAATTCTAATTGTTACTACTCCATTTTAAATAAAATAATAACAAATAGTATGCCACAGCAATAATTTATTTAATGGCCGTGGAGGTGTAATTACTGGGAATTTAATTAATTAGGTTTAAGTAAAGGAGAGTCAAAAGACTGCAAATAATTTTATAATTGTGTAGTTATAAGATGATATGAAACAAACCGGCTGAAGGGCCGTAAAAAACCAAAAAAACATAAATTTAGATTTTAAATAGTATTGTAAGAATCTTATAAATTAATGCGTAATAATTGACGAAACAACGATAAAATGTGCGATTATGCGTAATAAATTAGCTAGTAAAAGAACGTATTTTTTTTTTATTATGTTACCTACAGTCAAATTATTATTTATAAGTATCGTTAACCCTAAATTTAAGGGCAATGTTAGCGTAAAATCAGTTCAGTTCAAGGGGTAACTCCAGGCTAGGGTTACCAGATACAAATTTAGAATTTCCTGACAAAATTCCTGATTTCCGAATATTTTTGACATATTAATTTAAGTTAATAAAAAGGTACTTTATTACTAGTGCCCACGCCAATTCCTGGGATTAGTTGCCAAGCGGACCCCAGGCTCCCATGAGCCGTGGCCGTGGCAAAATGCCGGGACAACGCGAGGAAGATTAAGAAAAAGGTACTTTATAAAAAAGTCTATCAATTCAAAAAAATCCTGACATTTACGTGTTCCGTCCCCATTCCTGACAAAAGGCCAAAATTCCTGACATGTCAGGAAAATTCCTGTCATCTGGTAACCCTACTCCAGGCAGCATTTTCTGCTGCAAGGACTAGGTAGAGGAGATATAAAAAAAATCTTGCACCATAAGTTTCTTGTTATAAGGCCCACGATATACTACAGAATGAGAGATAAAGATTGTTATCTCCTTCTAACAAATAGCTTTGTCCCTACTTACGCAAGTAAAAAATACAAGTGTATCTCAGGCCTAAAGCATGGACGCTTTTTCAGAAAATTATGAATATAACCTAAAAAAGAAATGCTAAATTAAATATTAAGTACTAGCTTTTGCCCGCGACTTCATCTGCGTGGAGTTAGTAATTGGGTAGCTTATTTTTACCCAATCTGCTTTTTAACGAATCCCCAAATCCCCATACAAACTTCCACCCCCCTTTTCACTCCCTTAAAGGGAGTTTTTTGGGATAAAAACTACCCTATGTCCTTCCCCGGGACTCAAACTGTTTCCATACCAAATTTCAACTAAATAGGTTCAGTGGTTATTGATTGCCCATACAAATTTCCACCCCCCTCTTCAGCTCCTTAAGGGGTGAGTTCTGAGATAAAAAGTATCCTATATCCTTCCCCGGGACTCAAACTATCTTCATACCAAATTTCAAAAACAGACAGACAGACAGACAGACACACTTTCGCATTTATAATATTAGTATGGAGTATGGACATAATAATATTATGGCTCCTCCAGACTATTTTCATTTATTTGTCAATTTTACCAGTTAGACCTTCATTATAAAATAACCCTTATTACCTTGTCATAAGATCAAGTTTGAAATAAACTGCGTGCTGCATGGATAAGTTTATAGACTACCTACTAAAATGTCGGTTGTCAACATAACTAAAACCAAGCGAAACTATGCCTAGAAAGCGCGTATCTCAGTATCGATTATATACTAAGATACGAGGTTTTGAAGATAAGTGGCAGGTTTACTAGTGAATTTTGTTTGTGATATCATAAATGTGGGTAGTTTTAAAATTCGAATCGGACTTTTGAAATAAACCGTTGACCAATTGACGGTGGACAGCGCTCGCGGACGCGTAGCGGCCAATTATTCGAAATTATTCAAATTAATGATTATTTTATGACATTTAACAATCTTATATTTTGATTTTGATTAATAATTATTTGTTTAGTGTAACTTGTCCGTATTAAATTCATAGTGGTTCTACTGTTTAACTGAGAAAAATAAAGGTAAGGTATTTTTTGGTGATTATAATTTTATGATTAGGTACATATATATGCTATTATGCAGCGTGTCAAATAATGTGTCAGTAATTCGTTAGGAATTGATCATAGGGTACCTACGTAACAATCAGTATTATACCAACCTATCATTAACGGAATAATTAACGTGTTTAGAAATCATAATAAGTACCTATATGTTAAATACTCTATTTTTATCATATCAAGTAAAAAGACAAAGTACCTTTATATTCAGTATACCTCGATAAAAGATAAAAATATTTTCTATAAAACTAATATCCTCAGTATAGTAAGATACCTACGTACGATTTAGTTGCGTTTCAGAGACATTAGTTGTAGACATACCTATAAACAAAGAAAAATAATTATAATTATTATACGAGTTTATACTTATCACTTCATCACTACATAGTTTAAAACAAAGTCGCTTCCGGCTGTCTGTTTGTCTGTCTGTATGTATGCTTAGATCTTTAAAACTACGCAACGGATGTGCGCGGATTTTTGTTGTGGTTTTTTGTAATAAATAGAGTGATTCCAGAGGAAGGTTTATGTATAATTTGTTAACCCGTGCGAAGCCGGGGCGGGACGCTAGTTAACTATAAGAAAAGGTGTAATAATTATTATGCATACTAAGGTGCTTAGCAAAATAGATTCATAGAACTGTTGTTACATTATGAAACTTTGCCATATTGGCAGAGAATAAGAAATTTACGAGGTAGGTAAGTTACTATAGTTCGTTTTTTTAGCATTAGAATAAATTCAATATACGCGATATAATCCGTTTTAATAGTTTTATTTCATTGGAAGAAGTCTTTTAATTGAAAAAAAGTTTTTAAAAATCAGTAACTATTAGTTAATGAAAGCAAAAATATGTAAATAATCGTATGACTCATAATTGTTACATATTTGCTGTGAATTATTTTTCAAAAGTGTTTTTCAATAAAAAGACTGCTCTCAAAATTGTTTCGTATTTTTTTCTAATGCTAATAAAACTAATGATACTAATGATGATGATGATGATGAAAATACGTTCCTGAGTTTTATAACATTACAATGGTTATACAAACAAAGTCACACTTTATAGTAATAATAATAATAATGGACCCTTAAGGCTCCGCGGGTTCAAATTCTTCTCTCACTCTCACAGGGAGTAAGCGTGAGCGTAAGTGTCTCGCTCACGCTTACTCTTAGTGAGAGAGAGAAGAACCCACGGGGCCTTAAGAACCTGTGCACCTTTTTTTTAATAGGTACCAGAAACAATACAATACAATACAATACAAATACTCTTTATTGCACACCACATTACAGAAAACAATACAAAGAATACAGAAAAGAAGAGGGTAAACAACAGGCGGTCTTATCGCTAAAACGCGATCTCTTCCAGACAACCTTTTTTAGGGTTCCGTACCCAAAGGGTAAAAACGGGACCCTATTACTAAGACTCCGCTGTCCGTCCGTCCGTCCGTCCGTCCGTCCGTCCGTCCGTCCGTCACCAGGCTGTATCTCACGAACCGTGATAGCTAGACAGTTGAAATTTTCACAGATGATGTATTTCTGTTGCCGCTATAACAACAAATACTAAAAACAGAATAAAATGAAGATTTCAGTGGGGCTCCCATACAACAAACGTGATTTTTGACCGAAGTTAAGCAACGTCGGGCGGGGTCAGTACTTGGATGGGTGACCGTTTTTTGATTGTTTTTTGTTGATGGTGCGGAACCCTCCGTGCGCGAGTCCAACTCGCACTTGGCCGGTTTTTTTAGAACTGTTGCAATCTCGTAAGAATACTTCGGCAATTTGGGAATAACCTTCGAAAACCTCTGTAAACGTTATCTAATTTCTCGAAATATTGGAATAATCCATTTTACGACTACAAGGATACCCTTTTAGTCCCTTTTGTCAAAGTTCCATAAGAAAATGTAGGTAAAAAGTAGAATTCAGTATAACTAGACCCTTCAGTACCTTATCTCAATACTGTACTAGGGGTCAAGTATTCTGGTTAGTAATAAAAGCTTTTGTTAAGTAGTAAAATCGATTGTAGGTTTTAAGAATTGGGAAGGTGATATAAAACTAGGGTAGCCTTTTTGTTCTGAAATTATGTAATGCTCGTGGGACCGTTATTTTCTTTATTCATCATCCTTCTTAGGCTAGGGTTTATATAATATGAATATAAAAGTAAAATAACAAAACAATAAAAAATACATATAAACACATTATAAAAAAACCTAACGTAGGGTGCCGCCGGCAGCAAGGCCCAAGCTACCGGTGGCAAGGCCCAAGCTACCGGACCGTTATTATTATTAAGGATCAGGGTAAATTCAGTTCTTAGGTAGCGAGCTAAAACGGCGAAAGAGGTTTAAAACAAAAATAAATTGATGTATAAAACAAAAATATTACTTTTTATAATAAGTATTACAAACTTGCGCTTTTTTAAGTGTATTTTTTTTAAATATTGTTTTTAAAGCTATAATTATTCTTTTGAATCGTTAAATCTTTACATTTATTTTTCTAGGTAAAAGCCATGTACTTATACCTACTTAGTATAGGTTTTAGTATCATGTTATTAATGTTATTATCGTTCAGGAGGATGACATAAATGTAAGAAATTAGCTAACATTACATCCGTTCCACACCAATTTTAGGGAAAGCCATAAGCCGCGCGTGGCGCTGTCGCCACCTAGCGGCCATATCTGTGCTGATCGTAACAGACGCGTTTTGTTAGAGAGTGAGTCTTCTGTACTTAGTACTATTATTTATTCTGTGCCAGTGGAGGGCTTCGTCACTTTTTCTTTTTATAACATATATGACATCTATTTCAGTTTATAATTAATATATAGGTAGTAGTGTGACTAAAAAACACAAATCAAAATAAAAAAACAAGCAACAACGGTTGAACTCCGGGAGTGCCGATAGAAGTGAAAACTCACCTCACTATGTTACCGACGCCCGGTAACACGATACATACGTTTAGCGGAGGTATTCTATTTATTTATTATATATTATTATCATTTCCAAATAAGATCACACTTTTTCATTGACATGTTTATTTACATACTGCCATTACAACCTCAAATTATTTGAACATAGGTAAAGAGTCTTGAAAAGGAGTCCGCAACATAAATGTCAAATAACATTGAGTTTTCTTTATTGATTTAAATGCCATTTAAATTATGAGTGACCACCTTACGGGGCTTACGGTCACGTGATCGCCTTACGCCCCTTACGGTCACGTGATCGCCTTACGCTGTCTCGAGTTTATCACTTTTTCCCCACCTCAAAAAGTGCCCAGCGCCGCTAAAGAAGATTTCACTTCAAAAAATGATTTGTTCCCGAAGTTGTGTAAATTAAAAACAATTTATTTTGAGATCATTTACATAATGTATCCCAAGGCAATTGTAATTTCCAGAGCCATGAACCGTTTGACCGAGCACACACTTCTCGAGCCGCCTTCACCAGCGTACACAAACGTGACAGTGAGGCGCGCCTTCATCGTCTGGCTTCACTGCGGCCAGACCAACAAGTTCAAGGACGTCTGCAACTACTTCCACTTCTTGGAAGGATTGGTGAGTCAATATACCCATCATCTGGGCCGTCACAAATGGGTGGATCAACTTTTTAGCCTCGGCCTCGGCCTCGCTCAGCGTCTGCGAAAGCTGGCGTGGTACCGTTCTAGACCGAGCAAAGTGGCGTACTCTTATGTTGGAGGCCAAGACTCATTGTGGGTCATCGCGCCAGCCAAGTAAGTAACTAACTTTTTAGGGTTCCGTACCTCAAAAGGAAAAAAAAACGGAACCCTTATAGGATCACTCGTGCGTCTGTCCGTCTGTCACAGCCTATTTTTGCGGAAACTACAGGACCAATTAAGTTGAAATTTGGTGCACATATGTAAATTAGTGACCCAAAGACGGACATGTAACTTAAACAAATGAATTTTAAACATGGGGGCAATTTTGGGGGGTAAATACACAAACGTGACAGTGAGGCGTGCCTTCATCGTCTGGCTGCACTGCGGCCAGACCAACAAGTTCAAGGACGTCTGCAACTACTTCCACTTCTTGGAAGGATTGGTGAGTCAATACCTTAAAAGACACACGCCTGATTCGCACTTTAAGATACGTAAAAAAATTTGCTATATATCGTATATGGATCGGATACCTATGTCAGTGTCAAAAGTGACGTTTTTGGTTTGAAGAAACGTCACTTTTGATATCTTAAAGTTAGAATCAGTCCGACACTCAACTCAACATCTTGACCGTCACAAATGGGTGGATCACCTTTTTTTGTTGGTAGTCCATCCAGTCCCGTCAGCCAGGCGACAATAGTAGCACCGTAGCACGGTTTCTTATAAGAAATGTTATACATATACTACGTTCTATTAGCATGCTAAGTATATTACCAGTTATGAAAAGGGCTTACAGTTATGAAAATGTATGTCTGGTAATCTGGTTATTTGAAATAAGTAGGTACCATAAAACTATGGGTTTGAGAGTGACCCAGGCGACCGTAACCTTAAAAACGAGTGCCAAGAAAAATTGTATTCACCCAAATACAATTTTTATCTTGTAAGTTATTAAAAGAAAGTGATATAAGTTAATTAAATTAAATATTTTTTTTTGGGAATTATTTTCTTAGTTATCTATCATCCTCATTTATGAATAGAAGTGAGGCCTAAATTAAGTAATGATGTGTCATCACAATATCTATTTTTACAGGAGGACAACCTCTCAGTCGACACCCGGGCCGTCAGCCGTCGTCACGAATTCGACCTGTTCACCAACCCGCCGCCCTCGTCCACCTACCTCAACTCCCACCACCCCAAGCTCTACACCAACACCCAGCTAGAAAACTACTACGTCACCAAACTAGAAGCCATCAGGAACGAGAAATGCGTGTTCAAACTAGAAGGCTTCGAGGAGATCGGACCGAAAAATGGGGCCACTAAACAGCAGATAGTCGAAACCAGTCAGCTAATCAGAAAATATTGCTTCAGCCACTCCATTACTTTGAAGAATTTCCTGACAGAATTTAAAGAGTATGCAGCTAAGTGTCAATTGAACAACAACGTTCAAAACGTGGCCTTTTATATAAAGAGAAAAATGGTGAAAGAAGAAATAACAATGATAGCTAACTGTCCGAGAACGTTCAGCTTTCTTGAAGAGGATTCCGTTGAAGATACGTCTGTAAATTTCTTGAGTCAAATGAGATTGTTAGATAGTATAAGATTATCTCCGACGATGAAGCTGAATGGAGTTGATGTTTGGAATAATGAGAATTTGAAGAACAAGGTGTCGAACGCTAGAAATGCATTCGCGAAGAAACAGAGTCAGAAGAGAAATATGAACCCGATCCCGGAGAAACAGGAAGCTAGTAGGTACAATATAGAATATATGAAAGTTGTTAATCAGAAGTTGAAAAATGAATTAATGTTGTTGTAACGAAAGCTCAAATAGGTTATATAAAAAAATATAATTTAAGTAGGACAGTAAAAAAAAAATATCGCTGTAAATGTTGACTGCCAAATATAATTGGAATTCAAACAAATTAAGCCTATGATGGTAAATTATGAACCAAATAAAAATAAATAAAATATATAATTAGTCGTCATCAGATATATCGGAGAGGCCCAGGTGTTCACAATATCTGAACAAGCAAACGCCTTGACAATACAGGCATGCTCAAATATTGAGTTTGAGCACCTTGGCCGCTCCGTTATATTATCTAATGGCGACTGTACCTAAGACTAACATACCAAGCCAATTTTGTATCTTGACTGGCTGAACTATCATAACATCATATGGAATACAAGACATTCATCTTATATATTTAAGTCAGTCAGTCATAATTACAGTTTGCATTCTCAATTACCTACATAATGACTAATACAAAATAATACATTAATATTGAATCTTCTTCTTCTTCCTCGCGTTATCCCGGCATTTTGCCACGGCTCATGGGAGCCTGGGGTCCGCTTGACAACTAATCCCATGATTTGACGTAGGCACTAGTTTTTACGGAAGCGACTGCCATCTGACCTTCCAACCCAGAGGGGAAACTAGGCCTTATTGGGATTAGTCCGGTTTCCTCACGATGTTTTCCTTCACCGAAAAGCAACTAGTAAATATCAAAATATTTCGTACATAAGTTCCGAAAAACTCATTGGTACGAGCCGGGGTTTGAACCCGCGACCTCCGGATTGAAAGTCGCACGCTCTTACCGCTAGGCCACCAGCGCTTCCTATACATTAATACTGAATAATACATTATATTAATTTTATATTTTACATTTTTTTTAATACCACATAGGTGGCAAACAAGCATACGGGCCGCCTGATGGTAAGCAGTCACCGTAGCCTATGGACGCCTGCAACTCCAGAGGTGTTACATGCGCGTTGCCGACCTTTTTTTAAAAACCTGTACACTCCTTTTTTGAAGAACCCCATTGACACACATTTGAAAACGTATAACTATAAGAGTGTATATATCATTGAATAAGTAAACTTTAAAATTATATAAATAAATAATCTAGCATCTTTATATTACTAACTTAGGGTTAGTTATTAGTTGCGACTATAAAAATATTACTTATGTTTTAAGTTTTTAGTTATTAAATAATACCTTGACTGTAGATATCCTACTAAATAATTTATTTATTGTATACCCTAGCTACACTTCTGTACTAATTAAAATGATTTTATATACAAAAATAATATTATATTTGGACTACTCCATGAGGTAATAAAACATTATGTGTTTTGAATCACAGATTTACTTTTTTGTTAAGAAACATGTACTTATTTTTGTAATTTAATAAGTTGGTTTGTCGAATACAAGTGTTTTTCCCTACCTACTACCAGATGTTTATTATTGTAATAAATCCTAAATATAAAAAGAAACTGCTTTTATTTCTTAGGGGCTACTTAAATAAACGAAAATGTATTTAAAATTTTCGTCATATTTGCGTAGGTATTTTAGTAAATAAAGTATAAAAAGTATTTTGACTATAAACTATTATACCTTTTGCGTCAAATGATGATCCCTATGATGGCTCCGCTACACGATGGGCCATCGCCGGCCACTCCAAGGGACGCATTTATGCGTTAGAGGGAGCAAGTGATATTGCTATCTCATTCTACCGCATGGCTGCGTCCCTTGGAGTGCCCGGCGCTGGCCCATCGTGTAGAGGAGCCATGACAGTTCCTTCAATTTGTCTTCTGGTTGGGCTTAATTTAAACCATAATTTTATTAATGAAAGATGTTTTACCGTATTTTTTTAAATCTATTTAAATGTTACATTTCTAAGTCAATTAATGTGCAGAACTTTAAAAAAACCGGCCAAGTGCGAGTCGGACTCGTGCATGGAGGGTTCCGCACCATCAACAAAAAATAGAGCAAAACAAGCAAAAAAACGGTCACCCATCCAAGTACTGACCCCGCCCGACGTTGCTTAACTTCGGCCAAAAATCACGTTTGTTGTATGGGAGCCCCACTTAAATCTTTATTTTATTATGTTTTTAGTATTTGTTGTTATAGCGGCAACAAAAATACATCATCTGTGAAAATTTCAACTGTCTAGCTATCACGGTTCGTGAGATACAGCCTGGTGACAGACGGACGGACGGGCGGACAGCGGAGTCTTAGTAATAGGGTCTCGTTTTTACCCTTTGGGTACGGAACCCTAAAAATGAACTGTCATAGGGACCATCTTTTGTACTTAACGCTATTTACTTAGTTTTATAAATAAGACAGCATTTAAAATTCATTGTAGTGCACAATCGCCCTAAGACAGCATTTTGCTAGCTGACTATATAATCAACCATATACCTATCCCACTAGGATTCAAAGTAAAGTGATGATAAGATCTTAATAAACATGCGATTTTTTGCTCAACCCCCAAAGAACGGTAATGTAGTGAGGCGCAGGTAACAACTCGATTGAACAATGTAGGTATCGATACTTTAATTCCGTTTTTCTTTTGTGAGATAACGCTATAGGTTGGACATTTATGTATAAACAAACCTACATAAAATTTAAAACAATTCAAGTGACATTTTGTTTCGTTATTGACTTGATTTGATATCCAAACACTTAATAAAATAAAATATATTAATTCACATTTGTAACCGATCGCGAATTTATTTTGTTACCTACCTTTATTTACAGACGTTTCCTAAAACAATAATGCGAAGAATACTAATGATCAATTACGACATAAAATCGGTAACTAGGTACATAATTTATTTATGTCGCATTAAAATAAATGTGTTATTTTTCTTTCGGTTTTAAAATTGTCTGATAAGATAAGATAAGACTATTAATGCGTGCGAAATTGACATGGGTTTAACCGTCCATTTTTTGTTTAAGCAATAATCAAGTATTTCGGGAACGTGAATTCTTTTCAAAATTGCTAGATTTAGAGCAAGGCCTGTAACGATTTTGATGGCACACGCAGTGCAAGTGTTATTTTAAACGTCAAATTCTGTGAAATTATGACGTATGTTTAACACTTGCACTGCGTGTGTTATCGAAATTGTTGCAGCCTTGGTTTAAGTCTATCTAATCCGAATGAAATATCGATAATAACTCCCGCGCATCCCTACTCACTCCATGTAGTACCTGCTCTGCGATCCCGTCGGACGCGTCGACCAACCTGTTTTTGAATTCCGAATACCGACCGTTGCGATCAAATCGCGTTGGCTATTTTAAAATAGTACACAGTGCAGTGCGTGTTAACTTGAGTTTATTCAAGTAAAATATTGTTTTGGCGCGAATATAAGGACTGATTTAGACATAATAATATGCAACAGATGGATAGTGAACTGTGAAAGATTGTTATAAAAAGAACCTAGTATCCTGAGATAGATTCTAAGGATAAAAGACGGTCCAAGTTAAGAATAAACTCAGTTTAAAATACCAATTATAGCCATTTAAATTTTGAACAAACTATCATCAGTTATTTTTGTAGATGCCTTATTTGGGTTTAAAGAAATCTTTGCTGGACTATTTCTAGTGATATCAACAGAAACGCACAAAGAAGTTAGCTTGTTTCTGTGTGTTTTAAGCAGAAGAAATTCGAATATAACCGTTAGTTATTTAATTGGAGCAAGAAAACAGAGAATATGGCCGCGACGAGTGTGTCGACCCCGATAAATAGAATATCGCGGGATAATCTGACAGTGTTGATAAGGAACAACATATTGGATGACTCCGTGGAGTTTATGTCAGATAATGATATGGTAAGTTTGAATGAATCAGACTATACTTAGTTTTTTTTGCATTAGACAAAGGGTAAACAATATTGATGTGTTTTTTTATTGCAAAACGCTACCTATTAAAATATAGTAACGATTACCTACTTATAAAACCAAAAGAATATAAATAATATGCTATATAATTGTTACATATTAGCTGCAACTTTTTTTTTTCAATAAAAAGACACGTCAAGATCGCTTACTTCTTACTAATGTTAGAAAAAACATGTAGGTACATATAAGTAACTATAGGTAATATATTACTTTAAAGAGCAGACCTCGTAAAGCATATTAATAATAATTGTTAAACAATAAATCAACATTATTGATATTAGAATAAAATAGTTTTTTATTCGTAAACATACAGACAATACACATAATTACACAAACAGAACATATAGGTAATATATTTATTCTGGTATAATTCTACAGCATTACCTACAGCTAGGAGCGCCAAAGCGCTGTATAATTAAACATGTAGGTAACAGTAAAAGCTACAGTAATAAAGTTATATGATGAATATGACAATAATTAATTAAGCTAAGTATGTTGATTCAAAAAACGTACCAAATCTTTAAAAAGTTTATGATGTTTATTATGGTACAGTCGCCATCAGATATATCGGAGCGGCCAAGGTGCTCACAAATATCTGTACACGCCTTTATTGTAAAGGCGTTAGAGTGCGCGTTCAGATATTGTGAACACCTTGGCCGCTCCGATATATCTGATGGCGACTGTACTGTTTGTGCAGTCTCAAGTTGAATCGGACCATGGTATACAAGCAGGTAGCCGATCGGTAGGCAAGCATGTAATTGTTCGAATAGAAGGAATTGTGGGCTTAGGGGTAGGTCTATTTTTTTTCAGAAAGGCAACAATGACCACCAACTCGCGTAACATGTCTTTTTCACTCTTATAGACACTGTATAAATGAGAATGAAAGGTACTGTATAGTAAATATAGTAATAAATTGATATAGATGTCATATATTAAAGAAAAAGTGACGAAGCCCTCCAGTGGTGAAGGCGGGATTCGAATTTCGAACCGGGGTCTTTAGCAATCCGGGCTAACGCCTTGAACCCCTTGGCCACCCCGCCACGGTGGAACCAGTCCCAATTTCTCGACTATATGCCATCTTACTAAGACTAGGCGTCTTTGACCAACTCTAAGGGCAAGCAATATGCGCTTGCTTGCTTGCTTATTTAATAAAATAATTTGATCTGTTCCCAAAGTTGGGTACTGTATAGGTTAATATTCTAATATTTTTTATTTCAGATGGAAACCGATTCTCCAGTGCGCAGCAAAAACAGAAACTTACAGCCAATCAGCAAAAAGCTCTTCCACTCCCCGATGCAGAATACAGAAAACGAGGTCACAACTACCAGGAGTCCAGAAAACCGAAGAAGACACAGAAAGAGGAAACAGTTCCTTATCCCTGATGGGGGTGAAAGGTTCAAGAGGGCGTACATACAGTGTGAGGAGGGGTATGGGGAGAATATGGGGGGGATGAGGAAGAAAGTGTTGATAAGTCTCTTTCATAATAAGGAGTATTCTATGGATGTTGGGATTTAGTCAGATTTAGTAATATGTATGTTTTGAATAAGGTAAATCATTCGGTTGATAAACTATCCGCACTAAGCAACAACAACAACATATGTTGCTAATAATCTAGCAACCAAAAGAAAATTGTAGCAAACTTTAACATTCGTGAATAAAAATAAAATTTAAACATCATTATTAACTTTTGTCTAAACCTCACTTATATCGATTTAAATTTTAATGTTATAAGCCTTCAATAGTTACAAGATTAATTTTATTTTCTATACAAAGTTCCTACTCAATAAGGTTTAAAATATCTTAATACAAAATGAAATAAAATATGTTACCTATGATAAAATCTTTCTGTTTCTTTAATATATGAGGTCTAATATGAGGTCCTAACCTCAAGTCGTCGAGGTGAAAAAAAAAAACATATCAGCCATGACCTGTTCCAATAATTCTTATTTACGTACTGCAAAAACCTTATTTATTTCTTTAAATATTCTTCGTACTTCCTATCATCATGCTTTTTTCTTTATATTTATAATTATTAAAAGGTGCAGAGTTTCAACAGTTATATGTATACGTAATTGGCAAATAGGCCTCAACGCAATTCATAAGAATGATAATTATGTGCTTCCATTTGTATAAATAAGTAGGTATAGATATAGATTATATTAATTATGTGTCTGCAAGTAAATAAAGATCAGTAGCCGTACCTAAAATGGCAATCATTTATCGATATACGTTAATCGAAAAGTGATTAGTATCAGTACCTACCCCTAGTGTACATTTCACTGTATTAACTATATGTGATCTTGAAATTGTAATAAGAAAAAGATCAAAGCGGTGGAGTGGTGATCGCGGCAGAAAAATACTGTAACAAACTATATGCCAGTATTAGTAAATTTATAATTTTGTAAGCTTTAAGTTAATTTTAAGGATATACTTAATGATATAATAAAATTAACCTTTGAACGATAATGTTTACTTCTTTTATTAACTCAATGCTAGCGATGTTTTCGTTACAAAAACGTGTTATACGGCTACGCTCGAAGCGCTGTAGCTCGAGCTGGCAGTGTATGTGTTAAAATGAATAAATGCAACACACTTAATTAACACACCAAGAACACGTAAATGTGTTCATTTTGTATTGGATATGGGGCCCCTGGCACTGAAATTGTTAACCATGGTTTATTGGTAGCAAATTTGACTTATTATTATTAGTAAAACTAGCGACCCGCCCCGGCTTCGCACGGGTTAACAAATTATACATAAACCTTCCTCTTGAATCACTATATATTAAAAAAAAACGCATCATAATCCGTTGCGTAGTTTTAAAGATCTAAGTTTACATAGGGACAGACAGACAGCAGGAAGCGACTTTGTTTTATATTATGTAGTGATACCCTCTCAACTGCCCTAGTTGATCTATTAATTGACGTATCTTAAACTTCGAACCAGGCTGCAAATCATTGTCATCTATCAAATAACCACATCCCCAAAGGCACCAAGCTGGCCAATGTCTCTCATACAGCCAATAGATGCCAAATAGCTCTAAGTAGCTCAAAAGTCCCCCAAGGCTGGCTAATAATGAAAAAGCTGTTTTGTGTGTTGACAAAGCTCTGTGTTCGCGTTGGAGATTTCCCGGGAGACAGTTTTGAGTCGATGCATCTGGCAATCTGCCTAATGATCGGCGATTAAATGAACATTTTTAGGGTTCCGTACCCAAAGGGTAAAAACGGGACTCTATTACTAAGACTTCGCTGTCCGTCCGTCCGTCCGTCCGTCCGTCCGTCTGTCACCAGGCTGTATCTCACGAACCGTGATAGCTAGACAGTTGAAATTTTCACAGATGATCTTATTTCTGTTGCCGCTATAACAACAAAAAAAAACAGAATAAAATAAAGATTTAAGTGGGGCTCCCATACAACAATTTGTTGTTGTGAACAAACGTGATTTTTGACCGAAGTTAAGCAACGTCGGGCGGGGTCAGTACTTGGATGGGTGACCGTTTTTTTGCTTGTTTTGCTCTATTTTTTGTTGATGGCGCGGAACCCTCCGTGCGCGAGTCCGACTCGAACTTGGCCGGTTTTTTTGTTTCCTATGATTACTTACTATGTACTTGCTACTTGCATATAGTGGCAAACGTATGAACTCGCAAAAAACACTAACCAATGTGTAAACAGGTCCGAATGTGTCGGCCAGCCAGACTTACTCGTACTTATTGTCCTTTTCAGCTTATGATTGAGAGTTTGGATTTTGTTAACGTTTTACTTACTTGAAATAAATACTTTAATTGTTGCACGGCAACTACGAGTAGGTACTTTTTTTCAAAGAGAAAATGACAAGATTAGAGAATAACCGTAAATAACCCAGGTGCAGCTATTATAGCCACCAGCAAATAATTCGTTATTTTCTATTCACATTTAATTCGACCTCTTGTCGATTTTTAGAATAATCACATTTCAAGATTAAATTAAGATTATTTTGTGTTAATTATTTTGAATAACTAATGGTTATTATTCATAAAGATCAAGGTTTAACCTTCGTATCAGAGTAAATTCAATATGCAAGTAAAGTTAGTAGGTAACCAAAACTGTACATTGACATAAGTATATATATCTCAGGACTAGCCTTACGGGCAATAAGAATGGCGCATGAATGGGGCCAGTACAGCGGTGTGAAAACGCTGCAACGCGATTGGTTAATGAGTTCGCATCACGCGCACGCGGCCGCGGGATTGGTCGCAACTAGTTGCGTTAGACTACATGATTGGCTCGAATTCATGAGTAACACCGCTGAACTAGTACCATTTTTTGTGCACATAAGGCCAGTCCCGAGATATAAGTCAATGAAACTGTACCTATTCATAGCACATCAAGTAACGCATACCGCTCACGCGTCGCATCAGCATTGTATGTAAATGTGGACATAATAATGACATATATGCCGAGATGAGGACATAAAACGGAACGCCAGCGCCAAGAGCGTGCCATAAAGATGTTCTTTTAAAAGTCAAAAGGGCTGAACTTTATATAGGTATTATATTTTTTATGATATAGGAGGCAAAAGAGCAGACGAATCGCCTAGTGGTAAGCAAATACTGCCGCCCATGGACACCACAACTGCATTTGTTATACAATGTGAGTCTACCCGAACACAAAATCACTCACTCACTGCTAAATACAAATCGACCTTAGCCCGTACCTACCATGAGTCACTGACAGTGTCAAAACTGACATATACACTATCGAGAACGTAATTTACTTTCTATACTTATATCTCGCTCGCACCAATATGCGAGTACGTAAAGTAAATTACGTTCTCAACGGCGTTTGTCAGTGCCAAACTGTTGGTAGCCGTACGTAAGTACCTATTTTAATTTTTTACGTAAAAGTAAGAGGTGCAGAAGCAACTTTTATGCTTTAATTCAAGTTAAGGTGACAATTTTTGCACTTTTATCGTGTCATACAAAGCTTTCGCACTTATATAGGTACTTGTTAGAAAATAAAAATTACGACAGAATGTAATAGCGCACCATTAGGCCCGCTAGTCCTATCCCTATCACTTAAACGGCGCAAAAAATACTCGAATATTCTTGAAGATTGTCCAAAAATCTTTTACAAATCATGATACCACTATCCGTCACAAAATCGCTAAAAATACAATATTAAATTCCGCAAACGATCAAAATCGAGAGACAAGTTAGGAAAACTTGTAGACAGATCTCAGGAATCATTGGCCAAATCGCACGAAATCACGATTGGCGTGGCAAGAAAAAAAAAGAGGTTTTAAAGGAAGTTTTATCAAGTTTTGCAACCATTAAGTTTTGGTAAATTCAGAAGATTACAGATTGTGATGGTTATGGTTTTATAGGTTATAAGAATCAATAGTTTTAGCCATGTAGGTACTTAAGTTTTGACGATGGGATACGCGTTTATTGAAAACATGTAAGAAAATAAAAAGTTCTGTAGTATAGTCCCACACCAGGGGCCGGTTCCAAAAAGGTTGTAACTTGTAATAAAAGTGGAAGTCCCGCTTGTATTACAAGCTACAAGCTTTTGAGAAACGGGCACCAGCGCGCGGCCCTATCGCCAGGGAATCAGAGGGGCCACCGCGAAAATCGAAATTCGCAAATTGCGGGGAACTTTCTCTTTTACTCCAATGAAGGTGTAATAGAGAGACAGAGACAGATGCTCGCAATTTTTGAACTTCTATTTTCGCGGTTATAGCCCTGAGATATCCAGTCGGAACGTTTGTCGTCATCCCTTGCGATCTGGGGCTCTAGAGCCGCAGGGACGTTAGCGCTGACGAGCGCTCCTCAGGATGTCGTTGTGTTGGCCTGTATAAAACGGATGAAGGCCTGCCAGGGATCTACATCAGGAAGGCCGAAAATCGTGCAGGATGGGGAACCTTGGTGCACGAAATAACGACCTCATGTGGTCGACCCTCAGACATGAGGAATCGAGGAAGAAGAAGAAGAGAAAACAGATGAATTAAATCAGTAGCTTACCTTTAACGGCGCTTAACTTGTTGCCCACCATCTGCTTGGCCACGAACGCCGCCATTTTGTTTTACTGTGCGCTCAACTGCAACAAGGAAAATACAAATTATTACAAGGAAAATACAATACAAAAATCACAACAACGGGGGTTGTGAAGATCAAGGGGCTCTCCCCTGGGCCTTCGCCCAGCAGTGGGACACTATAACGGGCTAAAGGGGCCCACTGATTAACAGTCCGCCGGACGGTGTCGGCTGTCAGTTAGAACAAAAAGTTGACAGTTCCGAACAACTGACAGGCCGATACCGTCCGGCGGACTGTTAATCAGTGGGCCCCTTAAGAATCAGAAATATACCTACTAGTAGTTCACCCCGAACTATGAACGCACAATTCGCCAAAAACATTGAAAAAGCTAGTATTTTTAACGACAGAATTCCATGTAGGTAGATTCATTTGATTAAAATATTTACAAATCAAAGATGACAGCTTTTTATTACATTGCTGGTGACTACGGGAACATTATTTAAAGGTCTTGCGGATCCTCAGAATAAATATCAATATAATTACAACAAAATTGTTGAAATTGAAGATGGCGGCCGTTTTTTACAATGTTAATTATGGATGTTAAATGTTAAAGGACCTTTCGTGTCCTCAGTTATGAATACTTGTCGTGATCAGACCAATTAGAAAATCGTTTTGACAGTTCTCAAAAAGAAACTGATTTGACTAGTAGAAGAATACCCTATTGTAGCAATTTACAAGCCCGACCTTCCTCCTTTCTCAAGGGATCGCCGATTAAAAATTGATCAATCGGAACTGCCATTAGGAACTAAAGCTCTTAAGCCATAAGCCCTCCAATTATTATGGCTACTTAAAGAATTCCATTTGTAAAAGAATAGAAAGGTAATTTCGATTGAGATTTTTTGCATTCAAATCCGAATCGGCTTATCATTTAAGTCGTGTTCCCATTTGTGCGTGATTTTATAAAAATTAGATGTGGAGGATTTCGGTAAGACGGGTATGATAAATATGCGATTGTGAATTGATTTCGATTAACCCTTTAACCGCCAGAGTCTGATATATAAGACATTACATATCCAGCTCATTTCGCCACAGTCTGATAAATAAGACAAAGATCTGATTTGGTTTTTACAGCACATTTTATAACTCCCGTAACTATGCCAACCTTACTCTGCGTGGTACAATTGCTGTCGGTGGCGACACGAGCACGCTCGATCAAAAATTGCTGGCGGTTAAAAGGTTAATATAGTATAACGAGAAATAGGTCAGTAAGACTTACTAGCAAACTAGACTCACTACCTTACGTAGGTAGGTAGTCTAATTACCTACCTACAGTACATACCAGACCTAAAGTGTACGTTTTCATTTTTGAAAAAGAGACCGAAAAAGTTGTCATTTAATTCTTACAAAATATGGCGGAAATAACGGAAAATAACTCTACCATTTATGTATGTACATCATGGTGGTAAATATTTTCCCCTTGCCCTATTTTAACCTCTCGTATTTTGATCCGCGCAGTAAGTATTGAATTCTAATTAATTGTTAATTAGAGTTCAATACCTACTAACGTGGATCCGCGTTCGCATACAAGAGGCTAAGGGTTAGGTAAACCACATATACTTACTGACATGAATATTTATCGTGCATTTCGCTCGTACATGTCCGTACACTCGACATAAGTACGACATCCTGATGTCAGTTTTTTCGAATTGGCCAGTAAAGGGGCCCACAGATTACTAGTTCGCCGGACGATATCAGCCTGTCAGTTGTTCGGGACTGTCACCTTTTGCGTTTAACTGACAGGCCGATATCGTCCGGTGGACTGGTAATCAGTGGGCCCCTTTAGATAGATTGTAGCTATTCTAACCTAATTCACATGTGACTTCGATTGATTCGTATCAATCATGTCGTCATGATAGGTACTTAAACCTAAAAAAATACTTAAAACTTCAAAAAGGAACACCCAGCTGTCAGCCTTTATTATGGCCCAAATAAATCTTGGCGCGCCCAAACAACTTTCTGAACAAAATTTATTTACGAAATTTTTGAATGCCGTAATCCTAAAGTTCTGAAATTCGCGGGATAAATTAATGTTTTTTATGTGTTCTCGGGATTGTTGAACCGAAAAATGTATTTACTGCGCCGAAGTATTTTGGAGTGGAATTTAAGACATCGAAATTGTATTATCTGAATTGTTTGTGTTTAGAACGATTCCCCCATGGTCGGTGTGCCTTCAGGTTGGTTTATTTTATTCCGTTAGATTACTGTCTTTGCATGTAGGCCTTCTTTATTAATCAGATTTTTGGGAAAGATATAAAACGAACCTTTGGTCCATGCACGAGCTCTGAAGAAACCATTGAAATAAACCATTTACTTCAAGCGTGGAGTAGTATGATTATCATGAATAAATGTGAAATAAAAATCCCTACGCTATAGTACATTGTACGTTGCTTTGCACGCGTTTTTATTCTTTTAACAGTGAAATTATGTTCAACTGCAGTAAAAAAAAAACCTATTCAAATCAAATAATGTAAATTAGTAATTATGACTTGCCACTTATATTATAACATCAATGTAATACATAAGGATAAACTAAATAAATAGTTTTATAGTTTGATGAAGTAAGAGAAATATTTGGGTAAAAGAAACATTTGTAGGAAATCCTCATATTCCTTTCCTTGCCCCAAGCAAAATAAATTATGTTTCTCTGACCCCAATTGACTTTACTAAGGAATTGTAACTTTAATAACCTAGAATTTTGCAAGGTAAGGTCCTATTGACCCTCTGGTCATGGTCAATGGAACAAGAATCTCACCGGCTTGCCTAATTACATATACATAGTATAAAACAAATTCGCTTCCCGCTGCACGCTGTCTGTCTGTCTCTATGTATGCGTAGACCTTTAACCTTTTGAACGCCAAACGGCGCATCCATTTGCCGTGCCACTGACGCCACGGGGGTAAAATTTAGTTTTGTGAATAAATAATGCCAACCTAAAAGTGGGGTGTTTTTCAGTAGATTTTCATCAAAAAACGATCGACGGCAAATGCCGTCTTTGGCGTCGTTGTCACGATTTTGCGTTGACGTCAGTTGCCGTCTGTGGCGTTAAAAAGGTTAAAACGACGCAACGTATTTTGATGCGGTTTTTTTAATAGATAGAGTGATTCAAGAGGAAGATTTATGTATAATTTGTTAACCCGTGGCGAAGGCGGGGAGAGTCGCTAGTTTGAAATATTTGAAAGAAAGAGTAGGCCAGCTCCGGCTAACTTATTTATTGCCTTGCCGCCACGGAGAATGACTAAACTATTCACACGGAAAATAGGTATACAGTCACCCTGTTGCTATACAGGATATACCCAGCTGGTATAGGTACTTACAGGATATTATTATATACCCTCCATTTTAATAGAAGCGAGAAACTACCTAATTGTGTTAGCTCGAACTGCCTCGAGCCGGTTTCATCTGATTAAACTAGTTTGATAATATCATTCTCGGCAGTCGAACTGAACCGGCAGGCCCTGAACTTTGCTGGAAGTCATATATCGCATCTAAATAGACGTGCTCTATGGCAATAATTTCTGCCTAAGTTTCAATTACCTATGTTCTCAGTTTACATGTTTTTTTTTATGTACCTATACATAATCAATTTTAAAGTTACTCGCAACTAAACGGCAAATGGTGCCCACATTTTTCCGTTTAAGTGCGTATATAGGTACAAATACAAATCCTCTTTATTGCACAACCTCAGAATAAATGTACATGGAAACACAAATAATACATGAAGACAGAGGTAAACAACAAGCGGCCTTATCGCTAAAGAGCGATCTCTTCCAGAAAACCTTTAGGTACGTATTTTAGTAAAAGTGAGTAGGTAGGTAAATTAAATAATTGGCGCTTTATTGTTATGCTTTAAAATAGACGAACCCTAAAAATGTGGTGGGAGTGCTGGGGCCCAAACATAAATATGTAATGTTGTATGTTTGTATGTAAACACTTTATTGTAGGGTCGACTACAAAGAGATGTATCCACTTTTTCACCTTATTACAAGGCAGTAAGGTGAAAAAGTGGACATCTCTTTGCAGTCCACTGTACTTACATAAGACAGGTTAAGATACAATTAAAAAGAAAGTACCTATACAATGTACAAAGGCGAACTTATCCCTATAAGGAATTTCTTCCAGTCAACCTTTGAGCATTTGAGAGTTGACAAATAATAATGACAGACAAACGAACACTATGGATAGAAAAGTAAATTATGGTTATATTATTACACATGTAAATAATTAAAACAAATATTAATTGTAGTTTAGGCAATAGGGTAATAAACCTACGTATTATTTAAAATGCTGTCTTGTTGTTATACGTGTTCAATTAGGTACGTATGTAATGTATGTAAATGCCCAAAATTACTTTGACAAAAGAATACCTACGACAAAAATCTAAAATATCAAAAAGTTTCTATGTTATAAAAACACCCATACTCGTACATAGGAAATACAAGCTTAAGATTACAAAAAGAGGAGTACTGATGGATGGATCCTATTTATTTCATATTAATGTGATATTAAGGCATTGGAAATGTCAGATAAATATTGGATACAAACTTAAACTCTAAAAGATTTCAAAACACCTTACAGTTACATTTTACATTACGTAACTAATCTCGAATGTTGTACTGCACGCCATCTATCCTTAACATCTGAAACTACGAAGCGATACCATCTAGCAATCAGTTCGAGGATTTTGCGACAGATGGTGCTAGTGTCGCGGATTGAGCGAGACGCGGTTACTATGGGAACGGAACCCCTGTTTATGGGGTGTTTAGCAGCATTCGACTTTGATTTTTGATGACATGGCATTGAAATCTTTGAGGTAGTTATTATAATTTACCGAGTGTGTAGGTAACGTATAAGGCTTGTTTCCAGTTATGTGGACATATTAGGGTTAAAGTATGCTATTGATATTTTTCAGTGTTTTTTTATTACTGGGTCAGTGAGTAATGTGAGTATTTCATAGTTTTGATCAGTCCATTCATCCAAACCTAATTGTTGTATTTTTGGAGAGATATTTACACAAATAAATATTTTAAGAATTGATTACTCGCTTCAAGATCTTTAACAAACACTCATTTTAAATATATTCCGACCACGCTAAGTTTGCACCAACTTGTATGTTTGCAAAAATAGGAGCGCCATACTTGACTACATATTATAGCAGTTGGCATGAAAACTTACCGTAGTCGGACCCAAATAATACACAAAAACACGAAACTTCCAAAGTCTTTAATTAATTAAAAAAACAATTTAAAAGTAACCCCGACAATCTAAAAAAAACAGACCTTCAAAATCGGAATCGCAAAACTTACAAAGAAATGCAGATGGAGCGTTGTAAAAATGGCGTCTGGCTTGTTTTGGAAGTAATTGGCAGGGTGCGAGCACAATCCCGTCGAGGATTCTGAATGCGCGAGCGAGTATTTATTTAATGCCATTTTAACTTGACCTCAAGATCCTTCACAAGTATGGACTCCAAAAAAGAGATTCATACAAATTTTGACCTGTTCCAGGGTGTTGACAATGCAATAAAAATAAGTAAGGCCAAATTTAGGTTTTATTTTTCAACAATAATTCATAGATTTTCATGGATAAGATGTGAAAGTATAAGAAGAAATCTTGTCATCAAGGTTGACACCTAAAAAGGTGGCACTGTACGGCGCCATGTTTTGTGGTTACTGATTTGTCTGTTAACTTTTGACAATCAGAGCTACCGCAAAATATACATATACATGAAGCTGTAATTCATCTACATAATCATTTATTTACAAACAAGATATATACAGTGTATTACTAAAAGAAATTAAAAACTAGCTTATATCTAAAATAGGCCCTTGAGGCATTGTACCATTCATCTATATTAGTTAACAAACTCAAAACACGAATTATTCTCACATTTTACAGTTTTAACACAATCCATCAATGAATTTTTGAGTTTATAACATACCTACTGCTTATTTTCCTTGTATTTAACACTGTTTATTAATGATATAATTATGGTGTTATTTAATTCTCATAATTTTGAATGAATGATAACGCGTTTATTACATTAAATAATACAAATAATACACGGTGGAAAGAAGAGACAGAAGAGAAATCTAATCTTCAAGGATGGGTATTCCACAGCCGTCTTCAGATCCAAATCTTTCTATCCTTCTTCTCGTTCCTCTAATTCTTAGAGAGACCGCTCTGATGAGTGATATTTGTATTTTGACTTTGATCCGGTTGATTAATATATTTAATTCTCATAATATTAATTCCTTTGCTGCAAAATCGCCGTATAATGAAAAGAGTTTTCAAGAACCGCAAAGTGAATTATATTGGCTCTTGAAAACTTCGACTCGCCAGGTCAGTTACTATAGCGTTCGGACCTCGTAAACTTCAAACTCAACATTGTTGTTAACAATCTCGGGAATTCTTTCTGCAGTACGTGAAACGGGATTTTTGAGCGTAAAAACTGTTTCCATCACTGCTTTTATGAAGGATTCCGTGAGTTTGATTCACTTCAAAATGGATGGAAAAGAAATGTACTAAAATTAGAATCAACTGCAAGAAAACGATGGAGCCAAATAAGTATCCGGTCAACCTAATGGTGACAGTCCATTTCTGACCGCAGCTGCACTACTGGTACTGAACGCGTCGCTGTTACTGTCAATTTCCATAGTAAAATGAACAGTAGTGCAGCTGCGGTTGGAAATGGACTGTCACCTTAATTGTTGGAATACTTATGTTAGAATTTGCAATAATATTTGAAAAGCCGAGTAGGCTGTATTGCATTTTAACTACGTTTTAATTTTAAGTTTATATCAAAATCTGCAAAAAGTACAAATGTGTACAAAAGTGTACCGTGTACATAAAACTTTTTTCTCCAGCATCGTTAACTCGCTACGTGATTCCAATCGCTCGGTTAGCTCGACTTTAGTGCCGGTCCAATGTAAGAAGTTAAGGTTACTAAATACTGCGTTTTATCTTAAACTAGCGACCCGCCCCGGCTTCGCACGGGTTTACAAATTAATCCAATTATACAGTTAACCCTTCCTAACGAATCTATTGATAGGTGAAAATCGCATGAAAATCCGTTCAGTAGTTTTTGAGTTTATCGCGAACACAAACAGACAGATGCGGCGGGAGACATTGTTGTTCAATACCAATCCCGAGGTCTCATTACACTGGGTCCAAGACTTCGATTCGTTACAAGCTCTCTACTGACAATATTCGTCCAGTAAGCTAGGAGGTCGTTAAACGGCAGTTAGCAGATACGACACTTTACTTCTGAAAATATCAAATACAAGAAAATTTACAGCTAGGAGGCCATTTACAAATGATTTGCAACTGATCTGGGGCCTATTGCATTAAAATACAAGCTAAAATATGAATCAAGTCAACAATAAAAAATATATAACAAAGTCGCTTCCCGTTGTCTGTCTGTCCCTATGTATGCTTGGATCTTTAAAATTACGGAACGGATTTTGATGCGGATTTTTTTAAAATAGATAGAGTGATTCAAGAGGAAGGTTTATGTATAATTTGTTAACCCGTGCGAAGCCGGGGCGGGTCGCTAGTTTTACATAAAAAGTTTTTTTTTGTATGACAAATTGTCATTTTAATGTAAGTGGTGTAATATGGCTAACAAGGAAGGGTGTGTGTGTTGATTTATTGGAGGCCAATTTCTCCCAGTAGGTTGAGTATGGGCAGCTAAAAAAAATACGTGTCTGTTATTTTAGACTACTCTATAATATTATATCAATTTATATCGGGTGGAACAGAACGAAGAACTTTTATGCAAACGGGGAATTGTTTAGGGCAGCGGTCGGCAACCTTTTAGCAGCCAAGGGCCACATAGTAGTTAACGAAGATGACGCGGGCCGCACTTTGTTAATATTTATGACTTTATCAGACATTGTCGTTTGTCAATATTACATACAAAATAACCAGGAAGGCTCGCGGGCCGCAAGTGACAGGTTCACGGGCCGCATGCGGCCCGCGGGCCGCGGCGCGGGTTGCCGACCGCTGGTTTAGGGTACTTGCGTACTTAATTTTTCACTTATTTACACGTTAATATTTTCTAACCGTTTATGAGATATTATAGTTTTTTAAACATTAGTGCAAAAATCTGCATGTTTCAACCCTAGCAAGTAGATCCCAGCATCGAATGTAAAGTCAAGTTCATGACATGTGTCAATTTAAATCGTAAATAACTTTGTAGTGTAGGGTTGTCACAGATATAAAAAATATTTCAATTAATGATTTTATTTTAATTTTAATCCAGCCTTACGATTAATAATTCGATTGTAGATCACTTAGATAACACTATCCTTTCAGTTCAGTTGGTTACCCTTCCTTGTAAATACGTTTTATGAATTTAAATGCCTAGTGTGAATTGAATACACCCAGCGGCCTACGAAATACGTGAGCATTACAAGTCCAGCTTTGACATTAACGTAGCTCAAAGCCCCAATATCCATTGCAAATGTAAACGCTTCCCATTTGGGGATCCGATACCGATAAAGACAAATGGTGGACTTTACCACACGCTGTACATGCATAAAATACCGATTAGTAGGAGCTACATACGCGTTTGTGTTTTAGTGTTCGAATTTAAACGAGAGATGGCGCTGCCCAGTGTAACCCAAAATGCTACTTCGCGCTGTTAAGGCTCCCGGCTCATATAAATGACGAACTACAATACGATGTACAGTCAGCAAGCTATTAGGTTGGCACCCCAGCATACACGTGTAGGGTGCTAAGCTAAAAGTTTTGCTGTCTGTACTTGCATAAAATACGGATTAGTAGTCAGTACACACGTTTGTGTTAGTGTTCAAATTTAACGAGAGATGGCGCTGGTGCTACATCGCGTTCTTTCTTGAAATAATGACCTTAATGGATAGATTTAACGTTGTAAGTCCATACATTAAGCACGGATTAGTAGGCGCGAGCCACGTTTGTTTACGTTAAGTGTTCGTATAGAACGACAGATCGCGCTGTCCTGTGTAAAATAAAATCCTGCATCGCGCTATTAAGATTTTTCTTGAAACTATCACCCCAGCTCATATAAATGACGGACTACAATACGATGTGCATTCATGCATAAAATACGAATTAATAGTCAGTACGTACGTTCGTGTGTAAGTGTTAGAATTTTACAAGAGATGGCGCTGCTATATGAAGACCAAAATACTGGATCGCGGTGTTAAGATGTTTCTTAAATTAACGACACGTTACGTTAAGTTAAGCAGTACGTATGGTTTTTTGAGTTAGTGCTTGAACTTAACGAGAGATGGCGCTGTGTTACATGTAGACCAAAATTCTGCATCGTTCTGTTATTTTTTTTTTCTTGCTTTAATGACCACAGGCGTGTTGCCATTATTTAAGTAATTTGTAAACATACCAATGTAAATTTCATTCGATAGCGTGATGTGACGTACGCGCTTGGGTTTAGTGTAATTTTGTATATGGGACTTCGAGTTTCCAAAACATCCCACTTGGCGCGCTGTTCAAAATCCTATACTAAAATAAGTATAACGCTAACGCGAACGCTCGTCACGCTATCGAATGAAATTTACACTAGGGCAGGCGTGTCTCACTCCGCAATTTTGGGGAAAGCCATAAGCCGTGCGTGGCGCTGTCGCCACCTAGCGGCCATATCTGTGCTGATCGTAACAGACACGTTTTGTTAGAGAGTGAGTCTTCTGTACTTAGTACTATTATTTATTCTATGACTAGGGGTTCAGAGTTCACTTACGATTAATTTGGTAGTTGAATTAACGTTAGGTAATTATAATTAGTGTTGTATAGTGTATATGGTGTATTGGTATTATCAGGCTAAAACCACAGCTTTTGATCGCGAATGCCTAAACTAATTAACTTGTAATAATCACTACGTTAATTTGGTTAGGGTAACTAACTTTGTCAAATAATAATGTAATGTTACGAAATTATTGGTTTAAATCCGTCGTCTGAGTTGGAGAGAACAAAGTGAGGTGCAGTCATTATAAATGTCGCGGACAGAAGCTTATATTTTACATTATCAGGTAATTCAAAAATGTACTCTATTATGATAGTGGTACGGGTGATATTATAATTAACTATAGGTAAAGTATTCGAAGATAAACAACCTTCATCTTATCTCAGTTTCAAAATTTTAAAAGATGTCGCTTTTTAATCTGTAGCCGCCCATACGTCAAACCTTGCCAAGCAAAATGAAATTTTATTTTGTCAACACAAAGTTCAAATTAGAATGGAACAGGAGACCTTTTTATAGGTCTCTGGCGGCTAGAGGTTAAGTTACTAAAATATATGGCACAAAGGTTACGTAAGTAGGAATTTACTAGCAATATATTCGAAAAGTTGCTAACTTTAGCACAAAAGTTGGTAAGTTGGTAACACTGCTGGCTTATCTGTACAGCATACACGTACCGAACCAGAAAGTAACCGCGAGTCGTAAATTTCTCCACACTGACAGTATCTGTACAATGGGTGCACTTTAATACATGGCTGCAAATTTTATTTCACAATTTTATATTATTGAAATGTTAAGAATAAATTTATTTTTAAGGCTGTCGACATGAGTAACGTGAATTGGATTCGGAATCTTTGAATAAAAACGAACCTAAAACAATTTCATCAGGTTAAAAAAATATTATTTTATTTAAACTTATGTTTACATTAGGTACTGCATCTCTCTGGCTTCAACTCACTAAATAACCTCCTAGTAACCTCATGTTTTGTATGTACAATCAGCAGCAGAAGTTGCTAAGCGGACCAGGTGTTCAAAATGATCTTGACGCGTCTTTATTGTTAAGAGAATATTAAGAACGTGTCAAGGTAATTTTGAACACCTCACCCGCTTAGCAACTTCTGCTGCTGACTGTATTACTATAATAAATACAAATCTTCAAACGAAATACGAAACATTGAGAAAATGCCATTTTATATACATTACGTGTGATTTATGTACATAATACCTCGCGACACGTTCTTACATATCCGTTCAATGACTTCCATTTATCTATTGAGACTTGATACTTACGGCCCAATTCGAAGAAGGCTTATAAGATGCCATAGCGGTACGAAACCGATCTGTCAGTGTCAAAGGTGACGTTTTTGGTTGTAGAAATGACACTTTTGACACTGACTTGTATCGTTTCGCTGTGACATCTTATAATGCATTGCTCGAAGAGGGTCGTTAGAGACTTACAAAAAACAAAATCAAAGAGATACTAAACTCTATATGTATTCTACATACTCAAACTATGAGGGATAAGTATATATAGGGGATTATACAGGGATACGTTCGTTGTATTTAATTCACTCTGTAACTGTGTTTCTCGTGTTTTATTTCTATGTACAATAAAGTATATACATACATACATAAGGCACATTCTAGTATCTCATGAAACACATTTTAAACATGAGGTAACATATACCACGAAAATTAAGGGCTCTAAGCTGTTTAGTCGCTCGACAGAAAACACGAGACATTTTACCCAGTACAATAAACCTAATGTAACATATAAAACCCCCAATAAAATTGGGCGTTTCCAACATGGCAACCCCTAACCCCGCAGTCGTAACGAAAAAGGTCGCTCCATTAGCATTTAAATAGCGTCAGTGTTGCCACTTTATGGACAAAAATCCCCAATGTTCTTTAACCAAAGAAATAATTCGATTAGTGGTTTAATTTGAAAAGTGCAAAGGAATAAATGAGGTATAAATAAGTTTCAAATTTAGTATTGAATAAATTCATGAGGCGGCAAAGTTTTGTTTCGTGGCCTAGAGGAGAAAATCCTATTTTACGCCCCATTTATAATGGAGAGTTATGTGCTGGTTGAAACTACGTTATTTAAAGTACCTGCTACGTTACTATCGCTTAGTTATATACTGAGTTAAGGATTTGAAGTTAATATTTAGCTATAAATTTTGCAAGGACTTAACGGATTAAGTCTAGAAAGTTTGAAAGTTATTAGTTTAGTTCAAATATTTAATATCTTCCAATAGTGTGGGTTTTATGTTATATGTCGGGATAATTCTAAAATATTGATTTTTAATGCCTTTTAGAGACTTCATTAGGTATTTAAATTATATTCGGCGCTGATACAAAAAGTTTCTATTAAGTCTACCTAGCTAGTTACTATTTACATTGTATTGTATTGTAGAAGGTTGCTGCAACTTAAGAAGTGGCGCCTATTTTGCGTGAAAATTAATTATAATCCTACATAGAACCTTATAATTATTATGGCAGGATTCTTCCAATAAACTCCGCTGGCTGAACCTACTGCTTAAAACGGAACGAACTGCCAACTTCGACTAGTGGTTCTGCCAATTCTCCTTGTTATTGAACTCGAGCAAGTTTCTTGCCTCATCATTCAAGCAAGAAAGAAAACTCAACTTTGCCCTTTCGAGTGGCTGGAACTTAAACTAAACTTAAATTGGAATAAGGAACGGGAATAATATGAAAAATGTTGGGATGTCTTTGTCGAGTGGTTTTCGAATTAAGTTGACGTATTCGTAAGTGCAGCAGAGTTTTGGAATTTAATTCGGAAGAGTAATGCTATTTCACCTGCATCGAACCTGCTCACAAAATTCCATGAAAATCGGTTGACACTTGTATAAGGTATTTTATTTGAAAACCGGCCAAGTGCGAGTCGGACTCGCGCACGGAGGGTTCCGCACCATCAACAAAAAATAGAGCAAAACAAGCAAAAAAGAGGTCACCCATCCAAGTACTGACCCCGCCCGACGTTGCTTAACTTCGGTCAAAAATCACGTTTGTTGTATGGGAGCCCCACTTAAATCTTTATTTTATTCTGTTTTTAGTATTTGTTGTTATAGCGGCAACAGAAATACATCATCTGTGAAATTTTCAACTGTCTAGCTATCACGGTTCGTGAGATACAGCCTGGTGACAGACAGACGGACAGCGGAGTCTTAGTAATAGGGTCCCGTTTTTACCCTTTGGGTGCGGAACCCTAAAAATAGTTAAATTTAATTTTGGCTGATTTGATTTAACGTAATACGAATGTAATGTTATTTGATTTAATTGAATTTAGTTCAACTAAACAATCTAATGTAAGTAGTTGATTTTAGTCTAAAAATTTATTTTAATTCCTTTTTATTCATTAATTTAATTTGGATGAATATATTTGAATATGAATCCCATCAAAAACATTACATGTAAAAATGTGCAAGTCTCGCAACGCTTTTACTACAAAAAAGTTTTGAGATGTAATGTGAAACCAAGTCGGTTATTTTAATCAGTGCCAGGGGGTGTTAAAACCGTATCAATAAGATATCTTTAATTTGTAATACGTATAATGACTTGGCCATCGCACGGCTGCATAATGACAAAAGGATCATCGTCACCTATTAAAAATAATTCTAATTGAACATAACGCTAGCGCTAATTGCAGTTTGAGCATTAGACATATTTACGAGTACGGTACGAGTAAAGCATTATGTGCGATTGCCAAATCATTATATGTATTACAAATTAAAGATATCTTATTGATACGGTTTAACACCCCCTGGCACTGATTAAAATAACCGACTTGGTTTCACATTACATCTCAAAACTTTTTTGTAGTAAAAGCGTTGCGAGACTTGCATATTTTTACATGTAATGTTTTTGATGGGATCTCATCTCTTTTTGTAGGCAGTCCTTCTTTTCGGGTACTCATACCCATACTATGTATACACATATCTTAACTAAACATATCTTCATTCATACTCGTAGTGTACCTTTACTTTACCTACTATTTGTAGGAACTGCAACAGTAACTTTGTAATATCATATATTTATATGGGATTACAAACTTACTTATGCAGTTCTTAGGTCTTTAAAACGTGACTGATATTGCAATATTTTTAGGTTTTCCCTTTATGTGGCCATTAAACCCTAACTCTGTCCCAAATTTCAGCTCTCTGAGTTTATGGGAAGTACTAGTTCTATTCTGATGATCATGAGTGAGTGAGTGAGTGTCACAAATGCGAAACTTTGCTTTCGCTTAACTTCGGAAGTAAATGACCTACAGACTTGAAATTTTGGATTTTAAGTATGTGATTATAGCTTACTGGATGACGAAAATTTCTGCGTTCTGGTCTTATCCAGAGGTTCTGAAATAGGGGCCTGAAAATGCGGCGAAATGGTTCCAGTAAAGGATGGTACGGCAGTGTTTGCTTCGCGCTCGACTTGGCGGGGGCACTGCCGTGCCCCCAGATGTAATATTATGTAATTTTATTGAATTTGCATGTTTCCTGTATTATAGTATTAATATAGTGACATAACAGTGTTAATGTTACAGGAGCGGTATTTCCTGACAAAAGTATTTCATATTCCAACCTTGATTCTTATTAATATTATGTAAACGATAAGAACGAAATAAATCATTTTCATTTTCAAAAGGTAAACCTTCCCTAACGCTCAGTCAGTTATAATAGTGTTATCACGACAGTTAAAAAATGTGTAAATGATAATATTCAAGTATTATAGGTATTGACGTATAATATCTAAGGACGGGCTAATATAATGGGGCACTAAACATCGTACTAGTTCAGCGGTGCTACCCACGAATTCCAGCCAATTGTGCAGTCTAACGCGACTAGTTGCGACCAATAGCGCGCGTAATGCGAACTCGTCAACCAATCGCGCGCGTGATGCGAAATCATCAACCAATCGCGTTGTAGCGATTTCACACCGCTGTACTGGCCCCTGTCATGCCTCATTATTATTGCCCGTAAAGCCAGTCCCTAGATATTTATCTATGTCAATGATTATAGGACTTTTATCGTCCAAAAGGCCCAGTAATTATCGGCCGAGACATGCGGGCAAAGGTGGGGTCAGAGATTGCGCGACACTGAACGGGAATTTGACTTTATCGGCCTTAATTTCTCTAAATCCATAAGGGCCGTATTTCCCATGGACCTCCGTATAACATATGCCTTTTTATTATGTAATTACGCATGGGAGTTTGACCTTTTACGTCTTAAAAACTGTAGTTATAAGTAGCCTTACCACGAGTGCCTTATTAGTGTCAAACTGACGTATTCGCTAAAGTCTGTAACTTACTTTCTTTACATCTAGCGAGCTACTAATATCCCAGTACGAGAAAAGTAAGTTACGCATACGTTAGGGAATAACTCAGTGTCAAACTGGTGGTAACCGTAATGATCATAAGGTGGGCCGTTTGCTTGTTTGCCAGCGATGTAGTATTAAAAAAAATGCTGTGAAAAAAGTGTCAAAAAACGTCACTTTAAATCACCGCCGAAGCCTCCAAAAGGGTGCCGATAATAAACGTCATTAACATTTAGATTGACCGGTCCGTTCTGAATCACAATGTGTTGACTCGGAATATATTATGAGGGGGAATATTACCTGGGAATATTACCATTATAAGGAAACTGGGGTAACATTAAATATATGGAAATATAGAGCTCGAACTGGCAGTCTTAGCGCCACTTGCACCATTCTAGTAACCCGGGGTTAAGCGGTTAAACCGTTAACCCAGTGTCAAATTGTACTAGTAACCATGGTAACTCCAGGTTTAACCGGTTAACCCTGGGTTAGTGGGATGGTGAAAGTGGGCCTTAGGGAGTTGTATAATAGGTATGTGCAAGTTCCGAAATATTCCAAAAAATTGTAAAAAGTATTAGGAAATTTCAGGAAAATTTCACAGGAATCAAGCAAAACTTTTATTTTGGAAATGGGATTCCCATACAAAAAATAGCAAGTTCCCGAAAGTGGAGTTTTCGCAATTTTCCGTAACGTTTTTTAGGGTTCCGTAATAATAGGCCTTTACCATCTGTGTCAGATGTTTAAGCAGCATCCCGGTTACGACACTTGTGTTCGTGGCTGTAAAGCCCTATACGAGAGAGGATCCCTCGGCCACACACGCAGCAGGTGTATGCTCCCCCAGGTGGGCGGGGGTTGGAGGCCTGCTCGTGGCGCCTCATGCGTTTTTCTTTTAATGAGGAAAACCAGGCATCGTCGTGCTTGGATTGACCATCATGAATAGCACGACGCCACATGGGTCGGTCTTCGGCCAGTTTCTGCCATTGGTTGCATGAGATGTTAAAAGCAACCATGTCACGTTTCGCGCAATCTTTAAAGCGCAGTATTGGCCGCCCGACCGGTCTTTTTGCATCCGCAACCTCTCCTAGCAAGATTTGGCGTGGCAAACGAGTCCGTTCCATTCGATACACATGCCCAAGCCACCTCAATCGTCTCTTCTTCAGTGTGGCTGTGATACTGGGGAGCTGTGCCTCGCTTAGAACAGACTCATTTGTCACGCGATCCCTCCATGTGATGCCAAGTATGCCCCGCAGACCATGGTAACTCCTTAGGTAAAGAATCATCATCATCATCATCATCATCGCGGCGTGTGAACTCACATGCGATTTAAGTAACATTATGCGGACTAAATATTACTACATAATTCAGCCGACCGATCAAATACCGCAATGTAATGAAAATCGCATGAAAGTTCTCGCGCCGTCTAAATGAGCTTTACAATTTCATATATTCATAAGATTCGCCATTTTATCTAAAATTACCTACATGCAAGTAGTAAAACTGAGAACCTCGGTTTCATAGCGCCATAAAACGGAGGAAGGTGCCACGAACGGTCTACAAATCTTATTAAAATTATCATTTTGAACGCACTGCTAAACACTATAAACAGTAGTTTAGTAGTATACGTTGTTGGGATAGTTGTAGGTATTTTATACATATTCTGTTTTCAAAGACATCTACATAGTACCTGATTGTTATTTGTAATAGTTATATGTACCTGCTTGGTATATGTTAATGTTAAGTTTCATGGCGCATTGGATCTGTTTGTAATGTCATGTAAACATTTTTTTCAAATAAATAAATAAATAGTATCTAGAATTCAATTAAATAAAAAAACAGCGATAGAAAATTCATTATTTATTTACGCTTTATACGAAAATTATCTTAATCTTAATTTTTAAAGAGAAAACAGTCGAGGGCGGATGAAACTCCAATAACAAAAAACTGTATAAAAAGTTTTCCGGTATATTCCCGGAAATATGGGTCATTATCTATGAAAAGGGACCTTATTGTCGATGGCGCTTACGCCGCACAGCGTCGCGCGGCATTGGATATATATCGGAGCATCGTTAATAATGGCGTAAGCGCCATCGACAATAAGGTCCCTTTTCATAGATAACGTCACATATTACTAACTTACAGCGTAGCTAGTTTACCTAGGTTATGATAAGAACTATCTTAGCGAGATAAACTGTAGAAAATAACTAGACGTGATAGACTAGCGTGGTAGACGTGATAGACTGTGTGTGTGTGAGCTTATGTTGTAGAAATCTTATAAAACAAATTCCTTTTTAATATGAAAAAGTAATATGAGTAATCCGTAATAATTAAGCATTACCTTTTGGGTACATAAACCTACTTCTGAATTAATTAACGTTAAAATGTTCAGACAAACCACAGGAAATGCAAAACTAAGAGGTCACGATCCTCAGTAATGAGGGACCGACGAAGAACAAGACAGACAAATATACGTAAGAAGTGCCTTCTATGCAGCTTTGGACAAAATTTATATTCATTCATTTATGACATTACATACTTTGACTTAATGGCTTTTGCTTGTTTGTTTACGGACTTGCAAGTCCATTTTCTCATTAGGTTAAATTAAACTAATAAGTAATTACTTTTACGTCACCCTAGGCCCGTAAGTGGGATTTTCTCCCCGCTACGCAAGGAGAAAATCTCACTTCCTGGCCAAGGCAAGACGTAAAACTTTAGACAAACCACGGGCCGTAATTCGTAAAGCCCCAGATCGCATATTTATGGCCTTCACCTTCGGTTCGGGCCACAAACACCTGTGATCTGGAGCATTCACGAATTCACCTCCGAGTATGTAATGTACTATTGTTATTCTCTGGGGTGTTAATTTTATTTCTTTTAATTTCTATATTAAAGAAAAAAAATATTGTTGTTCAATTACCAACTAAGGAAGAGCGGTGCCTCTTAACTCAGGTATTTGTTACTTAAAAAGAGGCGCCAACACTTACAACTGTATAACTTTTATGTAATTCTTAAACCGAATAAAAAAAACCATTTTCATATTACAATATTATAAGTACTTTATGCATCCAAGCCAAAAGCCTTCGCAAGTAAAAACCTTCACCCTGTTTTCACCAAACTAAATCCACATTACATCTACGTTCGCTCCAGTATCAACGTGCAAAAATATTCCCCTCCACCGTTATATAACTCGGAAACTAAATCGTTTCCTCCGATATCCTTCGGATAAACCGCCATGATAAATAGCGAAAGCGCACATAAGCAAGCAAAAACAAACCGTATTATGTGCAACACTCTACCCATTTCAGCTTGAAAGCGGCGTTTAGAAAAGGAAATATTATTCAAAAGACATCAATCTGAATAGCAGGTGTTCTAGAACAATCAATCTCTGATTTCTCTCTGATGAGTTCTCTTTTTGCCTTATGAGTGACGTTTGAGCGGGACAGGGACGGTTGTATTTCCGATTGGATACACGGCTTTTTTGCTGATATTTCAACGTAAAATGTTGTGTATTTTTCTTCGTGAGGTTGTTTTAAGAGGTATATTTCATTGTCCGAATCGTTTTAGTGTGATTGCAGGGATGGTTCAGCTGTTTTTACTTTACTGCTTTCGGAGTTTTGTTGCATTGTACTCGTAACATTTGGAAGTAGAAAATGAATGTTTTATAACAATTGTGTTACACAAGTTCTAGAGTTCGGGTAGCTTTTAGGTGTATTCATAAACTACATTATTATAGTATTCATGATCATTAAGCAATTTATAACTGCACAACATGGTCAAAGTCAGCAAATATGAAGTTTTTTTTTGTTATATTCGGTCCCGGCATTCATTTCAATTGCTATGCACTCATATTAGAATGGCATTGTTTTCTGGTATCAAAACAGGCCCTATAATTAATTGCTTTAAATATAAAATAAAAACAAAATGGGAAATGTAGTAAATAAGTCATACTAGATTCGATGTTCCTTATATAGTTTCTATTGTCTAGGAGAGGACACTGACTTCTGTAACACAGGTCTTTACCTAGCTCAGAAGTCAGGGACTTCAAAACCCACTTAGTAACTTGTTTTTTGACAATAAAAATATTTTATTTTATTTATTTTATTATTCTAGAGAGCAGTTTTGAACTCTATGAGACTATCCCGTTTCGATTTCTATTTTCTATGAGACTTTTAAATAGACGGCAATTAAAGACGTAATAGTACATTATGATACAAGTGCGAAAAGTAGGAAATTCACACCGAGTGGCGATAAAAAGGGAGTGTTTTAAATCGACACGGTTTGGGAATTACCTTTTCGTATTGTACAGCGTTTTACAGTAAATAATGGCCCTTTAAATTTTTGACATATTACCGCACTAGAGCGGTAAAGTAGCACCATATGTACTGTAAATGTTAAATGTGACAGTTGTCAAGTTAAGAACATTGAGTAATATGTAATTCCTAAACTGAACGAGAACTAAGTGGAAATTTGCATGCTAATTTTCTCATGAAAGTTTCCTGAAATTTCGTAAGTTTAGAGAATGTTCTACAACTAGCACATAGCTAGTTATGATACGTAGTTCCATTTTACGTGTCGTGACACTGAAACTTCTTGAACATAGCTTCAGGCTTGATCGGTCACGTCGACTTTAGATGTGGTCACGCCCCGCGCGTATATCACGACGGAAAGGTGAGAGCCTGACGTTTGTAAGGTGAGGACATTTCACTTTTGTTATGGCGGGTACTGACTTGACATTTTCAAAGTTTGGGGAGCCGTAGAGCCTACTGTTACTGGGAAAAGATGGGTTAACCCCTTAGAGGATATAAGCAAACGGAGACGCCTTGTCTGTAATTTTCTGTACAAAACAGTCTGGTGATTTTTGCGGGGGAGGGGCACATCAAAATGTACCTATACGTAACGTAAAAACCGGCCAAGTGGGAGTCGGACTCGCGCACGGAGGGTTCCGCACCATCAACAAAAAATAGAGCAAAACAAGCAAAAAAACGGTCACCCATCCAAGTACTGACCCCGCCCGACGTTGCTTAACTTCGGTCAAAAATCACGTTTGTTGTATGGGAGCCCCACTTAAATCTTTATTTTATTTTGTTTTTAGTATTTGTTGTTATAGCGGCAACAGAAATAGGTACATCATCTGTGAAAATTTCAACTGTCTAGCTATCACGGTTCGTGAGATACAGCCTGGTGACAGACGGACGGACGGACGGACGGACAGCGGAGTCTTAGTAATAGGGTCCCGTTTTTACCCTTTGGGTACGGAACCCTAAAAAATAGTACAACGGGCAAGTACAAAATTTCATCTAAAAAGAAATATACAATAAAACCCCACCCAACTTTTTTATAAATCTACTTACGCCTGCTATGTAAAGATGATCAAACTTATATTCGACGAAGCTTTATGTATAAAAAATAAATATACTGTATACTGTTAATGTAAAAAAGACCACAAGGTCTTAGAGAAAACCAAATCACATTTATTACAGACACCTCTGAAGGCTGAAAGCTGCGCGTTGCAAATAACATTATGGGTTTATTACGTTTGCTTGTTTTTTTTATAGGTACGTTTTTATTAAACTCCATCGTGAAAGAATTTTTATTTATATATTGTATGTAGGTAACAGTAGGTACATAAATAGGCATTAAAACATTCGTGAGATCTTTTTATGAAACTTAGTTCAGTCGTTTCATAAACCCACACTCGTATCGTATTATAATGCCTTTCTTTATGTAGCAGTCACATAAACTACTATTGAATATACATGCGAACTCACTGACTTGTTACTTTTAAAATGCAGTATGAGATGTTGACAGAGAGCATACATAGGTGCAATTATACTTGTAAAATGCTGCGATTTCACCAACACAATCGTGTTGTATTTTATATCATTTTATAGTAAATCATCATCAATTTATCTATTTATTTTCCCAATATGGCTACTATCACTGACAATAACAACCCCAATACCTCAACGGAAGGAAAAATCATGTTTTATTATACATATTTTCACCAAGCTTATCACCGCTATGGCTTCCACGCGTCGGTGGGTCGCTGATATCGTTTTAATGCGCTTCCTTATCTTAATTTTGGGCCGTTTGCTTTATATTCTGTTCGTAATGGCTTCGAGGTAGATGGGAGATAGAGTAATCTGTGCATTTGAACAGTTTTAAAAGATTTTTGGCATTCTTTAACTGCCAAAGAGGCGGGGAAAAAGGTAGCATCGTTTTTATTTTTATTTCTTTTTCTAACTTAGGCCGCGAATATTTCAGCCTCCCCTCGTACTTACCATCGCATTTGTATCCCAAAATGAATGCCCACAACTATACCTCCATAACCTGTAACAATCATGTCACAAACACACCTAATAGCGGTAATTTGTCACGCGTCCGGCTTTGTCCCACCGCCTATTGTCTCTAGTAATGACACTATTGTCAGCGTGTGACCACTATTTTTCCTCGTGACATGATATGACAAAGACAAGGCGCGAGTAAAAGCCATTGCAAGCTTATGAATTTGCTCTTTTTTTACAAGCTTTTTATGTTCTGAAGCCATGTAGTAAAATTAAATATGAGGAAATCCAAACTCTGGGACAGAAAAGAGAGGATTGGCGATTGTTCCAGTGATAAGAGCATAGCTCTGAAGAAATGATGATGTGATTTGTCTGTGTGATGGTGCTGATGCTAACTGTACAAAATTATGCCCTTGTTTGTGATTTCGTTACAAGACAATTAGGTAATTTTCCAGGTAAATATTTTGTTAAATAATGGCAAAATCCTTAAGTAAACGTATACGTGCAAACTACAAATAAACACTGATGTTCTTCCTCTTGCTTGACATACGTCTTTGACTCCTTTGTAGTAATATAATATTTAAAACCTTCGCGTTTTGAACACATATTAACTCACATTTATAGACGGGTCTAACGCGAAATTTATTCAATTACCTTTATTTACCGACGTTTCGACACAGCCGCGACTGATGTCCCAGCAAAATGTCAAAACAGAGATTTGTGCAACTACCCGACGAAAAGTGTATGAAAAAGTGGTAATAATGTCCTTTGTAGTAATGTTTTGAAAAGATGTGTCCCGCCGAGTTTCTTGCCGGTCCCAGGGGGTACCCTCCTCCGTTTGTGAAGGGACTTAAATCTCGGGCCGAGGTTTAGGGTTAGAGCCGGTGTAGCTTTATTTGAAGTTCATAAGCGCATTGTAATATGCCTACTTGAGAAATAAAAAAACAACGGGTTGCACTCCGGGAGTGCTGGCAGAAGTGAAAACTCAATCACTATTGCAAAATGTCTGCAGCACTATGTATAATTGAGGTTAACGCCATCTAACGTTATTTAGTCGCATTACTTGGAACCCCTAAGCACATCACTGTTAGTACTCGAGTTATATTAATACCAGTTAGAGCGAAACTCACTAGATGGCATTTAAATCAATAAAGAAAAACTCAATGACATTGAAGTAACAGTTTTTCGATCAGGTCACGTGTCCGTCTTACGTCTTACGGTCACGTGACACCTCTTGCGAGTTTAAAATTTTTTCCCCATTATAAAAAGTGCACAGCGCCGCTAAAGAAGTTTTCACTTCAGAAATCTTACCTTTATAATGCAATATTCTTCACCTAAACTCTTGCATATTATATAACATATCACCTACCATGTCAGACTCGTCAGTCCATAAAATGTAACGAGAGACAGTGAACGAGCCATGTAAGTGGCACTCAGAATATGTAATGAACCGAACTGATTGGCTCAACTTATTCGTCATGTAGGACTTTCCAATATATCCTTCGACACCTATTTGATTCGGATGTGATTCTTTCGACTATTCTGACTTTTAATTTTAGAAAGTCAGGGCCCATTTAGACGATGCGAGAACTTGCATGCGAGTTTCATTACATTGCGGGTTTTGATAGGTCTGTTGAATTGGACGTAACCAACAGTCCGTAATGTAACTAAAATCGCATGCGAGTTCGCGCGCCGTCTAAATTAGCCCTCAAGCGGTTGCTAAAAGGTATCGGGGCCATAAGCAGAATCATAATAAACGGATTCTACTGTCAAATACTCTGTAATGTTGTTTGTATACCTAACTTTATCGATAAAAAAGTCGTCAAAGTAAACTTAATACTACACAAATAAATACGTTATAAATATTACAAGAAAAGTTTTCATCAAGTAATAAAGACCGTCTTGTATTTCGAGGCCACGACAGTAAATTATAATACGATTCGGCCATTATTCGAATAAAGGCAGAAACGATTAATCTTGCAGAGCCCCAGTGATTTAGCTAAGATTATTCGGGATAAGCCTGTCTTGTAATCATATCAGGGTAACGGCTAAGTTTTCGAGAATGATAATGTTTTTAGGCATTTGCGTTAAAGACGTTGGCGGATCGTTTACATCTTGTAGTGCTTGTAATTCGGTTCTATTATAGGTAGGGAATGCAAATCGGTTATTTTTTGTATGGAAATAACCGCGGTTTCGGTTAATAACCGATTATTTCCTTACAAAAAATAACCGAAAATAACCGATTTGCATTCCCTAATTATAGGTGAAAAACTATTCGCTAATAGGTTAGGAATTAACCTATCTATTTCGACTAGCATAGCTAGGTTAGGGCGCTGAGATTAAATTTTAAACTTGCAAGTGCGCCGCGAACTGTAAATGGGTTAGGATACCTTAGGATACCTACTTGTAGATGACAAGTATGTTTAATGGTATCAATCAGGTTTGTTTTGATGATTAAGCGTATATATGGGACATTGCATGAAATCAATACAAAATAAATAAATATAAATATTGGAGGACGTCTTACACATATCAACCTAGCCCCAAACTAAGCAAAGCTTGTACTATGGGTACTAGGCGACGATATAACATACTTATATAGATAAATACATACTTATATACATAGAAAACATCCATGTCTCCGGAACAAATATTAGTGTTCATCACACGAATAAATGCCCTTACCGGGATTCGAACCCAGGACCATCGGCTTAGCAGGCAGGGTCACTACCCAGACTACCCACTAGGCCAGACCGGTCGTCAAAAGTCAGAAACGGGAGTCTAAGTCTGTCAAACAGGAGAACTATCACGAGTCTTCACTTGAAGTACGGAAAACAAGAAAATTGCTATTTAGACGGTGAAACATTGCGTTTATGTTTATAGTTGCCGTACAATATTTTTTCAATATTCGATACCATTTAAACAACTTGTCATCTAGCCTATTTATTCTTGAGAATAGGTTGCAAAAAAATTTAGGATGTAACTAGAAAAGCGTTTAGGTAAGAAGTGAATACTGTAGTCATCGTAAGCTCATGGTAAGGGTGCAGGCTGCATCACGGCTCACGCAATCGTGTCACGTCCGACATGGAAATTGCCTCTTTGTCACGGCACCCTATTGTTTGAATTATTGCCTTTGTGACGCTGATGTATAAATTTATAGATACTTCATTCTATGTCTGGTTTATTAAGTAAGCATCAACCTCTTGTCAGTGTAATGATAAGGATTCCGACTATTCTTTTTTGTCATCTTTAAACAAAATTGAGAACGACCTTTTCTGGTCTATATGTCGTAGTCAGATTGTATAATCCGCCGTATTACATTACGGCTAGCCGTTTTACAAAACAGGGGCGTTTTGAAATGCGGCGGTTCGACGATTAGCCGGATTGTCATTACGATACGTTCTTCAATAAGGCGGCCTACGTTTAGCCGCATCGTATCTACTATTTAAATTGTAGAGTGACCATTCTTTCGGTCGCCTACGTAACCGGAGTTTGACAATGTTTGCAATTTAATTTATTTTTACCATGGTCCCACCGCACTTCATGTGTTTCTTTTCGAAAACATTTCCTTCACAACTTAAATAGACGGAGCCCCGCGGGGCTCCTATTTCTGGGCGGTTTGCCCTTCGGGCATCTGAAGCTACCTAACGAACCTAACCTACTTACCTACCTACGCTTTGTTCCCCAAAGTGTAATGTTTTCACGGACGTCTCACTAAATCAATAGCTAGGTAGGTTAGGTTCGTTAGGTAGCTTCAGATGCCCGAAGGGCAAACCGCTCAGAAATAGGAGCCCCGCGAAGCGGGGCTCCGTCTAGTTAAGTTGCGAAGGAAATGTTTTTTAAAAAGAAACAGTCCGACGAACTCCAGATTTGATGGACACCCCAGAGTTTGTTGTTGTTATGTCAGGCAGCGCCACGAGTGTTAAAAATGGGAACTAAAAACTGTCAAAGCGGCGGCTAATGACTCGCTGTATTACATTACGGCTAGCCGTGTTGAAGAACGTATGGCGCCGAATACATTCCGGCGGATTTTCATTCAGCCGCATTCAATCCGGCTAATCGTCGAACCGCCGCATTTCAAAACGCCCCTGTTTTGTAAAACGGCTAGCCGTAATGTAATACGGCGGATTATACAATCCGACTGCGACATATACAGCATAACCGAGGTATGAAATCACAATTTTTGACCACCACACTTAAAAAGGATATTTTTTAGATTAACCTTGGTCAGTCGCTATCTACATTTCAAAATCTTAAGACAGTGAACTCGAACATACAGATTTTACTTTAAATAGTATAAATTTGTGTTTTCTCTCATGCATTTTTTTTTGTAGTTATGTCAATAAAACATTTTTATTTTATTTTATTTTTATGTAAACACAATGAGGATGTACTAAAATAAAAGTTAATTGGTATATTTTTAAAACTATTTATAAAATATTTATTTATTTATTGAACTATTTTTTAACCGACTTCAATTTCATAGAAGGAGGAGGTTCTGTATTCGGGTTAGGCTATTTTATGTGTATGTTTAAAAACAAAAGTCATCTTATACATCAACTTACAAATATTAACATACATAATTACATACGTAACTACTAGTCAAACCCGTATTTATGAAATAAAATGTTTTACTGGAAATTTTACAAATTTTCTTACATCATAAAATATTTAAGTAGCTACATATCATGTAAGATATTAACCTGATCATAATAGGACCTTACAATATTGTAAGGTCCTACTATGATCAATTTTGATTTAATGATTTTGTAGCACAAGTTATATAACTTGTGCTACAAAATCGTTAAATCAAAATTATACTATACCTGATTTCATTTTAAGACCGAAATTGAAAGACGATGGAGCCAGCGACCAACTTTGTTCGTTAGCTTTCGGTTAGTTCTTGAGAAGTTTAGACATTTTAATAGTTCCATAACTAGTTTTGAAGGCGATAGGGAAAATTTAAAATTAAAGAAAACGATTGGGTAACTACTAAAGAGTTCGCTAAATTTTTATGTACCTACTTATGGAAAGTTTCATAGTAAAGCGCAGAGGCGCGCCGGCTGACGTTGATCAGTTTGTCAAATGTGGTTGGTGCAGCTATTAGCCGTTAATCAAAAGCATGTCACGCAAAACTTCGCACTATCCGCATTCCGTCCCTAAAATTTAAATTCCAAACTTGTCTTCCAAAAACATAGGGTCAATAATTTAAGAACGCTACACAGCCTGTAGCGTTCTTGTGACCTTGTTCTTCTGATAAAGTTTCGTGTGACCTTGTTCTTCTGACCAAGTTTAACTCGTTTAACACTGTGCGATCTACCTCTAACACATGTAATCCCTCAATCTATATCCCCTCGGATATTCGGTGGGGAAAAACCCGTTATAGCGTTGTAACGACAAGGTCGGTTAGTTTAAAAAATATCTGACGTCTTTTATTTATGACTGCTTTTGGCCACGACTTCGTCTGCGTGGAATTAGTTCCAGCAGGTAAGTATATCGCCTGAATAAAATCTAGTGGCAATAATTTTGAGCATAATATCTATTATGCTTAACCGTTAGCCGCCCATACGTCAAACCTTGCCAAGCAAAATGAAATTTTATCTTGTCAACACAAAGTTCAAATTAGAATGGAACAGGAGACCTTTTTATAGGTCTCTCGGCGGGTAGAGGTTAATTGCTTACACCAATTAACAGGCAATTCATTAATTTTCTCATTTCCACCCCCCTTATCACCCTGTTTAGGGATGACTTCCGACATAAAAACTATCATATGTCCTATAGGTGTTACATGCGCGTTGTCGACCCTAATGGCTCCTCTACACGATGGGCCAGCGCCGGCCACTCCAAGGGACGCAGCCATGCGGTAGAATGAGATAGCAATATCACTTGCTCCGTCTAACGCATAAATGCGTCCCTTGGAGTGGCCGGCGCTGGGCCATCGTGTAGAGGAGCCATAACACTCCGCACCCTCTTTGAGCTCTGCGGCCGTAGCGCGGTCGCATTTTTACCACTTGTCACCATGACTGTCACGTTCTAACAAGTATGTAAGTGCGAAAGTGACAGGCATAGTGAGAGGCGATAAAAATGGAACCATGCTGCCACCGCTGGCAACCTTACTCGCCGGCAGAAACACAATATTATGAGTTGGGTCTAGTGTTATTTGGCTGCGGTTTTCTGTAAGGTAAGGTAAAACATTGAAAATGAAACATGACTATCAAAGTTATTTTTTGCTAATAATCTAACTAACTATTACGGCTCAGCGACCCAAAGAGGATCTTGGCCTCCGAAACGAGAGCACACTACTTTTCCCGATCCTGCGCCGTTTCCTGTCAATAATCTGATTAGCATAAATTCTTAAATATCTCAAATTGTAATTCCTCAAATTCAGTTTATATTTCGCATAATTTTCACAACTTTTGTGCCATGGGCGTTCCGACAAAACTAGCGATAACTAGTGAACTTGGGGTAAACTTTAAATTGGAATCGCCGGAGTTGGTGACTGAGATTCCGGAATTCCGGTTAGACCCAGCCCAGTATCGGGTACTGATTAGTGATGTCCCTGTTTTTTGAGAAAAAATCTTGTATTATTTATGAGAAAAATTAAATCGGATAAAAGAGCCTCATCATTCTTTAAATATTAATAGCCAGGTGTTTTAACAGAACACTATACTTAAGTAATATGTTCCATAGATAATTATATACCGAATATCTCCTGATTTCGGCACACGAGCAAATTGTTAAATCAAAGATCATATGTCTGAAAAGAATATCTGGGAGACGGAGCTTTGCTCGGAAAACGTATCAAAACTCAAAAATGAGCGTTTTTCCAGAGATAAGACCTAGCTAGATCGATTTTTCGCCCCGAAAACCCCCATATAGCAAATTTCATCGAAATCGTTAGAACCGTTTCCAAGATCCCCGAAATAAACATATAAATAAATAAATAAACAAGAATTGCTCGTTTAAAGGTATTAGATAGATAGATAAAACGATTGTTTCATTTGTTTTGAAGTGAAAACTTCTTTAGCGGCGCTGGGCACTTTTTGAGGTAGGGAAAAAATGATAAACTCGAGACAGCGTAAGGCGATCACGTGACCGTAAGGGGCGTAAGGTGGCCACTCATAATTTAGATGGCATTTAAATCAATAAAGAAAAACTCAATGTTATTTGACATTTAAGTATGTTGCGGACTCCTTTTCAAGACTCTTTACCTATGTTCAAATAATTTGACGTTGTCATGGCAGTATGTACCATTAGTATTACCTAATTTTGTTTATAATTATAATTTGTTTTGCAATTCTTAAGTTTAATAATGTATAATTTGTAAATAGTTAACATTAAGTAGTATTAAGACTATTGCAATGCCCTAACGGGGTACATGTACCTACTAAATAATTTTGTATACCTACCATCCTCTGTAATGAACATGATCGCAATAAAATATAAGAATATGAATATGAATACCTCCGCTAAACGTATGTATCGTGTTACCGGGCGCCGGTAACATAGTGAGGTGAGTTTTCACTTCTATCGGTACTCCCGGAGTGCAACCGTTGTTGCTTGTTTTAATTATGGAGTCTTTATGTGTGTGTGTGTGTGTGTGTGTGTGTGTGTGTGTGTGTGTGTGTGTGTGTGTGTGTGTGTGTGTGTGTGTGATGACCCACTATCGCTAGTCGATGTATATAGAAAGTAGACGTTACCGTATATGTCAGTTTTGACACTGTCAGTGTGACTCATGGTACGGGTACAGTGTAGCCAAGTAGGTAGTATATTTTAATTCGCCAAACAGTTTGCGACTTTAAAAATTTAAACTAAATTTTTATTTGTTTTTCAACAGTACATCATTACTAGTGTACCTAGTGGAAAAGGGATGCTATAGTTGATAACTTACAAACTACTAGTTAAGTTTACGCTGTTACGTATGTATTATGTTAATGTTCTATAACAGATTCCACGTAGCTACTTTAAGTGCCTGCAACTTGTAACTTCAACTAGGTACTAAAACTTGAATGCTGGTTCCATTCAAAGTAGATTCCATTATATAGACTAAGTGTAAGGCCTGAGTGGACGCTCGAAGCGGAGCGTTCGGCGGGGCGTGCAGCGTGGCGTGCAGCGTGGCGTCGGGCTCACAAGTAATTTGAGCAGCGTGCACTAAGGCCGCTCCTATACGCTTGCATTTGTTTAACATGCACGCCACACGCCCCGCCCCGCTGCACGCCCAACTAGAGCGTCCACTCAGGCCTTACACTAAGAGCTAGCGTAGGGCTGAGATGGTCGGCGCTTTATTATTTGTCACCATGCCTGTCACGTTCTAATAAGTATGTAAGTGCGAAAGTTACATGACAGGTGATAAAAATGCCACCATGATATCGCTGCTGGCTTGATGCAAATACAATTATGTGCTAAATAAACTTTTGCCTTAAACAGTTTTTTTAAACACACTTAATGACGGCAGACTGTACTTATAGTAGGAAACAAGGCCTAGTTTCTCCTCTGGGTTGGAAGGTCAGATGGCAGTCGCTTTCGTAAAAACTCGCCTACGTCAATTCTCGGGATTAGTTGCCAAGCGGACCCCAGGCTCCCATGAGCTGTAGCATTCAGACTACTTAGCCCGTTTTCATGAATAGGCGTCGATCGATTTGTTTTTAAATATAGCAAATGTTGTAAATTATTACCTATAATAAGTATTCCTTTACTATAATGTTTTTCAAACTCAAAGGGTAGGATATGATATAGAGGACCTGTCATCTCTATATAATTTATAAGTAAGTAAGTAAGTATGTATTTGTAAATACATATAAGTAAGTATAAGTATTTGTAGTATTTAGGTAATATATAAATATATATGTTGCAAATGTATGTACACCTGAAAAGGTTCTCAGTATAACAAATGTGTAATTGTATTTTCGACCTGCAATATAACCTGATTCTTATATACAATAAAAACTTTGAACTTTAACCTAATAACGCCAAATTTCGCAGAATTGTATTGAAATGACAGGTGTCATCCTAACCTTCGAGTTTGAAAAATATTATAGATTGCTACTTTTACCTCCACCAATAACAGCTGCCAGGCGCCCGGACCTAGTAATAGGCATTTCGTTGCCATCACAATTTTATACATTATCTCGGACCTAGTTCTCCATCTAATGCTACCACTTAAAACGGGGTTTCAGACACAAAAATGTTTACACATTTGTCTCACCTCCTGTATTATTCAAGCGTCTGCAAAGTTTTCAAAACATCAACTTCGGGTATACCTGTAACAATAAAGTTTTAAATAACTGTAAGTCTCTAACTTACAAGCTTCAGCAAAATCATTACGGGAACAGTCAAGAGAAAAAAAAACATATTTAAAAATCGTCGCCGGTGTAAAAGTAATAGGTAATAACCAAACCAAAATTTAAAATTTAAAAAACTCCCTGACTATAAGATGAACATGGCTAAGAACACTCGGGATAAAATTATCTATGACACAAAAAAAAAACTAAACGAAAATCGGTTCATCCGTTTGGGAGCTACGATACCACAGACAGACACGTTAAACTTATAACAAAGCAAATAAAGCAATTGACAGCAATGAAAGTAAAAAAATAATACTTAATGGTAATTAAACTGTTACCTATAAATAATAACAACACAAAACAACAATAACAACGAAACCTGATTACCACCGAGTAACCGTCTTTTTTGTGTAACATTTAGCTGAATCGCAAACAATTCGAAAGGAAACAATTAGGAACATTTGGAGCCTAGTTCTAATTAAAAAATATGTTACGACGACATTTTGATACGACCTCCGGGTGAGCAGAAAGGAATATTGGAGTAGCCATGTGGGTTCGGTAAGTTTAGAGGTCATAGAGACACTAGTCGTTAATAAAAACTTAGTTGCGATTTTTAAAGTCCAAATTTAATAGGCCTTAAGGAGTTCGATTCAGATTTTGCGATTTGTTACGGATTTGATCTTATTTTGATACGACCTTGAAGATTTCACACGCTGATTGGTGCATGCGAAATAAAGTGAAAGTGCGTGAGATGCGCGCCAATCACCAAGACGATCGTCACAGTCATATCAAACCCAGATTAAAAACAAAAAATGTGAAATTAGAATCGACCTCCAGCAGGAAAACACTTCTTTAGGGCTGAATAATTAACACAAACGAAGCAGGTCCATGTTTATTCGGGTTCCTCCCGATTTAAACAAGTAGGTACTTACAAGTTATTTTCGCAATTAGGACAGCAAATATGGACAGTTGAGGGTAGGAATAACAAGTTGAAACAAAGGAAATGTATAAATAAAACGTGAATGAATACAAAAGCTAAGTGACAGTAATGGAACGTTTACATCGAGAGTTGGTAACCTCTGCCTCTTTAGGTTTTTATACGGAAATTTTCTTTAATAAATATTTATTATAAACTACAAAAAATATATTGTATTATTTACAAATTATGATGTTAAATTCGCAAAAAAAATGATTGGTGGATGAATTGGGTGGAGATACTTTCTTCTTCAATATTTTATTTAGAACCCAAGCTTGGAGATAATTGGTTAATTGAGAAATATTTCTTATTAAATGACATCCTAAAAATTGCACTTTAAATAAACTTTGTTCCTTCTGTCTGATGCTATCTGAAATGGTATAGGTACCTGTTTGATTAGTTGACATTGTCATTTTTCAAATTTAATTAACGAAGAAGCGGCCAAGCAAGGTAAAAATATTAGTCAACTTAATCAAGCTAAAAATCTTAATAAACACAGCCATAAAGGTAATTCTACGCGGAATCCGCCATTTCTTATCTCGCACAATGGCGCCATTGTGGTGACGTCACGACAAAGGCAAAAAATGTCCTTGAGCACAAGAGGTCTTTGTTGGGGTGATTATTGCTAAGTGTGCGTGCGGGAAAAGCTACGTTTTCACTTGTCTTATGCGTGTTGGATGGTTTACTGACAATTAGGTTATCTGTGTTTTTATTGCAAACGTTTTATTATATTTTACTAGCGACCCACCCCGGCTTTGCACGGGTTAATACATTATACATAAACCTTCCTCTTGAATCATTCTATCTATAAAAAAAACCGCATAAGAATCCGTTGCGTAGTTTTTAATATCTAAGCATACGGACAGACAGACAGCGGGAAGCGACTTTGTTTTATGCTATGTAGTGATACTAAAGGAAACGTTTTGAAAATTCACGGCTCGGGCAAAATTTGAACTTGTAACATTTTGGAACACCGGTCCAGTCGCTTTTAACCAACTGAGCTACCGTCGCTTATCAGAAGCGTGCGATTTTTCTAATTCCTCCCTTTTGTTTGACACCTTAGAGGTCGCAAGTTCAAATCTTAGGCGAAGCGATGAATTTTTCCATCTTTTCTTTAAATAAAGAAATGTTATTAATTGTAGACGTATCTCATTGATAAAAAAAATTGATTGTCACAATAAATGCAGGTCCCTAGAACAATGTCGTATGCATAATTTTTAAACTGCAGTCGCCACCTATCTTTGAAACTCAAGACAGTCCTTTGACAAACTTATTTTTATTTGACAGTAAATCAAGAAATTAGCCGGAATCATACAAAAAAAAAACAGAATTAAAGAAAAATGACACACTCCAATCATTTTATCAACACATCGAGCAGATCTCAATATCCCGCTCTCAATAGACTTTTTCTCAATAACACTACTGGTGTTAATATTTTTGTTCAGCGACCCGTAACGAGACAGAATTTAATATAAAAGCATTTCAATTTTCCAATTTACACTCTTCTTCGAATTGCAATAAGGTTGATAATCCTTTCGTAGGACGGGTGTATTTAGGACCTATTTAAACTCGAGTCGGTTTATTGGAAACTGTCTTTCGAGTAGTTTATCATTGATTAGGATTTTATCAGGTACTTTATGATTTTATATGTTCATTTTTCGTTTTAGAATAAGTAAGTAGGTCGTAAGCGCTTTGATGTACGAAAGAAAATTCTCCTAGATATAGCATCACATCATAATAAAAATATATAATCATCAAACATTTAAACTATTTTAAACGATTAAAATTTAATCTCTCAAGTGTAGAACAAATTTCTTTTTAATATCACACAAAAGTAGAATTCCAGTGTTACCAGACCGAACTACACAAAGCGCCTCAGCGTAACGATTTAATCTCAGTTTAATTCCAATTTCCCCGAAGCTGGCAACATTAAAGCGGTACGCGGTCAGAGCGTAGGTACAATATTCAAGAACTAGTGAAAATTGGTTTCGATTTTTATGAAATACTAGTTGTGAAGTGACTGGTGCACTGCGCCTACTACAATTGGTATTAAAACACGTAACTTTACTACTTAATAGTCGTTTATTCGGAAACTAAATTAACCTTATAGTTAAGGAATATTTTTTGAGCATATTTCTCATTAAAGTAGACGACATAATTGTTCCATGAAAAGGACAGACTGTTTTTTTGTTTATACTTCTTATGACAGACGTCCTATACGTAGTACTTAAGCTCCAATCAAGTTTAAACTATTAACATGACAGTGTTCACACAGTGCACGAAGTGCAGCCGCCGCGAGCACTCGAGCCTGAGGAAGGACCCCCGAAGGGCCCGAAACATGTCGCCGATAGCGACTAAAAATCTAAGTGAGTGAAACCGTCGTTGTCATCTCAAAAGCTTATGATAGTGTTCATTAAATTTACAGGCAAATTTGAACTTGCAATGACATCTAACCGATCGATATTAGAATGATATTGGAATCATATCAGGCTATCATTGAAGTCAGTACCGTAAAATGGGGTGAGTAGGGTCAAAACTGACATTAAAACCTCGATAACATTTTATTTTTACATATGCAAACTGAATGGTGTATATAATAAGTGTTCCGGACGTTTGTATTTTAGTTTTTATTTTATTTTGGGTAGTTCCATTTCATAACTTTGACGATAAACAGGAAAACCCACCTCACCCCGTAGTCCCTCGTATTTGGGGTGAGTTGGGTTTTCATACAAAGGTGATTTTGGTAGATTGTTGGATCGATTTTTTATTATTATGAGTATTACTATAGCTCCATTTTAAAATATGAATACATTATTTTTGTAGCAGTAGCCTTAAAATTCCATCTCACCCCCTTTCATCCCTTCTCTCCCCATTTTACGTTACATGTTCGAATTGGCCAAACTATCAAATTTTGATATCCAGTCAAAAGGATAATATTTCTGCATTATTCCCATATCATTTTCTGTTTCACCGTGTCCCCTCCCTACTCCGTGTCTCTATTCATCGCGAACATAGACTAGGAATCCTCTAGACGGAGTTTAGAGCAATTATTTAATGAAACCGATGCTGCCAAAAATACTGGGGTGCGGGGACGAGGTGAGCGAGTCCCGTGCCGTGATTGGTCCGTTCAAAGACACGGACGTCACACAACTAAAGACACTTTGACTCGAAAATGAAGTAAAACTACCGTATATTTGTGGCAGAGGGGGTAGCGCTACTATGCTCAGTCTAGAGGATGTCTTGTCTGTGATTCCGCGCGGGGGAGATTTTTTAATTTCGCCCCGTCTTCTGACGTCACTTTATCTAACGAGCTAGTTTTAAATATGGCGCTCGGGAATTTTATCACGCCGCTCGGGAATTTTATCACGCCGTTAGGTTTTTAGGATTTCGGTTTTAATCACTGCAGCGTTTTTTTAAGCTTAAATGATAATCAGATTAATTATGGCCGGGATATGTAATGCCGAAATGGCTAAAGTAACCTGGAATTACGGATTTAATATAAAAAAATTACGTTAGCCCTAAGTGAATAATGGTGGCAATTTAAAATTCATTAGAATTCATTCAGAAGACACTACAAACATTTAATTAACAGACTTGAAAACATTAAAGCTTCGTTAATATAGATATCAACTAATTAATTTAATTTAGTAAAATAGTTTTAGTAATGACACTAATGACAAGTATCATCATCATCATCAGCCTACGCTCGTCCACTGCTGGACATAGGCCTCTTCTATTGCACGCCGTTGAGCACGATTTGCGGCAACTCTGATACAGAACCGATAACAGTTGTTAAGGGGCCCACTGATTAACAGTCCGCCGGACGATATCAGCCTGTCAGTTAGAACAAAAAATGCTACGAACAACTGACAGGCCGATATCGTCTGGCGGACTGTTAATCAGTGGGCCCCCTTAGGGTAGGTGAGTTCTCGAGTGGAGACCGCGTATCGGCAAACGTAGCGTAGGATGACAAGTATTAAAATCAAAATTATGTTAAATGATTAAGATTTTATGAAATAAATTTAAAGAAACATCACATTAAAAATTTCTGGCTTGTTTCACCGCTTCAAAAGCTCTTTACCTTTTTTATTTAATAAAATATTTGGAATAGTAGGTATTCAAATATTGTGTCATTTCATGCCTGGCCGCTTTTAATATCGCTCGACAATGGGGCATCAGGAAATTAGACTTTACCCAAGACAGATGTCTTTCCACGTTTTTACCGCTTTTGGTGAGATTTGTACTTTTTGAAGGACTTTAATTGTTATTTGGTAAAGAACTTTTAGGTCTTAAAGACTCATTTCTAAATATCCCACACAAAAATAGACATAACGCAAACGCGAACGCACGTCACGCTATCGAATGAAATTTACACTAGGGGTTCAGGTACAATATGGCTTAACTACGAATCGATTTTCAAAAGTGAGGACAATTCAGACTAACTGCCTTTTAAACGCCAAATGACAGTTTAAAACGAAACTGTAAATGGTAATGGCTATGGAAATTTATCGTTGTCTCGCTCATTCCTATGTCGCGGTGTAGCGCTAGAATGGGAACTCGCTATTCGAATATTGGATGTTATTTCCTAACGCAGATTGGTTTTCGAGATTTGTGTTTGAAAGTTAGGGACATTGGATTTCTCTTTGCTCCTTTGGATTTCTTTTTCTGTGGGTTATAAAATAATTTAACGTGGCTTTTGGCGCATTGCCTGTGAGTTGAATACCTATTTTGTCCAAAAAATAAAACGTTTTCTTATATATTAGTACGGCTACCATCAGTTTGGCACTGACATAAACGCCATCGAGAACGTAATTTACTTTCTATACCTACATCTCGCTCGTACTCGCATATTAGTGCGAACGAGATGTTAAGAATGTAAATTACGTTCTCGATAGCGTATATGTCAGTTTTGACACTGTCAGTGACTCATGGTACGGACTAAGGCCAATACACTGGAATGTTATGAAAGTAACGGAAGCGAAAGAGGTATGTCAGGATCGTAGCAAATGGAAATCCGTGGTCCTCCGGGAAATAGGCGTGATTATATGTACATACATACCTACATACATATGTAGGTAATACGCTGGAAAGTGTGGCTGGCCTTCACATTGGAGCCCTGTCGACCTAGACAAGATGAAAATCGCTATCGCTTCGACAACGAAACGCTTTGTGGCTCTCACTCTTCCATATTAGTGCGACAGTGACAATTGCGTTTCGATCGCTACGGAGCGTAAGCGATTGGCATGTTGGCTACGCTGCCTGTTTACACATTGCTTAGTGTTTATTGTGAGTTCATACATTTACTACTTGCGGTTAGTGGTTGCCGTTACTTTTCAGGATTACCATAAAACAAACCTAACCTTACCTATCTATAGGATAACCTGACGAAAATTTGAAAAGTTAACGGTTTCAGTTTTATGACTATAATATGACAAGCAATACATTATGACTTACAACTTTATGGGAAATAAAGGGACCCCACCTTTGTGTATGTGTCAGATACGTTTTTGATATGTTTGAACTTACAAATATTAATATAGAAAGGTTTTAGTGAGCAAGAGTCACTTTTATTGTCTTTTAAACTAAAAACTCATTCAGTAATTAGTATTAGTTGTATTTAATTCTAGTTTTATATTCATTTTATAACACTTATTGTGCAATAAATGAGTTTTTAGTTTAATATTAATATTATATATTTTAAACGTAACATTTAGACATAATATTATAACCTAAAGCTTCGAAGGCACAAAGTCAGAACAACGGTTGGGTGAAACTTGACACTGTCAGAAATCCACCCGCTGACCCTTTTCAAAACATCACCCCCATTGTACCCCTTTACATACGGCCGTAATGTTCAACGTTATAGTTTTTCGTTTAACGAAACCAGAGACAGGTAAGAACAAAGACTGTTAATCTGTATGGAACATATAAAAAATGCTACCTACCACTTATTTTTTTCGTAAAACCCACAACATAGGTACTCGTAAATTAATTTATTTTCAGTAAATATACAACAAAGTTAACCTATAAAACTTAAATACTAAATCTAAAAATAACTAAAACTAATCTTAAAATAAATAACTAAAAACTACATATTCCCCACAATATTTAGTTTATTTCTACTTAGAATCACGACGTCTCATTCATATAGGTAAAAGCAAAAAATAGTTCAAAAAAGTTTTTAGTTTTGTAGCGCATTTACATTTAAATTTTGTATGGACCGACACAAAACTGACTTTTTTGTATAGGAAAATGTGGACACTAACTTTTTTATTCATTAGTCCTCATGATAATGATAAGTTAAAGTACTTAAACTAGATTTTTTGCTTTATTTTGAGTAACTATGCCAGTCTGAATTATTTGCCTAATCTGTAAAAGAGAACGTAAACTTGCAGCCCTAGTAGCACGGTCGCATTTTTATCGTTTATCACCATGCCTGTCACGTTCTAACAAATATGTAAGTGCGAAAGTGACGGGCATAGTGATAGTCGATAAAAATGGAACCGTGCTGAGCCCGCAGCGCATAACGCGCGATATGCTTTATGCTTTATGCGTCGTAAACGTCGTACGTAAACCAACTATGTAGTATAAATATCGCGATAAATATCGTAAATTTTGAACTTATGTAGTGGATTTAAAGAGACAATAGCGACACTCATAAAATAGCGAGTTTGTGTTTATTATAAAACTATAGTAGTTTATGTGACTGCTACATAATGCCTAATTATGTACAGTTACATACACTGCTTTATCTACACACATATTATGAACTTTCTATGATATATTTACTAACTTCATATTACAGCCGACATTGGGGCAACTCGCGGATATGAGATGGTGTCTCCGAAATATCTTTGTCGCACATTTTACACGAAACTTTTGCTATACATAGTTACTTTAAAAATAACAAATTATTTTTTACTTAAAACTGACTGAACGTCAAATGGCGGCAAATGAAACCTTTTTTCACGCATTTCACGCATCCAGAGTTTTTTTTTATTCAGAGACAAACTAGAGTCGGGGTCAATTGCCATATCGTTCGATACCAACTATACTTGGTCAACCAGATCTTGACAGTAGAAAAAGGCGGCAAATTTGAAAAATGTAGGCGCGAAGGGATATCGTCCCATAGAAAATTTGAATTTCGCGCCTTTTTTTAGTGACAAGATTTCGTTGACCAGCTATTATAGCTGGTCAACCAAATGCTATAAGTGTATACTATATTTTATTGCAACAGCCACGCCGCAGTCAGTTTGCTAGCAATTCATTTTGACATTTTGTGTTTGTAAGAAAGGGACAAAATTTAACAAAAGTTTGTCAAGTTTCATGAATAATGATCCTAACAAAATACATCACGTTTATCTAAAAGCGTTTCATGCTGTAACATCCGATAGAGCGACGGTGCCTCTTATGTTTGCGAGACGCATATTTATTCGACGACATCGTATATCTTATGTCGGGGCAATTTATCCCGACGACACAATGTATTGTCGCTACAGCAGGCTGGCCTGATTAATGTACTATGATTTTGTACTTTATTCGATAAATATACTTACAAAAAACGCTACAAGTACTTATAGAGATTCCGTTTGTTAAAACTTTGTGTGTTTGTTCGTTTCATGATATAAACTCGTCCTGCCCAATGTGATTTTTAAAGGACATTATTCCATTTTTAGCAAGTTCTGAATAAAAAGGCTGAATAGGTTGAAGTTACATTGAAAATTCTTTTTTTTTAGATAAAACGCGAACCAAAGGAAAATCAACTCTATTTTCCAAATAATTTGGTTTAAATTTCAATGGCTGAAACTGACTTAGGTGGGCAGGACGAAAATAAGGCAAAAGAGCAGACGAATGGCCTGATTGTAAGCAATTACCGTCACCCATGGACACCGGCAACACAGAGGGGTTGTGAGTCCGTTGCCGGCCTTTAAGATGGAATTACGATATTTTATTGAAGGTTTGAAGTTCTATATATGGAATGTAAATATATCTGAAAATTCACTACTATTATAAAGAATGTATTAATTTGGGTAATTTGATTTTTTATGTCAGATAGTTTCAAAAATCAGACGAAAGTCCCTTTTCGGAGTTATCTGACGTTTTTAGACATAATAATTACCCGAATATTCCTTACAAAAAGTAATTTACATAGGTAACCTTTTTACCCGTAGTAACCCGTAGTATATTAGTAGTATTATTAGTAGTATTAGTACTAGGACCAGTAGTACTTTGTCTTTATTTTAGCCTACTGTTGCACTCTCCTTTGCGCTGCGGTCTCGCGCTTTGCTCGGCGAGGATTTATCGCAGCCAACACTCGCGATTATGAAATTGTTATGAAATTATGAATTCATCACGCTACTTAATTAGTTTATGACAAAATGGCCGACGTAGTAAGCATATTCGTTTATTTTGATATACTTTGTGTTATGCATGTACTCGAATCTACTTAATTTGTCACCTGTCTTAATACTAGGGTGTTTCACTATGTAATAAATTATAATAAAAAATTGCATGCGAATGTATTCACTACTAAGGTCAACCGAGGTAAATGCGTCATTTGAAGATATCTTCGAAATGCAACATATTATAACTATTATAGCCGTCTGCATTAAAAGTTCAGTGACCACACTTCAAACTGACAGGGTTGCAATAGTTCTAAAATGTTCCGTTTAGAAGAAATCTTTAAAAGACGCATTTACCTCAAGTGACGCATTTACCTCGGTTGACCTTAAGTACTGCAACTAAGTTTAAGTTCTTGGTCTCGCATCTCAATATTGTTAGAGATTATTACCCCAATAAACATCTACAAATGCATCAAGGACTCCAGTACGCTGCACGTGATCCCGGGGACAATCGTGTTGCCGGGACAATTGGTGACGCCGGGGACAATTCGTGACGGCGGCGAAACGTGACACCATTACGTGATGCAACGTGTGCAATTGTGCAGTTTACGAATGCCGTAGATTAGCTGACGCAGACTCCGCACTGTATTGTGAAGAGTTTAAGAGGATTGGTATTCTGATTTTAGCCTATCAAAGTTTAAAACTTTCTAAGACACATATGTAATAAATGAATTAAAACAGGTCACTAACGTATTTAAAGTCGAAAACTGCACATGTTTCGCTCCATAAGTACAAGCTTTAAGAGAAGCATGCATTTAGCGAACTATAAACTAAATCACATATTTATTAAATGATCGTACCTTACGGTAACAAGTTTCTTAATCCTTACAGGCTGAATAACTAAAACTCGAATTGATCTGTTATTTTATTAACATGTCATGTGCAAAATGACGTAATATTTACGTCAGCTACACTTCAGTTCGAACTTTGTGCAATGCCATCTAATTGGTAAATGATCTATGACGGAGACGGTCCAGGGTTACCTAACCAGAGTAACCAGTGATTGTGGTCACGCTTAAACCACGTAGTGCTTGATTATCCACGTGTCTAGTTTAGACCTTGTTGTGTACAGTCGCCATCAGATATATCGCAGCGGCCAAGGTGTTCACAATATCTGAACAAGCACTCTAACGCATTGACAATAGAGGCGTGCTCAGATGTTTGTGAGCACCTTGGCCGCTCCGATATATCTGATAGCGACTGTATAAATAGATAAATTAGAGACCCTAGTGTAAATATCATAATTCAGTTTCAACGCTACGCTATGATCAGTCAAGCTTTGCTACGCCGTAGTCCCTCTATGCCGAAGCTCCTCTACGTTGCTATATAGCTAGTGCTACGAAGCTACATTCAATCAGCGGGCGCGGGTTCGATTCCGGCCGTGATTGGAGCGCGATTGGATTGTCTCGGGCTAACTGAATCACGCCCGGAGCGAGACAGATAACAATGGCGACAATTGGTGCTGTCATATCTTAAATTTGAACTTGAACCTTTTGGACGCCAATGACCGATATATACGCACCGCAGGTCCAAAGACGGATTAATCGGTCACAGACCACAGAGCAACATAGACCTACGTGCATATGCATAAAGTTCAATTTCAGTTTTGACACTTCGGTGACGTGGCGTCTGACAGCTTTCGTGTTTGACACGGCGTCGAAAAGGTTAATTTAATACCTGTCAATAGAGTTGAATTGTAAAACTGAACCGAAAGTAATTAAAGTTTCACTTATGAATGCCAAAAAAGGTTCTTCAAACAAAAACGTCACTTTTGACATTTGTTTGACACTGATGTATATATCCGATCCATATCGTCTCTATATCTAATATTTGACGTATCTTAAAGTTCGAATATGGCTGAACGTGTCACAAAAAAATCTTCGTTTTGTTTTAAATAAAGGACGACTCACGCTACACCGGGCCGGGCCGGGGCCGAGGCATCCGACATGTAATTTTCTATGATGTCTGATCAGTGATCACGTGTTGCTTTCCATAGATAATGAAGTGCTGGAAGCTCCGGCCCGGCCGCAGCCCGGTCTAGCGTGAGTCATCCTTTTTAACATTTAAGTACAATGACACGTTCGCGGGATTTAATATACTATACAAAACCAATAATCTCAGAATCATCAACAGATTTTCAATTTCTACAGTATCTCATTTAATTTTAACAAACGTCAATAACTAAGCCCGATTGCTCGCAATCTTACTCACTTAAAAACCATTTCTAAAAATATCACCTTCATAAAACATAATCTCTTGTCCGCAAAACATTTTTCTGCGTAAAATTCCTCATTCCTTAAATGCTATTCAAATTTTAACAAACGCAGGTAAAACGAAATATTCAAAAAACCAGCATAAGTGAGATCTCCGTTTGCATAGAGTTTATTAAGTTCTTGTAACCAGCTTTCACGTAAATGAAAGGAATGCAGAGTTTTGAAGGAAAAAGTAATTCTTTCGTTATAAAGACACGGGCAATGACAATAACATTCATTCGTTAGGCCTTCTTGACATTTGTAGGGATTTTTAATCCTATAAACAACTCATTCAGGGCGTAAGGAAAATGAGATGTGATATTTGCAGTTAGATTTATTGAAGTGAAAACTTCTTTAGCGGCGCTGGGCACTTTTTGAGGTGGGGAAAAATGATAAACTCGAGACAGCGTAAGGCGATCACGTGACCGTAATGGGCGTAAGGCGATCACGTGAACGTAAGCCCCGTAATTTAAATGGCATTTAAATCAATAAAGAAAAACTCAATGTTCTCAATTTGACATTTATGTTGCGGACTCCTTTTCAAGACTCTTTACCTATGTTCAAATAATTTGACGTTGTCATGGCAGTATGTAAATAAACATGTCAATGAAAAGCGGCCAAGTGCGAGTCGGACTCGGCCATGAAGGGTTCCGTATTTAGGCGATTTAAGACGTATAAAAAAAAACTACTTACTAGATCTCGTTCAAACCAATTTTCGGTGGAAGTTTACATGGTAATGTACATCATATATTTTTTTTAGTTTTATCATTCTCTTATTTTAGAAGTTACAGGGGGGGGGGGACACACATTTTACCACTTTGGAAGTGTCTCTCGCGCAAACTATTCAGTTTAGAAAAAAAATGATATTAGAAACCTCAGTATCATTTTTGAAGACCTATCCATAGATACCCCACACGTATGGGTTTGATGAAAAAAAAAATTTTGAGTTTCAGTTCGAAGTATGGGGAACCCCAAAAATGTACTATTGTTTTTTTCTAATTTTGTGTGAAAATCTTAATGCGGTTCACAGAATACATCTACTTACCAAGTTTCAACAGTATAGTTCTTATAGTTTCGGAGAAAAGTGGCTGTGACATACGGACGGACAGACAGACGGACAGACAGACAGACATGACGAATCTATAAGGGTTCCGTTTTTTGCCATTTGGCTACGGAACCCTAAAAAGTGTGATCTTATTTGAGAATGATAATAATATATAATAAATAAATAGAATACCTCCGCTAAACGTATGTATCGTGTTACCGGGCGTCGGTAACATAGTGAGGTGAGTTTTCACTTCTATCGGCACTCCCGGAGTGCAACCGTTGTTGATTTTTTTATAACTAGCTTTTGCCCGCGACTTCGTCTGCGTGGAGTTAGTAATTTGGGTAGCTTATTTTTACCCATTCTGCTTTTTAACGATTCCCCATAAAAACTTCCACCACTTTTCACCCCCTTAAAGGGTGATTTCTGGGATAGAACCTACCTTCTGTTCTTCTCCGGGACTCAAAATATCTCCATACCAAATTCCAACTAAATCGGTTCAGCGGTTTAAGCGTGAAGAGGTAACAGACAGACACACTTTCGCATTTATAATATTAGTATGGATTGCTGTATGTAAATTTCATGTTGACATGTAAAAGTGCCCTTGTGGTCTATTTGCTGAATAAATGTTGAATCTTGAAGAAAATAGAGTTAATGATGTTATGACATAGAAATCTGCTTGATGAAAATATTTTTGATATTCGATTGTGTGATTCGTTAAATATTGAACATGATATGAGCCATTTTATTTAAAACTGTAGATTTTTTTAATTGATGGATTTTTACGATTAATTAAACAGTATCACAGGTTTTTTTTTCCATTCCCTTACCATAGAAAAAAGGTAAGAAAAGGTATAGAAATTTCAGGACCCTTTTTTCCCAGGATAGAAAGTGCTCCTGATTCTGAGTAGAATTATCATAAAACTTCCCAAATCGAGAAAAAAATGTGTACTTAGAAGAACCATTAAATAAATACTGCCTTAAAACATAATTTACAAATTAAGCATTTATAATATACAGGGTATTTCCTGTAACAGGAGCAATAAATTAAACTGTAGGCTGTACTCCTCAAACTGACCAACATTTGTTCAGCAACTTTTGAAAATAACTCATGTTTTGATTTTTATTACACTTTAAAGTTTATTCTAAGTCGCAATGTATTGCAAATTTTGTTATGTTTAAAGCGTGACAAGAAACGTCAATTACACTGATGTCAGCGTACATTGAATGCAATATTTATTTTGTATGAAAAAGAGGAAGTCTAAAGGATTCATATTTTTTAAAAGTTGCTGATCAAATGTTGGTCAGTTTGCCGAGTACAGCCTTTAGTTTAATTTATTGCTCCTGTTACAGGAAGCACCCTGTATATTAAATAAAGTCTTACCTAGGTAAATTAAAGAAGTATTAAAATTCCTTTCAAAAGATTCTTGACTTTTCTAAATATTTTCCGAGTTTCAAAGTAAAATTATCAATATTAATTAACTGAAATTGATATTCCCGCGCAGTCCCTGGGGTTGTCGACGGTTTCCCGACGGAAAATTCATCTTATTTACGACGTTAGCCTTTGAGGATGACGTTAAATATTAAAAAGTTTTAAAATACCGTAACTCAACAGTACCCCTAGCGTAAATTTCATTCGATAGCGTGACGTGGCGTACGCGTTTACGTTTAGTGTCATTTTGTATGGGATTTTGAGTTTCCAAAACATCCCGCTTGGCGCGTTGTTTAAAATCCCATACAAAAATAGGCTTAACGCAAACGCGAACGCTCGTTATGCTATCGAATGAAATTTACACTAGAGGTTTTGGAGACCGATCCCGATAACACTCATTTAAACTTTCACGATTTTTACACATTCTTAAATTGTATTGTTGTAATTGTTGTTGTTGTGTTGTATTGCTGCGATTAAGTCCCGTTGTACAATTTACCGATCCTGATACTTAGCCCCGACGCAAAAAAAGCCATTTCAAAATTTCAATTAAATCGGTTCAGCGGTTTAAGCGTGAAGAGGTAACAGACAGACAGATGCACATTAATTTAATTTCATAATAATGCAATCCCGTATGTAAACATTTTTTGTCTACGAGACCCTAATATTCGAATTTAAACTGTCGTGATGATACCTACTAACATTTTAAACTGGTATCAATGTGCGCGGGGGTTCACCTCGAAGATCGGCTACGTCAGCCATCTTCGGGCGCAACGAGCGCAGAGCAAACTAGGAGTCGAAGTGGTCGCCATGGCCGAAATCGGCCGAAAGGATCATCGTCATCATCATCATCAACTTTACGGTTTAAACTCTCGTGTTATTAGTCACTCGCGCGACATGTTTCTGAGAGCCTAGGTATCCTTTCTCAAGCACTAACAGTGCTAGCCGTGTTCACGACGGCCGCGCGTCCATCGCGTACTATGTTCCGTCGCCAATATCGCCATCAAATATATCGGAGCGGCCAAAGTGTTCACAATATCTGAAGACGCCGTCTAACGGCCTGGCAATACAGGCGTGTTCAGATATTTGTGAGCGCTTTGGCCGCCAAGATATGTCGCGCGAGTGACTAAAAACGCGTGAGTTTTAACCGTAAAATTAGTTTAAAGTCCTAATAATATTCGGCATTAAAAACAAATAAAAATAAAGTGTATTTGAATAAAATAAAATGTTACTTATTTGCTTTCTCAAAGTTTTGGTTAACCAGGAAGGAAGTGCTGGCTCATTTAACAAACTCCTTAACTAAGTTATCATTATATTCTACCTTTTTGCAAACAAATAAGACTTAAATTACAATTTACGAGTCATAATCGGAATAATTACGAAAGTTCCTTCACAAAGCACCTCTAATGACACGCTGGTTTTATATGGCTACAATTTAGTATAAGTGTAAAATTTTATATTTATTATGCTTGTAAATTAAAAGTACATTATGATTTAATTTAATTTTAAGGCAAAGCAACATTTTATTAATAACTGTAACTAAATTTTACATAAAAGACTAGGTACCTAATTAAAATGGTACACGTTAACTAGTAACATATAGGCTCTAGAATATGTAATGGGGTCCCTTTGTTTCCCATAAAGTTTTAAGTCATAATGTCTGGTTTTTTCCTATTATCATTAGTCCTAAATCTGAAACCGTCAACTTTTCAGGATTTTAGTAAGGTTATCCTATAGATAGGTTAATAGGTTAGGTTAGGTTTGTTTTAAGGCAATCCTGAAAAGTGACGTGTTTCTGAACCAAATAAATTATGAGTATGACTAACGGAAATGCGGACAAACAATAATATATATTATGACTTAAAACTTTTTGGGAAACAATAGAGACCCGAATAATACCTATGAAAACCAAATGTACTTCTTATAGCCCATTGGGACGAAGAATTAAGTCAAGAAAATCATGTAGGTATTAAAGTAGTGTTTTAAACATGAACACAGTATCAACACTGGCTCAATATTCTCGGAAGACCTGCTTAAAAAACCGGCCAAGTGCGAGTCGGACTCGCGCACGGAGGGTTCCGCACCATCAACAAAAAAACAAAAAAAAAGCAAAAAACGGTCACCCATCCAAGTACTGACCCCGCCCGACGTTGTTTAACTTTGGTCAAAAATCACGTTTGTTGTATGGGAGCCCCACTTAAATCTTTATTTTATTCTGTTTTTAGTATTTGTTGTTATAGCGGCAACAGAAATACATCATCTGTGAAAATTTCAACTGTCTAGCTATCACGGTTCGTGAGATACAGCCTGGTGACAGACGGACGGACGGACGGACGGACGGACGGACGGACGGACGGACGGACGGACGGACGGACGGACAGCGGAGTCTTAGTAATAGGGTCCCGTTTTTACCCTTTGGGTACGGAACCCTAAAAACATGACCCAACTTTAGCCCGTACACAGATTATTTAATTTTTTAGTATGTGTTTATTACATGAAACCTAAGAAGACTGACAAAAATAGTATATCAAAAAGAACATCAAATCATATAAAAACAAAGAAATTCAAAATTACAATAAAAGTATAAAATAAACGTATCAAAACGGTGCGCCGTCCACAAGTACACTTACCTTTTTTTTCATTCATTCGGTATGTATACCTACTTTTATCTCTGTTACAGTTTACTTACAACTTATACGGAGTCTGTGTGAGTTGATCTAAGTATGTTCCAGCCTTATCGGTTGGCGACTTGCCAGCAACCGATGCCTTACACTAGTTTGGCAATGTACTATACAGAGTGCTTCCTGTAACAGGAGCAATAAATTAAACTGTAGGCTGTACTCCTCAAACTGACCAACATTTGTTCAGCAACTTTCGAAAATAACTCAGGTTTTGATTTTTATTACACTTTAAAGTTTATTCTAAGACGCAATGTATTGCAAATTTTGTTATGTTTAAAGCGTGACAAGCAACGTCAAACACACTGATGTCAGCGTACATTGAAGGCAATATTTATTTTGTATGAAAAAGAGGAAGTCTAAAGGATTCATAATTTTTAAAAGTTGCTGAACAAATGTTGGTCAGTTTGAGGAGTACAGCCTACAGTTTAATTTATTGCTCCTGTTACAGGAAGCACCCTGTATATAGTACTATTACATAATATATTCTACTATGTAAAGTTCACTGAGTAAGATGACAGGTAACACAGAGATTGGGGAGTTTATTTTCAAAGTTTGAGCTGGGTTTTATCGACTACAAGGGTAAAGCGAAACAGGCCAATTCTAACCCTTAACCTCTCAGTTCCCAGTGGCTCCAATATGAGTCGGAATTGTATGGATTTGAGAGGTCCTGGGAAATGAAGGGTTAATCAAATACCGGGAAATTATTTCCCACTTCATTCTAATTTACGAAATATTCTTTATCTTTTTAATGGCAGCACTCAGCGATACCAACCAATAGATTTAAAATCTTAGTAACATTTTAAATTTGAATAATGACAACACTTTTCTACTGGCCGCCATTTGTGACCATACGTCAAAGTCAATGTCACAGTTGTTGTGTGTTTTTTGCAATAACAACAGTTTTTTTAGTGTTTTGAGGTTAAGTGCGAAAAAAAATCTGGTAAGCGCATACACTGAATACTATCATAAACTAGACTTATTTTCCCTGTGTTTTCCTTGAAAAGAATTGTGATAACGATATGATTTGGCCAAGATTTTATGGTTTTAGTAAGTGGGAAATAATTTCCCATTGTTTGTTCCGTTTTACAAAAAAATGGTAAGTTTTATCAAGTGGGAAATTATGTCCCAGTGTTTGTTCTCCACCTAAATTTCAATTTGTTTCCATATATAAAAATATATACCCGTTTATCTGTTACACACACAAATCTAGCTGTGCCTTCTTTTTTCTTTTATTTATTTCTTTGATTTTCTTTTTATTTATTTCTAGTAAAGAGACATGGAATAATAATCTTTCATTTTTATTCCCAACTTCTTGTAATAAGATAATAAATAGATAATAACAATCTTTCATTTTAGGCCTGCATGTTTTTTTTTACTGTTACTAAATATCATACTTGAATTCCAAGCAAAGCCGGGGGAAGCTACTAACTAGTAAAAAGTACGTAACCGTATCGGTCAATGGGAAACTATTTCCCACTTCATTCAAAATTTTGCCATTCCGTAACGGATAACGGGAAATTATTTCCCACCGCAAAACCCCCCTTTCCCCCCCACTTAAATTATTTTTATATATTTTTTCGTAATCTACGCACCCAAATTACCTAAAAACCATTCTTAGTTTTCAAAAATCTCATAAAAAGTGTTCCGTTTGATTAAGGGCTAAACTTAGCAGGCTAGCATGACTTGACTCCATACTTAGAAACGCGCTAAATGTAGGTATAAAGTCGCGCTCAAGAACGCAAGTAATTCTGGCTGGTCAGGTAATTGCTTTAAAAGAAACAAAATAAACTCATTATCCCTATGTCCTTTATAAAGTACACTCAACCAGGAACTCAAGAAGTTTTAACAAAAAGAATCTAACTTGAAATCCCATATAACACTAAAGTTTTGTAATTACTACGTCATCCGATAACAGCTCAGTCGGATGAGCGCCCACCCACTAGATATTTTACTTTAAACCCTATTTCCTTGATAATAAGGTTTGTAACTAAAGCAACATGAGTAAGGCTCTGAAGGGTGTGAGTCTGTAATTGCATGTCAAAGGTTTTTGGAGACCCGTGTCAGGAATATGGGATTTACGCTTGAGTATTTACAAAAGAGAGTATTGGAGAGAAGAAAGCTTAGACAAAGCTACCGTGATCAACTTTTGATCTTGTTTGATGGTATAGTAAATTTAAAAAAACCGGACAAGTGCGAGTCGAACTCTCCTACCGAGGGTTCCGTATTTTTTAGGATGTGTTGTTATAGCGACAACAGAAATACATAACAACACTGGGCCCGATTCGGATTTTCAAATAGACATCTGTTAGATACTTTTTAGACATCACCAAGATACGATAACGATATGTTTAAGATCTAACCTGTCAAATTTGACATTTGCTCGATTCTGGAGATACTCTTGAACGATTTCTACAAGATATGGCTTAGAGATCCAATTCACATCAATTTTAAAACGTAACAAATATAAGAGCCTCGGTAGAGAGTACCATTTTGTACTATTTGGAGTTGAAACTCTAGGTCCATGGGGTCCCAGCGCGCATAAGTTGTTCGGAGAAATCGCGAAACGTCTGGTTGACGTCACTGGTGACCGAAGAGCTGGCGGCTACCTCGCACAACGTATCAGCATTGCGATACAGCGAGGAAATGTCGCCAGCATCCTTGGTACAATGCCTCAAGGGCCTATTTTAGATTTAAGCTAGTTTTTAATTTCTTTTAGTAATACGCTGTATATATCTTGTTTGTAAATAAATGATTATTATTCACATCTAATAGATATCTAACTCTATCTAACGTAAAAGTGACATTTGTTACCCAAATTGCGCTGCAAAAGAGAATTAGTTGAAATCTAAACTTTAACGTATCTAGAATTGATCTAGTACGTGTCGTCTCTTGTGAATATCTTGAAGTTCGAATACGGCAAACTGTCAGGTTGCCTCATCATCAGTATTTCATTGCTTTATTATAAATTCCGACTACGCTAAATTTTCATGTCAATTGCTATGTCATAATGGGATACGTATACATTTTGTCAATCTGGGAGACCGAGCTATGCTCGGAAAACATACAAAAACTCAAAAATTAGCGTTTTCCCAGAGATAAAACCTACCTAGATTGATTGTTCTCCCCCGAAAACCCCCATATAGCAAATTTCATCCAAATCGTTAGAGTTAGAGTTATAAATAAATAAACAAGAATTGCTTGTTTAAAGGTATAAGATAAGATAAGATAACATTCAAATGATTTCTAACAATAATGCCATGACATATCACTTACAAATTATCCATCAAAATTAAATCAAACAACCAATATCGATTACAAACGCCGTTCAAATTCCCATTTAACGATCACAAAAACTAATACCTCTAGTTTCCACTCGCATGGTACGTGGTTCTGACACATCACCCCCCCCCCCCTTCCGAAGATTAATTGCCGGTCCAATGGAGGGGGTAACACGGATTGCACGTGAGAGGTGATTCGCGGTATTATGTGGGTAAACATGCTGTTACAAAAATGTATACCTAAGGGGGGAAAATCGGGACTTCAATGTCTTTTTGGGGTAAAAAACGGGACCCTATTACTAAGACTTCGCTGTCCGTCCGTCCGTCCGCCCGTCCGTCCGTCCGTCTGTCATCAGGCTGTATCTCATGAACCGCGATAGTTCCGCTCTCTCTGTTGCCGCTATAACAACAAATACTAAAAATAAAATAAAATAAATATTTAAGGGGGGCTCCCATACAACAAACACGATTTTTTTTGCTCTATTTTTTGTTGATGGTGCGGAACCCTCCGTGCGCGAGTCTGACTCGCACTTGGCCGGTTTTTATTTGTATTATGCTTAGAGAAAGTGTTTAGTTTTGTTCATAGATCATCACTTGAGGCTTATATATTTTAAGTAGGTATATAAGCCTCAAGTTAAAAGTCAATGTTGACATCTATGCGTTCAATTCTGATTTTTAAGTAGGTATACTTAATAACTAAATGTCATTAAGTAAGCGTATAATAAGCAAAAAATATAAATTTAAATATATAACTGACCTTCCTTTCCAAGTTGGTTAACACCAGCTTTTAATTGCGGAGCGTGCCTTATTTAGCCTTATAAATAAAAATGCAAGTAAATTGTACCTGTTGTATAATCCCGCTGTTTCGGCCCTAGAGCACGTACCTGCAAAGAGAAACAGAATTAGCTTCGAGCGTAACAGGAATAAAGCAGCGCTGTGGCAAACAAACGGTTATCTTAATAAATAACGTGGAAAAAGATTTAGCTGGAGCAGTATTGGAGTTTAAAATATCTGATCTTGATTTTATATTACCCTAAATATCATATCATATCTGATGGCTTGCACTGTAATAGTGTGTGAGATGTATAATAGCGCTTGAGACATAAGATATAGAAAAATTACCCAATGTTAAGGTTTTTATATTGAATTTTTACATATTTTAATCGGAAACGGTTTCTAACGAAAACCTTAAAGGGGATCCTATCTCGTCGCATAATAATTTATTGTCATAATGTAATATGTTACGCATAACTCTTTTCGCATTTTTTTCAGCTGAAACAGAAAGTATTTTCGAAAATATTTTGCATAGGTTGTATAGAACAGGGTAGGTTAGGTTAGATTTCTTTTAAAAACTTTCAGAAATGTTAATAGTTTCAGTACAATAACAATTATGTGAAATGAGTTTTATGCGTAACATTATATTAGATTAGGACAATCAATTATTATGCGACCCAATATATACCCCATTAACGTGTAAAAGTTGACTCGATAAAAGAAAATCACAAAACCTTGTTAACATTATAATTAATATTGCGGAACTTAACTTAACTTACTAATTAGTACCTATTGTGATGGATCTGAAATATTATGTAAATATAAAACAGATGCTATTATTCGAGTAGCTCGGCAGGAGTTGATTCTAAAGTTATTAATCACGTTTTAAACTTATTACAGTCGCCATCAGATATATCGGAGCGGCTAAGGCGCTCACAAATATCTGAACACACCTCTACTGTCAGGGCGTTAGAGTGCGCGTTCAGATATTGTGAACACCTTGGCCGCTCCGATATATCTGATGGCGACTGTACGTTCTGCCACACAATTATTACAAACGAAAACATACTTAAATAAAACTAAACCTATGGACTAGAGTAATGTGTTACGTAAAAACAGCTGTATTTAGTCTCATTTGTACAAACCATTTATTAAACAATTTTACCGCCCTAGGCCAGAAAATGTTCAAACAAAGACTAGGGAAATTAGCTCAAAGGACTTTGCCAAGGGCCTTTACAACTCTTAATTCCTTTGTGACATTTCTGATAATTGTTATAATAACATTTCCCAGATAAAGTTAAGACATTTAGGCAATTATGAACTTAAGTCATGTTTTGAATTATAAATTATAATTATTATAAATTTGCTTCGTTTGTTTGTACTTATATTTATTTTCGATGAGTTAACACTTTGAGTGCCGGGAACCCGCTTAGCGGGTTCTCTCTTCGTAGTCGCTTCCCTCGACAAAGAGGGAAAACGGGATGTGAAAGTGAAAATGTTCAAGATGTATTTAACATATAACACCGCTCGGCAGTTTTTCTGTTTGTAGTCGCTTTCCTTTACAAAGCGGAAAAAACGCTGGCGTGAATATGTTAAAGAAAATGCACACATTGGCAATGTGTATTAACTGTATATCACATACGAGTATTTAGAACAGTAAAGTAAGGCATATATTATTAACAGCCACTTCGTTTAGCGAAGCGGGCCGAAAGTTGAATCTTTCCAACCGAATATTTTTTGACAAAAATAATTATTATGTCAGTTCCAAATGATTTATTTTCTTATATTCAGGCGTTAGCTTTAAATAAACCGCGGCAATATATATTAAGGGTAAAGCGAGGTTTACGTTAACAAATCGTTTAATATCGTAACCATATTGTAACTCTTGGTTATTGCGCTCTCGTGTTAGCTGGCGGGTGCGGACATAAGTCCTCCTTTATTTATTGCACAAGCGGTGGAGAATATAGTCTCTCAACGACCAGTGTAACGAAAACTCTTGTTTCTAAACAATGATGCAGTATAGGTATATGACGAAAACGTGAGAAAACCGAACTAATCCCAATAAGGCCTAGTTTACCCTCTGGGTTGGAAGGTCAGATGGCAGTCGCTTTCGTAAAAACTAGTGACCACGCCAATTCCTGGTATTCGTTGCCTAACGGACCCCAGGCTCCCTTACCATCCTTGGCAAAAATGCCGGGACAACGCGAGGAAGAAGAAGCACTATATGACGAATATAAATTTATATAACGTACTTTTTTGATATTTAACTTTCGTGAGACATATTTTCAAACTGTTTATACGACAACGGTTTCACGCCTCAACGGTCTCGAGCCTGAGGAAGGACCCCCGAAGGGCCCGAAACATGTCGCCAATAGCGACTAAAAATTCTAGTGAGTGAAACTGTTGTCGTATAAACAGTACTTTTTTCATAATATGAATGATTATTTTAATGCTATGTGTTATGTTGTTGTATGCACAACATCACTGGTAGAAATAAGTACTTATAAAGGACAAAGTGAGAGAAAAAACACTTAGAGACGTATATTACCTTATAATAACGCAACGTTATTATAAGGTAATATACGTAATTTAACTATTAGAAAGCGCACTTAACTACTAATATCTGGGATACCGAGCTTTGCTCGGAAAACATATAAAAACTCAAAAATGCGCGTTTTTCCAGAGATATAAGACCTAGCTAGATCGATTTTACGCTCCCGAAAACGCCCCTATATAGCAAATTTCATCGAAATCGTTAGAGCCGTTTCCGATATCCCCGAAATATATATAGTATATGCATATATGCATACAAGAATTGCTCCTTTAAAGGTATAAGATTTATAAGTTCCACATCCAGCTACTCGCTTTCTCGTGAAGCAATCATAATGACTCCCTGAGTGATGGCGACGTCTAATGAGTTGCAAGGATTTATTACGAGTTAAGGTGACATTCCATTTCCAACCGCAGCTGCACTACTGTTCATTTTACTATGGAAATTGGAAATTGACAGTAACAGCGACGCGTTCAGTACCAGTAGTGCAGCTGCGGTCAGAAATGGAATGTTACCCTTAGAGCGAGACAATTTTTAACGCGAGTTTTAACGTGCAGTGGGTACAACCAGCCGAGCAGAGTTTTTTAAAAATCTAAGCGCTTTTTTAGATTACATTAGGACTGCCAAAATACGAATAACAATTCATAACAATGATGTCCGTGATCCCGGGCACGCACTGCCGTCCGGTCAGTGCTCGGCGAGTTGCGTTCGGAGTGGGAAATTTTATATTATTATTTATTTTAACCGTATAGTACCTATACCTATACATAAACAAACACAAACATTACTGGAACAGATTCCTTATAAGTGATTAGTTTACCTTTATGCTTACATACTATTTTTTGGGTGTTTATTGTGATTTCTACCTGTCGTATGTACTATAGTTGAGGTCACAAATATCACACGACTCACGACCTTTTTTTGTCAGTTTCTTAGAGGCGTGAAAATATTCTTGAAACGTTGGCTTGTAAAGATACTTGTGAACTCGACTGTAATCAGCAGCAATAGTTGCTAAGCGGGCGAGGTGTTCTAAATGATCTTGACGCGAATTTGTTAAGAGAATAAGAGCGCGTCAAGGTAATTTTGAACACCTCGCCCGCTTAGCAACTTCTGCTGCTGACTGTACAATAAAGTGTTTACATACATACATTTACGCCACTGCAAAATTTATCGTTACGCTCACAAATCGCCGTACGAGTAAAGCACCGGTTACACCGCTGACGCACGACGAATGAGCCCCGACAACCATTAGTATTGCTTACTGGGCTTAACCCCTCACGTGCCGGGTTAACTCTAAATATACGCTCCGTTTACATATTATAAAGTCTTATATTTGGCTATGTGCGAGTTTTATATGTAAGTAGGTAGGTTATCAATTATGATAAAAGAAAAAAAAATAATAATTTTTTTTGTAAAACTTACGGGGTTAGAAAGTACAAAATAATATTTACCTTAACACAATAAGTGCTAGAAACCCCCTCGGCAGGTTTTCTGTTGGTAGTCGCTTTCCTCTACAAAGAAGGAAAACGCTGGGACCAGCAATGAGCGTAGCGCTATGACAAGGTTGGCAGTGAATGTATTACTGATAAGTGATAAGTTTTTAAAGCGTTGTAAACACATTGTATAAATAAATCTCGACTCACTTTTTCTTTACCACCCTTTGTCTTAAATTTACCACAATCAGTCTGTCCATAATGTCAAAGAGAATTTGAAATAGATGCGGAGAATCTTTTCGAGCGATGGCGCCATAACCTTTGGCCTACTGTCGAGAAGATGGCGTGAGTTTCAATATTTACAAATTAACACATATCAGTGAAAGAATAAGGTCATCAAAGAATCGAAGTCAAATATCAGTGGAGTTGGAGGCATCCATAGGCTACGGTGACTGCTTACCATCAGGCGGCCCGTATGCTTGTTTGCCACCGATGTGGTATAAAAAAAATGTCGTACTAACAGTTTTAATCTTCTGTCGAAAGATGGCAGTAAATGTACTGTGGCTACATAAATAATTTACCATGACAGTTACTGTATTCTGTATGTAACTCTCTATACACTCAATATTCTCTTTGGTAATGTCATAGAGAAAAAAATACATAGATTTCTCACTCCAGTTTTAGTACCAAAAAGACTATTAGCATCTAGCATCGAGTAGCGGAACTATCAGTACTGCTACTTGACAATAGATGTAGCACCGACCCGAAAGTCTTATCTCAACAGCATAAGACTTTCCGGTCGGTGCTACATCTATTGTCAAGTAGCAGTACTGATAGTTCCGCTACTCGATGCTAGATATAGACACTGAAATTAATAATCTAACTGTAACTGTAACTGTGAGCACTCTTGTCTTACTATATTTCTCTATGGTAATGTGGATGTGCAGGGCATGTGGACTCTGGGGCCGAGGACGGCAGACAAATGCAGTCATTTATATTTCTTACCACAACTAAGCTTTAGAACTTATGGTGTTGTGTTACGTAACTTGGAGTAAGCTGAGGGCTTGAGGAAATACGGTTTTTTATACCACATCAGTGGCAAACATGCATACGGCCCGCCTGATAGTACGCGGTTACCGTAGTCTATGGATGCCTGCAACTCTAGGCGTTACAAGCGCGTTGCCGACCCTTTAAAATCTTGTACACTCCTGTTCGAAGAACCCTATATTGTAGTCCCTCGAGAAATCCTTGATCCTCGGTAGCTCATTCCCCAGCCTGACGACTCCCTTTTCTCATTCATTCATTCAGCGGTACTGTATAAGCTTTTGGGAAACACTTGTACTCGTTTGCAATTCTTAACCCGTGGAGCGCCCTACCAAGACACGTGTGCTAGTAACTAGTATAGGAGTTTCATACTACGGTAATTCTGGGGCGCTCCACGGGTTAATTGACCGAGCGAGTGCGAATTTACGAACACAAACTGTCTCCATTTTAATTTGGGCAAAAATTTTATATTTAACTGTTCTCTTCTACAGGTCGAACTACTTGACTGATTCTTGTGAAATTTGATGACCAGGTTCGTTATAATTTTTTTTTTGTTGGTTCAGTTTTTCAGAACTATTCAAAATGGCAGAACCATAAATAGTTCTGCCATTTTGAAAAGTGAGCTGTATACATATATGGCTCATGAGGTATATGTACAGCTCACAGAGCCATTAGTGAATAACATTAACGACCTAAAAGCTACCACTAACAAGCTCCTATATTCGCAATCATCCACCAACCTATAACATTAACTAAAAATAATAATTAAAAACATTTTATTTCCTTAAAAAGTTTTCCTCAATTTCATTCAAAACTAAATCTTATGCCGTTCGTATAAAGTTTATATTAATATAAAGTACGTTAGCAAAATAGCCCAAAGCAAAACGGCATGAAACATGTTACTCGTTAAAGGAAATGGATAAACAACTTCACATTCGCTTCCATTTTTAAACGAAAACATTTTTTATTTTATTTTATTCAAAGCTGTAGTATTACCTATAGTTGAATCCAATCAAAATACTGTTTATACTGCAATAATATTCCTTAGTCAATAACAAATATATTACAAACGTATCATGCCATTAAAAATAACGAACACATTATACACTATATTTTCAAAAGTAGCAAAACATACAAGAACGAAACATAATATCTACACAAAAGCATATACGAAACGCTCATAGCCTCTAGTTATGCCAAGAATCCAGACACGCTGTATACTTTTAAATTTCTCCACTTTTGAAACAGATATTCTTCAGTTGAAATATGCAGATGTAACATCGCATTTACATTGAATATGTGTGTGACGTACAATAGTATGTAATATGTATGTGCATATTTTTGTAGTAACTTACACTTGAAAAGGATTCTTTTTAAAGTATGTGCTTGTCGGTAATGGAATGAGAGTTCTAAACAAGGAAAATAAAATAAAGCTGTAAGTGTGTTTTAAGTAAGTAGAAAAAAGGTAAATGATAATATTTATAACAGAATCCTTAGTGTAAATTTCATTCGATCCCATTCGAATCCCATACAAACTGACACTTAACGCAAACGCGTACGTCACGTCACGATATCGAATGAAAATTACACTAGGGGTAGGTACAGTATTATTTTTGAAATAGAAAACCAAAACTACTAATACTTATACCTACATTGATTGAAGCGAAAAAAGCGCGCCAATCAATCAAGACGATCGTTAAAATCCTATCAAAACCAGTTCAAACCATTACAAGATGGTAAATCTGAACCGGATTTAGGTATGGTAACTTTAACCGATTTCTTTAATTATACGATATCTATTTAGAACTATATAGGTACTTGACTTTAATCCTACTAATAATGCCGGTGAAAAGTGACCAATCATCTACATTATCGAATTATCAAATCAATTAAATTTCCCAATAGAATCCGTTTCACCGCTCGCTGTCCTCATAAATAACAGGAATGAATAGGAACAAACGAGCAATGTACGTCGGACAATGCGATCGGTCAGAACGGTAATGAGGTGGAAAGATTTATTAAGGTTTGGGTTAAATTAAATGGATACTTATTAGTTCTGTTTGAAGTACGAAAACAGGCTAAGAGCGTTTTCACATTACCCGATCCGAGGCCCGTTTCTCAAAAGCTTGTAACTTGTAATACAAGCGGATGTCACTTTTTGACAGCTTTTGTTAGACTACGACTTCCACTTGTATTACAAGTTACAAGCTTTTGTGAAACGCGCCCCCGATATCATATCAGATGGAAGTAAAATATATTCTTTATTGTGTACATATATGTGTTTATCGGTATCTATTTATTCATCTAAGAAATCATTTTTACTTAAAAACGATGGAAATTTATGTCACAGGGCACTCTGTCACAATTGTCGTTCTCATACGCGTTTATTAGGCTCTCATTAGGCATTATCATCACTTTCCTCGCATTGTCCCGGTATTTTGCCACGGCTCATGGGAGCCTGGGGTCCGCTTGGCAACTAATCCCAGGAATTGGCGTGGGTACTAGTTTATTAGGCTCTCATTAGGCATTATTATCATCTTCCTCGCGTTGTCCCGGCATTTTGCCATGGCTCATGGGAGTCATGGGAGCCTGGGGTCCGCTTGGCAACTAATCCCAGGAATTGGCGTGGGCTCTAGTTTATTAGGCTCTCATTAGTCGAAATTCGATATCGGATTGGCGCTTCCGATAATTTCAGTCATGTCGGACGGCATCAGCTGTCGGACCGATAATTTTTGCTGTGCCCCAGCACGAACGGCGCGAAGCAGGAACGGCGCGCCCCAGTAGGTACACCTTTAAGGCCTGTGCACACCGGCTGCGTGTGCGTGACGTGCACTGTTAGATCTTGGAGCCGCACACGCACACGTCACGCAAGCGGTGTGCCGTCTCTCATAAGGATCTTATACTACAACGCCGCACGCGCACGTGCACGTCACGCAGCCGGTGTGCACAGACCTTTAGCCCGACATTGCATAAAGGATCCTACGTCCGATATCGGACTGGACAATGTGCAATGTGAAAATCTTCTAAAGCTCGAGGGATAGTCCTGTATAATCAGAATCACTATATACGAGTATTTACACAAAAGGGCAAGAAATAGAACAGGAGTTGTTATATATTATCGGAAGGGACTATATAAAGGACATAATATCTTGCGGTGAAATGGGTAGGAAGATCGTAAATTTTGTCTCGGTAAAGTGGAAATTAGGTCGTTGGGAAAAGCAAGCAATTTTGGCAAGTTTGGTGAAGGGAGTAGAAAGTATGTTGGATGAAATAATGTTGCCATGAAATCTACCTTCTTAAACAACATTATTAGGATTAAAACTCATTAAATTAGTTGTCAAGCGGACCCCAGGCTCCCATGAGCCGTGGAAAAATGCCGGGATAACGCGAGGAAGAAGAAAAAGATTATGATTAAAACTCACCATGGAACAACATAGCTTTAACTATAATATTTAAAACTTTTGCGATTTGAACACATATCGGACGGGTCTATCGAGAAATTTATTTTATTACCTTTATTTACCGACGTTTCGACACAGACGTTTCACTGGTCGTGGTCGCGGCTATAACTGATGTCCCAGCAAAATGTCAAAACAGAGATTTGTGCAACTACTCGACGAAAAGTGTAAAAGTGTGTCGAAACGTCAGTAAATAAAGCTAATAAAATATGCGATAAGATAAAGAGATAAGATTAGAGATAAGATAAGCTGAGTCACAGTCACAGCGAAGCAATACTATTACCTTAGCACCTTTGCATACAAACTTCTACGCAGGACGGGTACAGTCGCCAGCAGATATATCGGAGCAACCAAGGTTCTCACAAATATCTCAACATTACACACCTATATTGTCAAGGAGTTAAAGTGCGTGTTCAGATATTTTTGAGCACTTCGGCCGCGCCGATATATCTGATGACGACCGTACCTTTTCTCAGCAGCTGACTGTACAATACCGATCTGTGTCTGTATCAAAAGTGACGTTTTTTGCACAAATTAACTCACATTTATAGAACGGTCTATCGCGTAATTTATTTTATGACCATTACTTACCGACGTTTCGACACAGGTTTCACTGGTCGTGGTGATGTTTTATTGGTTAAAGAAATGTCACTTTTTACATTTACAGATCGGTATCGTACCGTACTTCTATAAGCATTGTTCGAATCGGGTCGTTCGTCTGTTCTGAGAGGCACGTCAATCACCAAAACGATCGTCAAGGTCGTATCAAAACCAGTTCGAAACCGTAACAAATGGTGAAATTAAAATCGGCCTCTGTTCCGTTTTACCAATACATTGTATATTTGCATCTGTAGCGCCCGTCCGATACTATTCAATTTAGGATGCAGCGTTGATACAATAAGGAGCTGTTAGGTTCAGAGACAGGTGGATTGAATTCTGTGGCGATTTAAAGGCAATTTGTAAGTTCTTGGGTTTCCTTTTTAGGGTTCCGTACCTCAAAAGGAAAAAACGGAACCCTTATAGGGTCACTCGTGCGTCTGTTTGTCTGTCTGTCCGACCATTCTCACCCTTTATCTCCGAAACTGGGTCTGCAATTTTGAAAAAAATACATAAAATAGTTCTTTACCAAAAGATGACAGGAAAACCTGTCCGACCATTCTCCCCCTTTATCTCCGAAACTACTTGGTCTACAATTTTGAAAAAAATACATAAAATAGTTCTTTACCTATAGATGACAGGAATGTGCAATCAAGCGTGAGTCGGACTTATTACTTAATTTTTGACCCGACCCCTACGGTTTTTTCAAAGATTCACGTTCCACATAAAAAAAAAATACATTATAAAAATTGGGTTATGAACTGAACCCTTAGAATGCGAGTCCGACTCGCACTTGACCGGTTTTTTCTAAACACATTGATAAGTACAATATACCTACTTAATTAACTGAAAAGAGGTTCTCGGAGTATTCGAAAAGAGAAATAGAAAACTCTCCGGATCACATTATTATGTTAATAGTTTCTTATCTTACGGTCATTCCACGATTTCTTTATATAAGTCGACTTCTAGGTTCATCTTCTTCCTCATTGACCATTTTCCCATTTACTTGGGGTCAGCCTTTCTTGTCCTTTCCCTCCATAATACACGATTTGTGGCTATTTCAGCGTCTGTATTAACATCTTTCATGTCTTTTTCGACTTACGTCAGCCAAGTTGACTTCTAGATTCTTTGTATAAAACAATAGTTACTTAGGTACATAGTTACAAGTCCGGACGATGTCAGACTCAACTTTGAATATAATATAAAATAGCGTCCCGCCCCGGTTTCGCACGGGTTAACAAATTATACATAAACCTTCCTCTTGAATCACTCTATCTATTAAAAGAAACCGCATCAAAATCCGTTGCGTATTTTAAAGATCTAAGCATACATAGGGACAGACAGAAAGCGAGAAGCGACTTTGTTTTATAGGTACTATGTAAGTGATTTCTTCTCAAAAATTCTTATGTTTCAATTTATACCCTCGATTAGATATTTTATATATCTAATAATTATTCCATCATTCGAAGTAAACATCGCGCCAATAAATTTAAAGATAAGCAGGAAAACTCCAGCGATGAAAATTAAGCCAAGTTTTAAATTAACCAAGCCCCATAACTCAAATGACGAGTAATTTTAACAAAGACGTATTTCGTCCATGATTCTAACGGAAATTTAAACCTTAAGTCGTGATAAATAAGGTGTAGTTAGGAACAGCAACGAAATATGAGAGAGCCATTTTGATAAGATACGCCTAAGATGAGGAAGTGCTTCCTGTGGCCCGCAGAGGATTGGTCAATGACTGAGTGAGCTTGAAGCGACGATTTTAGTACCGTGTCCAAGAGTGTTTGTGGTTGGTACCCAACCTTCTCGTATTTAATAAAGTATGTTTTTAGCAAATTGCTTTTAATAAAATCCAACAGCTTCAACTTCAACATTATCAACAACTCAAAGATAACACGTTTTTGCAGTAGAATACGTTTTCTAACAATGTTTTCTTTAGAAACACCAACCGTTAAAAGCATTTAATCTCCACACGAAACAAAAACATCCAATAGTTAAGCTATCTCCTTTACCAGACAGACACGAAATTGAACAGAACACAAAATACTTAAAATAAGAAATCCAGCCATTTCTTGTAAACCAACAAAATGTTTCACTAAACAAAGACCCGAAGGGTTAGCAAACGTTTAAAATGCAACGCGTTTAGAATAAAACATGCAACAAGACACAATCGTGGAACAACCCTAATAGATGGAGAGCTGGCATCGGAAAATGGTGGCCACTTTATGAATGAATTCATTGATAATGTGGGTGTCCATGCAATGCATGTATAGCGAGCGGCAAAGTTGCATGACACCCTATGTAATAATGAGAGCAATGCCAACGAAACATGACAGTTTGCTTGCTATAACTAAACCTATTACCAAATCAGGGCCTCTGGCAGCTGTTCATCGGGGGCGTTCAGATTTTTCCAGTTGGAATACCATTTACTTTGTAAAAAGGAATGCCAAAGTACAATAAGTCCAGAAGTTGTGTTATTAGTTGTCTTATCTAAAGGATTGGTCTTATATCTTATCAGAAACGTATGGCGGTGTTATATTCAAATTAAATACATAATTCCCCTAAATTATACACCAAACTCAGAACACTACATTTTGCATTCTGTCTTGTGTAATTGTTATCATTATCATAACATTGTACCATTTTACGGTGCTAGCTCTCTGATTAGAATAAAACCTAGAGCAAGACACACAATACTCGAACCTTAACAAAAAACAGACTATTCTATTTGCAATGCTGTCTGCGAATCCAATATCTCCAATCCATTCAAACTTCCACCCTATTCACTGGTATTGTGGTCTACTTTTGAAAAGCATCCACCAGAACGCTGGGAAGCTGCCTTTCACTGCCAGTTTGCTTCCATTTTTGTGTGCGCAAAGGATTTTGCACTTTGTTAAAGAGTCTGAGGGTGCATTTCTGGTTTGCAGAACGCCGGGGAATCAATATGGTAAAGAGGATTGCCGACGCAGCGGTCGAGTGCAAATATTTCATGCAGGTCATAACGAATGTACATAGGTCCTGGCTAAAAGGGTTTAGGAAAATATTTGTTGACATCTAGGGTGACTGCTATAGTTATTAGCCCCTTCATAATAATTGGCTACTATTAACAATAAGACTTCTATTTAATTGCCTTGTTTCGTTCTGTCTTACCATGGAGTGGCCAATTAAGTACTACGGTTTTATTCCTATCTCGTTTTCTGGGCTCCGACAAAGTGAAAGTAAAAATAAAAACCCGAAAAATAAAAAAATAACTATTTTTGTTTTAAAAGACTCTTTTTTTAAGCGGCTACTTTTATAACTAATCCTACAGATGCTTGTTCATCATGAGTACTTAAATTTTGATGTTAACTTTAAATACAAGGATAAAGTAAATAATTTAATACTTCTGTCAAAATTAAAGAACGTTATTATTCACAGCCATCCAACTAATTATTATTTAAGTTCCAAAGAATAAAAACAAAATATTTCTACAAATTTGCAGAGTAGTAATTAAAAAAGTTAACCGTTGAGTTAAGAGGTCTAATTGAAGTGCCAGTCGTTAAGCAAAAAATTTACTAAGAACAACTTAAATCATGAAATTAAGAGCTGGGTGCTTGGAAAATAGTTGTAGTGGAATTATTTTACAGATACCTAGTTACTTGAAGGACTGAGGAAAGAAAAACACGAAAATCTTTTAGGATTACTAAGGGCCTCTTGCACCAATTACTAACCCGGGGTTAACCGGTTAAATCTGGAGTTATCATATCATGATTACCAGTACGGTTTGACACTGGGTTACTGGTTTAACCGGTTAACTAGCGGGTACAACCGGTTAACACTTGTTTTGTCGACATTTCTTTAATATTAAACAAAATACTTGATATCTTTGGATAGAGCACAAACAAACCAAACTAAATTTATTTAACGTTAAGATTCTTTGTAACCATTATTACCATTAAGTGTTACGTGGAATAAAATTCTAAAAATAAAAATGTCAGCAAAACAAACCATAAAACACGGAATATTCCTTAATAAATAAAGCCTGACCATAAACATAATTATCACGCGCCATGTTGCAGAATATCACTGAAACAATTTTTCTAATACTACATAATATAGAAATTGAACTGTCACCCTATAGGTACCTACATTAGAATAACAGCGCCCTTTTGACAATGATCACATGTTACTGAATCAATATTCGGTTCGAAGACAATTCTTCGGTTACCGCGATAGTTACTCATGAAATAAGTGGTCAACGGGTGACCACGAACGCTGTAAAGGGTTCGAAACGTCGGGATGTAGTATAAATTCAACATACGCGATATAATCCGTTTTAATACTGTTATTTCATATATTACTGAGCCTAAAGCTGTGACGAGTGGCGAATGACAGGGGAGGCCTTTGCCCAGCAGTGGGACACAATATTGGTAAAAAAAAAAACAATATTACTGGTCAGACTATGCAATTTCTTTTAAAGTCCTCTGAAAATACCTCAGTCTGCAAAACAGCGTGGTGGAAAAATAAAACGTAGAAAGAAACATTTCAAATTGGCAGGAACCTCACAGAATTGAATCCTGTCTTCGGACCTAACCGCATCTTATTGGATCGCGGCTGCAAGCCAAATTGAATTTTAGCGGGGAACGGAGAAGATGCAAATTGCAGTAAACGACGGATTGGCGTAGCCGTAGACTGATCTGTTTTGAAATGACGTTTCTGACACCGAATGCATACAAAAATGTGGGATTCTTGTGCATTTTCTAACTCATTTTGAATTAATTTAGGTATTTTTGTTATATTAACAAAAAAATATGACGGCTACATCGGCCCTTTGAGTATTGCCTGACGCTAAAGTAATTAGTCTAACCCCTACATCATCTTTAAACCATCTCCAGACGTGCTCCGTGCCACAAGACTGCTTAAATTCCAACTTTTCCTCATAAAACCCACAACCCGCCGAACTCATAAAAAGCCAAAACAAAAACCGGGATCTAAAACTCCGGATAAGCGGACGAGGACGCCATGATTTATACCGCGATAAGACCCGGATATACCCGGGTACACCCGGATGTGGCTGGATATACCCGGAGGCATTGGAAGCGCGAATTATGTTGGACCGATTTTGGAGATTGGACGCATTTGAACGGTTTTGGGTGTAAAAAGGGGGGATAATGATCTTGTAATTAGTAAATATCGATTAAAATGAAATGTCAGGAACCACCAACACTGTTTTGCACTGGTATTCAGAGTTTGAAAACTATTATCAAAATATTATATAGATAAATATATGATACGATTTTTCGTGCTAATTTGTGTTGTGTCGAATTGTCGAGGTCGTGTCATGCGGCCTAGCCGAGATAACGATCGTTTGCGCTTCGCCATCGAATCGCTTTGTCTCTCTATCACTCATCTATATTAATGCGACAGTGACAGTTGCGTTTCGTTCGATACGTAGCGTTAGCGATTGGCATGTTGTCTACGGGGCCAGGGCAACAAAGTCTGAACTTTAAACTTTGAACCAGCTTCCATATACACCTAGACCTACACGTACTACTGCCCCACTACGCGTAACAAAGCATACTCGATAACTTATAAAATTGCTTATTGCATAATTAATATTTAATATGATATTAACTTAATTATATCTAAGTCTGGTACTCGTTTACTTTGTTAGAAATTCTTATACATAGATATCTTATACAACTTCTACTCGCTAAATGTTTTCAATTTAACAACTTTTAACATCGAAAACTAACGTACCACACATTAATATATTTTACGTAAAAGATAACTCATATGTACGTAAACCATCATTGTAAGAATAGGTACCTAAGTATAAGCACGTAAACCAAATAATATCCAAATCACAGCTGTATCAACATGACATGATAATATAAATTTGATTGCTTGCGAATTATCTTCACGCTTTAAGTTTAGAGCTCTAAACCGACAGAACTTCCATCATTTTACATACAACTACGTATCGTGGGGCTATCATAACTTAGGCCGGCTAACTTTGACTTCGATACTGAAACTGACCTAAGACACTGGACATACATAACCGGGTATTATCTAGACGGTATTCAAAAGCCAATTTATACTCGGCTTAGAGCTCATCTCTAAGTTCTAACTTGATTCTAGGCTCAAGGCGGATACGTCATAGTCAGAAATCGTATGTAGGTGACCGATCGTCAAATCCGCCAGATCATGAAATTCCTAGGCATATTATGAAACGCTGCCATTTCATGATATGCCTAAGATCCTGGAGTATCTATAGGAGTAGATCGATGTGAGCAGAGTACATGCGCAAAACAAAGGTCTCCATTTCAGCAAAAATGCTTTCGTATAACTATGCCTGAACAGATGTTTTCCTCCACAGCTTGCATTCCTCAACTGATGCTCGTGATTTTTTTTTAAATTGAAATTGAAATTGAAATCATTTATTTCGAACAAAAGTCCATATTGTGTTAGTAACATAAATACTAATTCTTAAAGCTAGGGTTAGTACAAACTAAAAGTTCGGTAATTATATATTGTTTTGACGATTCAGCTTTTGAATATATTCTTTTTAAAAATGGTTTCTGATGTCTACACTCTACAGAACCATTGGTTTAAGCGTAACAACTATCAACTATGAGAGACCAGAGATAAACTGGCTCGTTTACAGCGAATGTCTTTATGAACACCAGCCAGCCTATTATGGATAGCTTTATCCATCTTTATCCACGTGATAAAATAACTGTCACTGTTTAACACCGTGGGAAAGAAAGTGACGGACACCGTTTTATCACGCTGTCACGTAGACAAGAACGACCATCATATCCGTACAGAGCTCTCGGTCTTGCAATTAATCTTAAAGTTCTTGGGCCAATTTCAGCCATGTCCGAGTCTTCAAGCGTGGCCCGGATATGAGGTGGGATTTGGGTCATCGCGAATTGATTGGAGTTTAAAGTTTCTTGTGAGTTGGGATCATTATTATTATTAAATTGTACAACGGGACTTAATCGCGTGTTTAAGTTTTAAGATTTACCTCCGACGTTTCCAGGGGGGGCGTTGTCCTCGTGGTTTCGGAGAAGACTGGCTAAAGTTATCATTATGTTTTATGTCTGTAATCAGTCACATAAAGTAAACTAAATATAAGAAATATTTGTGTTATGTACTTGAAAACTAAGTTAAGTACTTACTTACAAATAAAAACTATTTAAGTAGGATTTCACTATATCAGCAAACTATTCATGTTGGAGCGAATCTGTAACCGAATCTATCGGTGTTTTTAACCATTTTAGTCACGTATTAGCATACCTATACATCTTCTTGTTATTATTTTACAATATATTGTTTCACGAGGAGTTAAAAATCTCTTTCTTTCTTACGTAAGCTACTAGGTTTTCTCTTTCAGATAATAATTGACAGTGCCACATCCGGGTATTCGGCTTCGCAGCATAACCGGGCTTTATTACCGATCCCGCCGCTATAACCAGATATCCGGCAAATCGATTGCAAAATGAGGTTATACATAACCAATATTATTTCCTGGAGACATTAGGGTATTTACGGCGAGTGACATAAGATCAATATGGCTAAGTGTGACTGCGGGGTAAGTGATTCAAGTTTTAAAATATTCTTTTTTTAAGTAGGCCTTATAGTGTGGCTGGCTTTCACTTTGAGGACATCGGCGCGACGTGCGAATCGCACCCATTGTGATAACCACCTAAACTGTAATTGCACTCGTCGATGAAAGTATTGAAACTTTAAACTCTCGCGTTTTGTACACATATTTAATTACACAAACGGGTCTACCGCGATATAATTTCATTGTTTTTACCTTTAATTCCGACCTTTCAGCTGACACACACACAGCTGAAACACAACAAACAACTCAGTGGTGCAACTCAGCTGAGACGTCGGAATTAAAGGTAAAAACAATGAAATTATATCGCGGTAGACACGTTTGTGTAATTAAATATGTGAAAGTATTGAAGTTAAGTGTTAATCTAAGATATAACCAGCCTTTTTAGTGTCAATCCGCTGGTCAAAGCCTAGGGTTCAGTACCCTAAGGGTAAAAACGGGACCCTATTATTACGGAACTCCAAAAAGTAGCTTTTTAGTGCGAAAACCAACCACGAAGTGAATGGCATCAAATGGATTTCTCGTCACAAGTGTTTGTATAAAAACGTGACAGACGCCCGAGGGCCTACCGCGAACCAAGTTCGACGTGTTGCCTCTCTGTCGCACTTGTTAATCCGTACGTAAGTGTGACAGGGAGGCAACACGCCGAACGTAGTTTACGGTAGGCCCCCTGAGACTGACTTGGATAATTCGTTGCTTGTCAATCGGGTCACGTATTAAGCGAATTGTGGGGAAAAGACAAAAAACAGAGTGTGAGCAGTGTGGGTGGCGGAAAACAAGCATACGGCTCGGCTGTTAGCAGGTGAACACAGCCTATGGACGCTCACAACTCCAGCTGTGCCACAAGTGCGTTGCAAATCGTATAAGACAAGTGTATAAGAATTTACTGTCGTGACAGGTTAAGGGGACAGGTAAAATTATACTAGCGACCCACCCCGGCTTCGCACGGGTTAACAAATTATACATAAACCTTCCTCTTAAATCACTCTATCAATTAAAAAAACGTATCAAAATCCGTTGCGTAGTTTCAAAGATCTATGCTTACATAGGGACAGACAGCGGGAAGCGACTTTGTTTTATACTATGTGAACAAAATGCACTGCACAGAGTCGTCGGGCGGCAAGCCAAGCGATTCGAAATGACGGTTTGACATGTTTTCACTAAGATTCCTTTAGAATTTCCCTCAAAACCTAAGGCATTATACCCAGGCATTGGATCGTAACGAGCTCCTACCGAATCGAACCGGTCCACGCCTACAAAGGCGTTTCACGCGAATGTTACTCAAAAAACCCTTTATTTGCTCCAGAATCATCCATTACAAACGGACGTATATTGTTAGTTGCAGCACGGCATTTACGCCTTTCTTATTCTTTGTTTATCTAACATTAAAGAGGTTAAAATAGCGTAGCATTGCTTAAGATAGGGCGTTTTGTAGTTGAGAAAGGTAGGAGAATAAAATAAATTGCTCGCGTTCCGTCACACAGACGTGGATGTAATTGAAAAATAAACCTTCGCTTACGCTTTGGATCAAATATTCAGAGCGTCATCAGAATGAAACGTCAACGCGTTTTGCCGTAATAATGATTGCGGAAGGGTGCCTTGAGCAACCCCCGGTTTTAGAATTTTACACGTTTACTTACTGCAAAACGGTAATATTACGATACAAGTGCGAAAAGTAGGAAATTCGCAACGAGTGGCGATAAATTAAAACACGATCGAGTGTTTTTAATCGACACGAGTTGCGAATTACTTTTTCGCATGTGTATTGTAGATCGTTTTACAGTACATATGGCCTTTTAAATTTTCGACATACGCACGTATAGTGCTAGTTACCGCACTAGGGCGGTAAAGTAAGCACCATAATTATGTACTGTAAAAGTACCTATTCTACAATTGAGTTGCAGGTAAAGTCGTATAAAATTTAGACTTTTCTTAAAAATACACTTGTGTAATTAGGACGATGAAAGTTGTGCAGAATAGAGAGCCTTGGTGCACAAAACAATGACCTCATATAGTCGGCACGGCCGTGCTTGGCTAGCCCCCCAGACACGTGTCAAGTGTGAAAGTTTTAAGACAGAACAGGCAATACATAGAATGGCCAGCCTCATTCTAGTCTAGTTGCCGACTGGCTCAAACAAAAGCACAGACGTCTGCTAGATACTCCGACGGAACTGAACCGACGTTAACTGCGAACTAGGACAGTACCACAATGATCTGACTAGAAGAAATTGAATATTATCGACATACGATCTCTGTTCTGTAAAAGGAATATACGCCTTGGTACAAGTAGATAAAGTTGGTTTTAAAACGCGTATATTACTTTATGGTGCTGTTTCAGGTTCGATTTAATTGAATGTTGGAATTCGATTGTTTTTTTTTATGTTTATTGCAACAACATATTCCACCGAGCAACAAAAAAGTCGCAAGATCTACCAATAATGCCTGGAGGAGCTTTAGTCCCATGTGTTCATTCATTCATTCATTCATTTCTTTATTTGCATTCAACATACTATACATTATATACAGTACATGAAACGCTTTGGGGTGTGGCAATCATGAAAAGAAGGATAAATAAAAATAAAATGTATAGGAGGGAGACCTTTGCCCGGCAGTGGGACAATATGGGCTCATAATAATAACGGAATAACCTCATTACACTTTACAGCGATTTGCATAGAAGTTTCTGGTAAATTCGAAACTTAATTTGAATCAATTGTTGGAAGGCGTCGAAGTTTCTCAGCGAGGTGAGATTAGACTTAAAAACAAAGGACGTCTGTTAACGCTACGATTAAAATCAAATTCAAATTCAAATTTGGAATTGTCAGTCGAAGTTAGTTTAACGAAAGAATCGTTAATACATACTTTAACACGATTAGAGACTGAGGGCCCGATTCGGATTTTGTAATAGACATCTATTAGATATCTTTTAGACATCGCCAAGATACGATAACGATATGTTTAAGATCTAACCTGTCAAATTTGACATTTCCGCGATTCTGGAGATACTCTTGAACGATTTCCACAAGATATTACTTAGAGATCTAATTCACATCTAATAGATATCTAACACGATCTATCGTAAAAGTGACATTGGTTGCCCGAATTGCGCTGCAAAAGAGAACTAGTTGAAATCTAAACTATAACGTATTATCTAGAATGGATCTAGTACGTGTCGTCTCTTGTTAATATCTTGAAGTTCGAATACGGCAGTTGATAACGTGCGAGCGTGAAGCGCGAGGGAAGGTTCTCCGTTATGAGTTTTTGAAATATGGACATAAATGCTTTGGTAAGAAGGTCTATTCTTATTTAACAATATTTTATGTTTTTTTGATGGTTTTGATTCGTATCAAGGTCTTCCTTGACGATCGTCTTGGTGATCGGCGCGCATCTCACGCACGACTTTCACTTCATTTCGCATGCACCAAATAGCGTGAGCGATCTTCAAGGTCGTATCAAAATAAGATCAAAACTTTAAAAAAATGCTCAATTTGAATCGGGCTCATGGTGTAGAAAAACTTTCGGTACTAACAGAGTTTTTAAAAGTCGCTAAACATCTCTTTAAAAGCTTTATATCAAAACAACGCCACGTCCAAAACACAACTGTAATTTTCATTATGGTTTTATGAATAAAAGCTTAAGTTTAAGTCATCATCTAGTTACACAAATCGAATAGCATCTACATTTCTTATTTTCTTGATCGTTTGTCTGAGCATCAATCTTATCTTTTTTTTTGAAATCACTCATTCCGAGCACTTTATCTAAGTTTTCAATTACTTCTTATAAATGTCTAAAAACGTTTTGTTTAAAAACTTTTTTATCATTTTCACTTTCATTGTTGTGAAATTTATTAAAATAATGTTCATTTATTTCACCTAGGTACTTGTCTGTGCTCATTTAAAAAATTAAATATTTAACGCATTGTGAAATTAAACTCGCAATTCTTTGTAAATAATATGTCATGCGATATTTCACGCAGCGCTTAACCCTTTAGTGGTTAATGACAAAATATTTGCATCTCAAAGCAAAATCGCCTCTATACAGAACGATTTACGGCATAAAATCAAATATTTTGACAAAACAAATAGAGAATATCCACTATTGGATAATTCGGGCGTAAACACAACATGATGAGATTATCAAGGGACAGTTTGGGATTACATATTTGCCAATAAATGTTACGAATGTTAATTGTACACTAACTTATGTAGACAATTTTATTTAAAGTTATACGATAACTGCCGTATTCGAACTTCAAGATATTCACAAGAGACGACACGTACTAGATCCATTCTAGATACGTTATAGTTTAGATTTCAACTATGTAGTTCTCTTTTGCAGCGCAATTCGGGCAACCAATGTCACTTTTACTATAGATCGTGTTAGATATCTATTAGATGTGAATTAGATCTCTAAGTAATATCTTGTGGAAATCGTTCAAGAGTATCTCCAGAATCGCGGAAATGTCAAATTTGACAGGTTAGATCTTAAACATATCGTTATCGTATCTTGGCGATGTCTAAAACATATCTAATAGATGCCAATTACAAAATCCGAATCGGGCCCTAAGGTCAGCACGGGTAAGTGTAGCTACGGGACCAGTGTAACTGACCTTCGTCGTTGCTTATCATGAACATTGGCACAACTCAAAATGACATCTTAAAATCGAATGGCATTTCATTTTGTTTTGTGCCTGTTAATGATAATTGATAAGATAAGCAATGATATTACGTAAACTCATTGAGATTTTGATACTGCTCTGATCTGTTGTCATAAGCAAATAAACGATCAATTTAAATTTTTGAGACCATCGTCATTTTAAATCTCACAAATTTTTTAATAACAGTTGCAGGTCACAGACATTTCGCTCTATAAAAGTCTAAATCGTTTATTGTGAATAATGTAAGTACTACAGGGCTTCATCAGCCAGAAGATTAAATAGGTAATAAACCTATTTAATCTTCTGGCTGATGAAGCCCTGCACGAAAAAGTCACGCAAGCGGTTTGCCGTTTCTTGTAAAGGTCTGCATATTACAATGCGCACGTCTACGCACCGCACACGTATTTGGCGTGCACGGTCTTTAATCACATCATTTCGCGTTATCCACAAATGCCGGTTTTTGATGATTCTATCACGTTTGCGATCGGTGTGCTTAATTTGTGTTTGAACGGGAATAAATACAATGATCGCGCTTCATTTGTCATTTTGAACGGTAATTAATAAATAGAACGCAGATTCGCGGTTTACCAAGCTTGATGGGCAATTGTTATTTTAGCGTCTGAATAGTTGTTTTAACTGTTGAATTATGATCGGTGGAGCAGAAATGAGACTTGGTTGTCGTTTTTCCAAAAATATTTACTTTAGCAAAAATATTCGGTTACTTATAATAAGAATTGTCCTCGAAAAATATGCAAAACGAGAACTCAATTTTTTTATCCAATATTTGACGTATCTTAAAGTTCGAATATGGCTGTAAGTTTATTTTAAAAACAGAACCTCCTCAACAACTCGAGCGTCCCCTTCGCCCCGCCCACCTCTGTAACTCGGCTCACAAAGGTTGAATTCCTCCCTACGTCACCTACGTGTGTCAAGAATGTAGCAGGTCATTGGAATGTGTGTCGACACGCATTCCTGTGACGAGTTTCACTTGAGACTAAGTATCCGTAGGTAACCGTAAGAATCTATCTTAGTACTTAATTGTTTAAAATGTTTTTCATCACACTTGCTCGAAAAAGATCTTATGACATGCAGGTGTACTGAAGGACAAAGGCCTATATTGATCCCGCGGGAGTTATGGATTGTAAAAAAAAAGCTATAACTCCCTAGGGAGTTAATTTAAAAAAAATGATGTGTTTGGGTTATCGTCGTTCATGACTATTCCAAATTTCAAATCGATACCTATAGCTTAAGTAGTTTTAGAGATATTTAGCGATGTGACAGACGGACCTACAGACAGATGGATAGAGTAGAATAGAATAGAATAGAATAGAAGAAATTTATTCAGAAAACGCTTAAATTTAGGTATTACATGAGACAACAGAACTAATTTATTATTAAGCGTCACTGAAAAGGTCTCCACTCAGCGTAATGTCAAGATACCATCTAAGGATCTCGACGCTGGTCTTCCGTGGAAACCCTTCCGAGAGAGCGCAACTACACGCTAAGGTACAAATTTTATATAAGTGCAAAAGTTGCAAGTAAATTTAATAAGGCTATAATTATTATTCAATCATAAGGGTCGCACCATAAGGGTTCGTAGGTACCTTTTTGGTACCGAACCCTAAAACAAAAATGCTTTGAGAATAATATGGTTGTTACAGAATAACATTAATCATTTAACAAAAGAAACTTCAACCGGAATTTTCCATTACAGACGTGAGGAACGTTTGTTTGAATGATAAAATACGGTTTGGACTAGCGGGGAGATTGGCCGTCAGTGGCATGCGGGGTCAGTCGAGCGTGGCTAGTGATGTGAAAATACTGGGAATGCTCCAGGAATGTTCCCGGGAACTTTTGGATAAATGATAAAATACGGTTTGGACTTGCAGAGAGATTGGACATCAGTGGCAAGCGGGGTCAGTCGAGCGTGGCTAGTGATGTGAAAATACTGGGAATGCTCCAGGAATGTTCCCGGGAACTTTTGGATAAATGATAAAATACGGTTTGGACTTGCAGAGAGATTGGACATCAGTGGCAAGCGGGGTCAGTCGAGCGTGGCTAGTGATGTGAAAATACTGGGAAAGTTCCACGAATGTTCTAGGGAACTTTTGATAAATGATGAAATATGGTTTGGAGTTGCAGGGAGATTGGACATCAGTGGCAAGCGGGGTCAGTCGAGCGTAGCTACAGATGTGGCGATTTCGGGAATTTTACTCGGGAAATATTATTAGAATAATATATAATAGAAGAAACTTTATTCAAGACACGCTTGAACTGATGTAAAACATAAGAAAATACAGAACCAACTTATTAATAAGCGTCACTGAAAAGGTCTTCACTCAGCTTAATATCAAGTATAGTAAATCCAATCAAATTTTTGTAAAATTTTCCTACAGTACAAGCTTGAGCTTGTGCTTGAGCACATCACTAGCGCGACTAACGGACAGACAGTTCTTTCGAGACAGGAAACGCTTGTTCCAACGCGACCTGGGATTTTATTTGAATGCTAATATCACGTTGGGACGTCTGCTATAAGAGGAAATGCACATCAAATAGCGGTATCATTAAGGTTATAAAATAAAATATCGACAAATAATAAGATAAAATAATATATTGATTGATAAGTTGTTCTTTTGTGGTAGTTTTCCTCAAATCTTGCCAGAGAGCTGGTAGGTAGTCATGGTGTCAAATTCATTGACAGAATCTAATTTCCATCTTGTGCTTCAATATCAAAGTAGCTGACGTAGCCCACATATTAAATTTAAATGGGAGTCAGGCGAATACATCTACCTTATGCCAAACGACTTGTGGGTCACGGCAGACCTCGATCATATTATATGCCATGTTAACTCTACATAATAAATGACGAATTTCTATGAAAATTGACTCATGACTCAACCTCACTTTGTTATGTGCAAGTCGGAGCAAAATGTTGACTTAAACGGCCTTTATAATCCACTTTAAAACGTAAACACATCCTGAGCAAAGCTGGCACCGCATCTGTCACAAACTATTAAAGTTTTAATTCGTTCACGTCGTTATCGGCACTAATGCCCTCGACGGCACTCGATCATCTTGCAGCGAGCGGTTTGTTGTGAAAGTGTCACCGCTGTTTATTGATTGAGCTGTGGTCGAGGATTAAAGTGAATTGATAGGGCAATTCATGTATGTTGTTGTCGATATGCATGATGAACGATACACAGATAACTTATATTAGGGTCAATCAACTATTTCTTGTTGTTATTCTGTCCCATCAGCGAGGAGACAATAGTAGCATAGATTGTTAGAAGAACTGCTGTACCATGTTCTACTAACATGCTCAGTAGATGTCCCATTATGGGAAGGTCTTACAACTACCATAAAATGCAAGTTTGGTTCATTTAAATATGAAAATCCTAGAATTTTAAGAGTGACTCAGGAGACCGTAACCATAGCAACGTGTGACAAGAAAAAGTTGATGAACCCATTAGTAGTTCGTGTCTTGAGATTTTGATCTCTATATCTTCGTAACCTCCAGACCAGACCAATCCTTTTCAAAACAGAACTTGCAAAAAAAATATTTTTAAAAAGTTTTTTAAATAAAAAAAAACAACAAAGGCTCTCTTTATATCTTAATATTATATTTAATACTGTTCATTTGGATTTGACCTGTATTTACCTCGCGTTATTAAATAATATTAACTTTTAAGCAAAGTTTGTATAACCCTCGTGCCTTGAAACTCTCAAAACGCTCAAGATACACTTTTCAGTGGCCACATTTTGAATGAATTCATTCATAATATGTCCATTCAATTTTTCAGTTCGCTGTACATTTTTTTTAATGATTCATTATAGGTGTTTTCACTAGTAAATATTACTTACTGTTGTTGCATACAGCTGAAAAAGGTGAAACTACCTATTGTATTTACACTAAGACTATGTACACTACCCTTTACTGCAAATAAACTTTTATTATTTATTTTTATTTTATTATTAAACATCGTGAGGAAACCGGACTAATCCCAATAAGGCCTAGTACTCTCTGGGTTGGAAGGTCAGATGGAAGTCGCTTTCGTAAAAACTAGTGCCCACGCCAATTCCTGGGATTAGTTGCCAAGCGAACCCCAGGCTCCCATGAGCCGCGGCTAAATGCCGGGACAACGCGAGGAAGATGATGATTAAAGTGAACTAGCTGCAATAGGTTGTGGTCAGCCAGCGAGGCGTGCTGTAAAGCTGTCGGTAGCCAGTTGATTGATTTAGGGGTCTATTCGCTCTGTGGTTTTCGATTGAATTTCGGCTGAGAGCAATATTCGGTATGACGTGGAGTAGTGTAGTCATGGACTTGATTAGTTTGTTAGTTGAATGGTGACGGCAAAGCCAAAGCATTGATTGTACTACATTTGTAATGACAATGAAAAAAAAAACAACGGGTTGCACTCCGGGAGTGCCGGCAGAAGTGAAAACTCAATGACTAGTGCAAAATGTCTGTATAATTGAGGTTAACGCCATCTAGCGTTATTTCGTCGCATTACTTGAAACCCCTAAGCACATACACGATTGACGACACACTGTGTTAGTACACGAGTTATATTAATACCAGTTAGAGGGAAACTCACTAGATGGCAGTTAAATCAATAAAGAAAAACTCAATGACATTGTAACTTTCGATCAGGTCACGTGTCCGTCTTACGATCACGTGATCTGTCGCGAGTTTAACATTTTTTCCCTACCTCAAAAAGTGCACAGCGCCGCTAAAGAAGTTTTCACTCCAAAAGAACGACGAAAAATGTTTGGAGCTGTCGAAGATGCCGCAGTACAAACAGCAACACTCTTAACTGTCCATCGGTGGACCTTATGCCTTTTGTAATAAGGTTTACGAACGGTCAGTTAACAGTGAGGGCGATGGTGCTAGGCTATAATTTTTATGGCAACTCGGCCATTTTATTTAAAGTTATCCCCTACACTTTTCAAATTTGGGATTTTTAGGGTTCCGTACCCAAAGGGTAAAAAACGGGACCCTATTACTAAGACTTCGCTGTCCGTCCGTCCGTCCGTCCGTCTGTCACCAGGCTGTATCTCATGAACCGCGATAGCTAGACAGTTGAAATTTTCACAAATGATGTATCTCTGTTGCCGCTATAACAAAAAATACTAAAAATAAAATAAAATAAATATTTAAGGGGGGCTCCGATACAACAAACACGATTTTTTTGCTCTATTTTTTGTTGATGGTGCAGAACCCTCCGTGCGCGAGTCCGACTCGCACTTGTTTATGTTATTTCTACTCAGAAACACGAGCTCTTTTGATCGTAATAGTAGAAAAATAGTGTCAGATTTGCCATAAATTTTTCGATCTTTCCATTCCGTGACCGCCATACAAAATCTATGAAAAATGGTAACGGAATGGAAACCTTGGGACACTTTTTTTCTCCTATTAGGATGGAAAGAGCTCGTGATTCTGAGTAGAAATAACAGAAATTAACAAATTTAAAAAAATAAGTATCAAAGCAAATTTAATTTGAATCTGTCCAACTATTTCTGCGTTATTGGTTTCTCATCATAAATAAAAACACTTTTATAATTTTTTTATGTTTAAACTCCAAGAGATAGACTAGGAATCCTCTAGACGGAGTTTAGAGCAATTATTTCATGAAACCGATGCTGCCAAAAATACTGGGGTTCGGGGGACGAGGTGAGCGAGTCCCGTGCCGTGATTGGTCCGTTCAAAGACGTCACACAAAGACACTTTGACTCGGATGTTGTCTATGCTCCAAGAGTAGGTACGAATAAGTTGCAACAGAGTACTAAAACCAGGCTAATTATTATATTTACATCTCACTACGTTTAAATTAAACCGAGCTAGCCAGGAACAACATACATTATTTGCGTTGCTAATTGCTTAACCATCTCAAAGCGCCATCTGTACAAATGTGCGAGACGTCGCAACGAGCTGTCGGGGCCACAAAGGGTAAGTTTCCTGGCCTCGTCCATATTCCCATTGGTGCAAACTTAAATATGTCGAGATTTTGGGCAGTACCAATATAACGTGACCTCGGAATTTACTTCATCACTACACGTTATAAAACAAAGTCCCCCGCCGCGTCTGTCTGTTTGTGTGTTTGTATGTTCGCGATAAACTCTAAAACTACTGAACAGATTTTCATGCAGTTTTCACTTATCGATAGAGTGATTCTTCAGGAAGGTTTGTGTATAATTTGTTAACCCGTGCGAAGCCATGCGGGTCGCTATTTCCGGATAATATTAGGCTTTAGAAGATACACTTGAGAAACGTTAGTTACCTATTTAATTGAATGACATTCTAAAAATTGCACTGTAAAGAATAGTATTTCCTTCTGCCTAATCGTATTAGCGTCAGTCATGCACAGGGTGTCTTTATAGGGTAATTCGCCAGTAACTGGCCACTTTTAGTAACATTGGCCGCCCTAAAATAAAAATGAATTATATTCACCTATAAACAGAATTCATTTTAGTACAAGGTTTCAATTTCTGGCTAGCTTTCAATAACTGGCCGCCTTACAGCCATATTTGAATTTTAAGAATGGATATGTCAGTGTCAAAGAAGTGTCAAAAGTGACGTTTCTTCAAACAAACGCGTCACTTTGGACACTTCTTTTGGCGTCAACGCCGGGTAGCCCACGCGGGTTCTTGTAAAGTCCAGCTATCGCCTTACAAGAACTGAGAACCCAACTACTTACCGAACAACGTCGTGCTCTAGAGCATTTATTTTGGTATTTCTACCTCTAACCGTGGCTGGCTAGAGCCCTAGAGGCCATAATTTTATACTTTTATACCGTACACTGGCTGAATTTTATTACAAATAATCAAAATAATAATAATTCGATCCCACGTGGGATCCACTTTGACGTTGGCGAAATCATCGACAGTATCGATGGAGCCATATTACCCAAAGATTGATTGATTGACACTGACATATCCATTCCATATCGTTTCAATTTCTAGTATTTGACGTATCTTAAAGTTCGAATATGGCCGTTAGACCTACTAAAACGAATTCTACTTATAGGAGAATATAATTAGGGTTCCGTAGCCAAATGGCAAAAAACGGAACCCTTATAGATTCGTCATGTCTGTCTGTCTGTCCGTCTGTCCGTCTGTCTGTCCGTCCGTATGTCACAGCCACTTTTCTCCGAAACTATACGAACTATACTGTTGAAACTTGGTAAGTAGATGTATTCTGTAAACCGCATTAAGATTTTCACACAAAAATAGAAAAAAAACAATAAATTTTTGGGGTTCCCCATACTTCGAACTGAAACTCAAAATTTTTTTTTTCATCAAACCCATACGTGTGGGGTATCTATGGATAGGTCTTCAAAAATGATATTGAGGTTTCTAATATCTTTTTTTCTAAACTGAATAGTTTGCGCGAGAGACACTTCCAAAGTGGTAAAATGTGTGTCCCCCCCCTGTAACTTCTAAAATAAGAGAATGATAAAACTAAAAAAAATATATGATGTACATACCATGTAAACTTCCACCGAAAATTGGTTTGAACGAGATCTAGTAAGTAGTTTTTTTTTATACGTCATAAATCGCCTAAATACGGAACCCTTCATGGGCGAGTCCGACTCGCACTTGGCCGCTTTTTTTTTTAGATTGGGGGTGGCCAGTTACTAAAAGTGGCCAGTTACTGGTGAATTAAGTACCCTACAGGTTTATCTCAATATTTGCTTGTACTGTGCAAGCATTTGGAATACCGCCATGGCTATTTCAGAACCAGACAGGCAAGGCTGTATAGTATATTATGAGGTTTGAATTACATTGTTATCATTAGATTTAAGTACCTAGTTTATCAAATGCAATTAATATTACTTGCAGAGGATATTGCAGTGTAATAAAATATTATATAAACATACATAATAAATAATTTATGATGCGTTCAAAAACCGAAAATTACGGCCAGCATAAAGATTGAACCAATTTTTTTTGGGGCTGGTCGTTTAACCCTTTAATCGCCAGAGTCTGATATATAAGACATTACATATCCAGCTCATTTCGCCACAGTCTGATAAATAAGACAAAGATCTGATTTGGTTTTTACAGCACATTTATAACTCCCGTAACTATGCCAACCTTACTCTGCGTGGTACAATCACTGTCGGTGGCGACACGAGCACGCTCGATCAAAAATTGCTGGCGGTTAAAAGGTTAAGGCGGTGAATCCTCCATACAAAGGCCAAAACTTTTTTCAAATAAAAAAAAAATCTTCTAGTTTTTCCTAAACAGAATTTGATACCGAATATGCCCAAAATCGGATCCCCACTAGTTTTGTTTCACCTTGCAGATGCGATAGAAAAATGAAGTGATGCGAAAACATTTTTTCACAACTCGAAATGGAGACCATCATTTCGCTCGGTCAAATAAACACAATTGGATAAAAAACTTATACTGACTCCAACAACTCCCATGGGACACATCAAAAAAGCATAAACATATAAGTAAATATATATCTATATGCATGAAAAATGCAAAACTCATTTGCAAGTCTGATAAGCTCATGAGCTTACAGCTCAATCGTCCAAAGCTTTTAAATGAACTTTTTGTTTGCGAACTTGGAATGCATTAAAACTTATATTCCGATGCGCTGCCAGGAAATGACGTGGTTTATGACAAAAGGCTTTAAGCGCCTTTTTTTATACATGCTTTTGCGTCTAAAAACACAAAGATTTTGAAAATAATGGAAAAATGTGCAGTTCAAAAGTAAGTAAGGGACGTAAAAAGGTCCCTAAATATAAATGTTAAGAACCCCTTTTTAAAACTCACTTCGTTCGTTTCATAAACATACCTACGATCGCATTTTAATGAATTAAATTTATTTATGTAACAGTTACATAAACTACGATTAAATCACAACATGATTTATTTTTGTATGATACGACCGCTCCAGCTTTTTTGGTGTTGTATTTTGGGGTGAAATGTAACATTATAATATGTATATACGCTTACTTAAAACTAGTGCTTATCTTAAGATATAACCATACCCAAAATAATTCTGCTATGCTTCAGTACCACCAATTACCTGAAAACAACAAAAATATTATTAAAATCTCACCTAAATAAACTAAGTTCATAAACGACTCCTTGAATCATAATATTATTTTAAACACATCAAGTTAATTTCATTCATTATTCAAACAATAAGACATCAAAACCGAACTTTCACAATTCGCACCAAGCTCGTAGCTCTACGACATCCAGCTACGAACGTCTACGAAGCGTAGCACCCGCTACGAAGACAAAAGCAAAACTTAGGGCAAATATGGGGCGTTATCTATGAAAAGGGACCTTGATTTAAACTTTCACGATATTTACACATTATTAAATTGTACAACGGGACTTAATCGCGTATCTAAGTTTTAAGATTTACCTCTGACGTTTCGAGGACGGCGTTGTCCCCGTGGTCTCGGAGAAGACTGGCTTATGTTGACATCAGCATCTTCTAACCGAGCGAGTTTTTCGAACTACCCGCACTTGGTCTTGTTTATCCGCTTGAACGTTTTGCGCACTAGGGATGTCACTCTGTCGACACACAACACTAACGATATTCGATTTACCGACTGTCGATATTCGTTTACGCTTACATTTACTAATGACTGGATAAACAAGACCAAGTGCGGGTAGTTCGAAAAACTCGCGCGGTTAGAAGATGCTGATGTCAACTTAAGCCAGTCTTCTTCGAGACCACGGGGACAACGCCGTCCTCGAAACGTCGGAGGTAAATTTTAAAATTTAGATACGCGATTAAGTCCCGTTGTACAATTTAATAAAAGGGACCTTATCGTCGATGGCGCTTACGCCGCACAGCGTCGCGCGGCATTGTATTTATATCGGAGCATCGTTAATAATGGCGTAAGCGCCATCGACAACAAGGTCCCTTTTCATAGATAACGTCACATATGAACGGGTACGTGCCAAAGGACGTATGTTTATGTGAAGTTAATGTTAGTTACTTCTCTTAGTGAAGACGGATTGGAGAACTTCTGCGTTTGTGCGATTCGGTTGGCGGAGAATTTGCATTTAAGACAAACATACACATTAGTAACTGGGACTTTGTTTTCTGAGAATAATAGATTCATACTACCTAATTCTGTTCAGGATTCGTCGGAACGATTAGCGAAATATAGTAAGTGGATTTGACTCTTCGCAAAGAACAATCTTAGATAGTTTAAACAACCAGCGATCATCAAGATTAATAGTAGGGGAGCCCAAGAGGGGATTTTTGTGTTTACTCGAGCGCGTCATGTTATGAGTGATATCTTGCTACCCTGTGTAGTCTATCTTTATTCTTTACCCCTTTTAGCCATCTATGTTGAGCCCTTGGTTGGTGGGGGGTTGGTGGGGGGTTGGTGGGGGGTTCAACAAATTGTTAAGCAGATTGTGGATTTGGTCGTATTAGTCCAAATTAACGCTATAATTGTGCTATTACTAAATCTGATAATTATTTGCTAGCATTTCCTTAATCTGACGGTTTCAATGTAAAAATTAGGCGTCAAACTTGTGTTCGTCAGATTAAGAAAATACCTACAAATAAGTGTTATATTAAGTTATAGAAAAAATATAGCATTAACGTGGACAAAAACCCACAAACTGCTTAACGATTTTTTAACTCTCCACCAACCTCCAGAAATTTAAAAAAAATTGTAATCGCTTTCCGGCTCGCTGAAAAAAAAAACTTTATATAACTTTGTTTTTCTTCTTATCATCTAATATTTCGATTCCAGTAGGTCTTTACGACGCTCGAGTAAGTACACATTTAGCATCGTCGGCTCCCCAACTATAATTAATTATAATTAAAATATCCTTCTTCCTCGCATTATCCCGGCATATGTGCCACGTATCATGGGAGCCTGGGGTCCGCTTGGCAACGAATCCCAGGAATTGGCGTCGGCACTAGTTTTTACGAAAGCGACTGCCACTCGATCTTCCAACCCAGAGGGTAAATTAGGCCTTTTCGGGATTAGTCCGGTTTACTCACGATGTTTTCCTTCATCGAAAAGACCATGGTACCTAAATATCAAATGATATTTCATACACAAGTTCAAAAAAACTCATTTTGGACCCGCGACCCTTTGGGTTGAAAGTCGCACGCTCCTACCGCTAGGCCACCAGCGCTCTAACCCATAATTAAAATGTACGTAGGTAATTAAATATACTTGTATTAACGTCTAATTGTAAGCAAATTTCATATTATGTCGCCTAATTTCCTTCGATGCGAATTTGAATACTTATAATAGATACTGTTAGTGACATGAACGCAATGTTACGACACACTATTCAAGCATCCGAATAGGGCCTATTCTCTCGACATTAATTAAAGTTCTTGCTACTACGGTTAGTGTAATTAGTGAACAGAATTCAATTAAAGCAAACTGTCACACACACTTTAATTAACGGATCATGTGACAGCTATTGTATGTTAGTGATATTAGCTTGTGACGAAATTTGGTTATTACAGATTATAGCAGCATAATTATTATTGATTCGACGATCATTGTTCCGATGGCTGCGTCAGCGATCGGTCTCATAGCGAAGTAAGAGTCACGACCAATACCTAGAGAGATTTTGGCCTTCAGCGCACGAGGCGTAAGCGTGGCGTAATACGCGCGTAGAACGTGAGCGCTACGAGTACGTACCTGGGATGTTGCGGATGCCGATTTTTTGACATCTACGGACGCGGATGCGGATGCGGATTTTTCAAGGCTCACATCCGCGGATGCGGATGTCAAGATAGGTACATAAAAAACGTCAAATATTACATTTTAGTAATTTTTATTTCAAAAAACCGGCCAAGTGCGAGTCGGACTCGCGTTCCAAGGGTTCCGTACATTAAGTCCCATTCACGCTTGACTGCTCATTTCTAATAGGTTTTTTTGGCTAAGGACTAAATTACCTAGCAGTCAAGCACTTGCGCCGATGCTAAGACGTTCCTGTACCGACCTGTTCCACATCCGCATCCGCATTAAACTCCGCATCGATTTTATGCGGATGCGGATGCAGATGCGGATGTTGAAAATAATGCGGAAGTTCCGCGGTTATGGATGCGGATGCGGATATTCGCAACATCCCTGGTACGTACAATCTCAAACAAGTCCGTACACGAAGCGTAGGTAGTCGGAGCGTAACGTATGAGATCTCTGTCGTCATAACGACAGGCGTAAGCGTGAAGAACTTGCAAACAGAACGTCCATGCTTAGACGACGCTTGGTTCCCAGAACTCTACGCCTCTCGTACTCGTATCGTTATTACTATACGCTTACGCCTACGCCTCGTGTGCTGAGGGCTTTTCGCTGCAGAAGGCGGTAGCCTTGGACACGGCGCGGATAGACCAGCGGTTAACCTCTGCGGTCTTTACGAATTGCAACTTAACTTTACTATCAAAATCATGGTTTCTGCCCGGAATTTTGACATTTACGGCAGCACTGCAGTCGGCAGTAATGTCGCGCTGCAATATTGCAGCAGTGATGCTGGTGCAGTCTGATTCCGAACGTCACCTTTAGACGGCCCAACTCAATGTTAATTACTTTCACACGCGCAGTGTAAAGTTCAAAGAAGGCGAGTTTAATTAGTTTAGTAGTTGGCCAGGGTGTCGGATATTGCTGTAAGAAGTTTGAGACGAAAGGGTGTCAGGTGTACATGAGAATTATATTATGTAGGTAAGTAATGTAAACTGCTGAATCGATTTCTATTAAATATAGCTAAGAAGCACCGCAAGAAATCTCGCTTTCAGGTAAAAAAACCGTATTGAAATCGGCCCATCCGTTGGAGAGCTACGGTGCCACAGACAGTGTCAAAAATTAACGCTATCTACTCGACAGTTAGGCGAAAGGTATAGCGCCATCCACTCAAGATTGCACCATACCTTTGGCCTAGTCTCGAGTAGATGGCACACATTTTTGACACTTAACAAATTGACACATATCAGTGAAAGAATAAGGATCAAATTCAAATGGCGTTCTAACAGTTTTAATCTTCTGTCGACAGATGGCAGTAAAATTACCGTGGCTACATAATTTACTTCGACAATCCGCGGCGGATTATCCGCCACTATTTCAAATTCTCTTTCGCCCGAGTGATGAGCTCGTTCGTTCGGCACCAAGATCGGAACAACACACTGCCGTATTCGAACTTCAAGATATTCACAAGAGACGACACGTACTAGATCCATTCTAGATACGTTATAGTTTAGATATCAACTAGTTCTCTTTTGCAGCGCAATTCGGACAACCAATGTCACTTTTACGTAAGATAGAGTTAGATATCTATTCGATGTGAATTGGATCTCTAAGTCATATCTTGTGGAAATCGTTCAAGAATATCTCCAGAATCGCGCAAATGTCAAATTTGACAGGTTAGATCTTAAACATATCGTTATCGTATCTTGGTAATGTCTAAAAGATGTCTAATAGATGTCAAAATCCGAATCGGGCCCACAGATTATGTAACCGATACCGACGCCCGCTTTCCTTCGCATCAAAGGCATTCCTGATTGCCGCACGCTTGATTTCACACACGCATACTGATAACAAACTTCTATATAGGTAACCTAAGGGCGTGAATAATAACGTAGCTTTGGCAAGTAAACTTAGATTATTTTATTTCCTCGTATTTATACATTTAATCTTTATTGCACAACACATGATAGTATAAATGGCGGACGATGTGCCATTCTCATTCATTAATGGCATTTTCTACCAGTCAACCAATGGGCAATGTTATTCTTATCTACGGCGCTATAATTTATCCCAAGCATGTAGGTAAGCGGCTAGCCACATATTATTATTTTTTCCGAAAGTTACTGTCATCAGGCTTTCTAATTTCTAACCTAGAAGAAATAAGGCTTTATTTGAATTAGTCAAATTTCTATATAACATTTTTGTCGACAGAAAAGCTCGCTGCTAACAAATTTTTGTTAAGTTACATGTTTTCATCATTAGATATTGTATTTAGTATTTACATATAATCTAGAAGATTTTTTTACCATGTTATCAATAAACGGTGCTACTATTTAACAATGTATATTTGTCTATCAAAAGCCAAATTGCTGGTATTGTCAAAACTAGTACACGTCCAGTCGGATGCGATTCGATTACTCGTAATTATCAAGTCGAGTGACGTTCAGGCTAGCCAGAGTAAAGGCATTTCTGTCACTTGTAGTTTAGCGATTATACGGCTCAGGCAAACCTGCAATTATTCATATAATTTAACAAACCTCGGTTAAACTTCGGGCCCGATTCGGATTTTGAAATAGACATCTGTTAGATATCTTTTAGACACCACCAAGATACGATAATTATATGTTTAAGATCTAACCTGTCAAATTTGACATTTGCGCGATTCTGGAGATATTCTTGAACGATTTCCACAAGATATGACTTAGAGATCCAATTCACATCTAATAGATATCTAACTCTATCTAACATAAAAGTGACATTGGTTGCCCGAATTGCGCTGCAAAAGAGAACCAGTTGAAATCTAAACTATAACGTATCTAGAATGGACTAGATCCGTGTCGTCTCTTGTGAATACATATCTTGAAGTTCGAATACGGCAGTTCGTCTCAATCATACAAACACAAATGTCAAGATGACGGATAAGGACATTTTTTTTATTTTTTTTTATTTACTCAATAAAAAATACACAGCAATACATTACACATATTCTTTCGCCAAACTGCATGACAGTTTGTTGGCGAACGGTAGCACTCCACAATCTTCCTTAATCTACTGTGTAAGGTATTAAGTAGGTACTATCGGCAATATACTTACCTGACCAGTCGTTAGGCTTTATCTCAATGCAATAGAGTTCAAAACCGGTCAGAGAACTGTGACGCCGATGGAATATTTGTTAACAGGTAACATATTTAAATACAATCTTATATCTAGTACTATGATATATTATGTAATAATATGTTTATTCTAAATAAATTTAACCATTAGGAGCTAGTATCAGGTACCTATGTTGCACTTTATAGCATTATAGGTAAAGTAAGCATTATAGGTTCATACAGACTAATTTAATAAGAATCTTATTATCCAGAACATTACGTCGATAATTGAATGTACATACGATTACGAATGAACATCGATTATGAATTACAGATCTAGTGCATGATTGCTTCACGGATCACGGAATGATCACGGAAACGTACAAACGTGTCTTGCTATTTCAGTCAGTCTCGGTACAAAAAGTACTGAGGTTGACTGAAGTAGCATGACAAATACGAATGTTTCCGAGAAAATACGATGGAAAACAATTATGCACTACATCTGTATATATATCTTATTTGTTTGTATCATGGGTGCTCTGAAATTTTAGAAAACTATCAGCACTTAATTCACTCAGTAGCTTAGAACTCGTGGTTAACTTCTAAGTCATACCATAAGCAATAATCTTTATTTTACTACCAACCGTATCAATATAACTAAACCCCTTTTACACGAAAAATCTCTCAGCAAACTGTAACCCACCAGCAATGGTCAGAAAGTAATAAAGTTTTAGTGCCCTAGAGGACAATTCGAACTATATAAATCTATATTCGATTTGTTGATATGATATTATGAACGTGACACGACTCGTACCTATAGCGTCTCACTCGTGCTGATAGGGATGTTAACTATAGTTGATTGGAAAACTTACGTTCCTTTCTTTTTAAATAAATCAAAAAGAAGTTAGAGAGTTGAAAATTTTACATACTTACAGGCCAATTCCAACGTACACTGTCAGTGTGCGGGTGCGGGTTCGCGATGAATGTTAAAAGTCGAGAGAAAGTAGAGAAAATGTTTATTAATGTTAAAATGTTAATAGTTATATGATTGTTAAAAGTTATGTTATGAAATGTTATAGTGATCGAATGCACCCGGCCGCGATGGTTCCGAAAAGTACACTGAATTTAGGTTAATGCAAATTATTGGTTAACGCGTCTTTTGCTGACAGGGCGCGCTCGCGCCGCACGAGGCTTAAAACGTGTTAAAGGTGCATTGCACCGAACATCTTGCGGGGGGCAAACGATGAGATGAGATGGGAATGTTAAAAGAATGATACAAGGTGATTGTACAATCAACTTAAAACTAGAATATTATTCATTGAATGATATTTTTCTTAAAATTGGGGAGCTTCCCCTGTCCATATGTGTTGATCCACTCATCTCCGATGTCTGACATGTAAGCACTTTCACTCGCGCACTATTTATTTCTCCTTCACTCACACTTTTCGCTCGATATCGCGCACTAACACTACACTTGTCATCACTACAAATGTCACCGGTGATGGTGCGCCGTGCACTGCAGGGCGTGGAGGCCGCGCTCGCGCTCGCTCGGGGCGGCGGCGGCGGCGGCTGGTTCGGTCGGCGTCTCTCGAACATGTTGTCCGATGCTGCTGGTTCCTCTGGATTTGTTGGGGTTGCCGGAGCTCCTAGAAGTTTCCATTGGCAATGTTTTTTCCGGCAAATTAGTATAATTGCCATTATGATAATTGTGATCCAAAGGCAGTATATGGCAGTGTAGTGGTGTACATCATGTATAGAATAGTCGTTCTCGTCGGGTAGTTGACTTTCCTTTAGTGCTTTTATTTTTTCTTGTATGTTTTTATCTTCATTCCTTTCCATAAAAATTAAGCTGTTGTTTTCGAATTTTTCGACTGTAATGTTTATTATGTGGTTAATTGGGTCGATTTCTGGTGTAGGTATGCTGTCTTTTAAATCTGTTTTACTTTGCATATTCATGTGCGTGTGAATTGCAAAGTTATCTGTTTTTACAATGCAATTCTCCTCGATATAAATAATATTAGCGCGTGCCAATGTTTGTGCCGTAACTCGATCTGAGCATATTGTTCGAAACTGACACTGATCGCAACAAAATATAAGTAATAATTTGGCTTTGACAGGCTAATCCACTTGTTCTGGCACGCGGCTATGCTTGTTTTGCATTTTAAATTCTGCTTTTCTTCCTTTATGCACAAATCCTGGTCGGTGTTCATTTTGTATATAGGGACCTTAAGCGGGCACATATACGTAAACGGGTCTCGTATGATACAAACTTCAAGATCTCTTTCTTGCAATGGCATGTATGCGTCCTTTTGAAGGTTCATTGCTACGTATTTTTCTATGGGGATAACAGATATCATATTTATGTTTGAGCTATGCGGGACCGGAATAATGTTATAAAGATCGTAACGATCACGAGTTATTAATGGAATGCGAATCTCAAATATCATATATTGGTCAGTCATTCTTGCTTTAACTTTTAATACTTGGTAGATGTTTTGAAGGTGTGTTTGTGTGTTGTCGATTGGTAGGGTAAGGTCGCTTAGAAGTTGACCAGATATAGTGTTCAATTCTTTCTGTAGTTGCTCGGGGCTAATAATATGTATGTTCATTTTATCATTGTAAATGTTAGTTATAGTCTCTAATAACATGTCTTGGATTGTTTTAAGGTGGCTTAATAAATTATTTGCAGCCATAGCTACGACTGTAAATTGAGATATGCTCTCTGCAGCTGTGATTTCTTTCTCCATTGCAGTGGTGTCCTTTTCTAAAGAAAGTAAATGTTGATGTATTAACTTGTGTTGCTTTTGTATTGTGTCTTTGGTTCTCAAGAGCATGTTATATTCGGCTTCTACGATTGATGTTTGATTTTTCCACATTGTGACGATGTGTTTTTCATTTGTTCTTATAAGACTTATGTCCTTTTGATATTGTTGAGCGAATCTATCATCTAAGACTCCGAATAAAGTATTCGCTAGGTTCCCGACACCGTTGACAAATCCCCGTCTCTTGCGTGTCTGCTGTTTCAGCTGATGTCTGGATAATACTTTATTGTAATGTTGCAGCTCATCGTACGAATGCCGTAGTTGTAGAAGGATGACGTCACAGTGTGAGAGGCTTCTTACTTGTTTACAAATAGTTTCCAATTGTTCGTTGTACTTTCTGTATGCAGATACCCCTTCCCAGAAAGGGCTCATGTCGTAGTACGCAACTAGTTTCCACTCGTCTCTAACTAGCTGCATTGTTCCCAGTTTATCGAAGTACAACCCTTGACCTTCGTTGATAGGCGTCATTTTGACGCAATTTCCGGCTGCTAAAAATGTTAGGAAATAAAATAGCATCATCAACATGGATGCCATGCATCCCCGTTTAGCTGTTTTTTTTGTTTTTGATTGTTTCAGGGTGTTTTGTTCGGCGGGTTGTTTTTCTGGTTTAGGCTTTTCGAGGGGCAAGACAGATAGTTTTACTATGGGTCTTTTGAGTATTCCCTTTTCTGTTTTTAATGTTACTACTCTCACATATCCGTCCTGACCTGCGTGCACGTCGATTACTCGCCCTAGCGCCCATTTTCCTGCCGGCAAATTATCTTCGTGTATGACCACTATGTCGCCTATTTCAAGGTTTTTCTGAGGATCGCACCATTTCTGTCTTGCTGTAAGTAGGCTTAAGTACTCAGACTTCCACCTTTTCCAAATGTCACTGAATATTTTTTGTGTTAAACTCCATTTCGTGCGTGCGTCCTCGTATGTTTCCATTATAGTGACTCCTGCTCTACCTTGCAAGAAATGGGCTGGAGTCAGTGTATTTAAGTCATCAATGTTTTCGGTTAGGGGGCATAGTGGGCGGGAATTTAGACATGCTTCCAGTTGGGCCAAAACTGTTGCGTACTGTTCGTAAGTAAGTTTTTGTTCACCCACTACCCGTTTCAAATGGTGTTTTAGGCTTCTGACTGCTCTTTCCCAGAGCCCGCCAGCGCTGGGCCAGGACGGGGCATTAAAATGCCATTCGATGTCCATTTCGGCGATTTCTACTAAGAAGTTATCATCTAATGTGTTTTGAATTTCCTTCCACTGTTGTTTCAAAATGTTATTCGCGCCTACGAAGTTGGTTCCTTGATCTGAGTATAGGTGCTTTGGGGCTCCTTTTCTGGCGGCCATCCTCCTTAGAGCTGCCAGGAATGCTGAGCTTGTTAGTTCAGTTACAAGCTCCAAGTGTACTGCTTTTGTGACCATGCAGATGAAAACGGCAATGTAACCTTTCAATGTTCTGCTTCCACGCGCCTTGCTTGCTTTTATGTCAACAAATCCCGTGTAATCGACTCCGGTGTGAAAAAATGGTTTTGCTTCGTTAACACGGGCGGCAGGAAGATCTCCCATCAGCTGATATTGTTTTTTCCCATCAATTTTTTGGCACTTGACGCATTTTCGAACTTGTTGTTTGACCCTATTGTTTCCACCCATTACCCAGTACTCTTCTCGCAGCTTGCTTGAAGTGATCTTGGCACCTCCGTGAAGTGTCATCAGGTGTGCGTGTTCTATGAGTAACGTAGCAAGACGTGACTCCTTCGGAATGATTTTTGGATGTTTCATCTCGTAAGATAAATGCGCTTCTTCGAGGCGACCTCCCACTCGAAGGATACCGCTGTTGTCCATGAAAGGGTATAATGTGAAAAGCTTGCTTCTTGTTTCGACTTTATTGTGCGTACGTAAATGTTCAATATCTTCTCCTAATTCGTTGTTTTGCACACATTTAATTATAGCCAATTTTGCTTTTCTCAACTCTTGTAATGTGAGATAGCTTGGTAAGCATTGTCGCTTTAAAGTGAATGCCCTCAATATGTAGGCTACGATTCGTGTTACTTTTGTAATAGAATTATATTTTTCTAGTAAATTGTGTATGACATCATGTTTGTTATTGTTTTGCGCTACATTCGATGCATATGATGTTTTCTCTTCTTCTGTTGTAGTATATGTTGGTTTTTGAGAACATTCAAGTTCTGACTGGAAATCAGCTAACCAAGTTGGCCCTGACCACCATAGGGAGTTGTCTTTTAATTGAGATGCTGTCTGTCCTCTGCTTGCAGCATCCGCGGGGTTTTCTGATGATTTTACATAGCGCCATTGTTCTTCGGGCATCACCTGCTTTATTTGTTCTACGCGATTTGCGACAAATGGCTTCCAACGGCTTGGTTGACCTTGCAACCATCCAAGGACGATTTTAGAATCACACCAGCCAAATGTCTCCACTGTATGCTGTTGTAAAGATGTTTTTATTTTTGCCATTAGCTTCGAAAGAAGATGTGCTCCACTTAATTCGAGCTTTGGAAGTGTTAATTGTTTCTTGTGTGGGACGACTTTTGTTTTCGCTGCGACGAGAATTGGTTTTGTTTGATGTTTAATCCGTGCATATACTACACAGGCGTAGGCTTCCATTGATGCGTCACAGTACCCGTGCAGTTGAATCACGTCATTTTGTTTACATAATAGCCATCTGGGTATTTTACATTCATTAATTAGGTGAATGTCTTCCTGTATTTTGGACCATTCCCTGTATATTTCCTCTGGTATAGGTTGATCCCATTGAACGGTCTGTTTCCACACTTTTTGGAATAAAATTTTGAGTTTTGTGCTAAGCGGGGCAAGCCAGCCTAGTGGGTCAAAAAGTTTGGAGATGTCAGATAGGAGAGTTCTTTTTGTTTGTTTGTTTTTCTGTTTTTCAATCTTACATTGAAAGGTAAAAATGTCTTCTGCTGGATTCCAACTTAAACCGAGTGTTTTAGATATGTCATCTTGTTTAAAATTGATTAGTAGGTTTTGGTTTTCTTGGTTGTTTTGTATATGTTCCAATACTTCTTGTTTGTTTGAGGACCATTTCCGCAAATTGAATCCTGCTGTTTTTAATAGAACTGTTATATCGTTGATTAATTTTATAGATTGTTTTATGGAGTGCGCACCGTGTACTAGGTCATCCATGTAGAATGATTCTTCCAAAACTTTCGAGGCTTCTGGGTAGTTGTCTCGTTCGTCACGGGCTAGCTTCTTTAGCGTCATCATGGCTAAAAAGCTTGCACTTTTTGTTCCGTATGTAACTGTTGTAAGCTGAAATGATTGTAGTGTCCCGTGCTCGTCTCTCCAGATGATTTTTTGAAGGGGTTGGTCGTCCTCATGTACTAGGATCTGACGGAACATTTTTTCTAGGTCAGCGCAGAACACAAACTCGTACTGCCTCCATTTTAGTAACAGTGTTTGTAAATCTTTTTGTAAATTTGGGCCCCTGTACATTAAGTCGTTTAGTGAGTATCCTGTTGATGTTTTGCTGGAAGCATTATACACGACTCTATACTTGGTAGAAAGTGATTCTGCGCGTTCCACAATGTGATGAGGATAGTAGCACTCCACCTTGTTGTTGCCCACGGCAGGTTTCATATGTCCTAAGTCGCTGTATTCTTTCATGAAGGCTTTGTACGCTTCAGCTAGTTTGCTTTGTTTCTGGAGTTTCTTTTCCATGTGCTTGAATTGAGCTATCGCTTTTGTTTTAGAGTCTCCTAACTTTTCTTGAAAGTTTGGTTTCATGGGAATACGCACTTCGTATCTGCCGTCCACTGTTCGTTTTGTATTTTCTTCATAATGTTTTATGCATTCTAAATCTTCCTGTGATAGATTTCCTTCTTCCATTATGTCTTCCACTTCCCAAAACTGTTGTATCTCTTCTAAGTTGTTTATGATAATGTTACAATGGTAGGTCTCCAGTTCTTCTTCGTCGTTTCCGCTTAAAAGCCATCCGAGTTGGCTCTCTTGCGCGAGAGGCTGCAACTCATTTTCACCCTTTATTTTACCATCTAAAATTATCTGAGCGTTTATCACTGATCCTAGAAGCAGATCTACTGGACGACTAACGTTGAAGTCTGGATCGGCCAGGTTAAGATTCTGTATCATGGACCACGAAGGTTTCGAAAATGTTTCGCCTGGTAGGCATTTCACAACTTTGTTCATGATAAAAACTTTCGCATTAAATGTGAAATCATTGTACATCGACATACATTGTATTTTCAGTTTGCCCTTACAGTCGTTTTCTTTTTCTCCCAATCCATAGATGACCCCAGAACACTTATCTCGTTTTAAGTTAAGTATCTGAGCGGCCCGTTCTGTTATAAGTGAAATTTGGCTTCCTGGGTCTACCAGGGCCCGGAAGGTGTGGTAGGTGCCATCTGCTGCCTGCACTTTCAGTATGGCGGTAGCTAGTAAAGTTTCACAGAATGAAGTCTGTGAAATGTTTGTTACGTATTCCATCTGTTTATTCGAAGTAATTGCATTCGTTGCATAAGTTGAGGTCGATGACTGAGTTGCTGTTGCTGCACTTTTTACACATGCTTCGTGTAATAATGTGTTATGTTGACCTGAGCATTTCTGGCATGTTTTATTTGAATTGCAAGCATTTCCATTATGACTAAATAGGCAATTTATGCATAACGCGAGTTTATTGACCGTTTGGAATCGTTTTTCCATTGGCATTTGCAAAAATTGTCGACAACTGTAGATTCCGTGTGGAAACTTGCACAACGGACATTTGATACTTGAAACGTGCATAGTTTTTGCAATAGTTACATTTCCATTGCTTTTGTTGGCTCCACTATTGCTGTTGTAATAAGGACGATTATTGTATGATTGCATAGGCTTCTTCGTGTTGTTGGAGGTCGATGACTGTTGAGAGTTTGTTCTGTTGATTAGAGGTTCCTGCTTTCGGCGAGATGTTTCGAGACTTGTAAACTTTCCTTCTAAGAAATCGAAGAAATCTTTTAGTACCGGCAATTCTCTTGAGTTTTTCAATGACTCTATGTAGTCTTTATGTGTTTCAGAGTCGAGCTTTTGAGTTAAAATATAAACTACCAATGGATCCCACGTACTAATATTTACCCCTAAATTCTTAACTGCATGCAGGCACTCTGTCGCCGTGTCATGTAGTTTCTTTATTTGGGCTAAAGTCTGCTGCTGCATGATAGGGAGCCCAAATAGTATGTTCATGTGCGAGTTAAATATTAGCTTAGTGTTATTGTACCGATTGTTGAGAATCTCCCAGCAAACTACATAATTATCCGAACTTATCTGAAGATGTTGAATTAGACGCTCTGCTTCACCTTTTACTTTTGACTTCAAAAACTGCATTTTTTGAGCGTTTGATAAGGACGAATTATTGTGAATTGCTTCACTGAATAAATCTTTAAAAGAGACCCAAGAATTATAATTTCCGTAAAACGTAGGGATGTCTAAAACTGGTGTAGATTTAACTTTATGCTTTACAGACCATACTTTTTTATTAATGTTTTTCTTCATCATGTTGTAGGTTTTTTCGTGTTTGTTGAACATATCTTCATACGCCGAATCACTTTGGGAGTCCTCGCTTTCCATTTCCCAATGCAAAGTATCGATAACTGACCAACGAGCCTCCAATGTTTTGAGAGCGTCCTCGAGCTCCCATTTCTCTGTTAATAGGTCAATCTGAATGTTGTTCACGGTCCGCGCAAAGGCTTTTATGTTAGCTTGTTGCTTTCGCATCATTTCATCCATCTTACTTTCTGTTCCCCTCTGCTGTTTGCTAAGTTTATTACCTCCAACTTCAGTGACGGATGTTGGTTTGTCATCCTTCGCAGATGCTTCTGCCCGGTCCTTGTTGAGAGTTGTAGACGTGTTCGTTTCTGACGGGTTGAGGTCGATCTTAGATTCAATGCTCTTCTCAAACAATGCTTGATACCCTGCTGTTAGCTTCGCGTGGAAAGTAGAATACGTTTCCTTAGCGCTCTCATAAATCCTGTTAGTAAAGTACGAATTAGACCGACTCTCTACCATACTTATCTGTTCATGGTTAAACTGGAACTCGCTCCATAATTCGTTTAACGTATCTAAACGCGTTTTAAAATATTCAAGCTTCGTCTTCCTGTCCGAACTATCTTTTTTAAAGTTCGAGAAAGACGCCTCAATAAGCCGCTGAATCTCTCCTTGACGTTGAATGTAAGCCATCTTGACCGACGAAGGTTAAGTAAAATAAGGAAAGATCTTACTTGAATATCTCTTAGCGCTGCTCTGTTACTGCCAATACCACCACTGTTGCTGTTGAGACTCTGCTACTCCTCTCCTTCAAACGCTGCAACCCTCACTCGTTGAGTTTAAAAGTTCGTTCACCTCACACGGCTATCAACCACAGTATCAAAACGCGCGAGATCCGGTTCGAAGGACCATGTGCGGGTGCGGGTTCGCGATGAATGTTAAAAGTCGAGAGAAAGTAGAGAAAATGTTTATTAATGTTAAAATGTTAATAGTTATATGATTGTTAAAAGTTATGTTATGAAATGTTATAGTGATCGAATGCACCCGGCCGCGATGGTTCCGAAAAGTACACTGAATTTAGGTTAATGCAAATTATTGGTTAACGCGTCTTTTGCTGACAGGGCGCGCTCGCGCCGCACGAGGCTTAAAACGTGTTAAAGGTGCATTGCACCGAACAGTCAGAATGATATTTGAATAATGTTATTTAGTTATAACTAGTAGCGTTAGTTATTTAGTTATAACTAGTAAGTTAGTAGCGTTATCACCAATACATGAACGGACAAGTACGAACGAAATGCACATTAACTAAAAGACATCAGTTAGATTATCATTTTAATTGGCCTGTAGTCAACATAAGTTATTCATCGCTTCGATAGTTCTAAAAAAGACGCTGATTTGACCTGCCAATCAACTGCGAGTCGTGTCAAGTTCGTATCAAATTAGAAATCGAGTTGTGATTTTCAAACATCGAATATGCCTCCTAGAGTGTCCATAACTAGTACGTTATTGTGTAGAAAGTGATCCTGTTCATCACACCGCGATATTGTGACCACCGAGTGGGTTAAAGTGGTTATGTTATTGCTGAAGACATAATGTTTTATTTTAGAGCTTTACGTCAGAGTCTAGAAACTAACGGCGTTATTCATGAACGACTGCTAAGTTAATCAGCTGATGATCATCATTTGTCCCACTCTATGGCATAACGACAGATAGGGACAAACGACGATCATCAACTGATTAATTTGGCAGCCGTTTATGAATAACGCCGTAAGTAGATATATATTGTTAAGTATAAAAATACTTTAATAGTAGTTTATGCAACAGTGATATAATAAGGGTTCTTAAAATTCAAGGGTCGAAGTTACAAAACGAGACGTAGTCGAGTTTTGTAAAAAAAGACCCGAGAATTTTAAGAACCAATTATGAGCTGTTGCATACATTACTTTTTCTATGACAGCTGCAGCAAAAAAAAAAAAAAAGAGTTATTATAAAAAAAAGAGTTATTATTAAAAAAAAAGAGTTATTATTAAAAAAAAAGAGTTATTATTAAAAAAAAATTGAGTTATTATTTAAAAAAAAAAGAGTTATTATTGTAAATGAAAACATACCTCTTTCAATCAAGATGATCGGAACTTGTATCTTTAAAAAAAATAAAGCAGTTGTATTATACTCATAAGATGACTGCTAGCAGTCATCTTATGAGCCTATAGACAAATCATTCAAATGACATTGCTTTAGATATCACTGTCAGTCATTTAATTGACACATTTAAGTGCTGGAGTAGAAAAAATAATTTTATTACGTTTCAGTCAAAACTAATTTGTAAGTTATATTTAGGTACCTACTTAAGAAACATGCAAAAAATCTATAAGAAATTGAGTAGAAAAACTTTTAAAGAAAGATTACGCTACATATTTAAGCAGTCTGTAATATGGCTAGTTTTTTTCTACGGAGGAAAAACCACAGTCATGTTAAGTTTTTCAAACTTTATGAAAGATAAGACAGGACCAGAAAACTTTCGCTCATCAAAAAGCAGTCAAATTCACCCCTTTTTTACCCTTTCGTATATTACAGACAAAATGTTAAACACCCATTTACTAGCGTTTGAAACAGAAACTCGCCTGTTTGAGGGTAGTTGGCAACAGTCCCTGTGGCCCAAAGTTTAGTTCGCCGTTTATTGCATCGGACGCAATTCGGCTACAACAGAGTATCATATCATCTACGGTAGGTATATCTGGGACGTAATAAGTAAATTTAAAAAGAAAGTATACGTATTCCGGCCAATCATTGTCTATGTAAATATAGTTTTAAAAAGTATATGTGACACGTACCAATATTAAGCTTTTTTTTAATATTGTAAATGGGCTTACTCATGGCCACAGACTAGCCGAGGCGAAGACGTGGCCTACGATGGAGCGAGCCTGCCCAGAAGGTGCCTGTTCACCCTTGATTTGAAGTTACTTCGAATGATCTCGGCTGAAGTTCTAACTATTTTTAAAAGTGGCCCCATTGGGGAGAAAACAATAAATTTAGCGTGCATAAATATAGATATGACGAAATTACGAGTGACATTTCAATTCTACAAAGTATACATGTGGACCCGAAAGCGGGCAGAGCTGATTTAGAATTCGGAATGTATCCGTGTAGCGTCACAATAAATCAGACCCGTTATCTCCGCCCGACATAGTAATCCATCACAGAAATTTGCACTTTTATTTGAATTTGACTGTTGTTTCCAATCCAACTGGGTTGTTTGAAGTTTTGTTTGAGTTTTACTGACCGATTGAAAAAGTGAAGGTAACGGTTTAATTCGGATTAGTCTCCAAAATCTCCAATTCTAATCGACCAACAACGTTAACCAATAAGAAACATTGGACTACTTCGAATTTAAACTGTTGTCAGACATACTAACATTGAATAATTTTATGCCGCATTTTTATTTTTTAATGTGTGCCGCAGTACGCGATACACCGCCGTCGTGAACGCTGCTCGCACTGTTAGTGCTTGAGAAAGGAGACCTAGGCTCTCCGAAACATGTCGTGCGAGTGACTTAAAACAAGTGAGTCTAAACCGTAAATTTATTAAATTGGACTACTTATCCAATTGTAACTAATATTCATATTATAAAATTATAAATGTGAAAGCGATTCTATCTGAATATTTGTCTGTTACCTCACAAGGGGAGAGGGAAGACGCGTGTGCGCCTGTGCCTGCGCGAACGCTTACGCAATACGCACCTCAATATATCCTGCACAATTGACCGCTCCCGAAGAATGGACTCCGATGACTAGGAGTCGAAGTGGTCACCATAGTCGAAATCAGCCGGAAGGATCATCGTCTGTACCTCTTCACGCTTCAACTGCTGAGCCGATTTAGATGAAATTTTATATGAATAGTTTGAGGTACAGGACATAGGGTAGATTTTATCAATTATCATCATTCTACGCAGATGAAGTCGCGGGCAGAAGCTAGTGTCAATAAATAAAACATGGTTAAATACTGCACATCAAATGTTTGCGTGGCATTAATGGACTGCAAGTGCAACAGAGTTATATCGAGGTGCAGCCGTTAACAAATGAAAGGCGCAACTGAGTGACGTCATTACTGCTAGTGCATTTAGGTCGCGGGCCAACTGAGTAGGGGCAGTAGGACAGCTTTGTGTATAAAAAATAGTTATTTATGATACAAAAGTGCGATACTCGTGTTGATTTAAAACAGTCCTTTCGGTTGTGTTTTGAAAATCGCCACTTGTTGCGAATTATCAATTCACACCTGTATCGTATAACGTTTTACAATACATATGGCCATTTAGAATAGAATATAGAGGGTTTATTCGTGGCAAAATAAAAGAAGAAAACAATACCTAACACAACTTATAAATTTTCGACGTAGTTACGTAATGTGCTTATTATAGTACAGAGTGTCGTAATGGAGCACCGATGTACCTACTGTAAAAAAAAAATGTTGGTCTGAAATTTGAATATAGGTCGCTAATAGAAATAGAACCGACTAAAGATAATGTCGGACCACACAAAAAATATTATTATTAAGAATATTCATTGAAGTTATAATATGATTGAATGCATGCATGCTCAATATAGGTATAAAGTTATATTGAAAGAACTAGAAAATTAATTATAGCTTGAATATTTAAAAAAAACCGGCCAAGTGCGAGTCAGACTCGCGTTCCAAGGGTTCCATACATTAAGTTCGACTCACGCTTGAGTGCATATTTGTAATAGGTTTTCCTGTCATCTATAAGTAAAGAACTATATTGTGTATTTTTTCAAAATTTTAGACCCAGTAGTTTCGGAGATAAAGGGGTCAAGGGGGGGGTCAGACATACAGACAGACGCACGAGTGATCCTATAAGGATTCCGTTTTTTTCCTTTTGAGGTACGGAACCCTAAAAAACGAAACGGGGTATGTTTGTACGTTTCATAAATATCTGTTAATAAAATGTATATTTAAATGTACACACGAGCCTACTGTAGAACTTTCCCTCTATCGTGTACAATTAACCCCAAACTGCCGTCAAAGGCATTATTGCGCATTAGTTCTCTCGCACTCGGCGGGAAGTGGGTTAACAGTAGCGTTCTCTGCCTACTTGTAAGTAGGTGACCTAAGACCTAGGTAATGGGAGACTTGAACTAGAAGTTGTAAAGCTAATTACATTGAAGAGGAATTAAATTGGGTGTCTTTGTAAGGTATTTCCTTGATAAGGGTCTATTTGCGTAGTAAGTGACAAAACATATTATTGGCACAATTCAATTCAACTCAATTCAAAATATTTATTTGCATAAATAAGGGTACGAAACAGGTGGTTTATACAAAGTTTTCATAATCATTCCTTATTTCAACTTTCTAGTCATATGTATAAAAGACCTAAGAAATCACGACATTTCATATTCTACTACTTAAAGAGCTTTCGTTTAATCCTATTTTTTTAGACCTCTCAAGGCCCACCATGACCACCATATACACATAAATGATATTTGAATTTAAATTCAATTCTATAGGTAAAATGGTTGAATTTCCTTTGTTTTAAGTGTAAATTTAATTCGATAGCGTGACGTGACGTATGCGTTCGCGTTTAGTCTCATTTTGTATGGGATTTTGAACAGCGGGAAGTTTTGGAAACTCAAAATCCGATACAAAATGGGACTTAATGTAAACTCGAACGTTCGTCACGCTATCGAATTAAATTTACAGTAGGGGTCTTACTGGCCTAATTGAAACGGGTATACATTACGGATAGACCCATGGACCTTAAGAGAATAAAGCTCAAGACTATTCCGTGAAGCAAAAAACAACAGCACTTCTGGTTCCCACACACTAAACACAATTTCGCTTCAAAGCAAAAAATATCGCCGTAAAAAAACATTATCGAATACTGACAATCCTTTTAGTTGATGACACTCCCCAAGCGCGGTGGGGCACTTTGTATTTTGGTACAAACGGGCAGTATTCTCATTGCTTACAGTCATAAGCGGAGTTTTACGACTGGTCTGGCCCAGTGGCCCTGCCTGTGAAACCGCGGTCCTGGGTTCGAATCCCGGTAAGGGCATTTATTTGTGTGATGAGCACAGATATATGTTCCTGAGTCTTGGGTGTTTTCTATGTATTTATGTATTTGTATATTATATATATCCTTATCTGAGTACCCACAACACAAGCCTTCATGAGCTTACTGTGGGACTTAGTCAATCTGTGTAACAATGTCCTATAATATTTATTTATTCAATTTTCACTGAGACGGTCACGAAAGGCGATGCGCGGAAATCAACCAATAAGTAGAAATGGTTCTCTTTTCCGCTCTGGGTCCCATTTCTCGAACGGTATTAGTGTAATATTATTAATGTGTTGCCATGGTAACCCATACGACTTCACACTCTAATACCGTTAGAGAAATGGGCCCCTTCTCAATTACAATCGATATCTATTGGTTTATATACTCTCTTCATCTTTGTCTCAGTGGAAGCCTTGGACTAGTGTTTATTTTATATCCCTCTTATCATGACTCGCTCTAATTTATTTATAAATCAGAACGTAACTTCGAATGTACGGAAGCGGCCTCAGCGGGTTCATGTGATTCTTGACTTACGGCTGAACAAACCTACGGCCCGATTCGAACAAATTCTTGTTCTTACAACGATAAGATACTGACCTGTCAGTGTCAAATGTAAAACTTCTGACACTGACAGATCTGTATCGTATCGCTGTGACATATATAAGCGACATATTATAAGCATTGTTCGAATCGGGCCGCTATATTTTGCTAGCGACCACAATGACAACGGGGCAGCGCCGAAAAAGCGCTTTCAGGGAACTTTTCAAGTGATAAGTTTGGCCGCGAATGTGTGTGTATTTTTAATAGCGCTGTTTTCGAGCAATCCGATATGTTTTGATGCGTATGTGTTTATGAGATTGTTGTTTTTGCTGAGGAAATGGGTGGGTTGGGTATTGTTTAACAGTAAATAAAGAAAATGGGGCATAGCTTTAGGTGTTGGTAAATCGGATATACTTAATAGTTGCTGAACATCTAGCAATGGTAACTTGTTGATGGAGAAAAACAGCTACCCTTAAACTAATATGCTTTTTAGCTTAGCATAGTATCGTAAAATTACCGAAATATAGCTCAAAATCTCATAACTAATGGTACTAAAATAAGGCTACTTGAGTATTTTAATTTAGGTGTAATTTTAATATTAATGACGCAGTTCTGAGGAAAAATAAAATTATGAATGGGAGAAAAAACCCAAGTAACAATCATAAATACATAATATGTTATAATTATTATAGTCACGCCTAGTGGATCATAGTTGTAGTATTGGATTGGGATTATTATATATAATAGTTGGCTGGTTTCATAGTACCTATCATTTTAGATTAAAATTACCTACTTACTTATCTAAGTCGAAAATTTCGACTTATAGGTTTAGCTTTGTGTGATTCCCCGTCGATGAAACTTAGTGACAATTTTACCTGTAATTAAAAAGAGCTGTGATTAGTTTAATTCTAAAAAAAATCACTTTAACAACAATACCACTTTGCACATTTTTTTAGAAGTGCACCAGTATCTCTAAAACTAATTAGTTCCACAACTTTAGTAGGTAAAAGCTTACATTTGAAACGTAACATTTAACCCCCCGCAGCGTCATGCATGAAACGAGCCCCCACGTTTTTTATGCTAATGACCTAAAAGGGGGCACCTCCCCCCTCCCCATGTGAGAAGGTGCGAACATGGCATTTCAGACATTAAATTTATAACGCCACGTTCGTAGCGGGAAAAGTAGGGCGTGATAAAAATAACATAGTTACAGTCAAGGTCTAAATTATGGTTATAAAGAGGGCCAAAAACAGCTACTTAATACGTTTTGTAAACGATAAAACTGCAGGCATTATAGATGGTTTTATCCACGTGATAAAATAACTGACACTCTTTAACACCGCGGGATAGAAAGTGAGGGATGTTTGTTTCCCAATACTTTTTAATTGTTCCATTCGCGTTTTTAGGGTTCCGTAGCAAAATGGCAAAAAAACGGAACCCTTATAGATTCATCATGTCTGTCTGTCTGTCCGTCCGTATGTCACAGCCACTTTTTTCCGAAACTATAAGAACTACTGTTGAAACTTGGTAAGTAGATGTATTCTGTGAACCGCATTAAGATTTTCACACAAAAATAGAAAAAAAAAAACAATAAATTTTGGGGGTTCCCCATACGTAGAAACGAAAGACAAAAAAAAAAATTCATCAAACCCGTTTCATCATACGTGTGGGGTATCTATCGATAGGTCTTCAAAAATGATATTGAGGTTTCTAATATCATATTTTTCTAAACTGAATAGTTTGCGCGAGAGATACTTCCAAAGTGGTAAAATGTGTGTCCCCCCCACCCCCCGTAACTTCTAAAATAAGAGAATGATAAAATTAAAAAAAATATATGATGTACATTACCATGCAAACTTCCACCGAAAATTGGTTTGAACGAGATCTAGTAAGTAGTTTTTTTTAATACGTCACAAATCCTCTAAATACGGAACCCTTCATGGGCGAATCCGACTCGCACTTGGCCGCTTTTCCTCATTCTGTTTTTCAATCAATGTGGCTAATTCCGTCATAAGGGATTCCGTCTACTGGCGTTTTTCTCGAACAACGAACAAAATTGATAATTTCATCGACAAAGCAGCGTTTGCTTTTTTAGTTTCAGCAATAAAAAGCAGATATAATATTTAAAACTTTCGCGTTTTGAACCGCGACCAGTGAAACCTGTGTCGAAACGTAAACGTCGGTAAATAAAGTAAATTGAATAAATTTCGCGTTAGACCCGTCTATAAATGTGAGTAAAAGCAGATAGTTTTTTTTCCTACGATTGATAGTCAAAGAAATATACGCTCCTGGACGGAATAGCCCCTATGACAGAATTAGCCACATTGACCTTACATCACTAGTTTTAATTTTAAAGTTATACTGGTTCTGCTTATGTCTCGCAAGTCTGCCGTATTCGAACTTCAAGAGACGACACGTACTAGATCTATTCTAGATACGTTATAGTTTAGATTTCAACTAGTTCTCTTTTGCAGCGCAATTCGGGCAACCAATGTCACTTTTACGTCAGATAGAGATATCTAATAGATGTGAATTGGACCTCTAAGCCATATCTTGTAGAAACCGTTCAAGAGTATCTCCAGAATCGCACAAATATCAAATTTGACAGGTTACATCTTAAACATATCGTTATCGTATCTTGGTGATGTCTAAAAGATATCTTACAGATGTCTTAACTTGATATGATACGTTTTGAGTGTGTTATTGTTCAGTAATATTAAGCCCTATGTAGAAATCGGTCTTTAAAAAAAATATTATTTCAATCCTAAAGAGACCTAAAACTGATGCACTTTTTAAAAAAATATATAAAAAATAGTTACTACATTTATTTTATGTGTTAATGTATAAATCCATGTTAAGAAATAAGTAAAGTTTAATAAAATACAAGTTTTAGTAACTATTTCTCAATCAGAGCTCGGTAATCCCTCTTTATCTATGGAATTTATGAACTCGTCAATCTTTATTTAACGTTTCCCAAAAACTTGCATTTTTCTATTGTGTCACTATAATTCTAAAGGTGCGATGTCTATTTCAAAATCTGAATCGGGCCCAGTATTAAGAAGACGCGGCCCCGAGTTGGGACTCATTCTCCCCGCTCTAATTCCCGAACAATTATAACCCCTTTATGGCTGGAATTTTATAATTACATTGTTTTATTTCGGGATAATGGCGGGATGTGTGGTTAATTACGAGCGTGGGCGGCAGATTAGGTTTCTTAGAATTTTGCGGTTTTATTTGATTTGGCCTTTCATGAGTGGCGATTAAAAACGGTTAAAATTAAAGGTCGCAACTTAATTAGATTTGAAAAATGGGTGCTCAATATGCCGCCCAATAGATACCCTGCTGGCATCTGTATTGAGAATGGCTGATGCGAAATAAAGTGAAATTTGGCGTGAGGTACGTGCCAATCACCAAGATTTCTCAGGGTCGTATCAAAACAAGTTTAAAACCATAATTACTTTACGGCTTTATTCATAAACGGCTGCTAAGTTAATCAGCTGATGATCATCGTTTGTGTACTTATAACGACAGATAGGGACAAACGACGATCATCAACTAATTAAGTTAGCAGCCGTTTATGAATATTAACGCCATTAGTTGATAAATCTGAATCGCGCTCTGATGTTGATGTCAACTTTAGCCTGTCGTCTTCGAAATGTCTCGTGAGAGAAGGGCCTTTGAGGTGGGGAAAAAATTATAAACTCGAGACAGCGTAAGGCGATCACGTGACCGTAACCCCGCAAGGTGGCCACTCATAATTTAAATGGCATTTAAATCAGTAAAGAAAAACTCAATGTTATTTGACATTTATGTAGCGAACTCCTTTTCAAGACTCTTTACCTATGTTTTAATAATTTGACGTTGTCATGGCAGTATGTAAATAAACATGTCAATGAAAAAGTGTGATCTTATTTGAGAATGACAATAATATATAATAAATAAATAGAATACCTCCGCTAAACGTATGTATCGTGTTACCGGGCGTCGGTAACATAGTGAGGTGAGTTTTCACTTCTATCGGCACTCCCGGAGTGCAACCGTTGTTGCTTGTTTTAGTTATGTCGCCAACGAAAGGTATATCAAACCAGATTTCGAGCATCCTAAAAGCCAACCACAATTCCTCGCTCATAATCACGCACAATTACCTACAACTGTTTTATCGCAAACAATTGCGAGTTACATAATTTAATTCCGGTTTAGGGTGGCATGTGTAATTTCATACGTTTTTACGGCTTGAGGAGGGGGGGGAAGCCGTGTTTTATTGGTTCCGTGAGGGGTTGAATTTTTAATAAAGTTGACAACATTACTGAAATGTAATCCAAGACTCAAAATTACAGTCAAATTCTGTTGACACCTCTATTACATCTTATAACTTTAAACGAGCAATTATTGTATATTTGTTTATTTATATGTATATAATATTTTGGGGATTTCGGGAACGGCTCTAACGATTTCGATGAAATTTGCTATCTGGGGGTTTTCGGGGGCGAAAAATCTATCTAGTTAGGTGTTATCTCTGGGAAAACGCGCAAGTTTCCATATGTTTTCCGAGCAAATCGGTCTCCCAGATATTATCTCCTAAATTGGCAAAGAAAAACTTCCGAAATTATTTAATATACCTACTGCAATATTGATATCGGGTTTGTTTATTAGATAAAATTGTCATATAGCCGTGTATACGTTGAGATGTTTACCAGATGGTAATAATGCTCGACGGCGCCCGCCGGCGCGACGCCGAGGCCGGCGTTATTAAGATGGACATGTCCTAGTAACAACTTGTATCGTTCCAATATACGTATTTTCGAAGTGAAATTTAAAATGTTATTCTTAGGAGGCAATTTTGAAGAAAAACATTCACACATTACCCTATAAAAGGGCAGTTTAACTATTTTATTACTTTGTATGCTCTAGGTACTTTGTCATACTGTGGTATTCTTATGGGTCACGTGCATATGAACCTAGCTGAGACATACAATTGAAGTTATGCTCTCATTGTTATAGAATATAATAAAAATAGATTATTTGGTGTTAAAAGAATAAATTTAATATAACATTCGGAAATAACATGAAATTTAAGTAACATACACATATCTAATTATCTGTGGTACTGGTTTTCGGTGCTAAAGATTGTTATACAAAGAAAATAGAGCGAATATTTAGAAGTTCTGTATGTGTTTAGGTGCTGCTATTTCTACGTACACTGGGGGCCAATTTGAATGGCATAAAGTGTCACAACAGGCGCGTAGGTATTTGTCTATACTAGTCAACCCGATTCTTTTTTCAAACTGTCAAAACGATTTGCTAGTATGGAATGTATATTATGAAACACTAGCATGTGATGTCACGATCACATTTTCTCTTTATAGTTTTATACGGGTTTTGAAATATAAATTGTGTCAAAAAATTACTGTTGTGTACGTTTCTCTATTAATCTTCTGGTGCTTTATTTCTTGCATGGTGTAAAATAATTTAATTGGATACAGTCAAATACCCTATTCTTCAATTTTACCCTATTTTTCCCCTGCAATTTCAAACAGCCTCTGAACCTGACATTAAGTTAAATTGTCGGAATCATTCGCCAAATCGCAGAGCAAACGAACCCCTATTCAAGGAAGCTTTAGCGATGAATACACAAAGGGTGACCTACCTACATAATATTATGTTCTTAACATCTGGAAGACCGAGCTTTGCTGGAAAAACATATACAAACTCAAAAATAAGCGTTTTCCCAGAGATTTTTCGCCCCCGGAAGCCCCCATATAGCAAATTTAATAGAAATCGTTGAAGCCATTTCCGAGATTCCCGAAATATCTATTATGTATAAGTATATAAACAAATAAATAAACAAGAATTGCTCGGTTAAAGGTATAAGATTGCTGAGACAAAATTTTAGGTAACTACAATTTAAAAATGGAATATTTATAGTCTGGCAAACCAAATTGGTCAGTAAATAAGAACAAAAAACCTGCGAGTCGAACTCGCGCACGGAGGGTACCGTACCATTTTCGAAATATTTATTTTATTCTGTTAATTGAGGGGGGATTTAAATCTGCTCGGGGCAGAGGTGTAGGGTTGGAGCCGGTCTACCTAGCTTTATTTGACGTTCATAAGCGCATTGTAATTATGCCTACTTGAATAAACTATCTTTTATCTTTATCTTTATCTGTTTTTAGTAATTGTTGTTACAGCGACAACAGAAATACATCATCTGTGGAAATTTCAACTGTCTAGCTGTTTTCTGTACAATTTTCTTCTATTGATGTATGCAATAAAGATTAGGTACCTATTTGTATTGTATAGAATATTCCATACTTTAATATAAGTACAATTATATGAATGAGCTACAATTAAATTTAACATTCTAATTTATCTTGTCCTAATAATCGCAGAAACCGAAGATAACGTAGATAATATTATATTCAGGAACCTAATATAATACTATCTGTCCCTAACCTAGATTTAGGATATCCGCCCGCCATTATTAAATTTATTAGGGTTCCGTCGGCACCGGAGGCTAAGTACTTACGAATATGATTAGAACATATAAGATGTAATACGTAGGGGAAATCTTGAATCATACTATTTAGTATTATAATTGTATTAACGACCCGCCCCGGCCTCGCACTGGTTGTACCAAAATCTTAAACAAATTATACACCTAAACATCCCTCAAGAATCACTCTATTGATAGGTGGAAACCGCATGAAAACTCGTTCAGTAGTTTTCGAGTTTATGGTGAACATACAAAATACAAAATTCTTTATTTCATAAAAAAACTGTACATCTAATTTGAGCGATGGTGTCTGTCCCGGTAAGCAATATATGCCTGTGTTGGGAGAAACACAGAGAACATACATACATTCGAACAGACAGACGCAGCGGCAGCGGGTTTGTTTTATAAGGTGTAGTGATAAGTTTGTATGCTTATTTGTTTGAATGTCTGTTCCTTTTTCACGAATAATCGGTTGAAACGAATTTGATGAACTTAAGCTAAATAAAACGGTTTAACTCACGTATGTTTTAGTCACTCGCGCGACATGTTTCGGAAAGCCTAGGTCTCCATTTAGTGCTTGAAAATGGAGACCTAGTGCTTGTAAAATATAAATTGACATGACATGTAAAAGTACCTTTGTGGCCCATTTGGTGGATAAATGTTTAAGTTTGAGTTTAAGCTCATTTCCCCAAAGCTTTAAGTTCACCCATGCTAGGTACCTAACCAATTAAAATGACATATAAATAAGGGCAGATTAAGGGCTCATTTAGACGGCGCGCGAACTCGTATACGATTTTAGTTACATCGCGGACCATTGAGGTTACATCAATTCAGCCGACCGATTAAATGACGCAATGTAATGAAACTCCCATGCGAGTTCTCGCACCGTCTAAATGAGCCCTAAGGGTTCAGTTGTACAAGTTTTAGGTCCTAACACTGTGTAGGGTCAGGCGCGGTGACCATTGGGGTCACCGCGTTACAGTCACCCAACACAGTCTTGCCTGTGTTACCACAATAGTAAGGTCACTTGTGTTTGAATGGATATTCTGGAATTAGAACAGTACCCACGTCAAATCTGTGGCTATAGTAATAGAATTGAATATAAACATTTATTGTTCGTTAGGTATTATATGCAAATTTTTTGTAAGTAAAACTCTCTCCCTATCACTCTTTCATATTAGTGCGACAGTGACAGTTGCGTTTCGTTCGCTACGTAGCGTTTGCGATTGGCATGTTATCTACATGGCCAGTAATTTGTGTCTCTCTATCACTCTTCTATATTAGTGCGACAGAGAGACAAATAGACCCCGGACTTTTGTCGCAATGACGTCACAATAGGGTAGTCTGGGGAGTAAATGGAGCGGTGTTAATTAATACGCTTGTGTTAATCAGGCATCTACGGTATAATTATTACCTATAAGTTAATTGTCAATTGATTAATATACCGATATGGACGTTGTTCTTTCGGTAACTGACTCTCCGTAACAAATCAAAAGTTTGCGGTGAGCCTACGTCTTCTATCAGAATATTATCCATTTATATATATAGATTTCAAAAAGGAAAAGCTTCTTTCCACCTCGATAGATGTTGGTACATATGTATTTGAAAAGTTTGCTTTTATCAAAGCAGGAGTTATAACGGTTCCTTGGATTTATTTGTATTAACTTATAGATGATTTATATCGTGAATGCCTGATTATTAAATTTTTATTAACACAGCCGTAATTAACACCGTTTCATTTACTCCCCAAACTACCCTATTGTGACGTCATTGCGTCAAAAGTCCGGGGTCTAGACATTAGCGTTTCGGGGCTAGGCACCCAGGCATTACAAATGTATGTCGGAAATTTGATATCTAGTAAAATAATTTGTTGTAAAATATCTAACTAAAGAAGCACCCACTCAACTCATGGCTTATCTTATTATTTTTACAAAAATATAAAACATTTCCAAATACGAAGTCCGTCCATAATTATGATAAAAATAACTAATTTTATCCTCTTAAAAGTTATTTTTCTATATCTGTGTAGGAGAGCATTATTTTCACAAAATTTTATTTTCATTAATAACCAGAGATCGGACAAATGTGCGTCATTACTCGCAATAATGTAGACATGACTCCAAAATTGATTAAATATTTAATCATTTAATTAATTTCTTACCTGAGGTTTAATTTTGATTCCTAATCAATAAATAACACAAAGATTTCTTATAATGTAAATTTATTAAAAAAAATCAGCTTGTTTTCCAAATTTTCTGTAGGTACCTACTCATTTATTATATCAAATCAAATATATTTAAGTGCTATTTATTGACTAGGGAACAAAATTAAATCTCAGGTAAAAAATTAATTAAAATAATTAAATGATTAATTATTTAATCAAATTTGGAGTCATGTCCACATTATTGCGAGCAATGACGCCAATCTGTCCGATCTCTGTTAATAACTAAAATATATAGAAATATTAATAGTAGCGGTGTTAGCTAAGAAGATCTAACATCCGACTTTTTACCTATTTATTTATTTATTATAAGCCTATACAGTGTCCCATTGCTGGGCAAAGGCCTCCCCCCTCGATCTCCATCTCAGACTTTTTACATCCGGACATCCCGCATCAAATCCTAGCTCTTACCAATGAGGTTTTCGGAACTTTTGCACCTTACAAAACATCATTTGATATTAAGCTTAGAATAAATTTAAAAGGGGGACAATCGCTAGGGTCCCTTAGACCCATATGGTGGAAAGATTCGCTGGCTATAGATGAGGTCTTGGTGGCTCAGTTGACAGCACTCAAATGAAAACAGCACCTTTATAATCCGAGGCGTATTACCTTCAAAAACATATCTACCTTTACAAGTCCTTTACCGTCAATGACAATTATATGTATAAATATGTCTTATCTGGACGGCATAAGGTACAAAATGGTCTTTCTACACAAATACCGTAAGGGGATAAAAAATCATAACCACTCAATCCCCTTTTAGCAGATAATTTTACGAGACCATAAAAAGGACAAAATGGCCGATTGGCAGATTCGGTGAGTGGCCAATTACTGACTATGTACTGTTTACTCGGAAGTGACAACCCTAATGTATTGGAATTAGGGTTGTGAGCCGCTTTAAAAAAAACTGTAGATTACGATTTTTTTTTTTTTTAATTACGAATGTTGATAACCTTTGAAATTTAAAGTATTATATTTTGCGTTGTATATTCATTGATTAATATATTTTTACACATAAAAATAGACTTTGTATACAAGTGTACGGTAGTCCACACTATTGATAATTGAAACTTTATAAGGTTTAGGTATTAATAAATATGAAATATAAACTGTTATCTCTTACACGCAAAACTTACAAAACAGTTACAGCTACATAATTACTAATAATGGTACTAAATTAATAATTAGACATCATGTAACAGGCATATAAATTAGCTTATTAAACCTTATTGAATAAGGTAGGTCGATGCTTAGTTATATAGTTATAATGGTGGCCTTGATCTCATTATCACAACTTTTCTAATTCATTAATCAATTTAATAAAACCTCAAGGTTGCTTCCCCAAAAATTTGTTCACAACTCCAGTTCACTGAACTTTTGAACTACATCGCATTTTATTCTCTAAACGTTCGTCCCAATCCATCAAACGGTTGGGTTTAGGCAAAATGGCGGCTGTCTCTAAAACAAAATGAAACAACAACCTTCATATCTTATGCGTGCTCAGGGAAAATGAGTCTTAATGCAATTGGAGCTTAAGCCATTATTAACGATATTTAAGTACAAATGTGCAAAATGACGATATACAACCTAAGCGCCTATTCCACTAAATCCTTTTTTCGCAAATATTGTTTTTACCGTTTTGTATAAGGCAACGTGTTACCGCAGCCGCGAACGTGTCATATGTTAATTTGAATAAATTTATTCAAAAAGTACACGGCGATTAGTCAGCAGATTACTTTTAGGCGAAATTTATTAAATAACATAAGTGGCTTTCAGAAGCATGTGCGGAAAATCGAGAAGAGTTTTCAGTAAAGTTGTTCTAATAAAAAATATATAAGTGGCTTTCTGGTTGAAGCCAGGAACACGTTTTTTGCTAAAATAATTAAAGATTAGGTATTATTTATGTGAAATAATTGCTGGGGAAAGATCTAAAAAGTTTACTATAATTAATAAAGGAGCCAGTTAAGTTAAGTTTTGAGCGAATAAAAACTAAATTCGCCTAAAGAGTAATCTGTTTCGAAAAAAAATAGTTTTACATATTTTTAAATGTGTAATAAATGTTGGTCCTTTTCTTGTAGGTAATTTTTAACAAAATGCCCTTAAACAAAACTGCCTTCTTTATTTTTATCTTGATTTTATTTTTAAGTTTTAATGTTTACTTTTACGATTTATCTTGTTAGTTAAGTTATTTTATTGTATAAATTATCTTAAGGACATGTTTTTGTACGCCAAAAGGCAAAACATAGTGATACCATATTAATAATTTTCTACACCACTGTAACAGTTTTACCTATGTTTTCCAAATAAACACTTTGACTTTGACTCCAAAAAAATGGGTTACCACCTCACCACGCACGGAGCATTTCAAACAGTATTCCATTTTAATTGCTCTGAATTATAAATCGTAAAGACGCCAGCCAATCCACCGTCTCAAACTATACTTTATTCAGCTACGACCTACTTAAGCCACCGTACTAAAACAACAGTTTCAAAATCGATCGTGTTATAAATAGCGACAAGCGACAACCCTACGCGGTGTTAATATTTTATCGCCAGGGCTGCGCCGACGAAATAAAAATAGACGCATAAAAAATTTACGCGCTCCGCCGAACGCGGAAGATTTTTGCATGTTTCGCGGCGAAAATGTCTGAAATTTGAGCAAATATCTTGATCTTTTTTAATATTCAATGTTATATTTTGGCTTTTGATATCGATTTCGTAGGTAATATTGGTTATTCTTGTCTAAACGACAAATGTTTATCTTATAGTCTGTCTATTTGATTACGATTGGTCTTTAGGGTTCCGTAGCCAAAATGACAAAAACAGAATCTTTAAAGTTTCTTCATGTCCATCTGTTCGTTTGTCTGTCTATATATATATGTCACTACATGTAATTTTACTCGAAAACTATAAGTATGTGCTATGAGAATATAGCTGTGCTTACAAATAAAAAATCTGTAATAAATCAACGCGAGGCACGTCATTCGATAGATCTTTAACAACTTTCTATCTACTATTTAACTAGAAATTGATACACAAATCAACATTATATTATATGATATAACCTCATTGCATGGTATTTAACCTTGTGACGTGTCAACTTGCCACAAACCATTGTCTATCGTAATTCAATACAGAAGTTGCAAAGTCTGAGTTCGGAACAATTTGAATCGAACACAGTTATCAAAGTTGTCTTCTACAGTTAGTTTTGAAACTTTGATGTTCTCCCAGAAACAAAAAACTTATGTTACCTAAACGACTTTTATTATGATAACTTATAATCATTGCATTATTTTGTGGAAATTTTTGGGAAGAGATTTGTAATACGGGTCTAAATTATTTTCATTGTCTGATTTCTGACATCTTTAATTTGTGTTTTCAATGAAATAAATAAATACTTAAACTCCCAATGCCAATACATATAGGTATTTCTAAGTGTAGATAAATATTTTACAAGAGCAACATTTAACATTGAATTTTGTATGGAATAATTCACACAAAAATCTTTACTCTGTCATTATTTTCGGGGACCTAAAACAAGATAACGAAAAGAATTATACAATTTGATTCTAAAAATCAGAAAGTATGATTCATTAAAAAGTATTAGTTAAAATACAAAAGCGCAAACACAAGAGCCTGATTCAGATTTAAAACTTGTTACGGTTTCGATATTATTTTAATAGGACCTTGAAGATCGCTTACTAAAGTCGTTGGTTGCGTTAGATGCACGCCAATCACCAAGACAATCGTCAAGATCGTGTCGAAACCAGTTCAAACCGTAATATATAATTAAATCTGAATCAGACCCCGTAGACGATATGCCAATCGCTAACGCTACGTAGCGAAACGAAACGCAACGGTCACTGTCACACTAATATGGAAGAGTGATAGAGAGACACAAAGCGACTCGATAGCGAAGCGCAAGCGATTGTCACCTTAGCTAGGCCGCCAAGCTCACTGGCTCCGAGTGAGTATCAAAATGATATGTAAATTGTATGTCGACAACCCTAACATTACACGTACAGGGCTGACGCTACTTGCAAAATGTTGCTCTCAATATACAGTTCAAGTTGAATATCTTAAGAATTCACGCGTTTAAAGAGTTCCTCTGTTTTTGATCTTGCCTTGCAACTTTCTAGCAATAGTTTTTGTTTAACTTCTCTTTGTAATACTTAAAAGAAGCAAAGCTTGAATGTTTCCTTTGAAATTAAGCTTGTATTGCAAGTTTTACAAGCTTTAAGTTTTACTAGCGTTAAATAAACATTTTGAAAACTTCGACTACCCCGTTTGAAGTGTTAAATTTGAAATTTCAGTGCTTGTATAAATAACTTTAAACATCAGTACGGTTACCATCAGTTTGTCACTGACATAATGCCGTCGAGAACGTAATTTACCTACTTTCTATACATCCCGTTTGCACGAATATGCGAGTGCGAGCGAGATGTATAGAAAGTAAATTACGTTCTCGACGGCATTTATGTCAGTGACAAACTGATGGTAACCGTACAGAACTAAGTATAATAAGTAAAAATAACGAATAAATCTGGTTTTTCCGACGGGCTACAGTATGGGGATCTTAAAAAAGGAGTGTGCTTACAGGCTTTTAAAGTGTAGGCAACGCGCATGTAACAGCTCTGGAGTTGCAGGCGTCCGTAAGCTACGGTGACTGCTTACCGTCAGGCGGGCCTTATGCTTGTTTGCCACTGACGTGGTATGAAAGAAAAAAGATTAGGTACTCTGTGATAAGATGGACTCCGATAATTTGCAATGGAGGCTCTAACCGTTAGCTTTCATCATTGGTTTAATTAATTATAGTACAGCAATAAATATTGCCATTACTGCCCGTGGGACTGCTAAATAACACCCGACTTGGATAAGGTGGTAATTACCGCTATTTGCTTTAAGGCTGATAATTATAATCTACGCAGATTGCTGTTCAACGGAGTGCTGGTAAAGATTTTATGGATTACAAAACCATGGCACCACTTACTTTTGGCACTTGTATCGTAATGTACTCTACATTACGATACAAGTGCCAAAAGTAAGAAAATTCGCAATTAAAGGCGATAAATTGGCGACCCAAGGGAGTGTTTTAAATCGACCCTAGTTGCGAATACCTTTTCGCAAGTATATTGTACAACTTATTACAGTAGGTACATTATGGTCCCTAAAATTTTTGACAACTGGACGTATTGTTCTTAATCCCACCCTAGGGCGGTAAAGTAGCACCATATGTACTGTAGGTAAAATCTCATACTTTTCACTATGGACTCCCGACTCAATTATAATAACTTCATTACGAAATACTTTAGTTAGTTTACTAAACTAACTACTTACAACGCTTAACTTTTAATGCTGAAAGGACTATGCGTCAAAATTGTCCCAAAACCAACAGAGTTGAGAGTTAGGTCATTAGATAGGTATTTCTCTGTACTTAATTTTGTTCTATGGGCACCAAGCGGAATTCCATGGCAGAACTGAGATATTGGTATTTTAGTCAAAATGTCGTCACCCTTATTACCTAGGCAATAGAGTCCACCGCCGGGCGAGCGCGGCAAATCATTTGGTGTGCTCGCCCGGCGGTGCGCGAACATCTACCCTGCAGCAATGAATTTACTTACTTGGACTCTATTGCCTAGGTAATAAGGGTGACGACATTTTGGCTAAAATACCAATATCTCAGTTCTGCAATGGAATTCCGCTTGGTGCCCACAGAACAAAATGAAGTACATAGAAGTACCTATTTAATGATCTTACTCTCATTTCGGTTGGCGTTGGGTCCATGCTCCATACAAAGTTGCCCATGGTCCTTTGGTTCTGCCCTCACAACTCTCATAAGTTACGCCATAAAGAACAAATTTATATCAAACGTAGCCAAAGTCCTTAAAAAGGAGTGATTGATAAAAAGCATCACCCCGTGAGAGCCTGAACAGGACTTCCGGTGGCCATACATTTTCCGTGAAAGCCTCCCTGCGGCGATCTCAGCACGCCCTGTATATAGTTAGTTATACGTGTATATAGGGGGATAATTTTGGCTGCTTACTCAACAAGGGCATAGTGAGTATAGGGAATAAAGGTACCTACGAGTATTCGTAGTATTGTTTCTTTTATTAAGGCCCCGTGGGTTCAGGTTCTTCTGTCACTAACTGAGCCTAACTAACTGTACCTGCCTATTGTTACATTTTTAAATAAATACGTGTGCTAAACTTCCACAAATTATCTACAAGCTTTTAAGGAACCATTATGTGACGTGAGACCTACAAACAATTTTTAATTTCTCATGATCTGAAAGAAGCCCATTCTTGTTCCAAAAAGTGTGCAGAAAGTGATACGTTTCTGCACTAGAGCATTTAACTTTACAATTACGATTTTTTTAATTTTTTTAAGATAAACAATTGAAATTTGGTTTTAAATGGATTTGTTATACAATTTCTCAAAAAATACTTCGGCAGAAATGAGTGCCTTTCACCCCTTGGTTAACAATCTACTATTCCTTACTGCTAAATGACTCGTCTGTTTAACATTTTGTCAGTTTTACTACTGAATGTCGGACCGACATTCAGTAGTAAAACTGACAAAATGTTATACAATTTCTCAAAAAATACTTCGGCAGAAATGAGTGCCTTTCACCCCTTGGTTAACAATCTACTATTCCTTACTGCTAAATGACTCGTCTGTTTAACATTTTGTCAGTTTTACTACTGAATGTCGGACTGTCGGTCCACATGCCGCCATTTTTTATCCCACCGATACGCAGACAGATAGCAATGATTTATAGTTGATTGCGGTTCCGGCTCGCTGGAGTTGTTACACATTTCGAAAGTTTAATCGAGAGGGTGTCACTGTTATTGGATATGATATATCGAAGATAGGTTGATGCACCAATTAATAAAAATGAAAAACTAAAATGGAAAATATATTTATTAACTAAGAGTTTACAATTTCTTAAGGATTAACCTTTGGTACCCGCACTAGGCACGCCTGTATCGCGGGGACCAATACCAGTAGTAGGGTAGTTGTAACAAAGAGTGTTATAACCGGTTGACAATTTTGCTTAAATAGCTGTGATCGGCTGATTGGTGCATTCGAAATGAAGTGAAAGTCGTACGTGAGATGCGCGCCAATAACGACGACCATCGTCAACGACGTATGAAAACCATAAAACATTGTTAAATTAGAATAGACCTTGAGAATAGCGCATTCACCTTGAAAAATGGCGTATTACTCGTATGCAGGAAATCGTTAAACGTGATCGTAATAAGCGGATAATATTACACAAATATTATATTATTTAGCTTTGCTTTGTTAGGCCCAAACATAAAGTGCCCTTTCTGTCATCGCCAGAGATCTAAACGCCTGTGGCTAAGCTGAAGAGAATGTTCATTGTCCAGGATAAAGCGAAGTGAAAGAAGAAAAGCAGGAAAGCAGACCCCATTACTGTAGGAAACAAATACTAGAAGATTATAAACTGAAATAGATACCATACACTAAAGAAAATTTGACCAATTTATCCACTGGTGGCTGAGACGGGAATCGCTTAGAGTTGGTCAAAGGCGCCTAGCCTTTCAAAGATAGTATACACCAGGGAATTTGGGACGGGTACCGCCGTGGCCGGGTGGTCTAGTGGTCAGGACGTTAGCCGTAAGCTGAAAACGCGGGTTCGATTCCCGCCTCGGCCACCGGTGGATTTGGTCACATTTTCTTTAGTGTATGTTATCAATTTCAGTTTATAATTTAAAATATAGTACCTAGAGTGACTAGTTATAAAAATCAAATCATAAAAAAATCATAAAAATATTTTTATTTGTTCCCTAGTTGGAAATGCTACAAAAGATGATGATGATGTCACAAAATGATTACGTCCAACAAAATGACACAGATATCAATCAACTGGCCGACCACAAATCCCATTAAAACTTATACCCGATACAATCTATGAAGCCTTTCACTAACAGCCGTAACAGAACTCTGCATTACAATATCGATTTCAATCGAAATATTACATTGAAATTATTCGGGGTTGTATTAAATTATCGAGATAATTATCTTCGAAGTAATAGAAACGGAATACCGCTGGGGCGCGAGCGAAGGAAGAAGAGAGGGCCAAGATTTGCTCCTTGGGGAATACCTTAGTAATAAAATGTACAAGCAAAAAATTTTGTAATTTTCTGTTGTTAAGCGCGTAACATATCTTGTAAAATTGTTTATACTATATGACCATGTAAAATAAACTAGAATATCGCTTGAATGTCATTTAGATAAAGGTGTTTTCTCTTCAAGCCATACGGCATACTATTTTTAAGTCTTTGTTTATATACTTTATATGAACTGAAACTGGCGCACACCGACAAGAGCCACGCTCTTAAATTATGATGATGATGATGAATGTAACCATGCAATATCTGTTTTTAAATAAATTATGTTTATACTAATTTAACTATAGTTCCATTATCCCCGAAAACACGAAAAAAAAAACTGCTTATACACACGTGACTTGCATTATATACAGGTCGATTGAACATAAATGTCAATATTATTAATGAAAAAAATTTTTTTTTCCTTATTTGGTATTGACCAGTTGTTTAGTATGACCTACTAACAGTCACTATCTTAACGGACCTTTGGTGGACCTTAAAACCTACTGATTAAGATGATGGAAAACATATTAGGACACATTTTATCCTTTCACCTCTTTCGCGTATCACTTGTAACCGGAACCTTAAGTTCGTAGGTACCAGCCGGCATCGGAGTAAAGTTCATTGTACAGTTGTCATCTCACAATTCGTATTACAATATTTTATTGCCACGGTACTTTAAATTAACTTCGGGTTTGGGACTCCTGCCATCTTTGCTGGTGAAAATGTTACAATATTAAATTTAGCAGGAAATACCTGGAATTCTATTTTTACCGCCGCCGTTTGCTAGCTTTATTAGAGAACTATTTGATTAATATCTTGCACCCGTTTGTAGGTTTTCATTTTAATCTACATGGGCCGATTTTTATTTTATTGAAGACTTTTTTCTCTCTTCTCTACTAGCTAACCTTTGAAAAAAAAAACAACAAACAGTCACTAATAACAGAAAAACAACTAAATAAGAATAATAACAATATAACGAAGAGTCTCGACCAACATCTTGAGAGACTCTCGCTAGGTGGTTGGATCAAGGGCCAAATGCAGAAGGCGGTGATCTTGGACACGGCGCGGATAGTCCGCCGGTTCCTCTCTCTGCGGCCCTGACCACCGGCAGCTGGGTCCTTGCCCCGCTGCTGGCGGCACCCTAGGTTAGGTTTTTTATAGTACATGTGTATATATTTTTTATATTGTTTTTGTAAGTGTTTTGTTATTGTACTTTAATACTCGCATTGTAATATCCTAACCTAATATAAGACCCAAATGAAATAAAGAATAACAATATTAGAATTATATAAATAATAAACAAAAACACGTGAATTGCATTATTGTTTTATGTAGAGACTGTCAATAATGAAAAAGTCAGATTAATTATTCAATTTACGACTGAATAAATATCAAAGTAAATTTCAAATCATTTACCCCAATCAAGCCTACAAAAATACCTATTAAATTACTTTCCATCATTCCCAATGACAATGTAGCGTAGCCTTTGATTAAAATTCATTAATAAATTAAGCTGTGGGCTCTGATCGGGTGGGGTGCGATTGTTTGACCAGCGAAAATGTCGGTTGATGAAATAAATCATCTTTGTTCATCATCATCATCATCATTGGCCACAGCATCTTTGCAGATGATAGTTGCAGCTACTAAAGAGGTCCTTTGAGGAGGTAGTCTAGAGCTTAATCGACTGCGATGACTATATAGACCAATGGACGATCGGCATTTCTTGCCGCATCGATCACAAATGTGTCTTCTTCTTCTTCTCTTTTTCTCTTCTTGACTCCTGGGGTGGTCCAGCAGCTCAGACCAGGGTGGGGTGTACATCACCTATTCGGAAAAAGGGCTTTTCTTTCCTGCTAAATGGCACCATGTCATTTTATTCCCTTGAGACACAATCTACTATTACTATAGAACGATCATGAAAAATCTTTAAATTGATCAAAGTATATATATTTTCCGAACAAATTTACAGAGTTTTAAGGGACTTTTAAAGAAATGGACCATTTTTTTTAAACTAACGTTATTGTATTCTTTCGACTCAAAAGCACAAGGACAAAGAATGAAGGAAGGATAAAGAATGAGAATAGACTGTCCCCAGTTTTTCGTACTAGGTGTCAGTTTTGTGACGATCAATATAAATTCGTATATGACAATGTGTCATTAGGTTGTAAAAAAAATTCGACACCTTTTTTTTCCTTAACAAATCCATAGTCCTCGTGATTTGAAATAGAAATAACCCAGCCACTTAATATAACTTTATCGAAAAAAAAACACTACATTCCGAAACAGAAGAGTCTACACTATTCTCTAGTATACAGTGTGGAAAGATAAGTCGGGCCCTGGAGGGAAACTACCTTAAATCCTTAAGCTGGCTCATTTTACTTAAATGAGACATTCCTTTATTTTTAAAAAGAAACAAAACTGCATTCCAAGTATTTTTCTTTTTTTCTTCGATTTGGCTTGTCTAAAAAAATCTTGAGTACTAAATATTACATTTTATGGATATTTTGTACGACAGACGAGTTTGAGACCTAATGTTTCTTGGAGAAATGTTATCATTAACATTAACTGTATCGACTAGTAGAATAAAATTGCGAGTTTTTATTTTTTGGAATTTTTATTCGGTTCGAGTCCCGGGCGAGGCAAGCGAGTTTTAGAAAATCTTAATAAAAACAAAAAAAAACTATACTAATCCTTTTCTTTTGGGTGCTAGTACTAGTGTAAGACAAAGATAGTCTATGTCTCTGTCTATGTTTGAAATGAGACAGTCCTTTGACACACTATATTTGGAATCGTGATTATTGTTTACCTATGTGACAATTTTTACAATACTTGAGCAATGACATAGTCTATCAAACAGCTGATAATCAATTATCCTTATCCGTCATATTGATATTACTGTTTGTTAGAAGAGATCTGGGCTATAACCGAAGTTCGTCAATTGCGGGCATTTTCTCTGTCACTTTAATTATGTGTTAATGAGAGTAAAAGAGAAAAGTCCTGACAGTTTGCGAATTTCGGTTTTCGCGGTAGACCCCTGTAAGTAATAGGTTGGTAAGTTTATGAATAAGGGGGTTAAATCACGAGGTAATTAAAAATCTCAACAACATTTCAACAACCACTCGCCGTCTTTGTAAGTTGTTTTCTCGTTTGATTTCATATTCATTTAAATGATGCGACACTTCTTTATATGTTCGCAAATTATACTTGTCCTCAATTTGTATGCTACTAAAAAGCAATTAATAACACCGTGGTCCAAGCACGGGACAAAGTACTGACAAATTTGCAATAATAAAACAAGTGAAAAAAATCTCATCGAAAATCCACAATGGCGGCCAAAAACAAATTGCCAATTAATCATTTCCATTCGTAATTAATTAATGCCCATTAAAATAATGATAAAGGCATCCATTGTAAAATCTACCTTATTGTTACAGTATAAAGTACAAAGTGACTTGGCAAGGGTTTGTTCTTTCTTTGGAGGGTCCTTCGCTCACGCTACAGAACCTTTTGTTTGCGCGCTGTTTCCTGAATATGAACTCAAGTGTGCTTAAAGTGAAAAGGTCGCAAGTACACATAAAACCCGTATGGCACAATCCCTTTTGAAGTTTTTAGCGATGGAAACCTTTGAGTTTGCGCTTCGGTGACCTCACTTTTGTTTTGAACTAATATTTGTTTAAGCGGACGGGTACATGATTACACGCATTTGTCTATTATAGTTCGTTTTTTTTAGCATTAGATAGAACTTGAAAGAAGGTAAGCGATTTTGATATGTCTTTTAATTGAAAAACACTTTTTAAAAATCAATAACTATTACTTATGAAAGCAGAAGACTATAAAAGATCGTATTAGATTCATAATTGTTACATATTTACCCTAACTTATTTTTAAAATGTGTTTTTCAATTAAAAGACATATCAAGATTGTTTACCTTATTTCTAATGCTAAAAAAAACGAAGTATAGTAGCGTTTCCCGCGTTTTCGCTGTCGTTGTAAGATTTTGTAAAGAAAAAGACTTGTATCTAGAACAAACATTGTATCATAATTGAAGGCTTCTGTATATTTAGGAGCTTAATACCTACTCGTACATCCATTTCTTAGTAGTACTACTCAATATTTGAATAAAATCTAGCTAGAAGAGTCAAAGAAACCTAGCCGCCGCTATACAATCCAAATTACGCTCTCATTTTAAAACGACATTCTAAAATAACATGCATTTTACATAAAAAAACATCAAGTAACATCTATTATGTATATAAAAAAAAACATGTATATAAAACTTGTAACTTTCACTTCATTCAAAAAATAAAAACGTCAATCACGATTATTCACGTTAATACGTTAAATTATCTTTCTTACCCAAATTTGGTCAGGTTTCCGTTATTCAAATAAAAAGGAAAATAAATAAATAAATGATTGATTAATTGATTGAAAAAATACATACCAAAAAGAGTACTTTTATCTTACCAACCAAAATTTCGAGCAGAATACTTGCGAAGAAAATAAACTCCAACCGTACCTGCAAAAGAGGACCTTGATTAGCTCCCCAGTAATTCTCTCTACGCATAAAACAAGGTAGTGACAAAATACCTTACTGAAAGTAAGCCCTTTTTGTACTGTTAGTGCACAGTGGGCATCACGCAGCCGTATTGGACAAAACTTTATTTCTTCTCGGACAAACTTTAGTCTACCTGCAGACAAATGAAATACATAGCCTATTTTCTTTAGCAAAATTAGAAAAGTAAGACTAATGAATTGCAGATTCGTGGAAAAAAACCTTGTTTTAGGCGAGTATTTAAATAGTTTTAAGTTTTAATTGTGTTTTACTTGTAGTTAAATTTGAATATGACAAGTCTCTAGTTAAACTTTTAATTAAAATCATTTTCTACCGAAGTAATCCAAAAATGATAAACTTGGGGAATTATTCATGTTACTAGCTAGTAAATTACTTAAATAGTTTGTTAAAACTCTAGGTTTTTTAGTGTTTTTTTCTATGGATGAAGAATAATCAGTTGGAAAAAAAAATGGAAGAGAAAGAGTTGTCAAGGCACTCAGCGGCGTAGCACGGTCGCACTTTTATGTAAGTGCGAAAGTGACGGGCATAGTGATAGGCGATAAAAATGGAACCATTCTGCGCCCGCGGGACATGAAAATTCTAAGGTTAGTTAAAATAAATCTATTTATAGTTGTACACATGCGACTTATTTTAATGTAGACCGAACGTACAGTCAGCTGCAGAGAGAGGTGACCCCCCCCCTCCCCTCCCTCCCTTCCTACATAGGAACAACATGAAGAAGCCGTTATCGACCAAAAATAACAAAGTAATAGAGCTCTAAGTGTATCAAATTCATGAATTTAATCCGGTGTCCTTGGGTGTCCGTTAACCTACCGTGAGGTTGGGACAACAAAACACCAAATTTGCATAACAAGAGGGAGAGGCATAAAAACTAATCGCCCTCGAAATGGAGGGTCCCATGTTTTAAATTAGAGTTATTTTTTAAAGCCAGCGGCTAGATTTAATCCGAAAGCTTGAGGTTAAGAGGCTGTCAAATGAAATAAAAAATATGGAAATCCTTCTTAATGTAAATTAACGTACCTATGCAAAATGAAAAAAATGTTTAGTTGAAAAAATGTCTCACGAAAGTTTAATTTCGGTTAATGAAAAAATGCCAATATATCAGGAAAACTGGATCCTCGACCAAATACCTCTTCTTTTTATTTGGATTTTTCTTAGTTTCCTAGTGGAGCCTGGAAACTTCATGGCTACCTACTTTATTTCAATATTCGTCTTAAGTTAACGTTTTTAGAAAGTACAGACCTATTTTATGAGTTATAAAAATAATGTTTTTAGTCCTCTACGACCTTACACAGTCATGTTGTATTTACAACTGTATGTGATTGTTGTAAGAGTTGCTTGTCATAACCACAAATCTACAGGTGCTGCTTCAAATATGGTTTTATGTTCAAATCTTTTACAATTTTATCAATAAAATGTTGTCTAAGTGAAACGTAATAGCTACAACAAACAAACTCCAGCGGTTATCCAAGCAGACGTAGCAATTACGCTAATTACGTAAACTACAGACGATAGCTATAAAATTGTACAAAGCGTGTTTATTTATAGATTTTCTAATGAGGACTCGACTTTAAAATATAATAACGGTGCTAATAAAATATGTACTTGCTAGAATTCAGAAATAGTAAGTTTCTCTCTGTAAAAAGTTTCAAAAATAAAAAGGTAATTTTATTACTTTATTATTAAATGAATGAATTCAGTTAGTTGCTATAAAGTATTGATGTAGTAGTAGTATAGTAGGGTTGTAATACTTGTAATGTAAGTGCGTTGCCAGCCATTGGGATGGGAGTACGATCGTTTCTTGAAGGTTTTGTACAGTGTATTATTGTAGAGTTAGACCAAGGAAAGTCTGCAACGATTTTGATAGCACACGCAGTGCAAGTGTTATTTTAAACGTCAACTTCTATGAAATTATGACGTATAAATAACACTTACGTGTGCTATCAAATAGGGTAGTTTAGCCGGTTTACCGGCCACCTCCGGTTCTCGGCCACTACGTAGTAAAACTGTAATAACATGACAACATTACCGTATTTAATGAAAAAATAAGGGTAATCGGATAAATTCAGTTGACATTGACATGTTCTAAATTTGTCTGCTTGATGACGTTTTGACTGGCTCGTCAGTGCACCAAAGCAATTTAGACAGCGTAGATGTTGGTCAATTTTGTTAAAAAAATTGTGATTGAAGATTTTTTCGAGGTCAGTAAAAATATTGTTTTCGTGGGTTTGTGACCATTATTGATGTTAATGAGCATTGTGGATAAGTTGAATTGATGTTATTTTGATTTAAATATACTAAATATTTGATATAATTCAATTAAATTTGATGGTCGGGTAACTAAATGCAATTTCACAACAAATTTAGTTCTCGGCCGCCCGGCCGAGAACGGGCTTGGGGCACGTCATTTTTAATTGATTATCTTCCCTATTAAATTAAAGCTAAAACAATAAATATTTCAAAAAATACTCATTTGTATCAAAGCAATTCATATAGTTGGTTGTCGGCCGCATGCTAAAGATCGGTTTTCCTAGGATAGCGGTGTCGTCATATAGCGGCCGTCTCCATACTAAATAATACGGCTAAATATGGATGTCGTAGTATTTGTATGGAGACGGCCGCTATATGACGGCACCGCTTTCGGAGGAAACCAAAGCTTAATTAACAAATACTTGGTTAAAATATGCTTTAAAATCTTTTGTATTTGGCGGCCGAGAACAGTATTATAAAAAGTTCGTTTTCGGCCTAGCTAACTTATGACGGCCGAAAAACAAGTAAAATTTGTTTAGTTTCGGCCTTGACAAAAAAACATTTTTATTTGGCTCCAGATTCAAAGTATTGCTTATTTTAAAATTAGTTCGATTTATTTATAAAATTTTCCTTAACCGAAAGGAGACTTGTAAATATTAAATAATATTTCGTACATAAGTTCCAAAAAACTCATTGCCTATGGACGTTGGGTGCCTGCAACTCCAGGGGTGTTACAAGGGCGTTATCGAACCTCAAAAACCTACGTATTAAAAGTCGCACGCCGCTAATTATTAGGTTACAAAATGTCTTATTTGAATATTTTGAGTATGTTTTGGAAACTATTTACAAGATAATTCAGTAGGTACCAACACAAAAGTTCCCATTAACGTTCCTTATTAGGTCCTTGTGATACATTGTAACATACAATTTGATTTGAATAGTATTTGTTGTATTGTTCAAAAATAAATCCTATTGATTGTGAAATAAGAGTCATTTAAAAACATTAATAACCGTGGCCGACAACTAACTAAACAAGCGGCCGAGAACCAAAAAAAGTGGCCGAAAACCAGCTAAATTGCTACTTTTTCATATTTTTAATTATATAAATAAAACTTTCCAATTAACAATGGATTTTGATACAAATATGGCAAGTGTATTATATTTTTAGTCTGAAAATCATAAAATGACCAAGATTTGTCGAATATATTGTTCATAAAATCCAGTTGAATACAATTTTTTGCATAACTGGCCGACAACCGGCTAAACTACCCTACGTTACAGACTTATCTTGATCTAACTCTAGTAAGTATTTGTATAAATATCCATATATATAAAATCAGCATTAGCATACCATCATTTTTCCTACATTTTACCAAAGCGAATGATATTATTTCCTACATTTTTATAAACGTTAACGTCAATACACCAATCGTTCAGCTAACACTAGCAAATGAAGTTCGATTTCCGCCAAACTGAGGTAATTCAAACAGGAAACGGAAATTCGCATTGCACTTAAAGAGCTGTCGTAATAAATCAATAGTGTTGAAACCTCGCACCGGAATATACCGGTTTATACCGGTTTCAAGCGGTTAAATGCTTGTAACTGTGAAACGCTTTCAGTGTTCAATGCAATATGTCCGCGATTAATTGGTAAATGAAATAATGACCTGCTTGTAGTTAATTTATGTTGAGTAATAAATGTTACAGCTGTTCAGGAAATAGTGAATTGGGGTGTTGCAAAGAGATGTCATTAAATATGGGGTATATTTTGTTTGACACTTGTCTAAAATTTTATTTTATTTTTGTAAAATCATGCAATTTAATAAACTAAAAGTGGTACTTAATAAAATTACCAACTCCCGGAAATAATAAAAAAATTATGACATAATATTGTAATATCCAGAGTGGCATGTAAAATATTTATTTTAGCACGTCATGATTGTACTATGAAGTTTCGACAATAGTATCTATATATATCTATCTAATATCTAATACGTTTAAACGAGCAATTCTTGTATATTTATTTATATATATATTTCGGAGACGGCTCGGAAACGGCTCTAACGATTTCGATGACATTTGCTATATGGGGGTTTTGGGCGGCGAAAAATCGATCTAGCTAGGTCTTATCTGGGAAAACGCGCATTTTTTAGTTTTTATATGTTTTCCGAGCAAAGCTTGGTCTCCCAGATATTATAATATTATAATATGTTCGTATATTGGTAAAAACTTCAAATTTTTGTAAATGCAAAATTTGTGTTTCTGAAACAAGCTGTCACTCAATAAACATACGCTAAACCAAAGAGAATAGATAGTATAGAGGGGTCCTGTCATAGTAAATTTTGTAGTCATAGTACATTTACTGCCACTGCCATCTATCGACACACGATTAAAACTCAAAATGAAAATGTATAAAACTATCAAAAAAAATTATATACATATTATGGATAAATGATTTTATTGTTTTTACATCTCGACCCATGTTATTTCACTGATACTTATGTGTTAAAATTTGTAAATATGAAACTGTGTTGTCAACGCCATCTAGCCGAGCATAGGCCAAAGCTGTGTGCGCTTAATCTGTCCGATAATGACTTTTTCTTTTATTTCCGAGGCACGTTTCGTCCTTAGACTTTATTCATCTTACATGGAGTTACATACCTACGTCTTTGGCTAAACCAATCACCAATCGAAAATACGCTTCCAAAGACTCATCAGCATATTTCACTCCCCTGCCAACATAACATTCGTAAATAACAAATTTAATCTTGAACAACGCTCAAGAGAGCGATTGAAAAAGGCGTGTGAGATCGGCGGCGGTACCACGGTCGCAAATTCATCGCTTGTCACTATGCCTGTCACATTCTAACTAGTATGTAAGTGCGAAAGTGACGGGCATAGTGATAGGCGATAAAAATGGAACCATGCTGCGCCCGCAGGACTGTAACTAAATTATTACCAGTCGCAGCAAGATATTGAATTTCGATCGTCTCATTAGAGACGCTTTGTCCAGGGTAGCGCGAAGAGCTCCACTGTGCATTTTGGCTGATACGCCAATTCAAATTTTGGTTAGGTATCCAATCTGTTTCCAATATGAGAGTGATATGATACTGACCTCAGAGTCTCATTAGAGACACTTTGCCCAGGGTAGCGCGAAGAGCTCCACTGTGCATTTTGGCTAATATGCCAATTTAAATTTTGGTTAGGTATTCAATCTGTTTCTAATACGATAGTGATATGATACTGATGTGTCAGTGTCAAAAGTGTCGTCTTTGTAAGAAATTACTTACACTTTTGACACTGACAGATCAGTTTCAAATAAGTATCATATTGGTAACAGATCTAACAACTAAAACAAGAATTGGCCTGACTGAATCTAGATAGTCTCATTAGAGTTGATTAGAGACGCTTTGTCCAGGGTAGCGCGAAAAGCTCCACTGTGCATTTTAGCTGAAATATGCCAATTCAAGTTTCAGTTATTAGATCAGTATCATATCGGAAACATATCGAATGACTTAAACTCGAATTGGCCGGTGAGAGTTTTTAAGATATTTCTAATTGCAGATTTTTGAGTTTAACGCTCCTATCTCCCGGGAAACATGAGCTTGATGTGGGCATTAATTATCCGCGATGAATAAAAAAGGGATCGCAATGTAATCAAAATAAATTTTAGTTAATTACCTGAATAAATGTTTTGAAATACATTATAACAAAATTGGACTTATATTTTCGCACTTTGGTACAACTTTTCAAATATAAAATATTTCAGACTCATTACTAGGGTTTGCTCTCGGTACTGAGTTTGTATGGCGAGAACCGGGAATTCCCGGGAATTCCCGGTTCTCGCCATACAAACTCAGTACCGGGAGCAAACCCTACTCATTACCTACGCTTGAAAAAGTTAATTGAACCAAAACCAGCCTCATTTTCGGCAAACAATTCAAATATTTCGCCTAAAACTTTAGTAATTAGGAAAAAAAGTCCGTGGAGTTCTATCGACAATTCTGTCTCGTTGTGACCGGTTCTAAGGCACGAGAGTGAAAAGGACAGCTGTCTTAGGGTATGTACATCAAACGAGTTGCCACTAATTGGAGCGAGTAGATTAGAAAGAATTAGGGGTATTGGAATTCAGCGCAAATCCCCATGATTAGAGACGAGGATGAGGCTGATTCTGTTTTAAAAACTTGATATAGTTTTCACCATGTTACCTATTTATTACTTTATTTAAAAAAAATCGGTATGCCCCAGGCAACTTTAGGTTTTTAATGTTTTATCTTGTAAGTTAATAAAATTAAAACATTCGGTATTAAAAAAATATAGGACATAAGATTGTTTTGACTTAACTATTAAAATAACTTACGATTTTATTCCAGATAAAATATTTACTATCAATTACATAATGAATTATTAATATGACATTAGTATTCTGAATACAATGATTTAAGATCATGTGAAACTTACTACTAATATGTAACAACCTAAATGCAATAAATAAATAATGAAATTATGTAATATGTTTTCATACGATCTATGGCTGATTTTTCCTCACAAAATGAGACCTCTCATAAGACAACCGCTCGCGTTTAAGTAATGCATGTTAACATAAGTCAAGATCGTAGCTCTTGGATTATTTACCAGTTTGTATTTAGCAAATGAATGAAAGTGAAGTGATTTTAATTGTACACAAACTTTGGAGAAACAAAAAGATGCTAACAGCCCGTGAATTGATTTGAGTAATTTATTTTGATTGGATAAAAGTTGTTTTTCTTTTTCAAAGATTACTTGAGGGTTTTTCAAACAGAATAGACAGGTTTTAAATTATTATTATTCAATTTAAGCAACTATAGGACACAAATCACTGTGTGCTTTTTATCTCAGCAAATTTGAAAACGATAAAAGAGCGATTCCATCAATACTTGTGAAGTTGGAATCAACTTAGCCCAACTTCCTCAAACTAAGTTGAGTGTCCAATCAAATAAATGGTCTCACCATCAAAGCTGCTCGGCGTATTGTCATCTCGCATTTGTCAGCACTAAAAGATTTGTCGCTATTTATAGTCTGTGCGAATAAAAAAATCGCTATGACTGTGTTTCTTTACGATTTATTTATTTTGGCATTTTTTAATTCCTTTTTCAATTTCCCGTCGACCCACATTAAATATTTTTTTATGTATTTATTAGTTTTTAAAATAACTATACATTTGTACAAAAAAAAATAGCTATGTGATTTTTTAGCACATAACGAAATTAAATGCCTTGTTTTCCGTCGAGGGTAATGGCGATAATGTTGCACATGACAATTTATTGTAGAGTGGATTAACCAGCATATACCCTAAAATCCGCTATGTATCATATTTCGTGCTACGTTATTATGGCAACAAATAGCTATGTGTAAACTTCACAGATAACGATTTTAAGTGAAAATTTGCTATCTAGCAAGATTCTGGTTAAAATAATTAATAGTGTAAAAATTTACGAAAAGGCTGTTTATTTTCTTCATAAATATCATGTAAAAACCTTTGATATAAATATTAGAAAAAAAAAATACAGGGGCAACAATATATACTACAAACAGGAAATTAAAGAATTTTTTGGCTCCTGAAAAGCAGCTTAAAAATACAAGCCGATTTTTTTATTCGAACCAACGTTATGTTTTAAAAGATATGAACAATGAAAGTTTAAATATAAAACTAAACGCAAAATAAGAAAATATGTCACAGATTAAGCCATTTCTACTGATATTGTAAATGGGAAAATAAATGTCTGACTGATATTACCACTTCACGTTTAAACCGCAGAACCGATTTAGATGAAATATGGTATGGAGAGGCCCGAGAAAAGATATATAATATTTTATCAATTATCGTCATTGTTCCACGCAGAGAAAAAAACAAAAAAGACCTACAAGACGATATTTATTAAGTGCTACGCCAACACTACTGCCAAAGCTTAATATTAATGTTGTTTTCTTTGGATCTCGGCTAAGAGCGTTAGGTTAGGAGTCTCAAAATATTTGTCTAGTCGAAACTTGTTCACTTTTCATAACTAAGCTCAAAGCTCTTAAGTACAGTCGCCACCAGATATATGAAAACAGTGAAGGTGTTCAGAAATATTTGATTTAAATGGCAACCCCCATTGCATCCGTCCTCGTATGTCCAATGTCTCTGTATAAAATTTCATCGAAAGCCACCCACCCGTTTTTATTGAACAAATACATGAAAAACATGACAAAAAAAAACAATAAATAAAAACAACTTAAAATTACAATTAAACTAAATACAAACAAAAACTACTAAAATAAAACTAAACTAAAACTAACCTAAATCTAAAAAAGGCCCCTGCGGCAAGGTCCCCAAGATGCTGGCTGCGTTACCCCGCTGAACTGCCAGACTGAAGCGTTGAGCGAGGTAACTGCCAGCTCTTGGGTCCCCAGCTGCGTCCCTGATCCGTTTTTATATATATGCAAGGTGCCTTGACAAGCGTTGCAGTAGCGTAAGACATTATATAGTGTTGATAAAGTATGAAGTGCTTATGGTTTTAATTATCCCGCTTTCGATTTCTACCCCAATGCACCTTAATAGATAATCATACATTTAGAAATATAAACTTTATAATACCTAATTATATTAAAAAGTATTACCCAAAAATGTCTAAATGTTGATCGAGCACTTTACCAAAGAACATTCAACAAAAGTATCACGCGCAAAAACTGGTCCACACATTTATCTCTACAACTTTGGAAGAGACAATATTTCAATCACAGTTTATGACCGCCGGATCCGCAATATGTTGCACAGTAGTCCGTGTGCCGCGATATTGGACAAAGTTGCTCGAAAAGTTTTCCCAAATAGCGTGGTTGCGCGACGCAAAATATGGAAAAAAATACAAATGGGTTTGGAACAAGGTAGTTCTAGAACAGTGTTTTAGGGTATGAAAAATTGGTTAAACCACGACGAGATCATTTGAAACTTTTACGTTTAATAAAAATAGTTCCTCTTGGGGTTTTAAGTCCTAATACTAGAACAAAATACCTCCAATTTAATTTGAATCATTATTCAATGGAATAGTTTGTTTAAATTTAAAACAAAACAAATTCAACTCTATTATCTAATACCATTAATTCCAATTTATTAACAATGAAGCAAAACGAACTTGCTATAAACGATTTGAACAAAATATATGTTTTTTTTTATGTTAAAACTAGGAAACTCATTTATTTTATATGGATTCATATTTTGCCAAAATAATACTCATTTTCACCTCTCTTACAATTAAATTTAACCAAGCTCTTAACCAAAGCTGAAACTAACACAAAAACATCGTAAAACTCACCGGTGTAAAAGTGCAGCGGGCTAATTCTTATCCAAACACACTGCAAATTGTCAAAGCGATGTTTTATTACCGCTTTGTGCCCACTGTGCACTTTGGACAGTAGGCTAGCGGGCGAAACAAGCGGTTTTATTCCCTCGTTTTGCTTCCTGCTTTGCATACTGTGTACGGACATATAATTTGCGCTTTGCGTTGATTGTTGGTCGTTGGTTTTTGTGTGCGCTTTTTCAGGTTTTAACTGGTGATGGAGAATATGCTTGCTTATTTAGCTTCTTTGTTAACATATGTAGATAAATATTGCATTATTAAAGTGAGACGGATGAAGCTTAAAAGAAGTTAAGTTATAAAGCGTTATGAATTTTCTGTGGTTGATGATTACAAATTATAACTAAGAAGGTACCTACATATATACAAAGCAAACAGAAGTAGGTTAACAAAAATAATGTATTACCAGAATTAAATTGAAAACTGTTCGTGTTTTCAGTATTTTGGATTAAATATTTATTTTTATTACTGTGAGTCCGAAATAACTTTTTAGAGATAAAAAAAAAATATTTTAACTAAATATATGATTTGGAGTATCACAATATTGATTTTACTAAGTGTTTTGTACGAGAAAAATTGTTGTAATACAGATTAGTAGCTTATAGCAAAAATTTTGTAAGTACCTAATACAGATTTGGCACCGTAAAAAGAGGCCACGCGTAAACACAGGAAGTGTGCGTCGTGTATATTTTTATTAAGGCATATTCTACATAAGAGACATATCTATGTAATATCTACATTATTAAATAAATACATAAAGCACAGGAACACATCTTTAACCCAGTTTCCCATTGACCCAGACCATTCAAATCTCCCATAACTCAAAATCGCTGTAAAGCCCCCAACCCACATAACTTACTCGTTTACCGCGTACAAAAAGGCATAAGCGCCACCATTTTCCTAGTAAATTATCGCCTTTTGGTGAATTACGACTGAATGGTCTTGGTTATTCCCATATCTTGCTATCTGTTTGCCTCAAGACCATCCAGTATAAGGGTCAAAAACAAGGGAAAGGTCACTTCTGTGGACAATACAATAAATACAATGTTTTTGTTAAGTCTGACCAAACAACTCTTGAGGGACGAATGAATATGTAGGTACCTAGGTCATACTAAACAACTTCTACTATGTGGCCAAATTCGAAATCCCGAAACAAAATTCTCCTGTTCCACAGAAAATATACGATTCACCGAAATACATGAGACGGCAGATCGGTGCATGTGAGTGAAATGATTGTAAAGTCGTGCGTGAGCCAAGTACTTATGTGTGATTATGATAAGCTCAGGACCGGGACAAGTGGCGTACTAGAAGAGAGGCCTATGCTCAACAGTGGGAAATAAAGGGATGATATGATGATGAGATGAGTCATATCAAATTCACTAGACTTATATCAACCGTGATTACCTGATTACCTTTTGTACTGCGTCGAAACATCGGGAGCTCGAAAACAATACAAAAGGTAATCACGGTTCATATCCCGGTCGATATAAGTCTAGTGAAACTAACTCTGAATCATTCAAAACTGATATCAAATTCAGTTCAAACTTACTCAAATTAAAATTAGAATCCTCCTCCTAAATTCGGTAAGCAATCGTAATAAACCAGTTTCTCTTGATTTACTGGATCGATGTCCGCTCCGCTTGTGAATGATGATGGCAACTTTTGTCCTTTATTAACCGCACTGGGAATTGAAAACGTTCCAAGTTCGGATCTTGGGAAGTTCGCTCGTTAGCGACGGACAGAGCGAATTCGCTTTTGTGTGAATGTTGACTTGAACCATATAAAGATATTAAACGGGTGACTTTTGTGTCATCGCCAGTCATTGTGAGCCATATTCGAACTTTAAGATACGTCAACTATTAGATATCTAAACCATCTAAACGATATGGATCGGATATTTCAGTGTCAAACTAGTGTCCAAGGTGATGTATTTCTTTGAAGAAACGTCTCTTTTGACACTTGTTTGACATTGACATACCTATCCGATCCATATCGTTTCAATATCTTATATTTGACGTATCTTAAAGTTCGAATATGGATGTGTAAATCGTTTAAGAGGATATCGCATTTTCCTTCCTGGATAACACTATGGAAAATATATCAACACAATTTGATGTAGATCTTGGCTATGCCCCTTCATTTAATTTTCTTCGTTTTTTTTCAATGAGTTTTATTTTAATGTTAGTTTAGTTTTAATATGTTTAGTTTATAGTTAGTTTGAACACAAACTTTTTTATATTCTTTGTAAACAATCCGAAAACAAACTGCCGTATTCGAACTTCAAGATATTCACAAGAGACGACACGTACTAGATCCATTCTAGATACGTTATAGTTTAGATTTCAACTAGTTCCCTTTTGCAGCGCAATTCGGACAACCAATGTCACTTTTACGATAGATCGTGTTAGATATCTATTAGATGTGAATTAGATCTCTAAGTAATATCTTGTGAAAATCGTTCAAGAGTATCTCCAGAATCGCGGAAATGTCAAATTTGATAGGTTAGATCTTAAACATATGTTTAAGATCTAACCTATCAAATTTGACGTCTTTGAGATCTAACCTATCAAATTTGACGTTATCGTATCTTGGCGATGTCTAAAAGATATCTAATTGATGTCTATTACAAAATCCGAATCGGGCCCAAAAGCGGGCGAAGTCAAGGTTATTCCTAGTAAATAAAGGTTCGTATGTATGCGTACCCAGTTCGCCCAGTGACCTACTAAAGTGGTTGTCTCACCAACGGCGCTATGTTTATGCTAATTTTATAATCTTGCCTCCTATTACAAGCGTTGAAAAGGTGTGGCTAAACGAGGTTGTTGTTGCTGAGGTAGCTTTAGTGAAACCATGAAAGTGTATTCTAGGTTAAAAATAAGAGATTAGAGATTAGCAAAATGTTTATAAAATTGAAATTAATTATTTTCATTTTATTTCATTTATTCACTTCAATCAATGAGCACTAACAGATGAACCTTTACGTGATAGTTGGCATTAATATCTGGGAGACCGTATAAAAACTCAAAAATGCGCATTTTCCCCAGAGATAACACCTATAGTTCGTTTTTTTTTGCATTAGAAAAAAGGTAAACAATCTTGATGTGTCTTTTAATTGAAAAACATGTTTTGAAAATAAGTCACGGCAAATATGTAACAATTATGAATCTAATACGATCATTTATATGGGCGTTTTTTTTTTGTTGTCCCAAACACTTTTTTTTCAAATTTGGGTTTTTTTACGTTATTTCTACTCAGAATCACGAGCTCTTTCTATCCTAATAGGAGAAAAAAAAGTGTCCTAAGGTTTTTATTTCCATTCCGTCACCATTTTTCATAGACTTTGTATGGTGGTCGCGTAATGGAAAGATCGAAAAATGTATGGAAATTTTGGGACACTTTTTTTCTCCTATTAGGATAGAAAGAGCTCGTGATTCTGAGTAGAAATAACATAAAAAATCCCAAATTTGAAAAAAAAAAGTGTTTGGGACAACAAAAAAAAAACGCCCATATTCTTCTGCCTTCATAAGTACAAGTTACTGATTTTTAAAAAGCGTTTTTCAATTAAAGGCATGTCAAGATCGCTTACCTTCTTTCTAATGCTAAAAAAACGAACTATAGCTACCTACATCGATTTTTAGCGCTAGAAAAGAGCCATTAGAGCTGTTTTCGAGATGTTCGACTGTTAATCAGTGGGCCCCTTAATACAAGAATTGCTCGTTTAAGGGTACAAGATATATTTTTTATCTCAAATATTTGTTCCCGAGTTATGGATCTTTTCTGTGTATAAGTATTTATACATAACTATACATTTCATATTTTCGTCTAGTACCCACAACACAAGCATTTTTTAGCTTACTGTGGGATTAGGTCGACCTGTGTAATACTCAATAATATTTATATAAAAAGCAACTAACAAATATTTTGCTTAAAATACTATTGATGATCGGACACACTAAATTCAACGTAACGTTATACCCGAGCAACCAAAATACATTGGAGAGCTTTTACGTACAATATTGATATAAGTGAAATGTTCGGCAGGAATATAATTATTAAAAATTCTTATACTATTGATGATCGGACATACTAAAATCAACGTAACATAATACCCGAGCAACTAAAATACACTGAAAAGCTTTTACGTACAATATTGATAAAACTTGTGCAATGTTTGGCAGGAATATATTAAAAATTCTTGTTTGTTCAAGGAATTTAGGGCTTTTGAATATTAATTTTGATTTTATCGGGATTGCCTGACGTTTATTCTGGATAAAACTGTTTGTACAGTGCCTAATACAATTTAAAAGGAATCGTGAGATAGCATTAAATCCTTAAAAACAATCATGAATTTTAAACCGATTGAATTCGTCTCTAAATTAAAACGTTATTATATAACACAGCGGTCGGCAAAGTACGGCCCGCGGGCCATCTCCGGCCCGCGAAAGAACTTAATCTGGCCTGCCGCTGGTCCTTCGGAATTATTAGTACATGGCCCGCGACCCGCAAAATAATGAAAACGTATTTTAGCTGCAATAGGCTACATGAATAATTTTCATTTATGGTATCAATCGATCGGGTTTGTTTTTAGGATCAAATGTCTATATGGGACCCATTGCATTAAAGTAACACAAAAGTCAGAAATTGTAGTCAAAGGCCGACAGTCGCACTTCACTCGCGAAACGCCCTAAACAAAACGGTAAGGGAACGTGACATCAAGGTCTCTGGGAGCCCATCTTGTAGTATGGACAAAACAAGAAAATTGCGTTTTTGTCGGTGAAATATTGCGTTTATATGTATATAGTTGCTATACAATATTTTTTTGGATGAAATGTAAGGAATCGAATGGTACCCTTACTTTGATCGTTTTTGGAAGTTAAAAAAAAACTTAAATTTTGAAACTTTCAGGTCCTGTATTATTGTGATAAATTGCTCGTTTGCTAACTATTTTACTAGATTTTGTTAAAAAATTCTACATTGTGTCATCATCCCTATTCTGGCCCTCCTCTGTAATCTCTTAAACTTTCTGGTCCCCCATAAGTTTACCCACCACTGATATAACACATATAATTTGTATTGATCACACGAAACTTGCCACCACCGTACACTCAAAGTTACACTATCACCTTAAAATGAAATTCTGAAATAATAATTATGAAATTTGACAAATAGAGCGAGTATCTCTTTTTGATAGGCTTATTTAGAAAAAAGCGGCCATGTGCGAGTCGGACTCGCCCATGAAGGGTTCCGTAATTTATGACGTATTAAAAAAACTATTTACTAGATCTAGTTCAAACCAATTTTCGGTGGAACTTTGCATGGTAATGTACATCATATATATTTTTTAGATTTTTCATTCTCTTATTTTAGAAGTTACAGGGGGGGGGGGGGACATTTTACCACTTTGGAAGTGTCTCTCGCGCAAACTATTCAGTTTAGAAAAAAAAATGATATTAGAAACCTCAATATCATTTTTGAAGACCTATCCATAGATACCCCACACGTATGGGTTTGATGAAAAAAAAAATCAGTTTCAGTTCTAAGTATGGGGAACCCCCCAAAAAAGCTTTTTTTTTTCTATTTTTGTGCGAAATTCTTAATGCGGTTCACAGAATACATCTACTTACCAAGTTTCAACAGTATACTTAGTTCTTATAGTTTCGGAAAGATAAGATAAGAGTTCCGTTTTTTGCCATTTGGCTACGGAACCCTAAAAATTGATGAAGTAGGTTTTTACCTAACATTCTAATTCTTTAATTTAAAAAAAAACAATGATAAACTTCTATAAATGGCTACAACCATTTTTCGGGTGAATTTAAATATGAACAGTCATAAAGGCCATCAAGGCATTCAACGCGAAAGATATATTAATAAATCAGATTGCTAATACAACATTTCATAAATATTGAAATTTCTAAACCTTCCTCGTTTCATTTGTTTTGACGTTTAAATTATAAACTTGCCGAGTTGCTACAAGATTGAAAATTAACTGTTAGATTCAATCTGCTGTCACAGACGGTTATCAATGCAGAAAGTTATGTTCATTTTAAGTAAGTAAGTATATCTAATTATTGTCTAATTTACTGGTCTGCAATTACTATAAACTGTAAAGTTTAAATTTCATTTCATTATCGATCTTCTGTAGCCCCTTCTGGGTAAAAGTCTCCTCCCAACTGTTTTCATCTGACTTTATCTACTACTACGCTTTGCCATTCCTTGCCTACAGTAGCAACTATTTCATTCTCTTGGCTTATATATGAATTATGCGATCGACAACACAATCGCAATTCTTCCTATTCGCGATTCCCATACATTATGGATTCCACACAACTGCAGTTTACTACATTCGTGATTCCACACAGTTGTTTTTTTTTCGCAATCGAGATTCTTCCTATTCGCGATTCTACACAATATTTTTTCGACGCAATCGCAGTACTACATTCGTAATTGCATTCAGTTGTTATTGTCCTCTATACCTACCTTCTTCTTCTTCTTCGTTACACTCTTGACGGAGTGGTCCCCATTATGTAAACTTTTGAGCGACTCGCTTAACGACACGTCGCCATTTCTGCTTTCTGTGAGCATTCGCTTACTGTGGCCACTCGCTTTGATTTGGTCGAGGTCAATAAATATACATACATAAATTAAACCTACCTGGTATAGACTATTTTTTACTGTATTTTTTTAATCGTTTCTTTCAGTTTAGTAAAGTACTATTAAACAAAAGGAGACAGTCAAACTTCTGCATTCTAACGTTCTCTGTGTCACAGTTACTCAGCTATAGGTTAACTGAAGTCTCCCGGTTAGCTAATATTGTTGAGTTCCGGTTCGCAATATTGTAATATCGTTGAGATTTTACTTTCTTGCTAACTTTATTACGAGTTACTTTGAAGCGGAAGTATACATTTATTTTAACTTAATCTCGGCGATGATGAAATTTTAAACACAATCGTGCCTGCAAACGATCGCATTTTTGAAATAAGCCGCTTATACAGGATGGCCCAAAAATGTTTTGACATTCAAGTATTATTATTTAAATATCACTACACACATAGAAGGATATTCCAAAATAAAACCCGGAATGGAGTTTAAGGCGCGAGTAGGGTCCAACCTGAAATAAGCGGCATATTCCTGCAGCCGACCTGCCTCCACACGTATTGGCTCGCCTTTCCTGTGGGATAAGACAGTGAAGCCGAGAGGGTAATGCAGGTGCTGGGCATCCCTGCGTTTCATTAATTCCGTCCCAGGCGGTGTAATGGATGGGATATCTCTCCGGTTTTACTCCGGTTTTTAGACGGTAAGGCCAATGATGATCACTACATAGTATAAAACAAAGTCGCTTCCCGCTATCTGTCCCTATGTATGCTTAGATCTTTAAAACTACGCAACGGATTTTGATGCGGTTTTTTTAATAGATAGAGTGATTCAAGAGGAAGATTTATGTGTACTTTGTTAACCCGTGCGAAGCCGGGGCAGGTCGCTAGTAAAATAAATACTTAAACTGTCGGTTGCCTGCAAAATTAAAGTATTTACTGAACTAGTTTACTATACATTTAATTTAGAAATTCTCAGTACTTACAATAAACAAGCGTTTTTCTCATTCGCAGCACTCAACCTGATTGCTCACCCCTCTAAGGATTCAAACCAATATCGGTCGGAGTAAAATAAATCACATTGAAGCATGCTTTTGTACTCTCCATCCACTATTCTAGTAATGCAACTACTAAATAGATACCCCTTGTGTAAATTTCATTCGATAGCGTCACGTGACGTATGCGTTTTCGTTATTAAGTGTCATTTTGTATGGGATTTTGAGTTTCCAAAACGTCCCGCTTGGCGCGCTGTTCAAAATCCCATACAAAATGAGAGAAAAGCTTGTATTAGTAGTAAAAACCTTTATTGTATAAAAACAAACAAAACAGGAATAAAATAAATATACCTATTTATCTATCTATCTATAAAATCTAATCTAATCTATAATACCTTTAAACGAGCAATTCTTGCATATTTATTTATTTATTTATATATATATTTCGGGGATCTCGGAAACGGCTCTAACGATTTCGATGAAATTTGGTATAAGGGGGTTTTCGGGGGCGAAAAATCGATCTAGCTATGTCTTATCTCTGGGAAAACGCTAATTTTTGAGATTTTATATGTTTTCCGAGCAAAGCTCGGTCTCCCAGATATTTAAAATAAAAGAAGCTAAGTGCGCAAAAAAAGTAAATAGAATTATCTTTATACAGGACATCATAATATGATGCATAATATGATGTCCCGTATAAATAAGCCATATAAACGTAGGTATGTAATTCTAGTTTAGTGTGTTTTTAAACTTTATATTTTATTTTCTGATAGCTGAACTAAAACCTTTTACCTTCCCTTTACCGATTTCTTCATCAAAAACGACTAACACATACCTGAAACACAAAAAACTTAGGTTAATATTTTTACCATCCAAATATACAAAAGTAGCTTAGAAGCCTGCGCGACCATGTGCGTAGGACGATGATAATTATTATAAAAAAGAACTATTCTATGTCCTTCCCCGGACTCAAACAATCACCATGTTGGTATGTTCAATTTCGTCGAAATCTGTTCAGCTGTTTATGCGTGAAGGGGAAACAGACCGACAGAGTTTACTTCCGCATTTACAATATTAGTGTAGATAGTATGGATGAGGATTCATAGTTATTTCATATGAAATAGTTCATAATGCTAAAAAATCATTCACTGAACAAACAACCAACATAACTCACAAAACAAAAGAATTCCTACATTTATCCGATACGATACGAAACAGAAATTATTTACCATTGTAGAAATGTGAACTATTCATCGATAGAATTCCACATTTAGTACTCGCTTTTATTGAAATACGAGTATAGTCATTCATTGGTTTCATTGAAATAATAGCCGCTAGCTATTGCATGTACACGGTACAGTTTATTTACTATTTATTATTCGAGCTACATTTACCTATGTGCACCTAAATTTCTTTAGAATATAGTAAGTGGTCCATTTTATTTCAAGTTGTTTCACAAAATTTTTTGAATATGAGTTTTTTAAAGCCTGACCAGTAATATATGATCATTATCAAGAGGGCGCTTTTATTATCATGTATAGGGTGACAGTTCAGTATAGTATGAAAAATTAGTTCCAGTGAAATGCCGCAACATGGCGCGTGATCATAATTATATTCCTGGTCAGGCTTTATGTGTAAACAGACTAAAAAGTACTATCGTTGTGACGGTTTTGACTAGGGGCCCATTTCTTGACCGGTATTAGACTAATATTATTAGTCGACAAACTGTCAAGTCATATGGGTTACCGTGACAACACACTAATAAATAGTCATCGGATCTTTGGCTTATCAACTTCTTTATATATACGAAAGTTTCTGTTTTTATACTGTAATAATATATTGACCTTACTCTTCAAATAACTTGGTTTATAGGTAGAAACTTTACATTTAGATCTCAATTCTTGCGTCGGAGAATTAATATTGAACTTGGTTTCAATTTCATATTAGGATTTCCGATTTAAAATACGGCTGATTTTAAAAACAAGTTTACAGCTTGAAGCGCTGTGACCACTGGGCTTATCGCTATCAGTTTCGGCCGGACGTGGAACCACTGGGCATTTTTATTGTGAACGGTCACGAACTTTTTTACGGCGTAGTTTTTACCGTTTCATTGTTTTGTGTTTTATTGCTACGATACGGCCCTAATATGGGCTTTATTGTTGACCTATCAACAAATTTCGGAAATGTCTTTATAGTACATACGGCGCTAGTTTACCGCACTAGTGCGATAATGAGCACATTACGTAACAAGGTCGAAAATTTAAGGGGCCACATGTGCTGTATACGTTGTACAATACACGTGCGAATAGGTAATTCGCAACTCGTGTCGATTTAACGAAGAAGTAATGAGTTATACAGAAAACTATCTCACAGTAAAAGACGGCTTTTTACTAACATAATAATAGTTACGTAATGTGCACACAGGGTGCGTAATGGAGCACCATATGTAAAGGATGTCCCAAAAAAGACGCAAGATTTGAAATTGATGAAAAACACATTTTGTTTTTCGTTATAATATAATTTGTATATAAAATCTTGAAATACATAAAATAGGGTTATTTGTGGAATAATACGTCAGGCAAATGTCCTCCTAGGCTTTGCTGGCACATACGCACTCTTTTGTCAAAATTTTCTACATTGACCATTTTGCATACCTAGATGCGGTGGACTTTTTAAAGTCTAAAGTCTATGCCAATAAGCCCACAACCACTCATGCTTTAAAAGAGGAAATTCGACACTGCATTGGAGAAATTAAGCCGCATCTAGATTTTATATGCAAATATATTATATATATTATAATTAAATATATTGTATTAAATATATTATAATGTAAAAAAAAATAGTGTTTTCAACAATTTCAAATCTTGCGTCCTTTTAGGGACATTCTTTACTATAAAACGATGTTAGTTATTTCCTTTGCAGTATTAAGGTTACGGCACTTATTTGCGAGTTGTTGCGATGTTACAATTTTAGTGACAGTTAAAAGGAAATAAAAGTAGTTTACAATGTAATGTTTGTTGCTTATTTATGGCTTATGGCACTTTTGCTAGTTTTATGTTGCATAAATAGGCGTGGAAACTTCAAAATGTATTTCGAGATTTCAAAAGCTTATTATGTTTTATTTTTAATGTACTAAAGGCAAAAGCGGTTGAGAGAAATATACGGACGGCAAACGTAGATGGATTACGTATAGATAGGTATAGATCGTAGCAGCAAAATCACTACATAGTATAAAACAAAGTCGCTAGCCCGCTCGATCTTTAAAACTACGCAACGGATTTGGATGCGGTATTTTTTAATAGATAGAGTGATTCAAGAGGAAGGTTTATGTAGGTATAATTTGTTAACCCGTGCGAAGCAGGGGCTGGTCGCTAGTATTATATAAAATAATAAACCTTCCAATTTTTAATCATAGGATCTAGAACTAACCGTCTAGGAGACCTACAAAATGTAGGTCAGGCGAAATGTGAACACAGTTTTTATCGAAACCTTCATAAATTATATCGCGGTGTGATTTATTATCTTGCTAAAACTTTTTACTAGGTACCAATATAATATGTACTTACATAAAGCGACAATAACGTGGTAGTTTATGCAACTGATACATAATGAGAGGCCTTAGAGCACTTGTGTAAAAAAGATTTATTATTGACCGAACGTTAACAAAGGTCTCCGTTTGAACTCCGGATGCCGCATTCTCTCCAGCCGGCCTATAGCCAAGCTGACAATCGCTGTCGCTTCGACAACGAAACGCTTTGTGCCTCTCTATCACTCTTCCATATTAGTGCGACAGTGACAGTTGCGTTTTGATCCTACGAAGCGTAAGCGATTGGCATATTTGCTACTTACGGGGCCTTTCTCGGTCATTTCTCAATCGATTCCCGTTAAATTTTGTGAGCAGATTAGATAGTGACATACTAGAACTCTTCTGTCGTTTAGTTTTTTGGAAAACGTTCAAAATGGTGGAAATTAGCATAAAGGTCCTCAGGTCTTAAGTCAGGGCTCAAGGATGACTTAGTGTCATTCAATAGAACTTGCTAACTATATAAACAAACCGCCATACGAAATTTGACACTAAATGTCAATTTACTAGTAACTTTTGTTTACATAGTTAGCAAGTTCTATTGAATGACACTTTAAGTGACATTATGGTCTATGACACTTAAGATTATATGGTGAGGTCGCTGAAATAATTACTCAACGAAGTAAATATTTGTATTTAAGCTTATGAAGCTTATCGTGAGGTCTACAGCTCACAAACAGAGCCTAGTATTTATCTAAAATTATGCCCTTTCTATAAATCAATACACTTGGCATTTGGCTTGGCAGCGTGATGGGCTCCTTTGCCTCTGGAGGGGCGCGGGGCGAATTTTGTGAATAGTTTAAATTTTGGTGATTTTGTAATTTTACGTTAGTTATAAATTTAGTTGGGTTTTATTATGTATTGTAGCATTGTTCTGCTATAATAAGTATAATAATAGTTAACCCATTATCTTGGCATTTAACTTACTGATTGATGAAAAGCTATAATTTTTTTAGCGCGCAATTAACTTGACTGAAATCCTTTTGCTTTTTCATACAAAGAAAACAATTGCATAACGACACATTGTTAGAATAATGAAAGTGGAACAAAGTCGGTCATTATCCAGGGGAGCGCAACTTTGGGTCAAGTGTCGTGAAATTTACATAGCGGCAAAGGGTTGCGAACCCCTGACCCAAACGGGGAGCTTGTTGGCGATTTTGTTTGTTTTCGTCTATTATTAAAGGTATAAAGTATAGGTATTTTATAAACTAAAATTTTAGCGCGTTATTTAAGAAATCGATCATACGAAAACCAGCTTGCGTTGCAGACGCTACCTACTATATAGGCTAGTTGTATTTTTATCATTTACGAGGCAAACGAGCAGACGGATCACCTGGTAAGCGATTACCGCCGCCCATGGACACACGCAACAACAGAGGGGTTGTTTACTTGAGAAGAGCCTAACGTAAAATTGTCGTTTTTATATTTATTTTATACGTTTTAACTAGTCTAATTTTCATTTATTTTCAGTAACTGAAAATAAATGAAAATTAGACTAGTTATACAACTGTTGTATAATTATCGTTACACCGCATACCATAGCTGAACCCCTAGTGTGAATTTAATTCGATAGCGTGTCTATTTTTGTATGGCAGTTTGAATAGCGCGCCAAGCGAGACGTTTTGGAAACTCAAAATCCCATACAAAATGACACTTCGCAAACGCGTACGTCACGTCAGGCTATCGAATGAAATTTACACTAAGCCCGTAACATCCCCATGAGTCACTGACAGTGTCAAAACTGACATTTACGCTATCGAGAACGTAATTTACTTTCTATACATCTCGTTTGCACTAATATGCGAGTACGAGCGAGATGTATAGAAAGTAAATTACCGCGTTTATGTCAGTGACAAACTGATGGTAGCCGTATAGGGGTACATTATAATGTTATTACAAAATAGCTAATGATATAGCCGAGGGATCTGACAAGCAACATTTTAGAAGTATATTTTAGAGTGATTGAGGTAAAACCGTAAACGTAAAGTTGCTTTTTTCGAACTGTCAAAACGATTTTGTTACTATAGCTGGTCAACCAAATCTTGTCAGTAAAAAAAGGCGCGAAATTCAAATTTTCTATGAGACGATATCCCTTCGCGCCTACAATTTTCAAATTTGCCGCCTTTTTCTACTTACAAGATCTGCTTGACCATCTATATGGAATTTATATGAAATACTAGCATGTGACGTCATTTTATACGGATTTTAAAATAGAAATTGTGTCTACAAATAACTGCTGTCTACGTTTCTCCTGGCCGCGTAGCCAACGTGCCAATCGCTTACGTTCCGTAGCGATCGAAACGCAACTGTCACTGTCGCACTAATATGGAAGAGTGGGAGAGAGACACAAAGCGTTTCGTTGTCGAAGCGATAGCGATTGTCAGCTTGGCGAGCCGGCTGGTGCTTTATTTCATGCATGGTGTAAAATTATTTATTTTAAATACAGTCAAATATCCTATTTATCGAAGCGAAGAAGCGCTGGTGGCCTGGCGGTAAGAGCGTGCGTCTTGCAATCCGGAGGTCGCGGGTTCGAACCCCGGTTCGTACCAATGAGTTTTTCGGAACTTATGTACGAAATATCATTTGATATTTACCGGTCGCTTTTCGGTGAAGTAAAACATCGTGAGGAAACCGGACTAATCCCAATACGGGCCTAGTTTACCCTCTGGGTTGGAAGGTCGCAGATGGCAGTCGCTTTCGTAAAAACTAGTGCCCACGCCAATTACTGGGATTAGTTGCCAAGCGGACCCCAGGCTCCCATGAGCCGTGGCAAAATGCCGGGACAACGCGAGGAAGATGACAGTCAAATACCCTATTTCCTAGCGGTACCACTAATTAAGGGTTTCTCTATTACAAACTAAAACAGTAACGTGATCTCCTCCTATTATATTATACACCCTCGACACGGATGAGACAGACCATCAAACGTAACGACATCGCCAATATACTGGATAACGGTTGTACTAATTACCCCGTCTTACAGTGTCTTACACCCATTAGGATTAAATATAGCCTGTTAAGGTAGCGTTTGGGTTCGGTTGCTTTATGTCGTGTGGGCATAATCTGACTTATTTATTTTGCGAGTTGAATAAAAGTGATAATGATAATACAAGAGTGAGATGTGATGTAATGTGAACACAAATAGAACACGGACTAATGTAAAAGCGGGCGGAGCGGCAGAAAGTGCCGAAATTATAAAACGTAATAATAGGGATGATGACACGTGTTGAATTTTATAAACAAAATCTAGTAAAATAGATAGCAAACGAGCAATTTATCACATGGATATTCAAATAAAATATTGAAAAATTACAAAAATACAGGACCTGAAGGTTTAAAAATTTTAGTTTTTTTTTTAACTTCCAAATTTAACTTCCAAATTAAGGGTACCATTCGATTCCTTACATCTCATCCAAAAAAATATTGTACAGCAACTATGTACATAAACGCAATATTTCACCGACCAAAACGCAATTTTCTTGTTTAGTCCATACTACAAGATGGGCTCCCAAGAGACCTTGACGTCACGTTCCCTTATCGTTTTGTTTAGAGCGTTTCGCGAGTGAAGTGCGACTGTCGGCCTTTGACTACAATTTCTGACTTTTGTGTTACTTTAATGCAATGGGTTTCATATAGACATTCGATCCTAAAAACAAACCCGATCGATTGATACCATAAATGAAAATTAGTCATGTAGCCTATTATAAGAGCCTCGGTAGAAAGTACCTTTGTGTTCCATTTGGAGTTGAAACTCTAGGTCCATCACCAAGTTGTTTACAAAAATCGCTAAGCGTCTGGTTGACGTAACTAGCGACCGAAGAGCTGGCGGCTTCCTCACACAACGATACAGCGAGGAAATGCCGCCAGCATCCTTGGTACAATTAATGCCTCATAGGAGTCATAGGCCTATTTTAGATTTAAGTTATAGTTCGTTTTTTTTAGCATTAGAAATAAGGTAAACAATCTTGATGTGTCTTTTAATTGAAAAACACATTTAAAAATAAGTTACGGCAAATGTGTACCAATTTTGAATCTAATACGATCATTTATATAATTATTCTTCTGCTTTCATAAGTAATAGTTTTTGATTTCGTTTTTCATTAAAAGACATGTCAAGATCGCTTACCTTCTTGCAAGTTCTTTCTAATGCTAAAAAAACGAACTATAGTTATTAATTTAGTTTAGTAGTACCACTACTGTATATATATATATATATATTATGTTTTATGTAAATATAGGCTTTTATTTGACCAAAATATGTCTACATCGTAAGGTATTTTTATTTTAATCAATATGTAAATCGACTAGCTCTCAGACGTACTAAAAATCCCGGAAGAGCTTTCGAAACTTGTTAATGTTTTTATCAAAACTTACATGGCAAACTCTCCCCCAAAATTCCCTCGACAGTAACTCTACCCATATTTCAGCCTTATCAAAACGCGTAACCGTGCCGTCAATTATGGCGACACCCGACTCTGCTCGCCTTATAGACGCCAATTAGACTCGGATATACTGTGACGAGATGAAATAAGTGGAGAAATGGGGTAATGGCGTGTCGAGATGCATTGATGTTATGTTGTAGCCGCTTTTTCTGGTGCAAAATGTGACGGAATCGTTAAAATTCCGTGACGTTTTTATTTTATGCTGGAGACGAAAAAGCATTAGTTGGAGAGACAGGATAACAAATGAGGTTTAGAAAAAAAATTAAAGGAAAAAAAAACCGGCCAAGTGAGAGTCGGACTCGCGCACGGAGGGTTCCGCACCATCAACAAAAAATAGAACAAAACAAGCAAAAAAACGTTCACCCATTGCATCCAAGTACTGACCCCGCCCGACGTTGCTTAACTTCGGTCAAAAATCACGTTTGCTGTATGGGAGCCCCACTTAAATCTTTAATTTATTCTGTTTTTAGTATTTGTTGTTATAGCGGCAACAGAAATACATCATCTGTGAAAATTTCAATTGTCTAGCTATCACGGTTCGTGAGATACAGCCTGGTGACAGACGGACGGACGGACGGACGGACGGACAGCGGAGTCTTAGTATTAGGGTCACGTTTTTACCCTTTGGGTACGGAACCCTAAAAATACTGTCTTGGGTGAGACTCGAACTCGCAGTCATGTTATGGGTAGGGTGGCACATCGTAACTGGTGAATTTCTAATATGACTTGGAGCTCCGGTACCCGTTTAAGACGTGTAACGCTCTTACGGTAGATGTCGCTAGGGCCCCTCTGACCCGTATGGTGGAAAGATTTTGCTGGCTATGGATGAGGTCTTGGTGGCTCATATGGCAGTGCGCTGGAGTATCGATCCAGAGGCCGTGAGTCTCGCAAGTCTCAACCAAGACAGTAATTTTGCAGTAGTAAGTAGTAGTAAACTCTTTATTGTACAACAAGACATATTAAAAATAACATACAATTAGTAAGAAGTACAAAGGCGAACTTATCCCTTTGAGGGATCTCTTCCAGTTAACCTTTGAGTAGATGAGAGGAGAAAGTGAAGAGGGTGACAAATGCAACAAAATGTACAACAAGGTACCAGAAAGATGAAGGATATAAATACATACAAAATGTATAGGATAAACATACATATATTACACAAAAAGGAATGGGGAAAATACACTAAAAATTGGAAAGAAATAGAAAGATATAAAGCAACTATACAATAGAAATATTGACAAATTAATCAGTCAGATCAGATAGCCATAGCTTCTTTAACCTCTCCTTGAACGACGCAACCGATTGTGCCTGCCTGAGCGAAACAGGCAGCTCATTCCACAGCTTCACTGGACGCACTGCGAAGGACTTGTTGTATCCTCGAGATTTGTGAGGAGGGATGGCAAGTGATAAATTAGCGCTCGACCACTGCCTTCAGCCAGAAATTGAAATTTTTGAGAGGGGTATAAAGGAGAAGAAGGTTTTGTCACTTTTAAATTAATTCTAAACTTAATAGCATCTTTCGCAGACGTTTCTGCTTGTTAAAAATATAAACATTAAAATGAGAAGGTGTTAATTGAAGAACGAGTGAAAGGAGAGCTATTCTGAACACTTAAACTATTCTGGAGGGGCAGAGAGCACGCAAACGGGTTTTTATTTTATTTTATGACACACACTTTTATAGCAGACTGTACTTCTTCTCATGCGCATGTCTATCAAGAACTTCTCGAGACCTTTCTAATGAACCCAAACTCGATGTGTTCCCGTGTTTCCATCGATGAGTTCCGTTTGCTAGGCGTGTCTCACTCCGCCATTTCGTCGCTTTGCTACGGGTAGCTAAAAGTACATCCGTTCGGCCCCAATTTTGGGGAAAGCCATAAGCCGCGCGTGGCGCTGTCGCCACCTAGCGGCCATATCTGTGCTGATCGTAACAGACGCGTTTTGTTAGAGAGTGAGTCTTCTGTACTTAGTACTATTATTTATTTAGTGCCTTTAGGAGAATACCCTATTGGCATTTCCCACACAATATTATTTATTTGCGACAACCCTAATCAGAACTGTCGATCACCGGTAATCCTCGCGTTCGATTGTGTGCTCTTATTGCATATCAACACGGTCGATATTCGAGGCACGCGCGCCGGCTTAGCTTGTTTCTCTAAATAGGGATTGGCCGTGTTTTCTTAAGATTGATTGAATTGGGGAACGGGATTTATTTCACAGAGCTACATCAGCTACATGTTGTAAGTAGTGTTTGTTAGAATTCTAAGTATTTATGTTGGTAAGTTTTGATTTGGAAAACTCTACTAAGAAGAAGACTGTCCTTGTATAGTTCCGAGTTTTTTCGAGTTGAGTATTGACTCTTTTTATCGAAAGTCGAATCCTTTACAATCCTTGTATTCCCAAGCACACCTAGTCACCTAGTCACGCCTGAGGATGCCTTGGTAATATTCCGAATGATCCCTTGCCATGCCATGCTGATAGTGGGTGCCGGGTCTTATTAAAATGACTTGTAAGTTATAGTCCGACAAGAAATTGTAGAAAATTATTGAGGGCGCCACTTCCTACGTAACATAGTGACGTAAAATGCTTAAACATGGCAATTTAGTATGAATTTTTTTTAGTTCATTTTATTTAATTTCTACTATTTTATGTCGCACTATAAGTCGACATTTAAAACGTTTTCAAAACAAGAAACAAAATTAACAGTTTTGAATAATTCACGGTTACTTTCATTAGACATATCGACCGGGATATGAACCGTGATTATTACCTTTTGTATTGTTTGTTTTGTGTTGTTGTTATTGTTTTGTAAAGAAACAAAATTTACGATTTTCCCTCCCTAGTCAAGAATTAATTTATTGATAAACCTATATACAGATTATTTATTTAAATCCGTGGGTTCACCGGCTGTAGGTACATAAATGGAACAGTCTGGGACACCCACGCTGGCGTCAAATTGGCGGCCCTGTAATGAGCTCAGTCTGTTATCAGACCCGATTTGACATGCGTAAGTCAAGTTTGTAAGATAACTTAAAACAAGTTTTTTTGTCAAAAATGTGTAGAATCTGGGCGGAAAGAGACAACGACTATTCTTTTTCCGTACAGACTCTATAAGCTTTGATATACTTTCAACAGTTAACCTATTAACTCATCGAGACAATTCTAACAAACCCAAACATAACGATATTGCGTTGTTTTATCACAGAGTTCCATAATATGGCCTCATGCGGCGGCCATCATTAAATCATCTCTCATGTTTTAATATTAAATTTGGAAGTAAGAACCATGTAAATAATCAATAGCAATTTTAAAATGGCAGGACAGGGTGTTTTGTTATTCCTAAGCTATATTTTGCTAGCCACACTATGATTTTAACAATGGTTCATAAATATCTTTAATATCTATTTGTAGGTACCTAAAGTAGCTATAGTACTTTGCAATCTATTTCGTGTCTATAAAACATGAACGTCTTGGTTCTGCGGCGAAAGCTCGCGTGTTAATGGCATATAAATCAAAGAATTTCAAGTACTTATATATACTATTATATATATATATATATTCTGTAGGGCTAAGATGGTCGGCTTTTTATCATTTGTCACCATACCTGTCACGTTCTAACAAATATGTAAGTGCGAAAGTGACGCATGGCATGACAGGTGATAAAAATGCGACCATGATACCGCTACTGATTTGTTATACAGTGTGTAAATTCAATACGGGCGAATATTTAAACGGTGCTTAGTATAGGACCTAAGAAGTATATTGAGCTAAATTTTCCTAAGAAATAAGTACAACGAAAATATTAACCATACAAAATAATTCGGCCCGCAATGTAAAACAACACGCAAGTTACAAGATACGAACTTTTTAAAGTAACTGTCAACGCTTGTTAGCAGAGGGGCTACCGCGAAAACCGAATTTCGCAAATTGCGGGGATCTTTCTCTTTCACTCCAATGAAGGCGTAATTGGAATGACAGAGAAAAATGCTCGCAATTTGCGAAATTCGGTTTTCGCAGTAGCCCCTCAGTTACTAGTGACATCCGCCGGGTTTAGGGTATCCAGGGTATACTGTTACTAATTATATTTTTATGAGAATATTAGTGGGATGAGAAATTGCTGTGATAAATATTACGTTAGTAGGTATTTATTATTGGTTTTGTAGTTTATCAATAACGTGCAGTTTTAAGAACAGACAAGTGCGTTTTACTCCAAATTAACTACGCTTAAATATAATAGAATAGTTTTTTATTCGTAAACACACAGACAATAGACATAATTACATAGAAATAACATAGTGAAAAATAAAGTGTCACGAAATGGCCCCATCTCAGCATGTTGCTGGCGACTTCCAGCGCTGATCTTCCGATGAAACCATCAAGTGAGAAATAATCACGGAAGGTAACAGACAAAAAAAAAGAAACAAAGGAAAGAAACATAAAATAAGCCGAAAAAAAATTTACACACAGTTTACACATGTAATACAAAAAAGAGATACAACATGACGACATAAGTAAATATATTAGTAATAAGTCCTTTTATCACAGCGCGGCAGAATCAGAAATTCGTTATCTTCTTCAATTAAGCCTAATTGAAAAGCTCTTACTCGAGCGGCTTTCAAGCTTTTAATAAAATGCTCCTGATTTGATATTTTATTCGATACACTGCATCTTTCTCGTACGGTCGAAAGTATTCATTATTAAAAAACACTGTACAATCAAATATCTAATTTAAAAGCTGGAAAGCCTTGTTAAAATAACGTTCAGTCATACACAAGTGCGCACTTCATTCGAGTGTATACTGTATGTTCCGAAAATCGTTATTTCCTAATTGCAGTTAATACCATTCGCATTATTTCTCACTTTATATTTTTCTCGTAATCTTCCTTTCCCTATAGCAACTTTAGTCATTCGCATATTTTTCCATTCTATTTTTTTTTTTGAAAAACTTATTTTCCCGGTATGTTTTGTAACCATTCGCATTATTTTCCATACAAACGTCCGGAACACTTATTATATATGTCGTAGTCAGATTGTATAATCCGCCGTATTACATTTCCTTCACAACTTAAATAGACGGAGCCCCGCTTCGCGGGGCTCCTATTTCTGGGCGGTTTGCCCTTCGGGCATCTGAAGCTACCTAACGAACCTAACCTACTTACCTACCTACGCTTTTTTCCCCAAAGTGTAATGTTTTCACGGACGTCTCACTAAATCAATAGCTAGGTAGGTTAGGTTCGTTAGGTAGCTTCAGATGCCCGAAGGGCAAACCGCTCAGAAATAGGAGCCCCGCGAAGCGGGGCTCCGTCTAGTTAAGTTGCAAAGGAAATGTTTTTTGAAAAGAAACAGTCCGACGAACTCCAGATTTGATGGACACCCCAGCGTTTTTCATAGTTTGTTGTTGTTATGTCAGGCAGAAAATAAGCTACTAATAAATACATAGAATGGGTAAATATGAAAACGGTTCAAAAACATATCGAGAAAATAAGCTACTAATAAATACATAGAATGGGTAAATATGAGAATGATTATAATTGCTATTGATAAATGAAGCTTACGAGAAAAATAAAAAGTGGAAAAAAATGAGAATGGTATTAATTGCCATTTAGGAAACTACAGTATACACTCCTTCATTCTAACGAGTGTAATTATTTTTATAACGAGCATTCTCTCAGCTCTGGTGACGCTCGTCGGGGGTTTGTTCAGACAATCACTACTATAGTATAAAACAAAGTCGCTTCCCGCTGTCTGTCCCTATGTATGCTTGGATCTTTAAAACCACGCAACGGATTTTGATGCGGTTTTTTTAATAGATAGGTAGAGTGATTCAAGAGGAATGTATAATTTGTTAACCCGTGCAAAGCCGGGGCGGGTCGCTAGTTTGAAATATAATACTGCTTTGATAGAGATGCCTTTAAGCCTGTAGCTTGATTTCGATAGTATGATAAGAGTTCAATAAATATTGTTTTTTCATTGTAAATTAAATATGCTAGTGTCCAGTAGAATTGACACATGGAACAATCATGTTCTCGCTTGATTATATTGTTTAATTTAATTTTAGTTTTGGACACTTGGAGACCATATACATCTCTAAGTAATTATTTATTTTATTTTTAATAATTCTGACACTTGGAGACCTTTACATCCCTAAGTATTTATTCATTTTATTATTTTTATTTTATTGTACATACTTATATTTTTAATGATTCGGACACTTAGAGACCTTTACATCTCTAAGTCAATTTAGGCTAGTAATTATGTGAAGCTATACCGTCTTTTATGTAACATACGAGCACAAAATGCTGTGTCTCACAGCTAAGTGTTATCACTATTTTAATATTAATATACGCCGGTAGCTTGAACATGTCATGCTCGCTTAAAAGTCTTTGCTTACGGTGGCGTCGTTGATCGGGTCGCCACTTTCCCGAATGAAGGTTGAGGGAGGCGATGGCTGAGATACGCGTCGTACTCGTGAACGGGTGCTGTTTGTGCAGACGGGTCTGTTTAAGCTAACACGAATATATTCAGTAACTTTATTTTTTAATTTAATTGCAGTGAGACGCCTCATTCGGTTCTCGTATGTTTTTTTTTTTTCTCGTAATGTGTTAATCATACAGGATTGTGACCCTTGGAGACCCTATACATCTCTAAGGATAATTTGATAAACTATGTTATTTTTTAGTTCTGACACTTAGAGACATTTACACCTCTAAATAAGTTTAGATTTTTTTTTCCATGTATCTGTTTTGTTTTTATTTTAATATTATTATTATAGTTTTTTTATGTAATTCGACATTAAGAGACCTTATACATCTCTAAGTAATTGTATTACGTTAGTTTGATTTGGTAGTTGTAGTTGTATTTAATAATTGTTGATGTATAATTATTATTATTTTGCTTGTATGTAAATTCAATGTTGACGTGTAAAAGTGCCCTTGTGGCCTATTTGCTGAATAAATGTTGAAGTTGAAGTTGAAGTTGAAGATATTGGGTGGACCAACTAGTTCAATTTGGATTTCTGTCCATTTAGCAAGTGGACGTTAGCAGCTTAGTTTATTAGAAAATATATTGTGTTAAAATACGACGAAAAATGCTAATGAGTATTAAGTTTCTTTGGAAGGGTTGGTACCTAACTACATATAAAAATGCATAATTACTTAATTCAAATGCCATATAACACCTAGGCAACAGCTGAGCGATTTACTTTTGATACTGACAGATCATATCCATAACAAATCCAGATCGAATACAGAACCTGTTATTAGTTTTATTACAATAAGGGTAACATTCCATTTCTGACCGCAGCTGCACTACTGTACTGAACGCGTCGCTGTTACTGTCAACGTCCATAGTAAAATGAACAGTAGTGTAAAGTAATATATGTTTAGTATTTATGTATGTAGCATGTATTTTATTTTATAATATTATTTATTTGTATTTTATTTACTTTTGGACATTTTGGTTAGTTTACGAGGGGCGTTCAAAATATTCTCGGTATTGATATCTTACGACCTCTTCTAAAATTTCTTTCGTTACTGGCCGCTAAGGTTTATTCATTGACATTAAAAAAAAGTATAATTCGAACCGAGATGGTCTTTTGTTTTTCTGCAATTGCTGAACAAACATGAACATCATGTGCGAATTGACAATGTTAACTAAATTAGAACATCGATGCGTGATAAAATTCTTGACAAAACAGGGTAAAAATCAAAAAACCATAAAAGAGGAAATGGATTGTGTTTACCGTGAGTCTGCTCCTTCTTTATCTACCATTCAAAAGTGGTCAAGCGAGTTTAAACGCGGAAGGGAGAGTATTGAAGATGACCCTAGACCTGGCCGGCCTGTAGTAGCTACTTCACAAGAAAATATTGATAAAGTGGAAAAACTTATATTGGAAGATGGTCGAGTGAAGGTAAAATCTATAGCATAAGTAACCAATCTCTCTATTGGTACCGTACATGATATTATACATGACCATCTTAATATGTCAAAAGTAAGTGCAAGATGGGTTCCGCGAATGCTGACTCGGCTTCAAAAAGACATGCGTGTAGCTTGTTGTTCCGATTTTATTGACCTGTGCGGTGAAAATCCTGATGAGGTGCTGCAAAGAATAGTTACTGGAGATGAAACCTGGGTTCATCATTATGACCCAGAGAGTAAACAAGAGTCCATGCAGTGGCACATTAAGGGTTCAGCTCATCCCAAGAAGTTCAAGGTCATCCCTTCAGCTGGCAAGGTCATGGCCACGATATTTTGGGATTGTGAAGGAGTATTACTAATCGATTATAAAGAAAAAGGTGTAAATATCACAGGACAGTACTACGCTAACATTCTACGTCAATTAAAGGATGTAATTAAAGAAAAGAGGCGAGGAAAGTTAACCAAAGGTATTCTGCTTCTGCATGACAACGCCCCCGTCCATACTGCTCATATTGCCAAGGCAGCTATTGTTGAATGTGGGTTTAAAACTGTTACTCACCCACCGTATAGTCCGGACTTAGCCCTCAGCGACTTCTTTTTGCTCCCCAATCTTAAAAAGGATCTGCGTGGAAATAAATTTTCTGACGATGAAGCATTGAAGGCGGCAGTGGAGGAGCATTTTTACACGAAAGATAAAAAATATTTTTACGAGGGATTAAAAAAAATAATTGATCGAACTTTTAAGTGTATGAACATAGGGGGGGAGTATATTGAAAAATAAAAATATCAAACTTTTCGTACTTGTTTGTTTTCATTCTCATACCGAGAATATTTTGAACACCCCTCGTACTTTTAAATTGTTACTGTGCATTCCGTAAGTTTGTCTCTCTAATTTGAATTCTCCCCTCATCTACTCGAAGGTTAGCTGGAAGAGATCCCTTACAGAAATAAGTTCGCCTTTGTACCTTTATTTCTGTAAATATTATGTAAACCTGTGTTGTGTACAATAAAGTGATTACTACTACTACTACTACATACTCAAAATATTATTATGTCCCAATAGCTCTTATGTCAACTATGGGACATATTTTTGAGTAAGTTATACCTATGCACCTACGTATGACTGTACCAAACCAAAACAAGGAGATTATCCATTTTCCGACAACCATCGAAGAAAGACCTCAACATGGACTATAAAGCTACAAGACACGAGTAAAATGCAAATGTTATGGACCAAACTGCTTTTAAGCGCGACACTAACTAAATAAATGTGTCTTGCGACCACAGAACATATTAAAGAGGTTAGAATGGCTATCGCGCGCAGTTAGTATCGGAACCGGTGTCGCCGCTCGTTCCTCTCCACATTTACTAACACTCGCGCAACGGTAGTAAATAAAATCTTGTGTGCGTGGTGAATGGATACGCCTCCTTTAGACAGATTTGATGTCTGGCTTCTTAATCTGAAGGTTATTGTGGCGCAAAAGGCATGTTTACTTCGTTTTTCGGTCAGCGCGGGCGAGTAGCATGCGAGCGTTTGCTCAAAACCGGCGGCGACACGTACCCTGCTCGCATCGCCATTCTAACTTGTTCTGTGCTTGCGACGATCTGCGTATGCAAACGTATGCAGATTTATGCAGATATGTGCAAATACGGCAGTCACGGCCGCTGCTTGTAAACCGGAGCCCGATTCAGATTTACCAACTTGTTATGGTTATGATCTTATTTCGATACGACCTTGAAGATCGCTCACTGATTGGTGCATATAAAATGGAGTTAAAGTTGTACAGGTAATCTGCAATTTTTTAGACCTTTTATCAAATTTTTTCTTAACATTCTGTTTCCTTACGAAAACTAGCTATACAGGGTGCATTTTCTTTTTGGGTCAGTGAGGGCAACTATCAGATCCCGTACAGCTACGCGAAATTGGTCTTAGAAGACCTTCCCTCGATATCAAATCGATGGAGATTGCCGGTTACAGATTTTGGAAAAAACATACAGGGTGTGAGAAAAACGTAATTTTTGACAAACTTTTTTTTTATGCCAATCGATCCCATTCCTATTAATCTGTCAGCTCCCACGGCTCATATATGAGCCAGAACGCTTATGGTGACGTCATATCGTGGGATTCGACAGGTTAAGGATCAAAACCTTGTATGGAACCAAAAAAAAATTCCGGCTAGAAAAGCCACAAATCTAGGAAAACTTTTCCCATACAATTTGTATGAAAATGAAAACTTTTATTTTTCACATGCTATTTTTGTATGCCAATCGATTCCATTCCTATCCAGTATCAATAGTTTCTTTGGGGTCAACTTACGGTAATGTACTAAAAAGCCACAATTTAAAGAAAACTTTTTCCATACATTTACTATAGATAAACGTGAAATTTAATTCAGAGTTTTCTATGTGGCCAATCAGTCCTGTTACATTTAAGAACCATAATACTGTATGAAGACATTGCTGTAGGCCTCATGGGCGAGGTAGAAAATTGTGAATAAATTTTCACATTTTCTCCATAGTAAATGTATAGAGAAAGTTTTTATTAATTTGTGGCTTTTTAGTACATTACCGTAAGTTGACCCCTAGGAAACTATTGATACTGGATAGGAATGGAATCGATTGGCATACAAAAATAGCTTGTGAAAAATAAAAGTTTTCATTTTCATACAAATTGTATGGGAAAAGTTTTCCTCGATTTGTGGCTTTTCTAGCCGGAAATTTTTTTTTGCTTCCATACAAGCTTTTGATCCTCAATAGGAATGGGATCGATTGGCATCAAAAAAAAAGTTTGTAAAAAATTACCTTTTCCTCGCACCCTGTATGTTTTTTCCAAAATCTGTAAAAGCCAATCTTCATTAATTTGTAATCGAGGGAAGGTCTTCTAATACCGTTTTTTCGTAGCTGCACGGGATCTGGTAGCTGCCCTCACTGACCCAAAAGGAAAATCCATCCTGTATACTTAAATTTGCATTTTTGTATAGATATTTTTCGAAACGAAATTGTAAATCCTAAAGAAAAAAAATTGATAAAGGTACAAAAAAGATTGAAAATTACCCACGCGAGATCCGCGCCAATCAAAAAGACGACCGCCGAAGGTTCTATCAAAACCAGTTCAAAACAATTACAAAATCATAAATCTGAATCCGGACTTCTGACCGCTGCCACAGAATAAATAATAGTACTAAGTACAGATGACTCACTCTCTAACAAAACGCGTCTATTACGATCAGCACAGATATGGCCGCTAGGTGGCGACAGCGCCACGCGCGGCTTATGGCTTTCCCCAAAATTGGGGCCGAACGCAATACACGATCGAGGTGAAATGCGACTAAAAAGTAATAACGACTAAAATAATAAACGATTGAGTCACAACGCGATATTTAAATGCACGATCGAGGTGAAATGCGACTAAAACTTATAGCCACTAGAAAAAAAAACTACTGAGACACAATGCGAAAATTAAATATGAGATCGAGGTAAAATGCGATTCGGTGAATTACTACAACAATTTTATGCTTTTGGGGTACAGGTCTAACAAATCGCTTGTCGCCACACAGTTTTATAATACATAGTTTCGAATTCTTCCAAATTTTATATAAAGGGGAAATCCCCTTGAATGGTGTAGATGATAAAATTCTTAAGTTTCATGTTTCATTTAATTTTTTATTTTATTTTTCCATGCATAATAATTTTCGTAGCATACGTATTTGTAGATTTAAGGTGACAGTCCATTTCCAACCGCAACTGCACTACTGTTCATTTTACTATGGAAATTGACAGTAACAGCGACGCGTTCAGTACCGGTAGTGCAGCTGCGGTCAGAAATGGAATGTTACGTTAAAGTGCACGACTTAGAACTTTCCAAAAGTAACACATTTCCAAAATAATGGAGGTCCATTTACTTCAAGACGGCCTGGACATGAAAACTGGACAAATTTTACGACTGTTCTTGATATTCCAACCTTTGTCCTATCCCAATTGTACATTAAAGAAATCTTACAACAAACATAAATTAGTTATTTTCGATACAAGTGCGAAAAAGAGGAAATTCGAAACGAGTGGCGACCGAAGGGAGTGTTTTAAATCGACACGAGTTGCGAATTACCTATTCGCACTTGTATCGAACAACGTTTTACAATAGATATGGCACTTGTGTCGATTTAAAACACTCCCTTCGGTCGTGTTTTAATTTATCACCACTCGTTTCGAATTTCCTCTTTTTCGCACTTGTATCGAAAATAACTATTTCAATCCAACCTCGTTTAACAATGTTAACATGCTCGACCTCATTAGCGAGCAACATCTAACGTTGCGCGTTGCTCACAGGCAATATTTCCTCATTTAATATTACCGGCCGGAGGAAACCGAGGAAAGCCGTAAAGGCGGAAATGCCTCTTCCAATCACACTGTAGCTGTAATAAACCAGCGAGAACATCGAATGCCATTGTAACTGCAATTTTTTACAAGGTAATATGGAAAATGAAATAGTGCCGTTAAGATAGAACATTCTTATGGTACAACACTTTTCCCCTTTCATTAATTTCTCAGCGGGCGTAAAGAAAAAAATTAAAAGATATTTTATTCAAGTGGGCATATTACAATGCGCTTATGAACGTCAAATAAGATTTAAATCCCCCCTCAATTGTAGGAGGGTATCCCAATATGGGACCGGCAACAAACTCGGCGGGACACATCTTTTCGAATCATTACATACGTATTTTTAATGCAGTTCGAATCATTTTTACTAGTTAAGTACTTACCTAAATAAATAAAAACATTGCGTTAATTGTTCCATGAGCCGAGGCAAAAAGCCGGGACAACGGGATGATGATTGAGTTCATCGATTAAGTAGTTTAATATTTAAAAAAAGCCATCCTAATAAGCCATCCTACTTTTTGTGAAATATGCGAGTACCTACTTTTTGCCGACTTGTAAAACATTGACTTTTATCAATATATATAATAATTAATTGAAAATAAGTGTATTCGTAATCACAAACACAGAAAATTAACTAATAAAAACACTTAAGATAAAACCTTATAAATAAAAAATTTGGTCTAGGTCGTGGTCGCTCGGTAGGGTACCCAGAAGGCTGGCCGCATTGCCCCGCTGGATGGCAATGCTGATCCGCTGGGCAAAATATTGGCCAGCCAGAAGCCTCTATAAGGCGCTTTGACAGCTCCTTAAATAAATTACTTGTACCTTGTATCTAATTAAATAGAATTAACACAAATAGGCATGCGTAGAAAAGTTTTTTGTATTTTTTTTTTTCATCAAATACTACGCTGTTATTATCTGTGGTCTCCCCTAGCGTTTCGCGTGCGGTCAAGGCTGCACCAATCGATATCGAGTTCCAACCCAACCTAATACTTTTACAAACAAATTGTCGTTTCTGGGTCATTTTTTATTTTTTTACGTAATAGTCAGCAAACGAGCAGACGAGCCGCCTGATGGGAAGCGGTCATCGTCGCCCATGGACATAAGCAACATCACAGGAGCCACTTAAGCGTTGCCGACCCTTGAGAACCCTAAATACCCGCTTCTTGAAGAATCCCATGTTGTAGCGCAAAGGAAATACCTCAGGAGGCAAGTCATTCCACATTCTGCACGTTCTGGGAAGAAACGGGCGAGATGCCCGCTTATTCTTGGTGTGCCATGTATCTAAGAAGTGGGGATGAACTTTGCTCCTTTGGCGGGAGGTCATATACCCGTATAAATAAAAACCGGCCAAGTGCGAGTCGGACTCGCGCACGAAGGGTTTCGTACCATTACGCAAAAACGGCAAAAAATCACGTTTATTGTATGGGAGCCCCACTTAAATATTTATTTTATTCTGTTTTTAGTATTTGTTGTAGCGGCAACAGAAATACATAATCTGTGAAAAATTCAACTGTCACAGTCCATGAGTCGGTCAGATAGACAGACGAACAGCGGAGTCTTAGTAATAGGGTCCCGTTTTTACCCTTTGCTTACGGAACCCTAAAACAAATATTGCTCTTTCTGCTGCTTTTTCTTAGAGCTATGTAGGTCAAAACTCCTGAGGTAGGTAGATATTTTAGGCTGTAATAGAATTATTATAATTACTTATCGGTAATTATGAAAACTTCGTCATAAAAAAAATAACATACTTATATATTGAGTATTATCATGTATGCAATTTTGGGTGCGCAAAGAGCATAGAATTTATAGAATTATTAATTAATTTACGAAGAGACATTACAAAATGTTTAATATAATGAAACGTAATATATAATCCACTACGCTACGTTTACGACCAGATATATTCTCATAACTCGTACATATTAGTTAATTATTCAATATTACTGACTATTATAGCGGGAACTGCTGTACCAATATCGTTTAATTGTTATTAGGTGCTGGAAACTGGGAGTAATGTCACCTAATCCGGTTGCATAATTCTATAAACAGAATATGTAATTAACTACTGATATTATTATTCCATTAAGCATGGCAGCCGTATATGTGTCGGCGGCCGATCGTAATATCAGGCAGATCATGAAATTTCTAGGCATATCGTAAAAAGTGAAAATTATTGACTCGTTCCATGAGTCTACGGAGCCCTACTTTTCTGGACAGTTTGCCCTTCGGGCTTTTCAGTCAACCTAACGAACCCATCCTACCTTTCTATTGGTTTAATGTAACTACCGGCCATACATTACACAGGAACTTTACGATCGGCCTGATTTTACGATCCGCCGCCGACATACGCATAGCTAGTTTGAATAATTATTACATATTAAAATTAATTTAGAAGGGGATTATCACATGATTTTAGGTGACTAACACTCGACACGTTTATAGTAATTTTATGCAACCGTTGTTGCTAGCCGCTGCCACCTTTCTAAGATCCTATTATTTTTCGATGCACGGCCTTAAGTGAGGTCAAAAAATGCGAGTGGCGTGAGTAATAATTTGAGGCGAAGCCGAAAATTGTTAATAAAGACGCCACGAGTATTTTTTGGCTCAGTTAAACAACGTTACATACAATACTTTTTCTACGACCTAGCACTTACTTTGAAATTAAATTGTAAATTTAACTAATATTTTTCATTCAAGAAGTAGCAAAAATGGAGGACACGGGCGGAAGAAGAATGAATAAAATTAAAAAAACCATGTCTATGGTTCACTTATTGGTCAGAGATGACATTTAATATAAGGTTGGCGACAATGTATTTCATTCAATGGAGTAGAAAAAAAATATTTTTAAATCTTCTCAGTGTCACGGGAGTCTTTTAAATAAACTTGAAATTACTTCCGACGTTTCGAGAATGACATTGCGCTCATGATTCCGGAGAAGACCACAATCGAATGTTCATAATAATGTATATATGTCGTAGTCAGATCGTATAATCCGCCGTATTACATTACGGCTAGCCGTTTTACAAAACAGGGGCGTTTTGAAATGCGGCGGTTCGACGATTAGCCGGATTGTCATCGCGATAAGTTCTTTAATAAGGCGGCCTACGTTTAGCCGCATCGTATCTACTATTTAGATTGTAGAGTGACCAGTTCTTTCGGTCGCCTACGTAACCGGAGTTTGACAATGTTTGCAATTTAATTTATTTTTACCATGGTCCCACCGCACTACATGTGTTTCTTTTCCAAAACATTTCCTTCACAACTTAAAAAGATGGAGCCCCGCGGAGCCCCGCTTGCGGGGCTCCTATTTCTGGGCGGTTTGCCCTTCGGGCATCTGAAGCTACCTAACGAACCTAACCTACTTACCTACCTACGCTTTTCTCCCCAAAGTGTACTTAATGTTTTCACGGACGTCTCACTAAATCAATAGGTAGGTAGGTTAGGTTCGTTAGGTAGCTCGTCTAGTTAAGTTGCGAAGGAAATGTTTTTTGAAAAGAAACAGTCCGACGAACTCCAGATTTGATGGACACCCCAGCGTTTTTCATAGTTTGTTGTTGTTATGTCAGGCAGCGCCAAGAGTGTTAAAAATGGGAACTAAAAACTGTCAAAGCGGCGGCTAATGACTCGCTGTATTACATTACGGCTAGCCGTGTTGAAGAACGTATGGCGCCGAATACATTCCGGCGGATTTTCATTCAGCCGCATTAAATCCGGCTAATCGTCGAACCGCCGCATTTCAAAACGCCCCTGTTTTGTAAAACGGCTAGCCGTAATGTAATACGGCGGATTATACGATCTGACTGCGACATATACATATAGTACATAGACTACAATGTACTTGACTTACATCGACTGCGTCGAAATATCGGGAGCTCGGAAACAATACAAAAGGTAATCACGGTTCATATCCCGGTCCATATAAGTCTAGTGAAACTAACCGTGGATCATTCAAAACTGTTACAATGTACTTTCTGAAATAGCTTAAGCCTTGATGATAGGTATTGACTTTGTGGAGCTGAAACAACATTTGAGTAAACAACAATTAATAAGCCAGGTAATTAATCCAAGATAATATTTTACATTACATAGGTATGTATACAGTGTGTAAATCCAATACGGGCAATAAATTAAACCAGATATAGAATTTAGCCGTCTAATAATTAATTCATAAAAAAAATTAAGTTACACTTAAGTATGACTCCGTAATTGTTTTTTTTTTCACTCGTAACGAGCAGCAATGTACTGCAAACATTAAGAAACATAAGATGACATGATATAATGACTTTTTATAGTAACTGCTAAAAAGCGTTGACAGTTACTTTAAAAAGCTCGTAACCCGTAACTTGTGTTGTGTAGGTGTTACTTTGCGGGCCGAATTATTTTGTATGGTTAAAATTTCATTCTATTTCTAAGTAAAATATATCTCAATATACTTCTTACGGCGCGATTCGGGAAATGAATTAGAGGTTCACTAGATATGAAATAGTAAAGATATGTGACGTTCCACGGCAAAAGGTACCTTATGGCGGGGCTGGCGCTTACGCTAATATTCAGCCGGGGCAATGGTACCTTTTGCAGTGGAATGTCACATATCTTTACTATTTCATATCTAGTGAATCTCTTAATCATTTCCCGAATCGCGCCGTTAGGGGCCTTAGGGCCCGATTCGGATTTTGAAATAGACATCTGTTAGATATCTCTAAGTCATCACCAAGATACGATAACGATATGTTTAAGATCTAACCTGTCAAATTTGACATTTGCGCAATTCTGGAGATACTCTAGAACGATTTCCACAAGATATTAGAGATCCATTCACATCTAATAGATATCTAACTCTATCTAACGTAAAAGTGAAAATTGTTGCCCGAATTGCGCTGCAAAAGAGAACTAGTTGAAATCTAAACTATAACGTATCCAGAATGGATCTAGTGCGTGTCGTCTTCTTCTTGAAGTTCGAATACGGCAGTCTTTCGGATTTTGAACTAGATATCTATTAGATACCTATCTATTAGACATCCGAGATACGACAACGATATTTTTAAGATCTAACCTGTCAAATTTGACATTTCCACGATTCTTGAACGATTTTCACAATGTCTAAAACGTCTCGTTATGTATTTTTAGATCTCGAAACGATTTTGAAACGATCTTAAAAATATAATTTAACGTAAAAGTGACATTGGTTGCCCGAATAGAGCTGCAAAATATATCTATTTGAAATCTAGTACACATCGTATCGTTCTCTTCTCTAGAACGGAACTTGTTTTCCGAATACCGCGGTAGGTCCTATCCGTCCTATGCTAGCCACCGTTTAAATATTCGCTCGTATTGGATTTACACTCTGTATAAGTGTCACCCTTACATCAAACTTGTGTAGATTAAACTGAATAGACATTCAAGCATTGAGGCGCCGGTGACGTCACCTCTATATCCGGCCGTCTGACCCGATTGCGACTTAAATAGGCCACGAAACTTGCGCAAAAGTGCTATTTTAGCCTCCTAAGGCCATACCTCCAGGAGCCCGTTTCTCAAATGTAACTTGTAATACAAGCGGATGTCACTTTTTGACAGCTTTTGTTAGAAAGGGACTTCCACTTGTATTACAGCCATACAAACGAAACATCCAAAATTTGCCACTGAAATTTGAACCTAAAAATTATAGGAAATAGAGTTGATTTTGCGTTGTTTTAAAAATTGAACGAAAAAAGTAAAAGCTTCTCTGTTCCAATTGAACATGGTTTAAATTACATCGAACTGAATAGGTACTATAAGTAGGACCGTGGGCCTTAGGAGGTTAGTGGCCTTGGAGGCCTTGGTTAATTCAGAGCACGATGCCGAGCACAATTGTGGCGTTCCATGCCTAAAGGGACCTTATGCTCCATGTGAATAAGGACCCTTCTCAGATGGAAAGCCACAATTAAAGCTAGGGTTCTATCTGCCGCCATGATTGCCAACATAACTCACACCTATTACCGTTACTGGATAATTATACAGGACTGCGCCAGATAGAACAGCCTGTTTAGTGGTGTAGATGCTGCTGAGGTGAGTAATGAATTACCTGAAAAACAAACATGGGTTTGTTAATAAATTATTACACATGTTACAAATAAAGTAATAAGTTTTTATGATTTCAATTCAGTGGGTAAGTTTATATCGTCGTTTTCAAACCTAGTTTAAAGTAATATCTTCTAATCAAACTCTGTTTTTAGTGTCAACAAACATATAATAATTATGAAATAATTAGATTGTAGAATGACGCTATGGTTAAATATAAGTAATTAATAAATAAGTATATTTAGTCTAAGAATACTGGCATAGACTGCTACTGTGCACTTCACAGCTGTTCATTATAACAGCTACACCCCGTTATCTAATGCTCAGTTTGGGGGCAAGTGATGGGGCAGTTGCGATAATCAATATCGATAAAAAATTAAGTTGATTTACTCACTTAATAACATATAAATAATTGACAGAAACTTAAATCTTTGTTGCCTGAAAGAGATTAAAAAAATGAGATAAGAATCGCATTGTCTATATTCAAGAAATTGATAATAGCATAAAAGCATACCATCTCCACGACGAATTTTCATTATTTCAATTTTTGCGTTCATCTCCCTGCAATATTGACGATATTCATCAATATCAATTACAAGATTCGCCATGCTTTCTCACCGTAGGTACATATGAATGATTGTCAAAAGAATATATTGAAATGTCAAAGGAACAGAGAAGTAGATTTGAAAAATATTAGAAGACACGAATAAGGTTTTATAACTTTAAAGAAAAATACTTATTATTTCTTTACAAAATTGAAGAAACTTACTGCTCTTTGTTACTAGGAAACGGGACTTAATCGTGTACCTGTAAATTATTTTTAACTAATATTCCCCTGAAAAAAGGAGTGATCCCTGCGAAGTGATGGAAGAGATCCCTTATAGGATAAGCTCGCCTTTGTACATTGTTTCTGTATCAACTGTGTTGTAACTTGTTTTATGTACAATAAAGTGCTACTACTACAACTGCTACTAATATTTACCCCCGAACTTAAACGGTTTATACAACACTATAGGCACCTAGTACCTAATAAGTCGTCTCTGTACGATTCTATAATTTGTCGCCGTCCTATCTGATGAAAAAGCTGGAATTAATGTCTAGAGCATTCACAAAATAAGAATTTTATTTTGACAGACAACCCTTTATAGATAAATATGAATAGACTAATAATGTAAAGCAACATCACTATTTGCCCCCAAACTGAGCATTAGATAACGGGGTGTAATTATAACATAATTTTTTCATGTAAGTAATAATTTTGCAACTTTGTTCCTATAGGCTTAACACAGTCAGAAGCGTCGCAACAGTATCTCGCCCGCAAGACACTCTACACATCTCTTTCAAACTGTAATTAACTAGAGAGGTACAGTTATATAGTTTATCTCGTGGTCGTCTCGTCGCGGGGCTCCTGTGCTAAGCCGGCTAAGTATGAGCATTAAACTTCCTCCCGCACGTTTTTTTGGCTAAGTAACAATTCTACCCTATCTGGCGCCCGTACCCATTCGACAGCGAGGTGTTATCGCATGTTACATATTAATGCAGCTCTCTATTTATGTCCCTAATTACCTAATGATAACATTATGTTGTTTATGTAAATATTGTATGTACATATTCCGATACCTGTGAAATTAATTATTAGGTGGGACTTTTGGGCATGATAAATTGCCATCATTAACATTTTATTATTGAACTAGCGACCCGCCCCGGCTTCGCACGGGTTAACAAATTATACATTACCCTTCCTCTTGGATCACTCTATCTATTAAAAAAAAAACGCATCAAAATCCGTTGCGTAGTTTTAAAGATCTAAGCATACATAGGGACAGACAGACAGCGGGAAGTGACTTTGTTTTATACTATACAGTGTGGAAAGATAAGTCGGGCCCTGGAGGGAAACTACCTTAAATCCTTAAGCTGGGTCATTTTACTTAAAGGAGACATACCTTTATTTTTAAAAAGAAACAAAACTGCATTCAAAGATTTTCTAAAACTCGCTTGCCTCGCCCGGGACTCGAACCGACTAAAAATTCCAAAAAATAAACATTCGCAATTTTATTCTACTAGTCGATACAGTTAATGTTAATGAATACATTTCTCCAAGAAACATTAGGTCTTACACTTGTCTGTGGTATAAAATATCCATAAAATCTAATATTTAGTACTCAAGATTTTTTTAGACAAGCCAAGTTGAAGAAAAAAAGAAAAATCTTTAAATGCAGTTTTGTTTCTTTTTAAAAATAAAGGAATGTCTCCTTTAAGTAAAATGAGCCAGCTTAAGGATTTAAGGTAGTTTCCCTCCAGGGCCCGACTTATCTTTCCACACTGTATAGTGATTTGATCTGGATTTGTGATGAATATGATCTGTCAATATCAAAAGTGAAATTTCAATTAATCATCTTTTTTATGACATAAGAGGCAAACGAGCAGACGGGTCGCCTGATGGTAAGCGATTACCGCCGCCCATGGACACCCGCAACACCATAGGGGTTGTAAGTGCGTTGCCGGCCTTTAAGGTAGGAGTACGCTCTTTTCTGGAAGGTTTGTTGGTCGTATCAGTCCGGAAAAACCGCAGGCGACAGTTCATTCCACAGTTTATTATCATCATTTATTGCTTATTGTACAATGAACAGTCGCGATCAGATATATCGGAGCGGCCAAGGCGCTCACAAATATCTGGACACGCCCCTATTGTCAAGGCGCTAGAGTGCTCGCTCAGATATTTTTGAGCACCTCGGCCGCTCCGATATATCTGATGACTGTACGCGGACGTAACGTTACGCAACATTTTAAGGTTTTAATACAAAAATATAATTATTGAATTACTTTATAAGATTAAAAGGTATAGTACTCGCCTCAAAGTTGTTTGTATAGGTATCGTTACTAATTTGATTGAGAATATTTGAACAAGGGTCACATTTTTGGGCCCGATTCGGATTTTGAAATAGACATCTAATAGATATCTTTTAGACATCACCAACGATATTTTTAAGATCTAACCTGTCAAATTTGACATTTCCGCGATTCTGGAGATACTCTTGAACGATTTCCACAAGATATGAATCCAATTCACATCTAATAGATATCTAACACTATCTAACGTAAAAGTGACATTGGTTGCCCGAATTGCGCTGCAAAAGAGAACTAGTTGAAATCTAAACTATAACGTATCTAGAATGGATCTAGTACGTGTCGTCTGAATATCTTGAAGTTCGAATACGGCAGTGAATCGTTACTAATTTGATTGAGAATATTTGAACAGTACCACTACCACCAGTTTGACACTGACATAAACGCCATCGAGAACGTAATTTACTTTCTATGCATCTCGCTCGTACTCGCATATTAGGGCAAGTGAGATATATAGAAAGTAAATTACGTTCTCGAAAACGTTTATGTCAGTTTCGACACTGTCAATGACTCATGGTACGGGCTCTGGGGTCACATATCTGCGGCTTTCAAAAGTTGGTATTAGTCGAAAGGTTTATAAGGATACAAAATTGTATAAGTTTTTACTGCAATGTGATTGTTTTTTTGATGCTGTTTTTTTTCATATACGTAAACTAGTTAGCTTTTGCCCGCGACTTCGTCTGCGTTAAGTTAGTAATTTGGGTAGCTTATTTTTAATTTTTTACCCGATCTGCTTTTTATCGATTTCCCATACAAATTTCCACCTCCCTTTTCACTCCCTTAAAGGGTGATTTCTGGGATAAAAACTACCCTATGTAATTTTTCGGGACTCAAACTATCTCTATACCAAATTACAACTAAATCGGTTCAGCGGTTTACCCCGTCAACTCCCACGTGTGTGACGTCACCATAAGCGTTCTGGCTCAAATTAGAGCCCTTGAGATCTGACAGGTTAAGCGTGAAGAGATAATAGACAGACAGACAGACAGACACGCTTTCGCATTTATAATTAAGTATGGATCTAGGAGGCCAATTCTGATTTTAAAATGTGTTAATGTGTTTTGATATAAAGTTAAGTGAACACGATTCAGATTTATCAACTTCGGTTTTGATACGACTTTGGCGACTGAATTGATGGCGAAAAGTATAAGGCTAAGTACATGTTAAAAATTACCATTATATTTATTTACACAAATAAATTACGAGTAACAAAAAAAACAACGGGTTGCACTCAGGGAGCGCCGGCAGAAGTGAAAACTCAATGACTAGTGCAAAATGCACTATGTATAATTGAGGTTAACGCCATTTAGAGTAAGCGTTAATTACTTGAAACCCCTAAGCACATCACTGTTAGTACTCGAGTTATATTAATACCAGTTAGAGCGAAACTCACTAGATGGCATTTAAATCAATAAAGAAAAACTCAATGACATTACATGTAACATTTTTTCATGTAATGTCTTTGCGTTTTTCTTTATTGATTTAAATGCCATCTAAATGAGTGGCCATCTAAATCTTACGGTCACGTGGTCGTCTTACGCTGTCTCGAGTTTAAAAAAAAATTCCCCACCTCGAAAAGTGCACAGCGCCGCTAAACAAGTTTTCACTTCAATAATCTCAATTTCATATTTCATTTAAACTTTAATATTCTAATAACTTTTTGAACGATCCTTTAATTTAATAAGAGTTTTAATTTTAAACCCCGAAACATAAATTTAATATTAAGAATTAAACTTAATGAAACCCCTAGCCGTATAATTTAATTACGAAATCCGTAATCTTCAGCTGTCAAAATTTTACTCCATGATAATACATCTTTGTTTTGCACTCTAAAGGTACTAAACGAAATATAAACTTTATTTTAAGGGTTATAAAGAAACCTTAAACGTGTTGGCGTTATTAAAAATATACCAATACAAAATTTAAATTTTCCCAACATAAGCACCAAAAGTACTAAGGGTCCTTTTCACATAAACCGACACACTGCCGTATTCGAACTTCAAGATATTCACAAGAGACGACACGTACTAGATCCATTCTAGATAAGTTATAGTTTAGATATCAACTATGTAGTTCTCTTTTGCAGCTCAATTCGGGCAACCAATGTCACTTTTACGTTAGATAGAGTTAGATATCTATTAGATGTGAATTGGATCTCTAAGTCATATCTTGTGGAAATCGTTCAAGAGTATCTCCAGAATCGCGCAAACGTCAAATTTGACAGGTTAGATCTTAAACATATCGTTATCGTATCTCGGTGATGTCTAAAAGATATCTTATAGATGTCTATTACAAAGTCCGAATTGGGCCCATAATCTTTATGTTAAGGGTTATAAAAATAAACCTTAAACGTGTTGGCGCGTATGTCATTATTACTTACTTATACCAATACAAAATTTTAATTTTCCCAATATAAGCACCAAAAGTAAGGGCCCTTTTCACATAAACCGACACATATACTTGGTGCCATTTTCATTTAAACGTGGTTCATGTGGCGTAGCTTATTAAGCCGTAGAGGGTCTACGACGTAGCTCGTCTACGACATGCTACGAGATAATGTATGTAAAATGCGCCACTTACGACAGCGAGTTGCACATTCTGTATGATATATTTGTTATGAGAGAATACCTAATTTCCATATTTATATTAAAACTAATATTATGTTTAAAAGGAAAGGTAAGGAGTTTTTTTTAAACTGATTACTGATAATCACACAACATTGCCAGGATACACATGCGTATTCTGATTTTAGTACAGTCGACTCTTGTTAGTTCTAACCAGCGATAATTCGAAGTTATCACGAGTTCCCTAGAATATCTCTTTATATTTCGAAATAAATCAATACATTTTTAAGCACTTGGTAATTCGAACAAAAATAATCATCGCTAAGTAACAAAACGACGCGTTAATTCGAACTCATAGGCGTCAAACACTCTACAATTCAAAGTTATCAGATTGCAGCCCTCACAGAGGCAATAATAGACCGCACATTTTGAGACAAGTTCAAGTTTTTCGTTGCACTCTTTCGTTGGTTATGTGTACCTACAGATTAAAAGTTAGTGTTGAAAAGAAGGAGTTAATCGAAAAAATGGAGGTAGAGGTGGGAAGACAAGTGATGTTGCAAAAGAATTTTCATCAGTCTCAGCAATGTGCACTGAAGCAAACTCATGTTACAGACTTCTTCCGAAACTAACCTTTTCATATTGTAAAAAAATAGTAGTTAATCAATATTTGATTATTACCCACCTACTCAATAGTTCGAACTTTCATATTTTTCTCTCAAAAATTTCGAACCATTTGATATTTCAAACTCTCGATAATTCGTAATATTTAAAAGTCCTTCGAGTTTCGAATTAACGAGAGTCAACTGTAATAGGTAAATAATTAGGTAAACGTAATCCAGAGCTAATTCTGCACCTATTATTAAATGAGAATATATACGCCTGCCAAGTATTAACTCACATTTATAGACGGATCTAATGCGAAATTAATTCAATTACCAAATTTTTTCATACACTTTTCGTCGGGTAGTTGCACAAATCTCTGTTTATACATTTTTCTGGGACACCTGTGTCGAAACGTCGGTAAATAAAGGTAATTAAATAAATTTCGCGATAGACCCGTCCATAAATGTGAGTTAATATGTGTTTAAAACGCGAAAGTTTAAAATAATTATATGCCTGTCAAACTTTATGAAAGTAAGATGCGTGAGATGGGTGCCAAAGAAGATCGTCAAAGACACATCAAAACCATAGAAAATTGTTAGATTAGAATCGAACTCCAGTATTTTGTATAAAACCAATAAATGCCAGACGAAATTTATTTGAATTCCTGCTGTGATTGGGATCGAGTAAAAGGTGAAACTATTCGGGGCGCGAATAAATGGAAAATTGGAGGAATTTGCTCTAAAAAAGTTATTTAGTACATTTGTCTCAAAATAATGCTATAAAACGCATTTTTCTACATGAAATCGCTTTTATGCAACACTGTAGTTGTTTTTTATTTGACAGCTTTTCCGAGTATAATTTTGTGTTCACATGAATTTATAGAAAAATCGCTTGTGTGTAGTGCGTTCTGTACTTTAGGGTTTGAAGGTCGTGTCGATAACCAAAAAAGTACTGAGCTGACTTTCTCGCAGAATAATTGGTTTATTAACATGTTATTTATTTCTATAAATTCTTAACACAGTTCTATGAAATTCTACTGAATTTACATTCCAATAACTATGAGTACCAAATAAAGATAAACGGCCCAATTCGAACTTTAAGATACGTCAGAAAAGATATGGATTAGATATGTCAGTGTTAAATGTGACATTTCTTCAAACAAAAACGTCACTTTTGACACTGATCTTTTATAGATCTATTAACTGACGTAACTTAAAGTTCGAATTGGGCCGAAAGATAGTTTATTATTCAAGTAGGCATATTACAATGCGCATATGAACGTCAAATAAAGCTACACCGGCTCCAACCACACACTTCTGCCTCGAGAAGTTGTGAAATTGATGATCACAATGATCAAAAGTTTTACTCTGTTTTATTTTATTTCAATAAAAATATACTCGCCCTGATTGTTTTTTCTACGTAAATGTTATTTGCTTTTTACATTTGATCAATGGATTTGACTTATGAATATTTATTATTACGATAAACATTTTCCTCTTCAATAATCAGTACCTACGAAATTAATTGTGGTTCAAAATATGTTTTATGAATCAATGGCTTATTTTTAATTTAAATACACAAAAGTATAAATACGCTTGCATTGAATTTTGCAACTAAACAATCTTTCTTACATAGCAACAATAGCTGAGGTCAGGACCAGACAAACATGTTTTAATGAAACCGAAATTCACTAAGGCTACAATCAAATTGTATGAAAGTCGTCTAAGACTTATCCTAAAAGAGCATCGCATACATATTCATGTTTCGTCCACTTTTGATACCAGTCTCAAATGAAGTAAAATAGCCAGTCTCCAGAATTTTCTACATTACATTCTATCGCGCAACTATTGAAGCCCCATCGTTATTTATGATATGGCACTTTATATGTTGCTCTTCATTCTAAAGAATTTATAAAATTTCGATACCAGTCTCAAAGTAAAATAGCCAGGAGCATTTGCAACGTTACATTCTATCGCGCAACTATTGCCAGTCTACAGTGTAACTATTGAAGTCCCCTTGTTACTTGTCAATAGTCCTTATCGTGTAACTGACACGTCACACAAAGGACAGTCCTGTATCCTATCGCCATTGTCCGCGCTAACGTTTAAACTATTGTCACCTTGTGAAGCAAACGTGTGGGTGTTTTTAGACTTTATGTCAATAATATTAAGGTTTAATGTACATGTGTGTCTCAACGCTGAAAGTAGCGTGTCAGGTGTAAACTTGTATGGGATCGAACTTTACATCAATGTTTTTAAGCTTTAGGTACACGTTTGTGTTATTTGCTGGAAAACTTTTAGACCAAAGTTTAGTTTTTAATTAACTTTGCCTCAAAAAAAAACGGGACCCTATTACTAAGACTCCACTGTCCGTCTGTCTGTCACCAGGCTCTCATGAACCGTGATACTGCGAGAGAACTGTCTAGCAGTTGAAATTTTCACAGATGATGTATTTTTGTTGCAGCTATAACAACAAATACAGGTACGGAACCGTCGGTGGGCGAGTCCGCCTCGCACTCGTCCGGTTTATTTTGTCGATTTACGTCAGAATTAGATGAAATTTGATGTAAAGGTTTTGTTTGTACAGAATAGGAAATTCTTTATGGTTTATTTGTATAAGCGCAATTTTCAAATTTATTCCTCTGAAATACAAAAACATATGGTAGTTTCGTAACTCAACGGAAAATTGCATACTTTTTTATATCCCAAATTAATATTGCGTATCTCTTTGTAAGCTCTTCTTAACTTAACAATTTTTATCGAAATCTGACGAAAAAAATATATAATTAAACTGTTTATTATAAATAAAATTTACAATATTTATGGACTGACTTAACCTAATCTACACTATAATAGATTATTAGCTAAGTGAGAGGTTTTCTTTTAGTTACATCATTGAAGTTATTATTACTATTTTTTAGTCTAATTTATATTTAAAAAACACGGTGTATAATGCAATGTGTATCTATTTTGAATTTGCTTTGACTAACTACTTCATCAGTTCAAACAGTACTTTTTCAACATAAAATATTTCAACATAATAAAAATCAACACTTTGTATCAGGAATCAATTAGCCAATTTTAAATGAAGCCTAATTTCTATGTTACCTTCACAATTTAAACTAAACATTACTTAGGTTTATTTTAGTTTACAATTTGTATATTTACTCAATATGTTAATAAAGTACTATTTGGAAAACTAAACATAATAAAACTTTATTCAACAATCAAACTAATATTAACCCTACCCTCCTAATTTTACTTTAAACTCGCCAAAAACATTCCTGGGGGCCAATTCTGTCTTAATATTGTGATAAGGTTCTCTTGTTTTGATACGTCGTGCCATAAGCCATCTCACGAGCCCCAACAAGTGTGAGCGAGATGCCTTAGAACACGATTTCACGATCCCGATTGAGATTTAATAACATATTATGGTTTTTATCTTAACACCGACATATTGAATATATTAAATATTAACACTGACATATTGAATATATTGAAGCGCTGGTGGCCTAGCGGTAAGAGCATGCGACTTGCAATCCAGAGGTCACGGGTTCAAACCCCGGCTCGTACCAATGAGTTTTCACGAACTATCATTTGATATTTACCAGTCACTTTTCGGTGAAGGAAAACATCGTGAGGAAACCGGACTAATCCCAATAAGGGCCTAGTTTACCCTCTGGGTTGGAAGGTCAGATGGCAGTCGCTTTCGTAAAAACTAGTGCCCACGTCAATACCTGGGATTAGTTGCCAAGCGGACCCCAGACTCCCATGAGCCGTGGTCAAAATGCCGGGACAACGCGAGGAAGAAGAAGAAGATATAAATAAATAAATAAATAAACATCAAGAATTGCTCGTTTATATGTATTAGATGCTTAATTGTCCATCATACTCGTAAAGTTAAAAAATACACTCTCGTCGTCTTTTCGCTAAAGACGATCTCTTCCAGACCTTAAGGTTGTTTAAAATCTGTTCAAAACCATAACAAGTTATTAATTCTGAACCAGCCTCCTGTACAGTTGTCGACGTAAGTGACTATTTTATTTTATGGGGTGTAAACCTCACCCAATTTCCTCCACCATGTTGGGTTAGATTATTTATGCACTAGTGCGCGAAATGGGGGTTAGTCGTGAACATGATGGTGTCATAATATTGTGCGATGATACGGTTGTAATGTTATAAACCGGCCAAGTGCGAGTCGGACTCGCGCACGGAGGGTTCCGCACCATCAACAAAAAATAGAGGAAAACAAGCAAAAAGACAAGCAAAAAAACGGTCACCCATCCAAGTACTGACCCCGCCCGACGTTGCTTAACTTCGGTCAAAAATCACGTTTGTTGTATGGGAGCCCCACTTAAATCTTTATTTTATTCTGTTTTTAATATTTGTTGTTATAGCGGCAACAGAAATACATCATCTGTGAAAATTTCAACTGTCTAGCTATCACGGTTCGTGAGATACAGCCTGGTGACAGACGGACGGACGGACGGACAGCGGAGTCTTAGTAATAGGGTCCCGTTTTTACCCTTTGGGTACGGAACCCTAAAAATGACTGCTTATATCAGTCAGTATAATCACATTTTATGTGTATGTAAGTAAATCTCTGTCTTAACTAATTATATTATAATGAATAGAATCAGGCATTACTTAACGGAAATCCATATTCATTAATACAAAAATATTAGTTTGCTAATCCGTAAAAACATAATCGTGCTAGATTTTTTTAACGGTTCTAACATTAATTTCATGTAAAAAATACGCAAGTACCTAACTCGCGGATTAGCAAAGTAGTACTTTTGTATTGATTAATCATATATTATTATTTTTAAGATAGTTTAAGGTTTTGCTCACGGTCGGAGTAATTAGGTCTCTATTTTCAAAAGTTTTAGTACGACTCACGATAGGTAGTTCAAACTCGATATTCACTAACGATAACACTAATCTAGTCAATTATAGATAATAACTATAATAATTATAATATTATTATAATAGTAGGTATATAACAGCAGTGCGCTGGTGGCCTAGCGGTAAGAGCGTGCGACTTGCAATCTGTAGGTCGCGGGTTCAAACCCCGGCTCGTACCAATGACTTTTTCGGAACTTATGTACGAAATATCATTTGATATTTACCAGTTGCTTTTCGGTGAAGGAAAACATCGTGAGGAAACCGGACTAATCCCAATACGGGCCTAGTTTACCCTCTAGGTTGGAAGGTCAGATGGCAGTCACTTTCGTAAAAACTAGTGCCCACGCCAATTACTGAGATTAGTTGCCAAGCGGACCCCAGGCTCCATTGAGCCGTGGCAAAAATGCCGGGACAACGCGAGGAAGATGATGAGTAGGTAACAGCAGTCAGGCTGAAAAGACTTGACTAAAGGGTATATTCTCATAATATATGTGTTTACTGCATACAAAATAAATTAAATAACCATATTAGCAAGAAATATACGCATGCACTTAAGTGTTAATTAATATATAACGCACTTTGTCAGTTTTAATCTAATCCTAAATTAATTCTTTGTCGGCGGAGCAATAATTATATTCGAAGTTTATTGAACAACCTCATTTTGATATTTCACTTTCACATCATTTAGAGCGCATATCCATTGCCATGAATAGAAGCAAAATTACGTCTCACTCGCAGTAATATAATTATGAGTGCGAGCCAAGTATACTGAGGTATATATCAAATCAATATTTTACCAGATATGACCCAATTATTCGACCAAAATGGCACACCTTTACATAAAGAACCAAATGTATGCTAGTATCAGAGTGTACTAAAGATAAACCAACATAGTCACAGTGGCTCTAGCCACCTGTATTTTTACAAGTTGTTAGTTACATATTTATTAGAGTTAAGGTAGTTTTTAAGCACCGCTGTACTGCTGTCCCGCGCCCGCGCCACCAGCGAAGTCTCAGACATCCTATGTTCACTTGTAATATAGCTATAGGTACATAATAAGAAAGGGGTACGCTGGGACGGTAGGACAGTGCAAAATTATGTACCTGCTTTTGATGTACATACGTATAAAAAGAGCGAGCTCATCGCCAACAAACTGCCCCGCAGTTTGGCGAATCTTTGTATTGTGGTACACATGTTTTATATTTCCATGTTATTTTCAATAAAAAAAAATCCTTTTAAACCGCTCAAATAAACATTTTTATTAAGCTATCCGATGATTACCTTTCAATTATTGAAGGAAGTTGTGAAAGGTAATAAGGGAATAAAAGGGAATTTTGGATAAAGAGCAATTACGATGAACCATGGAACGGGAAACAGTTACTTGGGGCCCTCCCCAATGTCAACTTTTTCCGTGTTTACGGTTTCCGTCTTTATTAACTTTGATTTAACCTCCGAATCTATTAAATAGGGTATTTGACTACCAGTCAAATTAGTTTCTTTTTTCGAACTGTCCAAACGATTTTGCTACTATGGAATTTATATGAAACACTAGCATGTGACGTCACAATCAAATTACCTACTCTTTATAGTTTTATACGAATATTAAAATAGAAATAAAAATAAAAATAAATAAATAACTTCTGTCTACGTTTCTCTTCTGGTGCTTTATTTCAAGCATGGTGTAAAATAATTTATTTTAAATACAGTCAAATACCCTATTGGTGACATTAAATTTATTAGACTTATATCGACCGGCATATAAACCGTGACTGCCTTTTGTATTGTTTTCCAGCTCCCGATATTCCGGACTGAAATCAATATGACATCTAACTGATGTCATTCAATTATCATGCATTTGTGGGCGAGACGATAACTAAATAATATAATCTGTAACTTCTAGAAAGTAAATACAAGGTAGACGCACCCGTATTTTACACCCGTATAGCACTAGCTTTATAATCCATTCCACAGAAAATCTAGTAGTTACATAACAGAAAGTGCATCTTGGCAAGCCAAGTGCAGTTGGATGCAGTTGTATAAACATACAAATAGCGTACGAAGTGCCAATCTGTCGCGACGTAGCAGCTGCAGCAGTGTAAATACAAACAGTACCTATACCTATATACAAATTGCAACATGTCGTAACGTGTTTTTTTATGTTTTTAGTGTAAGGCCTGAGTGGACGCTCGAAGCGGAGCGTTCGGCGGGGCGTGCAGCGTGGCGTCGGGCTCACAAGTAATTTGAGCAGCGTGCACTAAGGCCGCTCCTATACGTTTGCATTTGTTTAACATACACGCCGCACGCCCCGCCCCGCTGCACGCCCAACTCGAGCGTCCACTCAGGCCTTACACTCACTTACTCACAGCACGTTTAATATTTATCGAATTTACAATAAAATAATCTGATGCGACCCAAAGTTAACTATATGTGACATGCGTAGAATTCTTATTTGAATGACAAAATATTTGGATTTAAAGGGTTTGACCGCCCAGCCCTCGTAAGTAGTACCTAGTAGTACGGAAGTTACTACTAGTAGTAATAATAACTAGTTGGAACAGAGAACGATCTAATACAATAACAACCGAATTGAATGAAATTTGGTACCTATGGAGATAGTTTGAGGCCTAGAGAAGAGGACAAGATAGTTTAGTTACACACAAACTACCAGCACCAGTGGTATAAAGTTAATTTACTTACCTATATCTAATATCTACCTACCAACAATAAAAAAAAATGACAACATACATTGTTCGATAATTATAATGAAAAAAACATGCGGGTTAATAACTAGGATTATGAGCCTAAAATCGGTTCAATAATATAAGTTACACATTACGAGCAAGTATGTTGAAAAGTTGAACTACATAATTATCATCATATACTTAAGAGTAAGACTCTTGTCGGTGGAGCAATTTCCATGTTTGGCCGTCTTCTGCCTTCTCTTTGACAGCCTGATATAGAAAGGAAAACCAAGAAGAGCGTAACATGAATCAAATAAAGGAAAAACTACATAATATACCTATCTAGATTTTTTTTTTTGTTTATTTTTTGTCATTTATTTAAGATATTTCAAATGAAAAATTAAGTAAATTTTATTTCTAACTGGGACAATTGACAAAATTGATGTCAATGACAGTTCCGATTCAAAGAGGCGATTCAATTTACTAATTTAAATATTTTAATAAGCCGTTGTAATATCCTAAATCCACTTATAAAAGTAAAATAAATGACAAAAAATAAATAAATAAAAAAAATTCTTGTCAGATTTTAGTAAGAGTAGGGGCGTTAAATTGCTCGTTGTTTATGGAGTTAGAAAAACATATTACTGATCACGACTCAAATGGCACCCTGTATATGTTTCGTCTAAATCCTGTCACGAATCATTCCAGTGTTATTGCAGGCCGCACTCGCGTCGAGGACCCTTCACACTCGGAACACTTAGACAGTAATCAATCAGTGTGGACGGCGACGCCATTGAATGACTTCGTCTTTTCTTAAAGAAGTTTAGAAAAGGTTTATTTCTTATACTATTGCACAACTATATAGGTACATAACTATCGAATTAAGCTCTAGACTACCTCCTCAAAATACCTCTTTAGAAGCTGCAACTACCATGTGCAAAGATGCTGTAGCCAATGATTGCACAACACAGGAAAGTGAAAATGGCATACTCGTATTTCTCAAGATATTATCCCCACCAAAAAAATATAGCTGATGGCTTAACAAAACGAGATATATCGGTTCTACATATGTCGGTGACCGATCGTTAGAATAGGCAGATCGTAGAATTCCTAAGCATATCCTGAAACATGAAAATATTATTTTCGTTTCCTGAGTCGACGAAGCCCCGTGTGCGGGGCTTCTTCTTCTGGACAGTTAGTGCTTCGGGCATCTGAAGCAACCTACGAACCTATCCTAACTTTTATGTGTCTACCGTCAAAACATTGCACAGGATCATTAGTTCATTACGATCTTACGATCGTGCGTCGACATATAGAACAATTAAACTTTTTCAAGTTAGGCATAGGATGTTAGAAAGAAAATAGTAGGTATACATAATATTATGTGGTGATCTGGTGATACAAAAATCTCGGTGCGCCAATAAAATTCTTATGTCATTTAGCTCATTTTATTCGTTAGCGACCCTATTTAATATACCTACCAGCTAAAGAACTTTATTTTATACACTTTATTTCTACTCGCTACTAGCACTATAGCTCTGAAGTATCAAAACCGAACGCCGCAGGGCCTCAATACATCGATACCTATTGCGTCAACTCAACTTGTCTCGCCAGAGTGACAAGGGTTCAACTCGCCCCGTGCCTACGTCGACATGAGACCTTGTCAATATAAATCCACTTCGAGATTATATCTGAAACATTATTCTGTTTGAAAGGTGCTAGGAGTGACGGAATTTGCCTTAAAAATACCCTAGTAATATAACGTGTAGGATTTTGAGTGTGGATTTATGAACCAAATTATAATACAAAGAAGTTAAACTTAGTACGAGTATGTACCAATTTTCGTTGATAGACATAGTAATAAAGGCGCTAAAAGCGTGCGACTTTCAATCCAGAGGTCGCGGGTTCAAACCCCGGCTCGTACCAATGAGTTTTCCGGAGCTTATATGTACGTAATATCATTTAATATTTACCAGTTGCTTTTCGGTGAAGGAAAACATCGTGAGGAAACCGGACTAATCCCAATAAGGCCTAGTTTCCCCTTTGGGTTGGTAGGTCAGATGGCAATCTCTTTCGTAAATCAAATGATATTACGTACATATAAGCTCCGGAAAACTCATTGGTACGAGCCGGGGTTTGAACCCGCACGCAAAAGAGAGACATCATAATAAAAATTAATTAGAGCAAATAGAAGTTTTGTATTTTTCTTCAACTTATTTTAATGAGTAACAGCCATATTCGAACTTTAAGATAGGTACGTCAAATATGACGTGAAAAGTGACGTTTTGTGACGAAAAGTGACGTTGAAGAAACGTCACTTTTGACACTTGTTTGACACTGACATATCCAATTCATATCGTTTCGATATCTAATATTTGACGTATCTTAAAGTTCGAATATGGCTGTAAGATTAAGGCCCACTCTCACCATTCCACTAACCCGGGGTTAACCGGTTATAAACCGTTAACCAAGTGTCAAATTGTACTGGTAACCATGGTAACTCCAGGTTTAACCGGTAAACCCCGGGTTAATGTAATGGTGCAAGTGGGCCTTATCCAGTTATCCACAGTCTCCGTCGAACATACCCTTGGACCCCGACCCCGATAGTGTTAAAGTGACAGCGCTATCGATTCCGAACTCCCAAGGCCTCCGGCCTCACCTAAATACCGCGAGGCCTGGCATCGGGCCAGTACTGCACAACTGTACATTCGGAACTGCCTCGATTGCATATACGGTATGATTTATAGATTTTTATTAAATATAGTTCGAGAAGGGTTCATAAATAACCGTATGAAGAATTTATAAAAAGTGTTTAAATATAACACTTTAAAGACCCGTCCGGAAGTCTTTCCGTGACCACATGACAGCTGGTGCAACTGGCCCTAAGTATACGAGCCACACGATTAGTACGCGATCAATCTCACCGTAACCTGTACAAATATTCGTCCTTTAAATGGGCCAGCGGAAACTAAAGTGTCATTCTATGGAACTTGCTAACTATGTAAACAAACCGCCATATTGAAATGTCAATTTACTAGTGACTTTCGTTACATAGTTAGCAAGTTCCATAGAATGACACTTTACGCATTCGCCCTATCACCAGCTTAAATGGGCCGACGAAATCTACGCTGAGGGGCTACGGCGAAAACCGAAATTTCGTAAATTGCGGGGATCTTTCTCTTTTACTCCAATGAAGGCGTAATTAGAGTGACAGAGAAAATTCCCGCAATTTGATTCGCTTTTCGCGGTTATAGCCCTGCTTTTAAAATGGTCCCCAAAATAGACAAGCAAGGTATCTGATTAAGATGGACAAGACGTGAAAAATAAATTGAAGGTTTCGCAGGAAACGGTACCTCGTTCCCTGGTTAAGGTCTGACCTTTGTAAATAAGGTATTTAAATTGGGATGCTCCAGCGTTTTTGAGGTCTGAAGGTTTAATATTGGATTAATTGGAATTTGCGTTGGGAATTGGGTTACGTGGTTTAAGCAAGAGTGTAGCAATTCAATGTAAATGGTTGCGAATTCCTTGTGCCTATGTTTTTTGTATTAGTAATAAAATCTATGTGAATTACTAAAGTGTCATTCTATGGAACTTGCTAACTATGTAAACAAACCACCATATTAAAATTGTCTCTGAATGTCAATTTACCAGTGACTTTTGTTTACATAGTTAGCAAGTTCCATAGAATGACACTTTAGTTACAATCAGTCTTTGCATGGCACTGTTTAGAAATAAAGATTACTTTTTAAAAGCTTTTTCGGGAACTAATTTTAGTGTTTTGTTTTCTTAATTCAAGGATCGCGAAACTTGTAATTTTTCATTTATTTAATTTCTATTAGGTTAAATAAATTAATCGAGAAACGTTTTAATAATTGAACATCGCACCAATGTTAAATTTAATTGGACTTAAATAGTCTTCTCTGCCTCGACTATTTGCCTGAGAAGAATTTACTGGTATTGTCGTAGTTTTATAATAATGCATGTGAATTTATGATGATGGTGATAACTCAGAGAAAAATACTAATTAGACCGATTAGACGGTTAAAAAGTGAAAGTTTGATTTCAACTTCTGTCAATTTCACTAATAGTTGTCAATTACTGTTATTATAATTCACTATTGCTATTATTATGCCGTCAAAACGTGATACAACGAGTACCTACTCCTAAATACGGAATGCTTTTATATTAAAGGAATCTGCAAATTTGCATAAAAGTATCCTAGAAACATAAGACACGATTCTAAGCTAAATAATAGTAGTTTTTCTACTCCAGCACTTAAATGTGTCAATTAAATGACTGACAGTGATATCTAAAGCAATGTCATTTGAATGCTTTGTCTATAGGCTCATAAGATGACTGCTAGCAGTCATCTTATGAGTATAATACAACTGCTTTATTTTTTTTAAAGATACAAGTTCCGATCATCTTGATTGAAAGAGGTATGTTTTCATTTACAATAATAACTCTTTTTTTTTTAAATAATAACTCAATTTTTTTTAAATAATAACTCTTTTTTTTTAATAATAACTCTTTTTTTTTAATAATCTCTTTTTTTTTAATAATAACTTTTTTTTTTTTTTTTTGCCTGCAGCTGTCATAGAAAAAGTAATGTATGCAACAGCTCATAATTGGTTCTTAAAATTCTCGGGTCTTTTTTTACAAAACTCGACTACGTCTCGTTTTGTAACTTCGACCCTTGAATTTTAAGAACCCTTATTATATCACTGTTGCATAAACTACTATTATGCAACAGTGATATAATAAGGGTTCTTAAAATTCAAGGGTCGAAGTTACAAAACGAGACGTAGTCGAGTTTTGTAAAAAAAGACCCGAGAATTTTAAGAACCAATTATGAGCTGTTGCATACATTACTTTTTCTATGACAGCTGCAGCAAAAAAAAAAAAAAAAAAAAAAAAAATATTAAAAAAAAGTTATTATTAAAAAAAAAGTTATCATTAAAAAAAAAGAGTTATTATTTAAAAAAAATTGAGTTATTATTTAAAAAAAAAAAGTTATTATTTAATAAAAATAAAGAGTTATTATTGTAAATGAAAACATACCTCTTTCAATCAAGATGATCGGAACTTGTATCTTTAAAAAAAATAAAGCAGTTGTATTATACTCATAAGATGACTGCTAGCAGTCATCTTATGAGCCTATAGACAAAGCATTCAAATGACATTGCTTTAGATATCACTGTCAGTCATTTAATTGACACATTTAAGTGCTGGAGTAGAAAATAGTAGTTTATGCAACAGTGATATAATAAGGGTTCTTAAAATTCAAGGGTCGAAGTTACAAAACGAGACGTAGTCGAGTTTTGTAAAAAAAGACCCGAGAATTTTAAGAACCAATTATGAGCTGTTGCATACATTACTTTTTCTATGACAGCTGCAGCAAAAAAAAAAAAAAAAAAAAAAAAAAAAAAAAAAAAAAAAAAAAAAAATATTAAAAAAAAGTTATTATTAAAAAAAAAGTTATCATTAAAAAAAAAGAGTTATTATTTAAAAAAAATTGAGTTATTATTTAAAAAAAAAAAGTTATTATTTAATAAAAATAAAGAGTTATTATTGTAAATGAAAACATACCTCTTTCAATCAAGATGATCGGAACTTGTATCTTTAAAAAAAATAAAGCAGTTGTATTATACTCATAAGATGACTGCTAGCAGTCATCTTATGAGCCTATAGACAAAGCATTCAAATGACATTGCTTTAGATATCACTGTCAGTCATTTAATTGACACATTTAAGTGCTGGAGTAGAAAAAATATATTCTCCCACTTCACTATAAATACTACTAAGCAAACCATACTGTTCAAAATGGCTAACCAAGTTTCGTACAATTTCTAACCTTATCACTAACACATAAGACTGAAATTCAAATAACCAAGAACCAAGTACCCTGCATGTAACGATCTTATATCAATTTATATGGCTTCGTAGTCTGGCTTCTGATGTCAGAGGGCCTACCGCGAACCACGTTCGACGTGTTGCCTCCCTGTCACACTTACGTACGAATTTACAAGTGCGACAGAGAGGCAACACATCGAACGTGGTTCGCGGTAGGCCCTCAGAGCATACGAATTGCCGCTTTATGACAATGTAGTATGAGTGAGGATGGTTTGTACGGGTATTGAGCAAATACCTAGAGGAGGTGTGTGACCGAAATAGGGAATTTTAGCGTGCCTGACGCTTATTAGGTCGGTACACGATGTAGCGATTAATTTTAGCGTGCCTGACGCTTATTAGGTCGGTACACGATGTAGCGATTAATTTTAGCGTGCCTGACGCTTATTAGGTCGGTACACGATGTAGCGATTAATTTTAGCGTGCCTGACGCTTATTAGGTCGGTACACGATGTAGCGATTAATTTTAGCGTGCCTGACGCTTATTAGGTCGGTACACGATGTAGCGATTAATTTTAGTATCGCACCATTATGTATGGAAGTGAGGAAATTAGATTACCAACTATCAGGACAATTCTAGTTTTAGTTATTAGATCTCATTCCAATGTGATGCTGATATTATGATACCTGATCTGTCCGTGTCAAAAGTGACGTTTCTGGTTGAAGAAATGTTTATTTTCATATTTATTTATTTTATTTATTTATTACACAAGTAAGTGACGCAGCAGTACAATAAATGAGATTTAATAGGTAACTAAAACTAGAATTTAGACGTCGCAAAGTTAAAAGAAACCAAAGCTAATTTTTACGTGGTATCCTTACAGGCGGGATATTTATTTTCGGTAGTTTGCTTGTATGACTTTTTCAAATCGTATGAAGGACCCTCCCTTACGTAGCCCGACACGCACTTGTCTAATTATTGTAAAAACATACGAGAAAAGGAAAAATGGTTTCCGTTTGCCTGGTTATTCTACCCTATATTCCTTAACTCATAAACAAAGACTATTTAAGTACACCTAACCCGTATAAGGGCCACCCCACACTGTAGCGTCATTCTATCGTCGGCGTCTAGCAGCGCTATGGGAAATGGCGTCGCTGCGTAGTGCGCCAACGTTGCGTCGAGCTGCAGCCATAGAGTTGACTAGACGCCGACGCGCGCGCTCTCACAGAACATATTAAAGAGGTTAGAATGGCTATCGCGCGCAGTTAGTATCGGAACCGGTGTCGTCGCTTCCTCTCCACATTTACTAACACTCGCACAAAGGTAGTAAAAACTTGTGTGCCTGGTGAATGGATACGCCTCCTTTAGTCAGATTTGATGTCTGGCTTCTTAATCTGAAGGTTATTGTGGCGCAAAAAGGCATGTTTACTTCGTTTTCGGTCAGCGCAGGCGAGTAGCATGCGAGCGTTTGCTCAAAACCGGCGGCGACACGTACCCTGCTCGCATAGCCATTCTAACTGTTCTGTGGTCTCTCTTATGGCTCCTCTACACGATGGGCCAACGCCGGCCACTCCAAGGGACGCAGCCATGCGGTAGGATGAGATAGCAATATCACTTGCTCCCTCTAACGCGTAAATGCGTCCCTTGGAGTGGCCGGCGTTGGCCCATCGTGTAGAGGAGCCATTATAGTCAAATGGTGCATTACGTGATACAACACATAATTACATTACATACCTTTTTAAAACTGAACACGCGTTTCCGCTGTCTCGCAGATCTGGAACAAAAATCAGAAATTCAATTTTAGGTGCTGAATGTCTAAACAAACTAGGACAAGATTAACTTGAAAATAAAGGAAAAATTTAAAAATTGACAGCTTCAGATATAACTCGAGTTTTCGGCTCAAGTAGTTATATGAAAATTTTCCGGTATTATTTACTTTTTTACGACTCCAACAAATTTCCATTCTTCTTAATATATTATTTTCGAAAGATTATTGGCCAATTAGAACGTACACTGACATCAGAATGATATCTAACTGATGCCATTTAGTTATTGTGCGTCTCGCTCGCGTCAATAACTGTTTAGAAAAGTACATACAAGCAAAATGCACGATAACTATAACAATAAAGTGTACGTTCAAATTATCCTGTATGATTTCTTCTTTAAAACAAATTTTCGGCAAATTTTAGGGCAAGATATATCATAACTTTGGCAATAAACATGAAAGAAAAGGCCTGTCCATGAAATAGCCTGTGAGAGATAGCTTTATGAGTTTTATGACCTATATTAAACCATTGTTCTGGACAAAACGTCTCAAAACAATGACCAGTGACTGCAGGGCGAGCAAAAAAACGCGATGCAAGATTAACTATTTCCTTTGTTAAATCATATCTGAATTAGGACAGGGATATGATTAGGGTTTTGTACTTTTTAAGTGTGAATAAAGTAGCTAAGCAGTAAAAAAATCTGTTTACACACAATCAACTTATTGTAACCCATATTCCGCAAATAAACAACCATTCCAAACCTACATTCATTCATTCATTCAATCCTTCTTCTAAACATCTCGAATAATACTTATTGGAAGACTTGACCTATCTAGGGCCAATCTAGCCTTGCCTATTTTTTTACTTTAAGGGCCAGTTGCACCTACCACAATGAGGACTGATCACAAAACATATTAAAGAGGTTAGAATGGCTTCGCGCGCAGTTAGTATCGGAACCGGTGTTGCCGCTCGTTCCTCTCCACTACTACTTTACTTTACTAACACTCGCGCAACGGTAGTAAAAACTTGAGTGCCTGGTGAATGGATACGCCTCCTTTAGACAAATTTGATGTCTGGCTTCTTAATCTGAAGGTTATTGTGGCGCAAAAAGGCATGTTTACTTCGTTTTCGGTCAGCGCGGGCGAGTAGCATGCGAGCGTTTGCTCAAAACCGGCGGCGACACATACCCTGCTCGCATCGCCATTCTAACTTGTTCTGTGGGACTGATCATTGGTCAACGTCACTCGACAGTGAATTATGAAATTTATGAAACTTCCCATACAACCAAATTTAGCGAACACTTTAACGGTAACAGACGGTTTGGTGCAACCGACTGACTGACTGGTGAGGGGTCCACTGATTATCAGTCTGCCGGACGATATCAGCCTGTCAGTTCGGAACTGTCAAGTTTTTGTTCTAACTGACAGACTGATGACGTCCAGCGGACTGATAATCAGTGGGTCCCTTAAGAAAACTGACACTGTCTATCACTTTATAGTTCGTTTTTTTTAGCATTAGAAAGAACTTGAAAGAAGGTAAGCGATTTTGACATGTCTTTTAATTGAAAAACACTTTTTATAAATCAATAACTATTACTCATGAAAGCAGAAGACTATAAAAGATCGTATTAGATTCATAATTGTTACATATTTACCGTAACTTATTTTTAAAATGTGTTTTTCAATTAAAAGACACATCAAGATTGTTTACCTTATTTCTAATGCTAAAAAAACGAACTATAGTGCTAATTAATGGTTTCATTTAGATTAAGATCGCGCGATAAAAGTACTTAAGCACAAAATAACATTATACCACTTTCCGACACTCGAGATGAAGTCTGTATTTTGACATTTACACCCATATTACGCCTATTCTATGGAACTTGCTAACTATGTAAACAAAACTCACTAGAAAATTCATCATTCAGAGACAATTTCAATATGGCGGTTTGTTTACATAGTTAGCAAGTTCCATAGAATGACACTTGACCTAATTATAGGGATACATGATTGTAGGTATGTAACACTTAATTTATAAGATATACGATACCCCAATATCAAGTCACGGCCGCAAACACGCTGGGCTCGTAATATCCACGTTTTCGTGCTAATTAATAATCAATATTGCTGGCCCGAGCAGTGTCGGACGAGATTGGATATTTATTCGATTATACGGAGGGCAGCAGGAAATTTGATGGTCAGATACTCCTTGATAGGTACGTGTTTTAATCACATTTGCACATTGTAACGAGCGCATCTTTAGTAAAGATAGATTCTTAATGGCTACCACGAGTTGGCACTGACATATTCGCTACGGTGTAAAGTAAATTACGCAGATGTTAGCGAATATGTCAGTTTGACACAGCTAAGGTCGTGGTAAGTCTTACTTACTTACGTGTTATGAAAAGTAAAATTGGACATTATAGCGTGTAAGTGTTTTTAATGCTTGAAGAACATGGCGAAGATATAGGTAAGCGTTTCTTGATGACGAAAATATCATGTTTTTTCAAAATTACTCCACATCTTTCAGACACCAAAAAACCTACGAATTATACCACGCAAAAATGAAAGTCGGTACTTGACATGACGGTAATCATTTATCACTGGAGGTCATTAGAGCCAGGCCGCGGGGTCCGGAATCATTATTACAGACCTAGGTTTTTGTGATTATGATGAATGCAAAAAACACGGGCGCCATACTGTTTTTCTTCGGCTGAATACGTATATCAATTGGCTAAATTTCAGCCTGAAATACATTCATGAGTATGAATTGTTATTATTAGGTAAAGAGCGAGTTGCCATATATTAATTGCCAAAATATTTCTAATGATTATTTATGTTAATATCACTAACGAAAGTCTTGCAGAAATACAAAAATTATTTTTTCTCTTTAGTATGTATACATTAACGGCGTTAGTCATAAACGACTGCTAAGTTAATCAGCTGATGATCATCGTTTGTCCATCTCTATGGCATAACGACAGATAGGGACAAACGACGATCATCAACTGATTAACTTAGCAGAGGTTTATGAATAACGCCATAACTATATTTCTACCTTCAACCTTAAATTTTGATAGGGACCAAGAAGTTACCAATTTCAAGCTAATTATAGATATTCAGAACTAAGTATACCAATGCTTAACGAATTTTAACTTGTAGATACATTCGGAGTCACACCATAATTGAAGAAACAACATTTTATTTCAGTCATCATCATCATCATCATCATTTTAGCATTCGGTCGCCCACTGCTGAGCATAGGCCTCTCTTCTTGTATGCCACTTGTCCCGGTCCTGGGCTAGTCTCATCCAAAAGTGCCCCGCAATACTTCGAACTTCATCCACCCAACGAGCCATTATTATTTCAGTATCACAAAAAACAAATATATACGGGTAAATCATACACAGGGGAAACAAGAAAAGAAAAACAAGTAACATTATCACTCGGATGATCGTTTCAAACCAGATCTAGAAATCCTACGCAAAGTATTTCTTCTTTGTTGTGATTCTTTGCATACCTACCTACATATTTTGTTACTACTTAAAGCTGCAGTACCTCTTTACTTTGTAAATCCAATACATCCTTTAAACGCTAAACTAAATTCACAAATTTCACGTTAAGAATCTAAATCCTACTCTAAATCTTCCCACGCTGAAAAATTCCTCAACACAATACCCCCGTGTCACGACGACATCCGCACAACATCCGCACAAGATCCGCGCAGCATCCACGTCGCATCCGCTACATCCGTTGTGGGTGTCATTGTCGCCCCGTATCAAAGGACTTACCTGTGTGATTTATCTTTAATCTATGCTGATATATGCTTGAGTGGAAATTGTAGAGGCGATGCATTTTTAAAAGGATTCAAGATATTTCTATATTCGATGTGTGCGAAAAAACTTAAGAAGGCATATTTTGTTGTTCTTTTTGGTTTTCGTATCGAAAATGGAAAACACAGTCGAATTGTATTTTTGTCCGTTAGCTTCACGCATTTTTATATTTCTATTTCAGGGATATTATTATGTAAAGTCTTCGTTTAGGAATTAAATAACAACTAAGGGTCAAACTCAAATTATACAGTGTGTGGCCTACAACACGGGCGAAAAATTAAAACGTAGATTCTACTCCTCAAACTAGACAATGTTTGTTCAGCGACTTTCAAAAATAACTTGTGGTTTGGATTTTAAAACACTTTAAAATTTATTCGAACACGCAATGTATTACGAAATTGATTATGCATGTACGGTGACAAGACTGACGGGCAATGTCAATTAGACGGAATTTAAAGTTCATTGAAAATATAATTTAGTTTGTTTGAAGAAGGGACAATTTTAAGACTACATAATTTCAAAAAGTTGTTGAACAAAAGTTTTATTGTTTGAGGAGTAGAATCTACGTTTTAATTATTCGCCCGTGTTGTAGGCCACACACTGTATACGCTATTTCAACATTAGTCCATTTTTTGAAACATAGAAATAAATTAAAATAATATTAGGAACAATCTTAAGGTGACAGTCCATTTCCAACCGCAGCTGCACTACTGTTCATTTTACTATGGAAATTGACAGTAACAGCGACGCGTTCAGTACCAGTAGTGCAGCTGCGGTCAGAAATGGAATGTTACCCTTACACAACAGCGAACCAAGTTATTTAGTTTTTTCTAAATCATTAATTAGGTACCCATCTGGTAATAAAGCTAATGGAATATCCTCTTTTGAACTGAAATAAGCCGGGTAGCCATCTCCTAGACTTATACAACGATTTACTTTTTTTTTTCAATTAGTAGTAATAAAACCTGCTAACTTCTAAAAGAAAAATAATTTTCCCTTATCGCTCTCATTAAGAACGTTAAATATTACCAACGTATTTCTGTTTCCTCAGACAACTTGGTGTGGAATGGTTCCAGGCGTTCTTAAAGGCAAAGAAAGAAAAACCAGTCGACAGTCTTTTGTTTGACTTTATTAGAGATTATATTAACGCAAGAAATACCGGTTTTGCTATTTAAATGCCTTGGGGGGGGAAATGGGACCAGAACTAATTTAGGATATACAAATTTGATCAAAATCGGCTCCATGCTAATTTCTTGGAAATTATATATTATGTAGGTAGTTAACTTAGGGTCTTCTCAGTCAATTATTATCATATCATTAGGCTTAGGCAACTATTTGCAGCCTTATTTATATCAAAAATTTAATTTGGGCATTCGACCTCAAGATTTTCATGAAATAAATCCTTGCATTCATTTCAAATTAAACTGGCATACAAACACGGTAGGTACATTAAATTACCACAGTGCAGTATTTGTTAATTTAGCGAAGAGTAATTTTTTAATGCTTTTTTTTTATGCACAAATCGGGATTTTCTGATATAAAATTAATATAACCGACAGGTGTTGAAAATGTTGAAATTTACATCTCAGCGGCGCATCAACAATAATTTGAAATACAAAAATCTTTCCGCAACAGCTGCTATCCAAAATATAACCTTTGTATCTCAGTAATCTGTTTAAAATTACCATAAAAGGAATTTGATTTACAACCGATTTGTGAAGTCAAAGGTATTCAAATCGACACGGATGAGTGGACATTTTAGCATACGAAACGGAAAAATGTTGAAGACGTGATTTCTGGTGGTCATTTTGACTTGATTTATAAATTTGCGGGATATGACGGTCTTTGCAGAATACCATTTCATAGCCTGCTTGCAAACCCTATTTAATTTATTTTTATCTTAACGATATAAATTCAAACTGATACTGACTCAAGTGATTCTGACAGTTATTCAATATTTACTGATGACACTTCTCGGTACGAAGTGAAACATGTCGAGCGTTTTTCGACTTAAAATACGTGAGTGACCCGTTTCTAATATATTTAATATTCAATATTTAGTTAGTTTTTCTGGCCATTTTCCGCAAATCGACAACCATTGTGCCTATTTTGCGTGGAAACCAAGGTACTCACTCCACCCCAGCTCCTCCACGAAACCTATAAATATCTTCCGGTTACTAACTGAATAAATATTTATTCTTTATTATCGATTAGTCTACGAGAATTTGATTTGATGTTTTCTCTGCTTTCCCAATTATTAAAATTAGATATATAATAAATTAGTTCACTTTATTGCCATATTTTAGGATTAGGTAGATATTGGCAAAGATGACATTGATTGAATAAGATGTGTAAAATCTAAGACAGTCGCTTCAAATTTGACAGGTAATCGAGATGGCGCTGTACAGCTCCATACATTTTGCGGTAACTCTGACTGTCAAAAGTTGACGTTTGACAATTCAGTGACCACAAAACATATGGCGCAGTACAGCGGGATCAACTAAGGGACACGTTTTTTTCTTAAACTTTACCCCTGTACTACAATCAATTATCTTTGATTTTGGTGATGTGAGAATGTTATAATTTTATCGACACCTGCTTGTAAATGTTAACTAATTTTTACTTTTCCTCACACGATTTAAACGTCAAATCAAATAATATATGTGATGTTTTAATTAATAATTATTTAAGTTGTATGTTAATTTATTGTTTTTGTAAATTTATTTGTGTTGTATGGATACCCTGGCTGAAATAAAAACATTTAAATTTTTTAATGTACCTACCCGTCAAACCGGGGTATGATAATAATTTAAATCTTATTAACCAGACCTATCAGTATCTGTAGGTACATACTTGTACCTACTTGTGTATAGCCGCTCCCTGCGCGAATCTAATAAGACCCAAGGATTGTTTGAAGCGATTGAATCCAGAACCCGAATTCGATTGAGTGATCCATTCCTGGGATTAGTTTAATTGGATCAAACTATTCACTGTTGGGGTTTAGCTTGCTTGAGTGGATGCTTTTCTTACGGTTAATGAGGAAACTAGATTTTTGGATACTATTTTGAACCCTCTGTCCTTTTTAGGGTTCCGTACCCAAAGGGTAAAAACGGGACCCGTATTACTAAGACTCGTCTGTCCGTCCGTCTGTCTGTCTGTCACCAGGCTGTATCTGATGAACCGTATAGCTAGCTAGACTTCTAGATTATGTATTTCTGTTGCCGCTATAACAATAAATACCTACTAAAAGGTACAGAACCCTCGGTGGGCGAGTCCAACTCGCACTTGTCCGGTTTTTGACATCACACACTATTTGCATGTCTCTATGACCAAACATGTAGCTCTATTGTATTAGTATTTAAGACCTGTATATACCATGTTTAAGCAAATAAAACTCTGAATCTGAATCTGACTCTGATTTTTTTTTTTGCAAATAGATTGCAGTGACATGTGTAATGGGGTAGAGATGTAGGTTCAGAGGTATCACGTAAAATACCATGATAAAGCTTTGAAAACTATTTTTAGAGTTCCGTTGTTCCGACACATCGGTGGCAAACAATCATACGGGCCGCCTGATGGTAAGCAGTCACCGTAGCCTATGGACGCCTGCAACTACAGAGGTGTTACATGCGTGTTGCCGACATTTTAAAAACCTGTACACTCCTTAACTTTATTATTAAATACGACAAAATACAATACACATAAAGTTAAGTGGGTCAAACAAGGGTAAACCCAATAATACAATCTGAGAAGACTTGAAGCATCCACTTTTAACGGTTCAAAAGATACGGCCCTTTAAATATATACTTGAAGGTAGATGAAAGAATATGGGCTTAGTCATATGGACCATTGGCAACCTTTTCATATGCAACCTTATCTTATATAGCAGGACATTTTCAGAAAAGAAAACCTTGAATTTATTTATGCCTAGTTCGTTTTCGACCCTCTACTCATTAAGAGCCCATCAACGTGCACACTAGCGCCACTGCTAAATAATCGTGATTATTTAAACTTAATACAATATATTTAAAAAACCGGCCAAGTGCGAGTCGGACTCGCGCACGGAGGGTTCCGCACCATCAACAAAAAATAGAGCAAAACAAGCAAAAAAACGGTCACCCATCCAAGTACTGACCCTGCCCGACGTTGCTTAACTTCGGTCAAAAATCACGTTTGTTGTATGGGAGCCCCACTTAAATCTTTATTTTATTCTGTTTTTAGTATTTGTTGTTATAGCGGCAACAGAAATACATCATCTGTGAAAATTTCAACTGTCTAATAGCTATCACGATTCGTGAGATACAGCCTGGTGACAGACAGACGGACGGACGGACGGACGGACAGCGGAGTCTTAGTAATAGGGTCCCCTTTTTACCCTTTGGGTACGGAACCCTAAAAAGGGGGTCGCTACGTACTGTATCTTGTATTAAAGTACCTTTTGAATACATCAAACTAGTTTCTATGTTGCTGGATAACAAAAAGAATTTATTGCGAAGCGAAATGAAATTCATAACAAAGCAAATCATACAGAAAGCTCATCCACCTCAGGCTTCGTCAAATTAAAATGCATTTTGTCACATATGTCATCCGCAACACGCATCGTCAAATTATAAAGGAAATTGGTCATTACAAAATACATAATAATAAGCCATAAACCTATATCCTAATCCGGTAAGTACCCGGCACAAATGTCCCCAAAATACCAGCGGCGTTCCCGCGCTGAATAGCCAACGATATACGCTGGACCAGGTACGAACCAGACCTAGGATCGCAACCCCTATCCCGCAAGCGTTTTCCCAGGTCCCTCACAAAAACCTTCGCCTCGGAACACCAAGGACCAGCCGACTCAACAGCGAGAGGGACAAAATCGTAAACCGGCTTCAAGTTTGTTGCTGGATTCGTGAATCTAAGCGTCCAAAGTTAAAACGGCCGTTTTTGTTTTGAGTTCATAGATTGATGAATCCAGCATGCCTCTTTATCGCTCGAATATGCAAAAGTGATAGAGGTTAGATAACAAAATTTCGACTCTCTCGTTTGCGATAGACCCATAGATTGTGACTTATTGTGGGAGTGGCGCCCTCTACGCAAAGTTTCGCGTAATATTCCCTATAACTAAACTTCGAATACACATATCGTAAAGGAAGTGAATAGATTAAACATCCGTCTAGATGTCGCGATCGCACGATCGTTGATTTATTCAAACATTATCGGTTTTCACTTTAACTTTTCTACTTCGCTGTCTAGACTAAACGATTCAGTGGGCTGAAGAGGTTTTCCTGGAAACTGGTTCAATAAACGATATATTTTTCTGATTCTTGTTTAGTCAAAATAAATCTTATAAATTCAGAGCCCGTACCATGAGTCACTGACAGTGTCAAAACTGACACATACGCTATCGAGAACGTAATTTACTTTCTATAAGGTAAACGTACTGGTGCTCGACGCAGTCCCAGTACATGTCATCTAGAAATTTAAGTCATTAAATTGTCAATAGAGGTGACAGCAGGGTGTCATCTATTGGGCATTAGCATGTCGAGCACTAGTAAGTTTACCTTATATCTCGCTCGCACTAATATGCGAGTACGAGTGAGATGTATAGAAAGTAAGTTACGTTCGATAGCGTTTATAACAGTGCTAAATTGGTGGTAGCCACACTAGGCTCTCCGAAACAGGCGCGAGTTACTAAAATACGTCAGATAAACCGTTGAATTAGCTTACCATTGACAAAATAATTCTTGATAAGTTATCTAGCCGATAACTAACATGCCAGTTGCACCATCCGCACTTGACAGACTGATCAACGTCACCCGGCGCGCCGCGGCGGTTTACTATGAAACTTTCCATGCAATACAATTTAGCGAACTCTTTAACGATGACAAACAGTTTGGTACAACCGACCCTAAATGTTACACGAAAGGTATGAACTTTCCGGTTAATTTAGGCACATATAAAAGCACAGAGTGCGGATACTCGGGGTTCCAGGAGTTCCGCGTATAGAGAAGTTTCTGAAAGTTTCTTTGGCTTGCAATTACTTACTCTACCGAGTCTACCGTGGGTCCAGCCAAGTTTTGTATTTATAAGGATAATTTTATGTGCAACTAGTATTTATTTAAAAGATATTTTTTAGGGTTCCGTACCCAAAGGGTAAAAAACGGGACCCTATTACTAAGACTTCGCTGTCCGTCCGTCCGTCCGTCTGTCACCAGGCTGTATCTCATGAACCGCGATAGCTAGACAGTTGAAATTTTCATAAATGATGTATCTCTGTTGCCGCTATAACAACAAATACTAAAAATAAAATAAAATAAATATTTAAGGGGGGCTCCCATACAACAAACACGATTTTTTTGTTCTATTTTTTGTTGATGGTGCGGAACAATCCGTGCGCGAGTCCGACTCGCACTTGGCCGGTTTTTACACAAACTATAGACGCTTCAAATTTCAAAGACGCCAAGTAAAATTATTATCAATTCTCACAGAAATTCCCAAAACCATTCTGAATTCCCTGGATGTGAAGTTAGGTCATAATTATTCCTAACATTGCATTACTGCAAGTTTCCTGTAATAGAATTCCATTGTAAAACGAACCTTATAAATTAAAGCGCAGAGTTCATATTCCTTCTACACTATTAATCTCATCGCCGTAATATCTAGGATGCGACATCGTTGCAATCCCACGAGTACAAATATCAACTTTACTACCATAACAATAAAGTCTAATTTCGGTAATGACAACGTGCACTAAATTGAAACACTCATATAATATTCTTGGCCCAAAATAAAAGGTTACAAGCGGCGTTTTCGTAATCCAGTAATTTCAATCTTACCATGTTTCAGATAAAGTTCATTTTCCGTTGAAAATAGTTTACGCTAGTTACAAATAACATAAGTCACTGAAGTTAGAATACTCGACGCGACGCGACATAGTTCGTATTGAAGTATGCTCCACTTCGCTAGCAGAGTCACATTGTTGCTGAACTTTTCATTCGATCAATAGTCAAATAAGAGGATTGTGCAATAATTTGATTTATTTCTATAAATCAAATTATTTAATGAAATATTTTGTGATTTGTGTTTTTCAGTAGTCACACTATTAAAATTATAAATTATTACTGTTTATAATTTATATAGGTAGTAGTGTGACTACTTAAAACACAAATAAAAAAAATCTTTAAATATCTGACAATAATAACAATAACTTGACTAATTGACTGGCGGAGGCGTGTCTATTAATAAAATATACATAAAACATAAAATAAGCTAAATAAAAACTTATATAATACAAAGTAGACAACAAAGCAAAAACACTTTTAACCTGCTAATGTAGCTTCACTCAACAACAATTTTTATATAACGTCACAGTTTTAAAAGCCTCATTCCCCAAAAATAGCTTCACGCTCAAACTTCACTTTCAATTTAATCCAACCATGTTTTTGCTGCTGATGCCGATTCGATATTACGAATTTATGAACCTATATTTGATCTCATTTCGACACTCGCCCGTGCATCTCGTTCGTTTTTATGGCATGTACTTACTTACACATCTTATTTTATGCTTAAACTTGTTTGCGTCTTTCTTGTCGATATCGCAAAGTTAAGAGAATCAAAAGCCAATTTTTACACTGCAATTTTACACTGTGGGATTTTTTTAGTACCTAGTCGAGGCTAATGTAGGTACCTATAATTTTTTTTTGCGGTCCGTACCTCAAAAGGAAAAAACGGAACCCTTATAGGATCACTCGTGCGTCTGTCCGACCATTCCCCCCCCCTTTTATCTCCGAAACTACTGGCTCTAAAACTTTAAAAAAATACATAAAATAGTTCTTTACCTATATATGACAGGAAAACCTATAGAAATGTGTAGTCGAGCGTGAGTCGGACTTAATGTACCTACGCGTACCCTTGCAACGCGAGTCCGACTCGCACTTGGCCGGTTCTTTTGTATTGTCTAATGTCTACAAAAGAGATTTTTTTCGGAAATATGTTTGGCCGTTATATATTTCGAAGTCGAAGACAATTATCTTTCAATTCAAGATGAATATCAAAAATTATCACAATAAGCTACAAGACAACCCAGAAGAAAATCAAAAATAAAAACACATATAATAATACTCAAATCATTAAAAAAATTGAAGTAACACCGTATGTATCAATAAGATATCAATAACAAATTTAAAAAGTTCGAATGTAGCTCGGTAACCTTTTTGATACAAAATACGCTGAAATATTCTGGATAATATTTTGGAACGATACTCGAGAGCTGATGGAGCTCACGATATTGGGATTAAGTTTGGATGTATATGTATAGGTATACCTCTACCTCTTGTACAGTCAACATAAACAGGTAGTCTGTGCGGAAAGAGTCGTGGAATGTAAGTATGAGGCCCAATACATTCCACGACTCTTCTCTTTCCGAACAGACTATACAAAGTTCAGGTTGAAAAATGTGGTACTATCAAAGTACTATAGCTAAAAAAGTGCATACTCACTTTATGAATGGAATTAATTTATAAAGTGGGTATGCACTTTTGCAGCTAGGCATACATTGTATAAAGATAAGATAAGATAAAGAGATAAGAGAGATTCTATGGTAGGTAAGCATTGCAGTAGCGTAAGTATGAAGTGATTTTGATTTACTAAATATTAGTCATTTTCTAAATTATTTCCAAAATATAAATATACACGTAAAGTCCACGTTAAATATGTGTGAACATTTTGTACCTTACCTACTGTGTTATATATAATAAGACGTGAATGTAAAGATTTACATTTTTGACGTCAACCGTACAACGCACAGATCTTATCACTAGTTAAAGCATACAAGATAACTCTCGGTCACCTCACCACTTCACCAGCCATCACGATAACTCTTTACCGCATGTTGTTCCATATATGACCGTTATAAATTCTACTATATTATTTAACATCTATTCAAGTTTAAGCAAACAAATAATTCTATATGTCATGCAGTAAAAATTAAAGGAGATAAATACTATTTACTTCAACATTTTATTACAGGTAAACCACAATTTTAACTGTATTGTTGTAAAGAATAATAAAGGCAGGAAAGCATTTTTTATTTTATTTTTAGTATAAAATATATCATGGCTGTGGCACGCTAGGAGAATAACGCAGAGTCTATAAATAGTAGTCTACGGTACCTTTATGTCACGTGAAGTAAATTGAACGCAAATGGGATCGAACGCCGTCACTCAGTGTAATGGGCCAGAATCGGCGCTGGAATGGCATATTTTTGGCATATTACCGTTTTCAGGGAACATTGGCAGGCGGTATATGTGTACTTTAGACATAAACTGGCATTTATTTGCGCAAATACTTGTTTCTCAGTTATTCTATAGTATACAATATATTATAGTTTACTAACCTTGCTTAGTTCGGAGCTAGGTCGATCTGTATAAGATTGTCCAAATATCAATTTATTTGTTAATAATTTACGTACGTAAATATAGACAAACCTAACCTGTCGCACTGCCAAATTAGAATTAGCATGAGAGCGTTTGTGTACGTACCTAGTCACCACGAATCGTTGGGGGGACGATTATACCACACAATAAGTAATAGTACTACAGTAGAGAAAGGACACTTCCTACCAAACCGAAGACAGCGATTCAGGGTCTAATCATGATATTCCTTTCTAACTTATGGCACTATTCTTTTCGGCTTTTTAGGGTTGTCAAAATTCAAGTCATTATGGTTGTACACGCAAAGGGACATCAAGATGTGTCAACCCTAATAATTGCTCGGAGCAATGCTGAGCCGAACGGAGCCGAGTTTGCCCGAAGTCAGGAGTGTCTCCCCGCTGCTTATACTAAAGATCCCGATGGTTGGCAGTGTATACGCAAGGGCTCGCGAAATAAAAAGATAAGATAAGACTCCGAGTCGTTTTATATGCTTCATCTAGTCTGTGTACGCAAATAATCTGTAGCGACACAGACAGTCATATCCTCTCGAAGCGACGTCTATTTGAACACGCGGCTACAAAGTTGACAAGAAGCAAACTAAATATACAGAAAGTTCACCTCACGTACAAATGTAGCGTACAAATGTAGTTTACTAGTTTGTAGGACTCATTTATGTTACGAGTATTCTGAGCCCGTACCATGAGTCACTGACAGTGTCAAAACTGACATTTACGCTACCTATCGAGAACGTAATTTACTTTCTATACATCTGGTTCGCACTAATATGCGAGTACGAGCGAGATGTGTAGAAAGTAGGGCAAACCTTGGCTTATCGGTGATACTTGGTAATTCGGTGATACTGCGTTATAATCTTACACAGTTCTCACCATGAGGAAATGCGAGCTATAAAATTGTTGGCAGCTGTTAGTTTTGATGCTTGCAATTGGGTTGGCAGCGATTTAATTGCTTACATTTCAGTATTGTAAGCTCAGCGTAAGATAACAACGCATCATCACCGAATTACCAAGTATCACCGATAAGCCAAGGTTTGCCCTAAATTACGTTCTCGATAGCGTAAATTTCAGTTTTGACACTGTCAGTGACTCATGGTACGGGCTCTGATGGTAGCCGTACTGAGTTAGGTAATTCCGTTCAATCCAGAGCGCTGACAGCCTAGCGGTGAGAGCATGCGAATTTCAATCGGGAGGTTGCGGGTTCAAACCCAGACTGGACATCTTTCGGAACGTCTCGTATGATAGATATAATCATTTGTTATTTACAAGTTGCTTTTCGGCGAAGGAAAAATCATGCGAAAATCAGTCTAATTTAAATAATGCCTAGTTTATCCTCTGGGTCGGAAGGTCAGATATAATTGCAATCGCTTTCGTAAAAACTAGTGCCTACGCTAATCCTTGGGTTTAGCTGCCAAGCAGACCCCAGGCTCACAGGAAAAAAGCCCGGACAACGCGAGGAAGATGATGACGAATAAAATTAAAGGTTTAAACCTAACCTTGCTAAAATCTATTTAAAAATTGTTTTGTATTTATTATACAGTTTCATTAAACAATTTTGAATGCAAATACCCAGTCCATCTCAATTATCACAGTTTGGAAACAACGGCGGCGTAAGTCAGGCGGAAGAGACAGCCTGCAAATCTTTAGAAAGTTTGAGAATCCTTAAGCTAGGGTTGCCACTGCCTTAGTATTATTTATTTCATCATCTTCCTCGCGTTGTTCCGGCATTTTGCCACGGCTCATGGGAGCCTGGGGTCCGCTTGGCAACTAATCCCAGGAATTGGCGTGGGCACTAGTTTTTACGAAAGCGACTGCCATCTAACCTTCCAACCCAGAGGGTAAACTAGGCCCGTATTGAGATTAGTCCGGTTTCCTCACGATGTTTTCCTTCACCGAAAAGCGACTGGTAAATGTCAAATGATATTTCGTACATAAGTTCCGAAAAACTCATTGGTACGAGCCGGGGTTCGAACCCGCGACCTCCGGATTGCAAGTCGCACGCTCTTACCGCTAGGCCACCAGCGCTTCACATACGAGAAATTTCATCCAGAAAAAAAAACATTATGAGAGAATACAAAACGAAATTAATTAACAATCAAAAGAAAATGTTCAACATATCTTTTAAGATTTTTTTAGACAATAGGTACTGTAAAGTTACAATGCATTTTCTTTTTCCTACCGTAATCATTTTATTAGGGTCACGAATCATTGTTTATTGAACTGCAAATGAAATCCAAAACGAATATTGCCAACCCTAACAAGTTGAAAGGGTGAAAGGGTAGAGGGGGGAGGGTTGAGCCGTCGATACATGTTACCTGTGGGGAGGGGAAGGGGGGGTGGGCATTTCCCGCTTGGCCGGAACGCTTTGTTTATTTTAATATCTTGATTATTTTTAACCTTTTGCGACCTGTTTTTTAAGGTTCCGTACCCAAAAGGTAAAAAACGGGACCCTATTACTAAGACTTCGCTGTCCGTCTGTCCGTCCGTCCATCCGTCTGTCACCTGGCTGTATCTCATGAACCGCGATAGCTAGACAGTTGAAATTTTCACAAATGATGTATCTCTATTGCTGCTATAACAACAAATACTAAAAATAAAATAAAATAAATATGGGGGGCTCCCATACAACAAACCCGATTTTTTTGCTCTATTTTTTGTTGATGGTGCGGAACCCTCCGTGCGCGAGTCCGACTCGGACTTGGCCGGTTTTTTTATTTTCTTACCGACAGTTCGTCGTTGACAGACCAATATATTATCATCATCAGCATCATTATATAGACGGCATGCAAGAAGTTTGTGGTGCAAAAACTAACTCATAAAAACCTACATGAAGGAGTGTACAGGTTTTTAAAGGGTCGGCTACGGTGCCTGCTAACTATCAGGCGGGCCGTATGCTTCTTTACCACCGACGTGGTAAAAAAAAACCATGATTTTTATTATTAGAAATTAGTATACGTGACACGTACCTAATTGTTTACAGATTCAGGGAAAAAAAGTAAGAAAAATTTGATGATGTTACTGCCAAATCAATGCTCGAATTCACATAAACTAAATCCTATTTATTGTGTACAAAAAGTTTGGAAATCCTCTTAAAAATCTTCAATATAAACAACACTGTCTTTGAGCCAGTAGTTACAGGGGCCCGTTTCTCAAAACCTTGTTACTTGTAATACAAGCGGATGTCACCTTTTGACAGCTTTTGTTAGAAAGGGACTTCCATTTGCATTACAAGTTACAAGCTTTTGAGAAACGTACCCCAGGTATCTATATACTTATAGTAAGCAGGGTTGACACTAAATAGCTACTTACAGAACAGCCAACTATAATAAATATGAGTGTTGGGTCCTAGGACAACATCGTCTGTCAAACACATAATGCCTAGCCTATTCTACCTAATCAAACAACCTATTGTTTAGGACTAATATCTGTCTGTGTAAGCATTAATATCCTAGACCTGCAGACGCATTTCAAATTTAAAATATGAAATTGATTTGATATTACTTTAAATGGTTTCCCTTTGTTTCCCATAAAGTTTTAAGTCATAATGTATTGTTTGTAGTATTATCATGAGTCATAAAACTGAAACAGTTTACTTTTTCAGGATTTCCGTGGGGTTATCCCATAGATAGGTTAGGTTAGGTTTATGGCAATCCTGAAAAGTGACGCGTTTATGAACCAAATGAATTGTGAATTTATGACTAACGAAAATGCGGCCAAACAATACATTATGACTTAAAACTTTTTGGGAAAAAATAGAGACCCGTTTAAATGATTCTTGCTCGTATGTACCAATATACAGGTTGGTCCAAACCTTGACGTCCAAAAATTTTTTTTAGATTCTTCACGTCGTGGGCTACCAGAATATACCCCATGTATGTTAGCCGCTTTTTCGTAGTTTTCGAGTTATGATTTTTTAAACTGTATGGGAACCCCGGAATTTCATAACAAAAGTTAAAAGTTTAAAAAATCATAACTCGAAAACTACGAAAAAGCGGCTAACATACATGGGGTATATTCTGGTAGCCTACGACGTGAGGAATCTAAAAAAAAATTTTTGGACGTCAAGGTTTGGACCACTCTGTATATAAAGGTTGTTTTTTATATCTGACCTTTTAATGGGAGGTGAATATGTAGGTCATTAAGAAGTAGGTAATGAACAACTTTTACTATTAGGATACAAAAACGCAAAAGAAAAAACGTGTTTTTTTTTCATTTTTGTTTGGGTTGATCGATGAGGCCATTTAAAATTACATATAGGTACACAATTTAGACATTTCAATATAATAATGTGTAATTTATGTAAATTCATTCATTCATTCAATGTGAAGACCAGCGTAAATGAGTTACGCGTACTGGCCTTATTTCGAATCTGAACACATATCGTATTAAACTAGTACAAATATCCACTACACAAGTGTAAATAATGATCAATTCAAGCAAAAGTTCAACAAAAAGAAAACTTAACGCTCAAGAAACGCCCAAGTCCGCAGACACTCTCCAAATGGAACACCGATGTTTCATTTCAAGCACTTGCTAACACTCGATGAGGATTGATTTCTACCATTGATTTACTTGCTAGATGGAGCATAAAAAGGCTGGCTTGGCCTAGCGGGTAGTGACCCTGCCTGTGAAGCCGCGGTCCTGGGTTCGAATCCGGGTAAGGGCATTTATTTGTGTGATGAACACAGATATTTATTCCTGAGTCTTGGGTGTTTTCTATTTATTTAAGTATTTGTATATTATATCTATCGTTTTCTGAGTACCCACAACACAAGCCTTCTTGAGCTTACTGTGGGACTTAGTCAATCTGTGTAAGAACTAAGAATGTTCTATAATATATTATATTTATTTGTTATTTATTTAATAAGACTACTGTGGGGCTTGGTCAATCTGTGTAAGAATGTCCTTTAATATTTATTTATTTAAAAAAATAAAAAAGGGTCTTAGCACACAATAGTGGTCCCATGGTTTTCGGGCTCATCCTTTTATGATTACGATTTGTACTAATTCAATTACATATCATCTTCCGCGCGTTGTCACTGTCTTTATTCCATCGTTCATATAGGAGCCTGCGCGCGCATGTGAACTTGGCAACTAGCCGCGACTGCGATCTGACTTTCCGACCCAGAAGGGAAACTAGGCCTTATTGGAATTAGTCCAGTATCTTTACGATGTCCTCCTTCACTGAAAAGACTAGAAATATAAAATGATATATCGTAAAACTCTTGGAATTCGTTTCCAATAGGTATCAAAAAAGTCCCGTTGGCAAAAAGCCGGGAAACCGTTATGAAGAGAAATAGATGGTGAGTACGAACTGCCCTTTATGACAGCATAGGCGCATTGGACCATATATTCCTTCTAAGGCCCAGCCATACAACAACAAAAATTTAACATTTGCCAGCGAAATTTGAACGTATAATTGTTTTGTTCGAAAATTTAACGAAACAAAACAAATTCAACTCTATTCGAATTGCAAATAATTTAATTTTAGGATATTAAAGGTAGGATCATGAACCTTAGGAGGCTAGCATATGCTCCATCTCGTAGTGTGTGATCAATGACACAGCCAGACACCGTAGCTATGTATTTTAGTGTGTCCCTGACCTTTCCGTGACTGCAGGAAGACCGATGAGCTTAAGATCGATTTCTCGAGTCTTGTAACTAAGAGCTTTACAAATATTGTATTTTTTATCTTATTGCATTGTGATAAAGTTTAGTTTGTTATGACTTGATAGGAGTAGAGGGCTTGTGACAAATAGTTTATTTTCAATGTCAATGTTTTACTTATAAAGTTAAACCAAGAAAAGTCGAACGATTTTGATAGCACACGCAGTGCAAGTGTTATTTTACACGTCAACTTGTATGAAATTATGGCGTATAAATAACACTGCGTTGCATCAAAATCGTTGCAGACTTTTCTTGGTCTAACCTTCCTAAAAGACAAAGACCTACTAAGAACAAAACTAATTCATAAAAAAAATTTAAGCTGCGTAGGCTCAGAGAACGGACTTTTTGAAAAGTCGTAGCGATATTTTAGATCACAATACGATTGATAAAAATGTAATTAGCAACTTTCTCTAGTAACCTCATCAGTTAGAAACCTGATTTTTTGAGTTTCGCTCAATAGAAAACAATCACAAACATAATCTATGTAATAACACATCTTAAAAATTTGTAACAAGTTTTGAAAAGCGTCAGGCAAATATCAAATCATTTTTCGTACATAAGTTCCGAAAAATTATATTTACAAACAAATCAAATCTATTTAAAAAAATGTCACAAATGCGTTCAGTAGAGGAGAATAGCCGGAAACCCATATTTCACCCAAACATGAAACTGAGACCTACGCCCTCGCTCAGTAAATTTAGAGATACTTCGTAATCAAATGGCTTTAACTTAAAATATCAAAGAGAATCCAACATAACACCGGAATTTCCATATAATCTCCCTTTCAAGCGTCCCTCGGAGCAAACATCTTAAAATACAACCCTCAAAACAATCTTGATCACTTTTACTTGTGCCTTGTACGAGACATTTGAAAATATCTAATGGTTTAACGATTTTGAAGTTAGGGCACTCTAACTCTATAAGCTATCTTTTATTACTTATAATTTTTTCCTGACAAGAGAAGAAGGGAAACCTAGAATAACTTATCTTAGCCAAATAAAAAATGATACGTCGTATGAGGAAATTAAAAGACTGGCACAAGAAAGGAATGATTGGCGATTACTCCACCGAAAAGAGCAAAGCTCTTAAGTTATGATGATGATAAGCTATCTGTGGTCGAAGAATAATACCAGATAGAGTCTGTGCGGAAAGAGAAGAGTTGTAGAATGTATGGGGCCCAATACATTCCACGACTCTTCTCTTTCCGCACAGAATCTATCAGGATGTCATTACAGCGATACACGAAGCGATAAACCAACGACTTCCGAAATCGCACGGGTTTGCCTAACGACTTTACTAAAAAAGGTCTTAAGATTGTATATATTCTATACATTCTTAAGTCTTTTCGTTTCACGAGTTTTCTTAAGGAATTCTCGAGAAAAAGGGCTAAAAATTGTAAATACTTACTCCATATATTCTTAAGCCTATTCAAAGGGTAATGTCCCAGTTTACGCTTGGAAAGGTTCCGAAGGAAATTATTTAAAGGTTTATTTATATGTTTATTGGTATAACGGATAAGGGTGCTCGTTGTTAATGTATATTGCTTTCAGATTTTATGTATAAAAGTCCTTTGAATGTGTTTGATTTTCTTGGGAACGGTTAATGAATAAAGGGCGAAGGAATGACATGGAAGTTAAGCAGATTTGGGGTAAGATTTTTTTATTACTTTATTTATTTATTTGATAGTCTGTTGTGTCCCACTGCTGGGCAAAGGCCTCCCTCTCTTTCTTCCACGCGTCTCGTTCTATGGCAATCTATCTATACTTGGTCAACCAGATCTTGTCAGTAGAAAAAGGCGGCAAATGTGTAAATGACCATCTATATTTATTTATTTATTTGATAGCCTGTTGTGTCCCACTGCTGGGCCAAGGCCTCCCTCTCTTTCTTCCACGCGTCTCGTTCTATGACAATCTATTTTTTTTTTGATAGCCTGTTGTGTCCCACTGCTGGGCAAAGGCCTCCCTCTCTTTCTTCCACGCGTCTCGTTCTATGGCAATATTATCAAGACCATGCCGCCATCTTCGAGGTCTGCCGTGACGCCGCGCTATGTTCGGTGTCCACTCGGTAGTTTTCTTGGCCCACAAAATACGGCAGATAAGGGGCAGGGGGTAAGTTATATTGTTTTAAAATTATCTACCTTCTATGAACTGTACGGATATGATGGTCGTTCTTGTCTACGTGACAGCGTGATAAAACGGTGTCCGTCACTTTCTTTCCCACGGTGTTAAACAGTGACAGTTTTTTTATCACGTGGATAAAGATGGATAAAGCTATCCATAATAGGCTGGCTGGTTATATTAATATTGTTCGATAGGTAAATGGAAAAAAGAGCGCTCGTAGCATAGCGTAAGAGCGTGCGACTTTCAATCTGAATTGGTCCATAAAGAATTTTCAAAACATTAGAAAATCATAGAGATAATTTGAATGTCTTCAATAGAATTTATTTCTAAATTCTACTGCTCATTATTTAAATATAATCAGGCAGAAATAATAATCAAAAAATCGTTCAACTAAATAACATCAAAATATTTAAGATCAACATAAACAACGCTAAAATCACTTCATTGCAAAATAAAATCCAAACCAGACGCAAAACAGCAGGTGCCTTTAAAATATAACTTGGATTTTATTCGCGCGGTTTACATTTTATGGCTCGATTTTAGTTTTATTTGAAATTCGAAAAGAGAGAACGTTTGCGGTTGAAATAAGTGCGGTCCGTTGCAATTAAATGTTGGGACAAACAAGTTTGCCTTTTGCATGCATTGACTAACCAGAATGTTGTGTGTATAGTCCCAAAACGAAGTACCTAGGTAACACTATAGCTTATATTATAAAATGTCCATCTTCACCACTTAGATAGTTGGCAGTCCTCAACTATGCATCTCTCCAGAAACTCCCTGCCTCAGACAGCTAAACTGTAGAATGAATTGTCACCCGCTGTATTTCCAGACCGATACGACCTTCAGACCGTCAAGAAAAGAGCGTACTCCCATCTTAAAGGCTGGCGACGCACTCTCAACCTCTCTGATGTTGTACAGTCAGGTCAGCAGCAATAGTTGCTAAGCGGGCGAGGTGTTCAAAATTATCTTGACGCGACTTTATTGTTAAGAGAATAAGAGCGCGTCAAGGTAATTGTGATTATTGTGAACACCTCGCCCACTTAGCAACTTCTGCTGCTGACTGTATGTATGTGTCAATAAACTCTATGTATTTTCACTGTATTCTATCATCGTAGAAACACTATATGTGACGTTATCTATGAAAAGGGACCTTATTTTCGATGGCGCTTACGCCATTTTTAACGATGCTCCGATATAAATACAATACCGCGCGACGCTGTGCGGCGTAAGCGCCATCGACAATAACGTCCCTTTTCATAGATAATGCCCCATATTTTTCATTGCAAAGCATATAATATAACATAATATATTTTATCCCCGCATTGAGTCAGGAGTAAATAAAAAATAGGGTGTGCATCTGTTTTTTTAATAAGTGCTATTAAACGGATTTCTCTTTTAGTGTATCTACCAGCAAATATTACTGCCAATTTATATGAAATAGTTGAGTGCCTGAGAAAAACATAAGATAGCATATGACGCAAAATCGCGGACATAAATTGTAAATAAAACCGGCCAAGTGCGGGCGGGGAAGGGTTACGTATGGCGCTGGCGGTAGACCGATTCGAGAAATTCAGTAAAATGGTGCAAATGATGTTAAAGGTATGAAAATCGGTACGATTGATCTTTAGGCCATTTGAAACAATTTGACCCGAAGCACCAACAAATAAAATAAAAACCGGCCAAGTGCGAGTCGGACTCGCGCACGGAGGGTTCCGCACCATCAACAAAAAATAGAGCAAAACAAGCACACATAAACACACAATATTCTAAAAATCAGACATACAGAATACTCACACATGCGCGCGTACACACACATCATAGTTTTAATTTTAATTTTAATTTTAATATTGTTGAAACTGAAATATAAAATGTCTAACTTGTAACATTACTGACGCTTGTAATTGGGAAGGAACTGGCTCTTGCTCTTCAAGTTGAGACACAGGGACACCTACTTTGAGAGCCAGGAACCAATGCTATGTAACCACTCAAAGTTGCAATAAAGATTATTATTATTATTCCTTTATTTATTTATCTTCTCTAAGCTAGGGTTTTTTACAATATGAATATAAAAGTAAAATATAAAAACACTTACAAAACAATAAAAAATACATATAAACACATTATAAAAAAACCTAACCTAGGGTGCCGCCGGCAGCGGGGCAGGGCCCAAGCTACCGGTGGTCAGGGCCGCAGAGAGAGGAACCGGCGGACTATCCGCGCCGTGTCCAAGATCACCGCCTTCTGCATCTGGCCCTTGATCCAACCACCTAGCGAGAGTCTCTCAAGATGTTGGTCGAGACTCTTCGCTATTAGACCGTTCGCTGAAACAACTATCGGGACAATGATCGTCGAATCAACATCCCACATGGCGGTTATCTCGTGAGCCAAGTCTAGGTACTTACTGGACTTGTCCTTCTCGGCTTTCACGAGATTCTCATCATGAGGGATGGTGATGTCAACGAGCACGGCCCGGCGTTGCGCTCGATCTATTATCACAATGTCAGGCTTATTGGCTACAATAGTCCTGTCAGTGATGACAGATCGATCCCAATAGAGCGTGGCACGACCATTCTCGAGAACTTGCGCAGGTGAATACTTGTAGTACGGTACTTCGCGGTCCACAAGGCCGTATAGAAGAGCAAGCTGCTGGTGAATAATCCTGGCTACGAGATTATGTCTGTGCAAGTACTCGCCGTTAGCAAGATGAGAACAACCGGAAATGATATGCCTGAGTGACTCTCCGGGACGGCGGCATGCCCGACAAATGTCGACCGTACCGTCCTTCAGGATATATTTCCGATAGTTGTTCGTCATCATTACTTCGTCCGCAATTGCACAGGCAAAACCCTCGGTTTCTCCGAAGAGGTCCCCGAATCGTAACCAGTTCACCGACGCGAGCAGGTCCACATCGGGTCCCGTGAGGGCCTTGTAGAACCGCCCGTGTAGCACCTTACTCTCCCATGCCGCCTTGCGATCCGCAGTACTTAGTACCACAGGTTTGCGCCAGTTCTCGTTTGCCAAGGATAGCGGCGTGAGGTTCCTGTCTACTGCCACCACATCACGATGCATCCCACACTCGTTGTTAAGGAAATAATTCCTGAGATTGTACACCTCGCGGTTGTGGAGATCCTTGGCGTTTAGGAAGCCTCGACCTCCACATTTCCGTGGGATGTACAATCTCATAACTGACGAGCGTGGATGTAGCATGCGATGTGCGGTGAGCAGTGATCGGACCCTCCGATCCAGGGCGTCCAGCTCGGTCTGAGTCCACCTTAGTATGCCAAAGGAGTATGTGAGTAGGGGCATTACCCAGGCGTTGAAGGCGCGCACTTTGTTGCCTCCTGACAAAAGACTGTTAAGGACTTTTGTGAGCCGACTGAAAAAGCGCTCCTTCACCGACCGTCTAATGCCCTCGTCCTCAATACCCAACGACTGTGACATACCAAGGTATTTGTAGGTTTCTGATTCAGAGATAGATCTGAAAGACATTGTCTCAGAAGGTTGTAAATTTGTTGAATTTACAACCCTCCCCCGCTGTACATGCATAACCGCACATTTATCGACACCAAACTCCATGTTGATGGCACTACTGAAGACTTCAGTGGTGTTCAGTAGCTCCTTCAAGTCTTGGTTATTTGGTGCAAATAGTTTGAGGTCATCCATGTACAGAAGGTGAGAAATGACTTCACCCTCTCTCCGAAGCCGGCAACCTAGACCCAAATCCTTCAGCAGGGTGCTGAGGGGATTCAGAGCTAGGCAGAACCATAGGGGACTCAGACTATCACCCTGAAATATTCCTCGCTCAATCCTTATGAAATCCTGCGGGCCAGGGCGGTCATCCCCGCCTCCTGGTTGACGAAGGACTGTGGTCCACTGCCTCATGCACGCGCTTAGAAAGGCTCTCAAAGCTGCATCAACTTTATACAGCTCTAAGACCCTCCCCAGCCATGAATGAGGCACCGAATCATAGGCCTTCTTATAGTCAATCCAAGCGGCTGAAAGGGCCTCCTTGTTCCGCCGGATTTGTTGGCAAATGGTCATGTCTATGAGGAGGAGCTCTTTAGTACCACGGGACCCAACCCTACATCCATTTTGAGCGGGGGCCAAAATATTGTTAGCGACAATGTGCGCGTTGATTTTTGTCCTCAAAATGGATGTAAGGAGCTTATAGAGTGTAGGTAAGCAAGTGATGGGTCTGTAATTCTTCGCTTCCGTGGTACTACCGGACTTATAGAGCAGGAAGGTGACACCAGTTGTTAAGGAAGGTGGGAGAGAACCAAGCTCGAGGGCTTGTTGAAATTGTGCTGCCAAGCACGAGTGCGAGCATCGGAACCATTTTAGCCAGAAGTTGTGCAATCCATCCGGCCCAGGACTTTTCCAGTTCTGGGCCGTGCGGATGGCACAACTTACGTCATCGGGGGTGATAGTGACTACCCCCATAGGTTCGATGGACTCGCATTCACGCTCGACAACATTCATCCAACTCCCCTCGGTGTGTCCGACAGGCACCGACCAGATGCTACGCCAAAAGTCAGTCATGACAGTAGGATCCGGCGGCTGCGTGTCGGACCCACGAAGGTTAGTTTCCTCCCACTTTCGGTACACCTTCCTTTGGTCACTCTGGAAAAGACGATTCTGCTGGAATCGATCCACACGCTCTCTGTAGCGGCGAATACGGTTTGCCCATGCATAGACTTTCTGCTTAAGAAAGTCGATGCGCTCCGTGATATTGGCAATATAGTCGCGGGGCTCAATACCCGTCCCCACGAACGCCTGATTCACAAAGCGCATTACTCGGGGGCGGTTATTGCCCCCCCTAAAGCAGATCAGCTTTGCAATAAGAGTCCTAAAAGAGCTGATACGTCGCTCGATCCGTATTTGCCATGCGGGGGCACCTCCGTCGGTCCTAGGTGCACGTTCAGAGTCCGGAAGCTTGACTCGTGCAACACGGCACGCCGCGATGGCTCCGCAATACATGATCGCGTGCGTATCATCTAAATCTTTACTAGTCCGTAGATATGGCTCTAGTAAAGCGTTTAGGGCTCCCATTAGCGCTAGATTGCGTCTATTCATAGGCAAACGTGGTAATCGTGGCCTAGTGTTGGGAGTGGAGCGATACTGCGTAATCGCCTCATCCAGAGTCCTCCTCAATTGCTCATTGGCTGTACTACTCACACACTGCGCGATCTCCTCTTCGTCAGCGCTGAGATCCACCCGCGGTGCCCTCGGTGCCTGGTCGGGTGCCGGCACCGAATCCGGCAACGTCGCGGGCGGGTCCTGCGCCAAGGTGGAGGCCGCGCAAGCAGAGAGAGCCTCCAGGCGAAGCCGATCAAGTGTCGAGTCATCCAACCGCTTTAGCCGCTGAATGACGCGCACCTGATCCGATAATCGCTGCTCCGACACGGTGATGGTGGGTTCAAGAGCCTGAAACAGAGGCAGCATTCTTGAACGATAGGCGGATAGTTGTGTTCCCCCCTCTGTGGCCCCATAATAGGCGCGCATGACGTTCTCGTTCATTTGTCGAGTCCATCGCATGCGTCGCACTATACCACCGGTAGCGGGAGCCGTGGGCGGGGCAGGATGTCCCGCAGGCCCCAAGCGTGCCGGCAGCGGTGGCCGCCCTCGTCGCGCAGGTGGTCGTGGCGGCGGCGGCGGTGGCCCGCTCTCGTCACTGGACCCGTCTGTGTCAGGCGCCGTTGCGAACTCGTCGCCTGACGACGATGTGGACGAGGAAGTGGACGAGGCGGGCGGGGGTGGTGGGCGTGCGTTTGTTGTTACCGCTTTAGCTTTAGCTTGACTCCTTGTAATCATTTCTTAGTTTTGCCGGTGGTGTATGACAACTGTCAACACGGTTGTTATGCGGGTGCGATACCATGATCGAGGTGTTTATAATGAAATATGTGAATTGTCCGCATGATTTAATAATAACTCTGTTCACACATGAGTAAATTATCAGTATTTTAGGGCAAAAACCACATGTAAAAATATAATTTATGAAAAGAAATATAAAAGGACGTCTGTCAGTGTCAGCGGTTTTTTTTATTTTTTTTTTATTATTATTATTTTTAAGCAAAAAAACGGTCACCCATCAGTACTGACCCCGCCCGACGTTGCTTAACTTCGGTCAAAACTCACGTTTGTTGTATGGGAGCCCCACTTAAATATTTATTTTATTCTGTTTTTAGTATTTGTTGTTATAGCGGCAACAGAAATTCATCATCTGAGAAAATTTCAACTGTCTAGCTATCACGGTTCGTGAGATACAGCCTGGTGACAGACGGACGGACGGACGGACGGACAGCGGAGTCTTAGTAATAGGGTCCCGTTTTTACCCTTTGGGTACGGAACCCTAAAAAATGACTCAAATATAATGATGTGATACCTATATTTTTGGAATCGGCTCAGAAATACCTTTCGTTTAATATCACACACGATAGGTTTCTAAACAATTTTTTTTTTATTCCATGCAAAAAAAAGATGACGTCATAAGACCTCTTGTTTTTTTTTTTATTTGTTGGTGCTTCGGGTCAAATTATTTCAAATGTCCTAAAGATCAGTCGTACCGATTTTCATACCTTTAACACCATTTGCAGCGTTTTTTGGCGAACCGCTATCGCTAGTACCATTACGCAAAAAACGGCAAAAAAATCACGTTTGTTGTATTAACTTTAATATTTATTTTATTCTTTTTTTAGTATTTGTTGTTATAGCGGTAACAGAAATAGGTACATCATCTGTTAAAATTTCAACTGTCTAGCTATCACGGTTTATGAGATAGGTACAGCTTGGTGACAAACAGACGGATAGACAGATGGACAGACAGACAGACGTACAGAGGAGTCTTAGTAAAATAGGGTCCCGTTTTTACCCTTCGGGTACAGAACCCTAAAATTATACAGTAACCAACCGGAAAAACACCTTTAACCTTAAGCAGATTTTGCTCTGTGACCCGCAAGGACATATACTCTTAAATAAATAATTCGCGCTGAATCGAATCTGTCCTGCCGTAGGTTTAATATTTCATGCGGGATCACACAGAACTAGTACTCGTATAAGATATATGAAATATTTAACGACCGTAATGGTATTCCTTACAATAAAATTTGTCGTTCGTTTTTTAGGGTTCCGTACCTCGACAGGAAAAAACGGAACCCTTATAGGATCACTCGTGCGTCTGTCTGTCTGTCTGTCTGCCTGTCCGACCATTCCCCCCTTTATCTCCGAAACTACTGGGTCTAAAATTTTGAAAAAATACACAACAAAGTGCTTTACCTATAGATGACAAGAAAACCTATTAGAAATGTGCAGTCAAGCGTGAGTTGTACTTAAGGACGGAACCCTTGGAACGCGAGTCCGCTTCGCATTAGCCGGTTTTATTTAATTTTAGCATTAGAGTGGCATTAGAAAAAGACTACGCGATCTTTACATGTCTTTTAATTGAAAAACGCTTTTTAAAAATCAGTACCTATTACGCAATTATGAAAGCAAAAAAACTTCATAATAATTCCAGTGAAACTTGGTTAAGTGGGACCTGGATAAGTGGAATTTCAAGGGGCAAGCAAAGTCTCACTTAAAGAGGTATTCCACTTACCCAGGCTCCCAGTTAGCCGTGTTAGTGTAGGTATATCTAATGCGGTGTCCGCCTGAGATATACTATGCTAGCTCTCCAGCAGACGAATAAAACACTAGGTGGATTTGACAAAGGACAGAACCATTTCAGACTTGTCTAAGTTTTATTAATGGTCCCCGGGGATGTTTTATTGCAGAAAGAAGAAAAGTATCAAAGTACTTTTGGGAAGTAGCTACTAAATTTTCTTAGTAAGTATGTGTCTGTTTTTGCTCATTGTATTTTTGATGATAATAATTCCAAAAGACGTTTTACTCTGTGAAAAGATAACATTTATTCACTCAATATAAGTTTTCATACCGGTATACGAATTCAAGGTCATCCGTTTCGTAGGGTTTCATTACTAACATCAAAAATGCTTAAATCAAAATGCCGCTTTTCACGAGATTTTACGGGTACAAAAGACATAAAAAGCAAGATTAAAATGTGCATTATAAAACCAATTTTATGCAACTACGATACGCTCTGTTCCTCTCAAAATGAGGTTTCACAAATATGCACATTTAAAAACATTGGGGCAAAGGGCTTCGGTTCAGCAAGAACCGAAGACAATTTTAGCGTTCCGTGTTGCAATAAAATTTCCGAGGTCAATTTGGTAGAAACTGTTCCCAATGGGGGGAAGGGGGGAGGGTGGTTTCACGGTTGCCATGATCGAAACAGTTTTTCTTCTATTTTTATGGGACTTTTGCTCTATATTTTGTCTATTCGTTGTTTGTCACCTAAATACAGAGCTAAGGACGGAGTAGGTATGTTATTTCATATTTGATTCCGATATTCGGTTTCTTTGCTTTTTTTATTGAAGTGAAAACTTCTTTAGCGGCGCTGTGCACTTTTTGAGGTAGGGAAAAAATGTTAAACTCGAGACAGGGTAAGACGATCACGTGACCGTAAGACGGACACGTGACCTGATCGAAAAACTGTTACATGTAATGTCATTGAGTTTTTCTTTATTGATTTAAATGCCATCTAGTGGGTTTCGCTCTAACTGGTATTAATATAACTAGAGTTCTAACAGTGATGTGCTTAGGGGCTTCAAGTAATTAACGCTAACCCTAGATGGCGTTAACCTCAATTATACATAGTGCATTTTGCAATAGTCATTGAGTTTTCACTTCTGCCGCCACTCCCTGAGTGCAACCCGTTGTTTTTTTTATATTTAAATATTTCCAGACTCTAGCTTTACACACGCAGTTGTTTTTTTTTATCCTTTAACTATTTGACATTATTTTGTAGTCATTCGATTTCGAACCATAATTCTTATAGTGAAGATGAGTTTTTGTTTTAAGTATGATGGCAAATAGGTGTGTTGCCGCTATGGACTTACCCGGGATTCATAAGCGCTACAAACATCAATTAGCTAATAATCGTTTGTCCTTATCTGTCATTTTGACTTAAGTATTTGTAAGAAAAGGATAAAAGATAATTTAACTAAATCAGGCCTGTAGAGTTTTATGAATAAGGGGGTAAGGGGTTAATTCCATCAACTTTGACCCCTTGTGACACAATGAACTCTAGCCTGGGTACTAGCGTATGCAGGTCACAATCGGCTGAAAGGCCTGTGCCGACGGAAAAACAAACGTAACTTCTTTTTCCGCGTCACTGCCAATTAAATTTCGCTGTCAGATGAATCCGTAGGGGATCGGGCGTTCACATATATTTCTAACATTGAATTTGGTTTTGTGTAAAATTAACTCACATTTATAGACGGGTCTATCGCGAAATTTATTTAATTACCTTTATTTACCGACGTTTCGAGTGTTTCGACACAGGTTTCACTGGTCGTGGTCGCGGCTAACTGATGATGTCCCAGCAAAATGTCAAAACAGAGATTTGTGCAACTACCCGACGAAAAGTGTATGAAAAAGTTTGGGGTAGACATCACATTTTCAAACCACTCACTACACATAATGTTAATTATTGTCAATAGTCCGACACGCAACACTCACAATATCCACGCACACATCCGAAGATAGATCCTTTGGCTTTAACACGGGATTGTAAGTCGCACGCTCTTACCGCTAGGCCACCAGCGCTTCGTTACAATCCTAACCTTGTCTAGTTTGCTTTTGCCTTAGTTAACAATCTACTATTACATATAAGCGCATCTGCTGTGTGCATTAAGTCCCACAATTCCAGCCCAATACATTCAAAATTCCAATCAGCACTATCGCGGCTCATTAACTACCCACGAATGACAAATTAATTAACGAGCTCAAACAAAGCCCGCAAATATACCCAATTAAACAGGATGTCCGATGATCGGTAATTTGAAAAGGACAAGGTACAATCGGCAGCAAAAGTGCATGGTCAGTTTATGAATTAATTCCATTTCTAAAAAGACCAAAACCATGGAAGCAACGTTGTTTTCTTTAATACCTTATGTTTCTCACATTTTAATTTTATGTTGGTAAACAAAAACTTACATAAGGCAAGCCTACAAGATAAAAAGTATCACCCTCAGTATTTTAAAACATATAAACATATAGTAAAATCGATGCAAAATAGAAATTTAGAAAAAGTTACATACGGCCTTTTTATTTGTCTTTTCGAATGTTGAACGGACAATTAGAGTTATTTACTTTCAAAATGTTGTATTAAATGATGCAGCCGAGGAAAGATAACTTATATTAGAGAACCCTTTTCTAAATAAAATAGTAATTAATAAAATCTGTTGATAGCGTAAGCATGGCAGGAACTGGCCTCTTCAGACTTTATCATTTAAAACATCGCGTCTCATTTTAATTAAGAAGAACGTCCACCGAGCATTTTGCTGCGCTCATTTAATTCTACATTGCTTTGCAAAATCTGCGCACAGTGAGGAGTTAATGACAGTAATCTGTCTCTGGGCATTTAGGAATTTGCATTCCACATTCAAATCTCTGAGTAACGGTAGCTCGTGCTCGTCTCTAATTTATGCTAGATTGTCAATGTGTTTGTGCGCAGTCAATGAATTAGTATGTTGGATGATACAACATAACATAACATGTATAACACCGTCCTCACTGTTAAATAACAATTCATAAACATTATTGCTAAAGATATTATGTTTCACTGATAGTTCTGAGTGTTACTTTAAGTACTTATCAAAATGATAGACAAATGCATAAACACTTTAGGACCCTTTGCTTCACTACAAAACAATATGTTTAACTTTCTCTGTATAAAAGTAACCGATTTATGCACTGTATACAGTGTTGGAAAATAACATTACTTTTGATAACGTTGACAATAATAAAAAAACAATTAAACGTATTTTTAGAAACGATTATTATCTTTTCCTTAGCCTTTTTACGTGCCTATCAACCATGACTGGGGTTTTTAGAACAGCTACGTAAAATTTCCATACATTAAAGAGTGGGCCGTAATCAAAATTAATTGTGTATGTTCGCATTAAGTTCGCCTTTTGTACACTTTTTTTTACTTTGCAATAAAGTTTAAATACATAAATAAATAAATATTGACATATCATTCAAAATTAACAAATTAATCTCATTTCAGAACAAAACCTAATTAAAATCAATTTTCCAAGTTCGAACACCGGTTATCAAATTATGATTACGCCTATAATTGAATAACTGTAATTGGACTCCAATTTATCTTATTCAGTACAAAATCCGGGCAAATCTGCCTTGTAATTAGCTAATTCCGGATCCCGAAATTCGACGAATAGAATTCACAATTTGCATCGCAGTTCTATAATCAGAGGGACGGTGACAAGCTACTGATTTATATTTGTGTATTTAATGTATAGATAGTCATCAAAGAGACGATCTGAAAGGTTCTGAACAGTGTGATGCCAAAGGTTGTCTGGAAGAGATCGCTTGTTAGCGATAAGACCGCCTGTTATTACCTAGTCTTAAGCTTGTATTTCGCTTTCTGTGTATTTTTTAACTTTATGGTGGACACTAAAGAATATTGACTTACGATCGAAACTAAAATAAAATAAAAACCGGCCAACTGCGAGTCGGACTCGCGCACGGAGGGTTCCGCACCATCAACAAAAAATAGAGCAAAAAAAATCATGTTTGTTGTATGGGAGCCCCCCTTAAATATTTATTTTATTTTATTTTTAGTATTTGTTGTTATAGCGGCAACAGGGATACATCATTTGTGAAAATTTCAACTGTCTAGCTTGACGGACAACGGACAGCGAAGTCTTAGTAATAGGGTCCCGTTTTCTACCCTTTGGGTACGGAACCCTAAAAACCATCGAGAAAATGAAAATCGAATTAAGTATTTGAAAGTTCAGTTCTGATTCTGATTCTGAGGTGGAGGCTAACACCTCGTAGAGTATGACTAAATATTGATACAGTCTGTATATTATCTAGATTAAAAATTACCATTTTTCTTAGATAAATTTTTAATGGTTAGAAATAAATTAAAAGAGGAAAAATTCACTGTCTTGGGACTTGAACTTGAATGAACCCACGACCAACGAAGACGTTACTGCACGTTACACAATTATATTTTGAATTTATACTTAATGTAAGTATTAAAATATCACAGTGTGATATGCTGGTATGATTCTAGCTTTCATGTAGATGCTATAGCCGTAAATTGATAAGTTTTTATAGCATAAGATGCAATTAAAAGTCTTTCGCTAGCTTTTCTTTGAAGACAGCCAAGAAATGAAAGATGTTGTCGTTTAATTTAACGTTACCACAGAAAATACAGAACTCCAAGAATAAATTTAATATGATGACTTCAAATTCAACATTGAATATATAGTAAAATAATGATATATTTTACCTTTACTACCTACTTACTTTATAACTTCTGTGGCTTCTGGACACATTTTTTTTCTATTCGTCGACTGCAATGCTTGAATTAAGACTTCGTATACCAAAGTGAAATCGCATACTTTTTTCACTATGGGACCCCAACTCAACTATAATATTCATTTCGATACAGTTTAGTCAACTATAATATTCATTTCGATACAGTTTAGTCAGCTATAATGAAATTGACCAATCAAAAGCTATCTAAAAATTGAATTTTGTGCGGAGCAAGTACCAGGGCCTCATGAGTTACGAGAAGGTGTCGTTGACAAACCGGGGGACGCGGGGCGCGGGGGCCGGGTCGCGTACGAGTATGAAGGTATCGCGGCTGCTCGCGCATCTTAGCTGTATACTTTTGGTTTTTTTACCTACATATACGAGTCTTCTACTAGTTTTAAGTCTTTTTTTTGTTGACTCGTAGAAAAAGTATTGTATACAATAGTGATATAATCAAGCTTTTCAATCTCGTACCTTTACTTAGGCAACTCAGCAAGCTTCGTTGCCTAAACACGGTACTCGACTGAAAAGCTCTCCATTATATCACGTTTGTATAAAATACTATAACAGTAATAATTGAATTATTTTTGTATCAAGCAGAAACGTATGCGAACGATGCTATTAATCTCAAAAAAAAAATTAAGTGGAAAATCCCGCCTATGAAAATCAATTTTTCCACTTTTAATTTGTATTTAAGTAATAATTGGCTTAGTACTTTAGAAAAAAGACTCTAAATAATAAAATGAGCTAATAATACACGATTAACACATTCAGTGCCAGCGACTCGCTAGGGGATTTCACTGTTCGTAGGCGCTTTTCGCTACATACGGTTTTTCCCGTGCTATCGGCTACGCTCGTAGCGCGTAGCTCGCGCTGGCACTAAATGTGTTAATGATAATAATTCAAATTGCATTTTTATCGGCAAATAAACTCAAAGGAATCAATAGCTCCCCATAACTAGAAGAACAAACTAATAAAAACTATAACTTTCCATGCTAACATTTGGCTTGTATTAAAATGTTTACCATTTTCAATTGAACTCCAAAAATTGTTTCAAAGCTATTTTTCCTAAGAAAAGTACTAAGAGGAATAAAGTTGAAGGGTTCTTGTTAAAATGGGCAATAGTTCCATACGAGAAGGCGGCCAGGCGTGTTTAATTAGAAAAGACAAGCAAAAGTGTGTCGTGTTGCAATAACACAAGTGTTGTTTTAGGTTGCACGGATTGAGATATTGTAATTTTGGCGTAGTAAGTTCACGATTCGCTGTAGTCACAGAAAACTGAAGAAAACAGAGCAACAGCCTTATTGAGATTGGAATAGAGAACAACTCCGTGAATTTGAATTCATCGCCTTTACATTTGGCACAGTTTTTTCTTTCATAAGAAGCTTGAATGTATTATTAAATATGAAGACTTATTGTCTTCTCGACTCTCGTGCCTAAAATTCATAGTTTAGTGTGCAAAAGTTTTTTTTAATGGCATAACTTTTCATTATTATAAATAATATAATGTCTAAAAAAAATTATAAACTTAATAAAAATGGAGTTTTTATCGATTTGAAGTCTTTCAAAATAATGGTTCTAAAAAGTTTACAAAGGTCTAACGGCACAGGACTCCAGAAATATTTTAAACGCAGTCTCGAAACACTGTCGAACTCCATATTATGAGTCATAAAACATATATTTTGAGTATGATACCCAACTCTAATACTCGTAGTAAAACGGTTGTCTAGTACCCGTACCATGAGTCACTGACAGTCTCAAAACTGACATAGGTATACGCTATCGAGAACGTAATTTACTTTCTATACATCTCGCTCGCACTAATATGCGAGTACGAGCGAGATGCATAGAAAGTAAATTACGTTCTCGATGGCGTTTTGACAGTGCCAAATCCCTTGTACCCCGTACATAACCAAGTTACATAACTAGTAATGTGAAAGGACAAATAATTCCTATTCCAGAACTGGGTTTTGTAAAAGGAATTTTTATTTCCTGGTACAAAACTTAGGTCACGTGCCGGTAATGTAAAAGGAAAGAAAATTCCTACTACAGTACCCGGTTTTGGAGTAGGAACTTTAATTGCCTCGCACATAACCAACAACTACAATATGTTAATAGGAATGGGATTTCCTGACGCATAAGCGAGTTATGTAACAGGATCTTAGCAATCTCATGTCTGTCCATTTAACTGTTTGGTCCGCATTAGTATAGATAAAACTTGTGCATTAATAAAATATAATATATGTTACACTGGTTTTCCTTTTTAATTTTAAATCTAATAAAAACCTAATAAAAAAATCAGTATGAAATTGTATATTACGTATTATTTACGGGTACCTTACCTAAAAATATGTACACAAATATATGTACATATTAGTACAATTTTTCTTGTAACCAATATTTGACGGCTGTCATTTCGATACTTATAACCTAAAACGCGAAAAATGTATTTAGATGATAGCTGTCAAATATTGGTTGTAAGAAAAACTGTACTGTAGTATATGTATGTTCTATTGGTCAGTTACTTAAACATATTGTAGTAATTATCCTGACTTGTGCGTCAGGAAATCCCATTCCTATTAACATTGCCAATTATATTGTAGTTGTTGGTTATGTGCGAGGCAACTAAAGTTCCTACTCCAAAACCGGGTACTGTAGTAGGAATTTTCTTTCCTTTTACATTACCGGCACGTGACCTAAGTTTTGTACCAGGAAATAAAAATTCCTTTTACAAAACCCAGTTCTGGAATAGGAATTATTTGTCCTTTCACATTACTAGTTATGTAACTTGGTTATGTACGGGGTACAAGGGTGCCAAACTGGTGGCAGTCACAAAGTTGAACTTGTTACTCTGGTCAGTTTATCTACTTTAGAATGTCAAGATGAATTCACGAAATCCGCCGAGAGATTTTACTAACGTAAAAGCCATTAAACGCTCTACGTTCGTTGAATTTCATGACTTTGACACAGTTACGTTGCAGTCGTTATGCACTTTTCGTATTCTGTACGATTTCTTATTGCCATCAGAGTATCTGAATACGCGATTTCATAGGTAATGATATGATATTACCCTTCGCCTTTGCTCTTTAAAGCATTAAACTAACAATAAAGATATGAGGGTTCAAAAAAACGACGAAGCGCATCGAGAAAAGGTAGGTAGTGCTCTTGCGCTTCGCTTTGCTCGTCTTGGCGGGGGCACTGCCGTGCCTCAGATATAATATTCGTAACGGAGTTGCGGTTTTTCGTGCAAATCTAATAACTATCCCTACTAATATTTTAAATGCGAACTTAACTCTGTCTGTTACCTTCTGACGCTTAAACCGCTGAACCGTTTTAGACAAAGTTTACTATGAAGATAGTATGAAGTCCGCTAAAAAGATGTAGGTTTAGGTTTTTTTTTCAACCATAATTATCATCCCACAGAAAGTCTCGGACAGGAGCTAGTTTCCTAAAAATAACATGTTACTGCCCATCCCAATTTGAAAACTGAGCCCATAGAATGTCTATTAGAGAGGTAACATCTTCTAACTTTTAATCAAAGTTTGGCAAATGTTGGGGCTAACACGACCCGCTTCAAACTATCTAAGCTCTTCTCCAGTTAACACTTTTCTAATTTAAGGAGCGGCTCAACTTGAAAAAGTTTGCGAAGTAAATGAGGCCAAAACAAACATAAATATTTCATAGTGCTGGAAACTAACAAGATCGATCGATAGTTGGAAAAAGAGAAACTTTTTAACCTCTAGCCGCCCAGATGCCTATAAAACGTCTCCCGTTCCATTCTAATTTGAATCTTTATTTTGAAAAATCAAAATTGCATCTGTAATGGCAAGTTTTGATGTCTGGCGATGCACACATTGGCGCTCTGTTGAGGCACAATAACAATGAATAGGTGAGGAGTATATTCAAGTTATCAATGTGACAAGGGTGACGTTAATACCAAAAACACCGGCCAAGTACGAATAGACTCGCGCACGAAGGGTTCCGTACCATTACGCAAATAACGGCAAAAAAAAAGGAATGTTGTATGGGAACCCCACTTAAATATTTATTTTATTCTGTTTTTAGTATTTGTTGTTATAGCGGCAACAGAAATACATCATCTGTGAAAATTTCAACTGTCTAGCTATAACGGTTCATGAGATACAGCCTGGTGACAGACGGACAGAGGAGTCTTAGTAATAGGGTCCCGTTTTAACCCTTTCGGTACAGACGCCTAAAATAAGAACTTGAACCGATTATGCTATGAATAACAAGAAAATGAGAAAGAGAGCAGCCAACGAAACTGCAAAACTAAAACTACGAGCGTTAAATCAACACAAAGCTCAAACAAAACAAATATGGATCCTCCGGCGCTCCTTTAAAAAACTTTGAACAAAACGAGAACAGAAAAGTGGAGAACATTCTGAGCATAAATTGAAAACAATAAATAACTTTAGCCGGAGTGGATTTAGCATTCAGTGCGCGAACGCTGGACGCTTTTAAAATATTTTCAAGTTCAATTTTCGAGCACAGACTGAATAAACTGTACCGACGTTCTGTTCGCTGACATTATAGCTTACTAGCGACCCGCCCGACCTCGCATGGGTTAACAAATTATACATAAACCTTCCTCTGGAATCACTCTATCTATTAAAAAAAACCGCATCAAAATCCGTTGCGTAGTTTTAAAGATCTAAGTATACATAGGGACAGACAGCGGGAAGCGACTTTGTTTTATACCATGTTGTGATTGCAAAGACATAAGGTCCTGTGATTGCTATATAGATAGTGTTAGCCAAATGTTTAAACACTGTGACGAATGTGTTAAGTTTGTACGAACCATCAGACGGGCAACTCTCATTATTTGGAGTTTGAATTCTAAGCTGGTACGTAGAGGTTATTTGTAATGTTAAATTAGTTTTTTCTTTGGATTAGTTTCTCATCTACGTCGTCTGATAACTCGCCTCAACACAAAACTTATTGATCTTTCTGTGCGACACTAGTTGTGTAAAATTTCGTATATTCGTACCTATTTACAAGGTCCGTAATATTTATCTTTAGGTGCCTACCGGCTGTCAAAATACCTAATTTTTTATAATAAATTCAAACTTTTAGAGATCAAACATTGAGTAACGATTTAGTTTTGTCAACGTTTTTCCCTGGAAAGTAAAATCCGTCCTTTTATTAACTCTCGTTTTGTAACAACTTAAATTATATTATGCAAAAAATTAAGTTATCATTATTTATTCAATTCATTCGAGGCAAATGTATTGACATGTACTTACTTAAATAGTTTTCTAAGTCTGAAAAGAATTCCATCTGTAGATGATATCACACAATAGCAGAATATAATAAAATTACATACACACTTGTTAATACAATATTTTTATATACCTACTTACTTCGCTCGTAAAAATGTTATATATTTCAAGGGTCTACCTACTCAAAGTCATCTGCACAACCTTTTAGTGTTTAACTACTATGAAAGAAAATAATCGTATTATTTATGTGCGTTGTCCACGTAGCTGCAGTATTAAAGAATAACTGTGAATTTGCATTTCCCAGATTCTTTTATCCACAGACTTTTATAGATGAAAAATGAAGCAAAGAGTCGAGGCGACACTTTTACGTACTTATAGCTGCTAAGTCTACGCCTTCAAGATTAAGGTCTGACGCGCCCTCGGGAAATCTCCAGCTAAATCAATAATAGGTCATCAAATTAACCGAACGATTTCTTTGGCGAAAAAACTGCTAGAAGAAAGTAATTAATCGCGTTCTTTGATGTGAAAGGGAATTCAAATGATCCTTTTTCTTGGCAACTTGTTCACCCTTTATTGGAGACCGCAATGTTTCCAAATGTAATCTTAGAGATTGTATTATGCGTACGTTCACAGCCGACCCGGATAGGGCGCGGTGCTGTGGGGATGAAACAAGCGCCGGCTGCGGGTGCTGTTGTGGGTTTTCAGGAAGTTTGGAGCAACAAAACAGGGAAGCTAATATAAACAAATCTTAAGTAGTTAAGTACGAGTAGGTGTAACATGTACATATAATAATTTCAAATACTCATTTAAAATACAACGTTTATGATTTATGATAACATAATGTTAATTAATATGGCTAAAACTTTTTAAATTACGTTATATATATTATGTTCGACCAAAACTGATTTTATTTTGTAAAATGTATGTATTTAATATCAAGATGACATTACATAATATACTTCAAACATACCTATTGCTTAGTAATTAAAAAAAGCTTGAATCCATTAATATAAAAAAATATTATCCAAACAACATTTAATTATAATAGTGCAACATTTTCGTGTAACAAAAATCCATGCTGTAGTTATTATCCTTTGTAGGAAGGAAACAGATGTGCAAACTTCCTCTTACTCACCCCCAATTCCCCCAAAACTACGCAAAATTAGGTCAGTCCCCAAATAAATAGCACAGGCCCGTAGACAGTTCGTTACTATAAACAGAATACCCTAAATGATGTAAGGTTTAAGGCTTTGTAGGAGTTTAAACTCTTATGTCTTAAGATTTAAGCTTGTTTGATTCAGTAGAGAACGAATTAAGAATTAATTAGCATGCAAATACCCCTTACAACATTACTATCGTCAGTCGATTTGGTTTTAGACAGGACAAACATGTTTTAGAAAAAGGTCACTTCTGTGGACAATACAATACAAGTTAACGACACTAAATTTCTTTCTTATTTGGGTCTTAAGTACTGAAATTATGCATCCCGCATGTAAAGGTGCTGCGTATACATTAGGGCCCGATTCGGATTTTGAAATAGACATCTATTAGATATCTTTTAGACATCACCAAGATACGATAACGATATGTTTAAGATCTAACTCGTCAAATTTGACATTTGCGCGATTCTGGAGATACTCTTAAACGATTTCCACAGGATATGACTTAGAGATCCAATTCACATCTAGTAGATATCTTACTCTATCTAACGTAAAAGTGACATTGGTTGTCCGAATTGCGCTGCAAAAGAGAACTAGTTGATATGTAAACTATAACGTATCTAGAATGGATCTAGTACGTGTCGTCTCTTGTGAATATCTTCGAATTCGAAGTTCGAATACGGTAGTTAGTACAGACTAACATCACAGGATTATCTTAACAAGAAAGACCGAACGATTCAATAAAATGTGTACGGCTCTTATGCGGCTTATGGCGGCTGTACATGATCGACCCATTGCAAGATTTGCTTTGTCGTTAGCTATAAGCTGATACTGATTATTTTAAACCTTATAGCATTATAATAAAGTCTACCTAAACAGTCAGTTATGTGTTGTTAGCAGAAAAACACCGGACATTTTTCAGGTCAAAGACGATTATATCGTCAGTTGTCAATAAAGACCATTTCCAGTACCATCTTCAAGGCTCTTACCACCTTATTGGCTACTGACATAAATAATGGTATATTTCGCTTGAGCCACCGGATCTGTGCCGAAGAATGGCAGCTCATTAATGGTACCCTCGTTAATAATGCAGCGTGAGGGTTTGCCTGTTGTATAATTCAGGGCCTCATAGCAATGTCATTCTCTTAAATCTTTGACAGCCCTGACAATGGTTGATGGTGTGGTTTATTTACTTTGACAGTTGCGTGATAGAGATAGATGATCCCTGATCCCGTACCATGAGTTACTGACAGTGTCAAAATTGACATTTACGCTATCGAGAACGTAATTTACTTTCTATACTGCACTATATGCGAGTACGAACGAGATGTATAGAAAGTAAATTACGTTCTCGACGGCGTTTATGTTAGTGCCAAACTGATGGTAGCCGTACAGTTCAAAATGTATCACTGTTGGTCCGGTATGAACTTGGATATACCAAAGTGATAATCATAAAAATGACATATTTTCATAGAAATTTGACATTAATGATGACAAATCCTCATTTTGTCATTGTAAATGGCATGCACAGTTAGCTTGCTCTGGCTCTATCGGTTGGTCAGTAATAAAGTTTATGAAAACATGATTATTGGCGTTTATAAAGTATGTCTTTTTCCTGTAACAGTCACAAATGTATTGTTAAAGATGGTGAAACTTTAGAGGCATAAAAGCCGCCGAGGTATTCTCGAGGGACTTACAGTATGGGGTTCTTCAAAAAGGAATGTACAGGGTTTTAAAGGGCCGGAAAAGCGCATGTAAAACCCCTGGTGTTACAGGCCATAGGAAACGGTGACCGCTTACCATCAGACAGGACGCAAGTCTGTTTGCCACCAACGTGGTATTTAACAAAAATGTATCTTCATTGGGCACATGCCTCTGTCCTTTAGTCTGAATTAGTCTCCAAGACAGCCCAATACGGGTTGGAGACTTCACGCACTTCCTTGATTTTCTTCGCAGATAAATCGCAGAATTCCTCTTGATGTTATTTTCTCGTAATTACAATTTAAATTGGTAATCTGACACAATTACAAAGCTTTGTAATACAAATACAACGCCTCTTGTTGAAGGCCTTTGGGAGAAATGGCAATAGACAATATTGCCATGAGAAAAACAGCAGGGGCTTCGTTTATAGTTCATACTGATTATTTATCTAAATGATATCACTATCAGTAATAGCTTTTGCAATGAAGATGTTTGTTTATGTTATGAATCACCTGGAATACTTTTACATAACTAAGAATTTTATTGTACTCAATATTTTACGAATAGGTTAGTATTATTAGTTAGGTATTTATTTATATGCAGGAAATATGTTGTACCTAACACGATTATAATAAGCTTATGATAACTGAACACTTATGTATAAATGCAATTTGTATAAGAGCCACCACACAATAATCCACTACCATAATGTAACCTAATTCGTAATTGCCTCCACAAAAAGTTAAGCTTCTTTTTACCAAAACAACTACGTAATTAGGCCTGGCAATAATTGTCCTTCATACTATATTATGTAGATTTATGAAAGGCGCTACTTATGTCAATACGGCATAACTAATATTTGGCAGCGGGCAATTAGTTATCTTGTCGCGATGAATCATGTGTTTACATTTTTATCACAACAACCTTGATAAAGTGTCGTCTAGTCTTACAGTAGCGCTTACCGTGTGTAGACGTAGGGTTAGTCTGCGTGACACGAAACGCGAACTATAGACACGGGTGCTGCGCTCCGCGGCCGGGCGCGTACTGTCTGCGACGATCGATAGGCCAGCCATAACGGCCGGCCATTGCTGCGTTGCGTTCCGTTCTAGGCATGCGTTCACCATTTACTTCTCTGATTCCGGACGATAAAAAAGCATGCGGAAATCGGCCAGTTGTTAGTGAAATGGAACGTTTCTCAATTCAAATTTAAGTTGATAATATGACCAAGTGTTGGGAAATTAGTCTAATTCATAAATAGCCTGTTCAAATTTGTGATATTTGTTTCAGGAAAAAGGTTATAATTTAATTTTCTCTTTTCGTGTTCTAAAAAAGGGAATTATTGCGTAGGTTTCTGTCACTCGCGGATAAAGAATCGTATTAATAGAGATGGCATTTTTATGAATTGGTGTTGTTTTACTTGTTAATTACGCTGTGCCTAAAACGATCCGAAGTTGTGCTAGGTCAGTTTTAATCACACGTACGTTTAACGAGCTTTTATTAAAATAAACAACTTTCAGTGAATGGATATTATATTAGCGTAGGTAATAGATTTATATAAAGTAGTAGCTATCTCGCGGTAAAAAAGTACATAACACGATTCTGGGTAGGTTTACGCCATTTGTTCTAAACATGCTACCTACCTCAAGTAACATAGTTTTTTTTATAATATAGGAGGCAAACGAGCAGACGGATCACCTGATGGTAAGCGATTACCGCCGCCCATGGACACCCGCAACACCAGAAGGGTTGTTAGTGTGTTGCCGGCCTTTAAGATGGGAGTAGGTACGCTCTTTTCTTGAAGGTTTGAAGGTCGTATCGGTCCGGAAATACCGCAGGCAGTTTTGATCGATGTATGTAATTAATTGTATTACTGGCCGTCAATGTTAAAGCAACCGAAGTGAGTGTAATAACAGTACTTAGGTAAAGATCGTAAGTATACCTACATCTTCCCCCCATAGTCCGCCACAGAGAGCGATCTCTATTCTCTAGCACACTTTAGCCACCGACCATTGACGTATAATATCTAGGAACTGGCTTTACGGGCAATAATAATGAGGCATGACAGGGGCCAGTACAGCGGTGTGAAATCCCTACAACGCGATTGGTTGATGAGTTCGCATCACGCGCGCGATTGGTTGACGAGTTCGCATTACGCGTGCTATTGGTCGCAACTAGTCGCGTTAGACTGCACGATTGACTGCAATTCGTGGGACGATGTTTAGTGCCCCATTAGCCCGTCCTTAGATATTATACGTCAATGCCACCGACTCTCAGCGACCCACGAAATCATCCGTCCATCTAATTTGTGCTAGTGTATCATGTAGTATATGGTGGTAAGTATATCTCTGTATCCCTCTGCTATATTTGTGTGAACTGTGATCCAGCCATAGGTATTCTAATAAATTCGCCCTCGAGGAATGCCCTCTTTGTGCCTACCACAATACCTGCATACTGGACATAACTGAGGGAATATTATATTCACAGACCCTGTGCCAAAACTCATATGTGACGTTATCTATGAAAAGGGACCTTATTGTCGATAGCGCTTACGCCATCATGAACGATGCTTCGATATAAAGAATGCCGCGCGACGCTGTGCGGTGTAAGCTAGGGTGGAGCGTCGTTGTATGGGAAAAAATAAAAATTTGATTATCAATGTGGAACCGGTACAAAAAGTTGCAGTTTGTCATGTAGATTATAGTGATTATATCAAGTTTCAAAATAAACACTACTTTTAGCCCTCTACCCAGCCGCTAAAGAAATCAATAAAGGTAAATTTTCATCAATTATTTAAATATACTATTTCATTAATATGTGTACATTTTATTGAAATTATATAATACTTAATAGGCGTATAATAAGTTATTACCAAAATTTTTGTGCCTTTTTCAATATTTATGTAATAATAAAATTTCAAACTTTCATATTAAACAGCAATTTCATGCAAAACAAGGAAAATGCTACAGTGTAAAAAAAATATATGAGTTATTTTTTTAGACGTTCTTGTGCCAAAGTAACGATGTTATTGATTACGAAAAGTATCATTTTACTGCAAAAAATGGGTTGCTTATATGTTTAAATAAGCGTCAAATGTTGCCCTTCGGCGTCGCTTACGCCCTTTTTGGGTCATGTTCACACGTATGTTAGGCATATATTCACTTTTACTAGTAGTATTTTTATTATCTTATCACATTCAAAATAGTTTTCACGGTTCTGTAATAAGTTGTAAACTCCAATTTGTGCACAATATCCGGGTTAAAGGGCCTTTTCCATAAAACCCCTGTTTACGTGGTTTTACCGTGTCATGAAAATATACGTTATAAACAAAAATAAGTATAGGAATCGAGTATATCTGTAACAAAAAGATGTTATTTAATGAAGTAAACTTGTTATAAAAAAAATAAGCATAAATTAAATTTATTAAAAATATACATATATTGCTATATATAATCGAATAGTAGAGGGCTAAAAGTATATACCAATATTTTTTTTATTTTTTTTCCCTTAAATAATAAAAAATTAGACATCCTTTTAGAGGGGTTCCATTGCTATATTCAAGAATTTTGGATTTCGCTCCACCCTAGTGTAAGCGCCATCGACAATAAGGTCCCTTTTCATAGATAAAGCCCCGTATTAGGTAGTATCAAAGAGAATAGTGTAAAGAGAGTTACTGTCATGGTACATTATGTAGCCACAGTACATTTACTGCCATCTTTCGACAGAAGATTGAAACTGTTAGAATGCCAGTTGATTTTGATCCTTATTCTTTCACTGATATGTGTCAATTTGTTTAATGTCTATATTTACAACAATGTACAAATGGCGGACATAATGCCAAATGGCATTCTCTACCAGTCAAACATAGGGCCAAACAGAGATACCTACAATTGGTGCAGAGAGAGAAATATATTGTATAATAATATCGAAGGTAAAATCGTAAATAAAATATCCCTACATGTTTTATAATATTATTATTAGTTGTAATAAAACCAAGTAAAATCTATTGGTCATTTCAATCTACAACAGCCTCGTTGCAACGTAGTTTTTCATTCAATTCCTTTTATTTACAGTATTTCATCTATTGTCAAATACTTTTAAGGTTCAAATTCGGTTAAACGTACTGCATACATTCGCAGCGAATGAACATCGATCTAACAGCGTCCAGGCAACCGATACTGAGCTCTATTGTATTAGTTTCTGTCCGTCAGTTCTTGTTGAACAAAACGGTAGTACAAATGTTTCGCTGCGAATAAATTGGTTCACTGTTCTGTTTGAAATTTACACGAAACTTAAGTGCGAGCTATTTAGTTGGAAGAATAATAAAGTGAGTAGTAAAAGTTTAATGATTAGTATATTACGTATTGTGTATAGTGTTATACTAAAGTCCGTTTTTAAGTCTCGGCTTTAAGATCGACTCGGTTTTTCAGACTCATAGTTCAGTCAAAACTCGAGTTCTTCATTCGAAGATTTTTGAGTTAAAAAAGGCTCAATAAAGGACTGAATTTTTCAGATTATATATAATTGGACTAACCTTGAACTAGTAGCTGGTAAAAGATCATTGTCGCTGGTGTTCTGCATCAATAAATATTTACATTGAATTTATATCTTGATCACCTCACGTACCAAATATACCTATTTATAGTCATTATCACCACTGAAGGGTTACTATAGGTACCTACACGAATCACGAATATTTTTCCCTATTAAACTGCAATATTTTGTTTAACTTGACCACAACTTCTACAAATACTATGTTTGCATTATGTTTGACTTTTTGTGACAGCAGCGAAACGTCATTAACTTTTTTCTTAATAATGTGACCTCCACGAACTTAAACACTCAATCAAATAGGTTGTAAATAATTCAAGGCTTTGTACAATCTGCATGTAATATTACGTATGTGGCAAATAAATCCTCTAACTTTACTACTGTCCTCGAATCAAAACTTGCAAATACCAATTGTAATTATGATTTGTCAAAGGCTCTAAAAACAACATTTATTGCAAAAGCAAATTAAAAATTGAATGAAATTGGGGACTTTTTTATAGACCTCTAGAGGTTAAATTTTTTTAAATATTGTTATTAGTATTCACTCATCTGGATATGTAGTATTCATCATGGTATAACCGCCTCCAATTGAGGAGGGATTTAAATCTTCTCGAGGCAGAGGTGTAGGGTTAGAGCCGGTGTAGCTTTATGCCTACTTGAATAATAAACTATCTTTATCTCTTTATATTTATCTTTATACTCCTATATCTTATTTCCGCAGTCCCACGTAGTTCATACATTGCTACAAAGAGCTCAACTCGTTGTTAAAACACCCACAATCTTCTCGGCACGAAATAAAACTTATGTTTAACTGATTCAACTACTTGTTAGCCATACCAACAAGAACTCTGTACGAGTCCCTATTCGAAACGCTTAAAGCTATATGGTTGTTGTTATTAGCCAAGAAGGTAGATAATCATCAGAAATACACTTAAGAGTTAGACCAAGCTAAGTTGGCAGCGATTTTGATAGCTCAGACTGTGCAAGTGTTATACGTCAAAATTTCATAATATTTTTAACCATATTAACGGAAGGTTTGATTAGAAAAAGGATCAAGGAGCCAAGATTACAATCGCTTGCAGAAAACGAAACGAAGCGCTATTGTCTCTCTAACACTTCCATATTAGTGCGTTTTCGTTTCTGTGCAAACGATTGTCATTTTGGCTAGGCCCCCGGTGACCTAATCAAAATGATAATGCTTGATAGAAAACGCTAGTTAAGACTTAAAAAATAATGCATTGAATTGAAAGTCACATGATTGTCATCATTTGCCCTGTTACGTTAGGTATATTACCCACGCTTCCTCCTTCAGTCCAAGTTTCAGTATTTAAAACCAGCAATATTGATATGGTTTTCGCGTCCAGAATCCACCTCCATAGCTGAAGGCAAATCGGAGTTACACAACGGATGCGTGCAGAAAGTTGCAGCACTATTTGAGATGCGGCGTGGAACTCGTTATTGACAAAGTTTGCAGTTGTTGCAGGCGTAGGGTTTTAAAAGTTGTTTTGATTTTCTGAATGTCTGTGTTACGAAAGTTGAACCCTTAGCCATAATAACATTTAATCAATCGTGATAAAACAGTAAAGTATTACTTTATACAGGTATCAGATTTATAATTTAAATCACAATGGTCAAGACTGGTTCAAAAAGCGCTGGTGGCCTAGTGGTAAGAGCGTGCGACTTGCAATCCCGAGGGCGCGGGTTCAAACCCTGACTCGTATCAATGAGTTTTTCAAAACTCATGTACGAAATATCATTTGATATTTTACCAGTCACGTTTCTGCTGTGAAGGAAAACACCCTCTGGGTTGGAAGGTCAAATGGCAGTCGCTATCGTAAAAACTAGTGCCCACGCCAATTCCTGGGATAGTTGCCAAGCGAACCCCAGGCTCCCATGAGCCGTCGCAAAATGCCTGCACAACTCGAGGAAGACGATGATTATTAATCAATTAGATACCACTTTGATAAACGTTTTCTGTTGCAGATATGGACCTTCAAGCATATTTAGTGAACAAGTTTGCGTCCTGGCGCCCCCCACCACCGATAGTGGAAGGCAGAACCAAGTGTGACGTCACTTTGTGCTGGACTACCGAGCCTTTTGATTTTCTGGATGGGGACCTCTTGTTTTGGGTTCAGAAGAAAGAGAAGATGCCGCCTTGGGTAGTTGTGTACAGGTAAATGAGAGAGCCCAGAATAAAGAGTTAAATTTCGCATAAAATGTCTTAAACAGAGTATTGGGAGTAGTTAGCAGAACAACAAAAATTGTTTTTCTATTTGCGAATGGTAAAGAACTCAATTTCTAGTTGTTATTAATTACTATGACCCCGTTTTAGAATAGTTTCTGAAGATAGGTACCTCGTTTTGCAGCGGTGGTAAGACATCGAAAACAATTAACAATCTAGCACCGAGACATCCTCACAAATTTCGGATAAAAGTTATTTTAAAAGCAACTGCAGTGCCAACGCTAGCGGACAGAGCCCTTAAACATTTTGGTAACGAAAAAAGTATTTATAAACACATTGAAGGTTACAGAGAAACATCTGAAGACATGACTATTCCAAAAGAGAAAGAAAACATAATTTCAGATGAACCGACAGTACATGCCAATGGTGACGTATATTGTGAATCTGTAAAAGAAAAAAGAAAATTTCCCATAAATAAAATCAATGCAACTGGAGATGTGTGTAATGAAGAAAACGCTCAAATCAGGTGAGTAGTAATAAAAATACTGATTGGACTAAGTAATCAGAAACGAGGTAGATTTTTGTAAAGAATAAATGTTAATGAAATCAAGACAGCATAAAAATACAATGGTGGTTCCAGTCAACAGATCGAGAGATCACGTAAGAAGTGGCTAGAGTCACGATGGTCTGAAGAAACCAGTACGAGCACTGATACAGACGGTACTTCTGTTATTTGCTTCTGCATGGCTGTGCGATGTGGCTATCTTAAACAGGTAATCATCAAGCATTCAGTAAATGTGCCTTCAGAATTATGCCATTCCTGACATCTATTTAATATTTTTAGGTACAGGCTATGCTAGAGGAAAGACCAGATCTTATCGAAATTATCAACTCTAGTAACGGCTTCACTCCTCTTGCTACAGCTGTGAGAAAAGGTATGCCTATAAAATTATGACTCCAAAAAAATTCGTCAACTCCTATGCAATTCTCGAGATTCTAAGGTAAACGTACTAGTGCTCGACATGCTAATGCCCAATAGTTGACACCCTGCTGTTACCTCTATTGACAATGACTTAAGTTTCAAGATAACATGTACTGGGACCGCATCGAGCACCAGTACGTTTACCGCATTCGTTCTTAAAGATTTTACTGAAATAAATAGTATTTTTGTACAATCTTTGAGATAAAACATTTAATATATCCCCGAACCACAAGTTCAACCAGAGTACCTATAGTTAATTTTTGCACTATACAATAAAAATTGGTATTCTCATTGGTGACAAACGGCTCTGCTGTATACAATTGACTCTAAATTGTTTTTTTTTTAACATGACTGTATTCTCCTTTTCAGGCGACATAAACACTGTAAAGTTCCTACTAACAGCTGGAGCTAACGTGAACCAGCCCTCATCTAGCGGACAAACGCCATTACACCTGGCTACTCTCGGAGCTCGAGTGGCTCTGGTGGACTTGCTGCTGGACAATGGAGCAGACTTCCAGGTCTGAAGCCAATCCAACAATTTTACGATTTTGGGAGAATAGTCCAGGGGGCGCCATAAGCCCCCAGGAAATTGCATGTGCTTGGAAATATTCGACCCACGTCGTTGTGGCCCGGGTGGCCGAACGGTTTAGGCAACTGGGACGGCTTAGGACGCTGATTTGATTCCAGCCCTGGGCATTGGAGGCCTTGGTTATTTTTTTCTTCGTACATGAAATTTATTTGGTACAAGTATGATGATTTTAGAATTAGTAGAGATTTGAGGAGTACTCAATGTAGTCATCCAGTGGACAGACACCATCACACCTACATATTCATATTAAATCGTTGACACTGATATAAGGAGGTCTCTGCTGTACGGAACTAGGTTATATTTTCTAATTATAATGGTCAAAAATCAATAATATGTACTCTCTAGAACTTACCTACATATACCCACAGTCTGCAGCAGAAGAGGTTAAGGCAAATTGCTTAAAAACACATTACCCCACACACTTTTTGAACAACTCGTCCGCTTAAGTAAATCTACTGATCTCTGTGCTAATGTGCTTACATAAATAATTAATTATTTCATCATTGGCCTTTGCGTCTATTGCAGACGTTTTATGGTGTAATACATCGGAGAGACAATGACATAATCGAATTTAAACTGTTGTGAGACATACTAACATTGCTCGCACTGTTAGTGCTTGAGAAATCAGACGTAGGCCCTCCGAAACATGTCGCGCGAGTGACTTAAAACAAGTGAGTCTAAACCGTAAAATTATTCAAAGACAATGACCTCTTCACGGACATTACACCGCCTGGAATTATTTATTACAGGCGCGCGATCTCAACGGTCTTCGCGTCGAACACTACGCGGCCGACGCAGGGAGTCCGGAGATGCTCACCCATATTCTGCAGCGAGGAGGCGACCTGACTGTGAAGGACAGTAATGGATGGACCCCTCTCTTCAGGGCTGGTAAACTCATTCAATTATATACCGTATTCCTTCGCAACAAATTTCAAATTCCAACTGATTGCCTAATGGCTGTTACTTTTGTTATGCGTCGTAGGACAGTATGGGCCTCTGATGCAGATTTTTTTGATAAACACCTACGAATGAACTGTTCAAAACGGGAACTTTGTTGAATTCTAATTAAATCTTATAGAATTCCTCGAGAGCTCCCCAATCTTGAACTTACCATAACTTACATGCCTACCGGCAAAGACTATTTTTGTAAGGGGTAATAATTACTTTTAGACCTGACACACGTCATATAGATTCTTAGTTTTTAATGTGAAAAACGACAACTTTAATTTAACCATTGGTGACACAAATCAAAGTACAGTACGATCGGCAATAAGTATGTAGAAACACATTTTGTTAACCTTAATAACCTTAACACATTGAGTGCCGGGAACCCGTTCGCAGGGTCGTTCTCTCTTCGTAGTTGAAAACGCTGGGATCAGCTAAAGAGCGTAGCGGTACGAAAACGTTGACAGTGAATTTTTGTCCAGTGACGCAAGGAGCCTCGACGGAGCTGATCGAACTCTTGGTCTTATCTGGGAGCGACATCAACACCGCCGACTATGCTGGACTAGGCTTGCCTTCCGCCGCCCGACTCTTACATAATCGACAGTAAGTTATATATATATATGCCTACCACTATAATTTTTATGAGTGATACCAATCTAAAACTCTAAGAAAATCATTACCTGAAATCCCAATACTCGTATATTTTAATGACCCTGCATATTTTGATGAATAAATTTACCTACACTACAAAACAATTTTGTCAAAATGTTATAACAATACACTTGATACAATAAAAAACAATAAGAGGTTTAATATGGTATGATATGGTAGATCGACGGGCTGGTCTTACGGAGTCGCTAGTTCAGTCTCACCAGAGGTACTTTTAATTCAAATATTGATATTTTCTTCCTAACCTAATTGAATATAATGATTGCAGCGGCCGCGACCGAGACTCGATACTGCGTCTAATCGACTCCCAATACCCTCACGAGCAAGCCGTTGCCAACTTCACTCGCCTCACCAAGAAGATATCCAGCTTGCACACCATCCTCAAATGACGTCCGTTCTGTACGAAGCCTAGGAGTAATACTCCTCTTATAGCGACTCCTACTGAAGAACCGAGCGTTCAGACTAGGTGTTCATCAGCATCCGGAGCGGCAGAAGACGGTCCGGTTTGTACCAACTCTAGAAGTGGCACGCCTCTAGGAGAAGACCGTCCGTTTTGTACCAACTCTAGAAGTAGCACGCCTCTAGTAGAAGATCGTCCGGTTTGCACTAACTCTAGAAGTGGCACGCCTCCAGGAGAAGACAGTCCGTTTCGTACCAGCTCTAGAAGTAGCACGCCTCTAGGAGAAGACCGTCCATTTCGTACCAACACTAGAAGTGGTACGCCTCTAGGAGAAGACCATCCGTTTTGTACCAACTCTAGAAGTAGCACGCCTCTAGTAGAAGATCGTCCGGTTTGCACTAACTCTAGAAGTGGCACGCCTCCAGGAGAAGACAGTCCGTTTCGTACCAGCTCTAGAAGTAGCACGCCTCTAGGAGAAGACCGTCCATTTCGTACCAACACTAGAAGTGGTACGCCTCTAGGAGAAGACCATCCGTTTTGTACCAACTCTAGAAGTAGCACGCCTCTAGTAGAAGACCGTCCGTTTCGTTCCAACTCTAGAAGTAGCACGCCTCTAGGAGAAGACCGTCCGTTTCGTACCAACTCTAGAAGTAGCACGCCTCTAGGAGAAGACAGTCCGGTTTGTACCAACTCTAGAAGTAGCACGCCTCTAGGAGAAGCCCGTCCGGTTTGCACTAACTCTGGAAGTGGCACGCCTCTGGCTGCAACTCTTACAGAAGAACTTATTCAAAAGGCTGAGACTTCGGCACCAGAAGATCAGTTGAAAACTTAGATTATATAGATATTCTCGTGAATCGGGAATGACTTCATCGAGCTATAATTACAAACTTGACCGTTACAGGGTCAAAGACATAATGACCTATTTGTTTTGACTTGTCCAATGTGACTATGTATGACGAGCTCCCTTGTAACATAATTATCTTTATTCGTATAACTAGGCGCTTAAGCCTGATTCTGTAATAATTAACATTAATTATCGGGAAGTTTTAGACCTCGTATTGGTGTATAGTTTTGATCTTAGAATATTAGTATAGAATTTCTAAAAGTACTTGGATTAACATCTAACATCTTAGAAATCACTAATACTTGTGACCAGTTTAGTAAAAAGGTCCCACTTTGTCTATTCTAGTTTTCGAGTTACGGGCAGTTTAGTGAACACTGGCAAAACTTATCAAAAATCGGTTTTTGACAAAATCTGATTGAATCTGATGACTGTTGTTTAACTACCAGTTGATTTGATTGCCACATATTATTTAGTTTTAGAAACTACTAATTACTCCATATCGACAATGAAATTGGTCACATTTTAGATTTAAGAAACTATGTTTTTTAGGGTGGTATTGAAAGGTTAAATTAAAACAATGTATAAAGTAAAACTAATTTATTATTAAAACGTAAAAAAATATTTACAAAACCTTAAATTAATGGAGTATTGACTGCTTTACGCGTGAAACATGATGGTAACAGTGTGCACCAAGATACATCAAGGATAGATGAAGACAGCCCACGCTAAAATGCAATTAATGGCAAGGCTTAAACTTAATCCAATAAATAGTGAAATAAATTACAAATTATAATAGTCTCAGCAATAACGTTAGAAAAACTAGATTTGTCGACCACATTTGTGCTGCTGCATTAGTAATAGTCTTTTTACCAACGTCAAAGTCTACTTGATTTTTTATTGAACTGACTCTAACCGTAGCCGGTTGCTCTTCAACCTCGCCTCTTTCAAATAGAGTATCTTTTGTGTCTCTTTTTTTTCTATCTGAACCTTCCTCTTCTTCGTCGTCATCTTCATATTCCTCACTTTCATCAGTCTCATTTTTTTTTAGTTCTAGTGGTGAAACTTTAACTTCGTCAATCTTACTTTCTTCAGGTTTCAAATTATCAGTCCCATCTTCTTTGCTTAGCTCCTCCAAAGGACTTGCTTTTAAAGGGTTTCTGGGAGAAGGGGAAGGGGAACTGATTTTAAAAGGTGCTGTATCTTTTTTTAATTGTTCAACTACTTCAGATGGCAACTCTCCTCTATATGGTCCAAATTGTGGCTTCTTAAGTAGTAATTCGGTAACTGACGGTACCTTGGAAGAAAACAATTTGGTGCCACCGGTTGAGGTCGAGGGGTGGCTTGAAGAGGCGGGAACAGAAACTAATGTCGAACCAGAGACAGTCTTCCCATCGTAGGTGGTAAATGTCTGTTCTTGTGTTGGTGCTTGTTTTATAGGCTGTGGCTTGTTACGTGACTTTGGGTCAGGAGGCAGATACTGAGGACTCACTCGATCGGATTCCATTACCATATCTGGGACATCTTTCTCCATATTCTTTTCACTAAAAAGCTCGTCTGTTTTGTCATCTTCTTTAACATAAAACGGATAAGGTCGTTCTTCCTTAGCATGATTGCTGGGGAATTGTTCTGTAGTTGATTTCTCTGTATTTTCACTGATGTGATCAAGCGGTGATGGTATAAACATTGGTTCGAATGACTGAGTCAAAGTTTCACTAGGAGGATAAGCGTGACTTGTTGATGGTATTGAGATACCTTGTGGTGCCTCTTCGTAGTCTTCTTCAACATCAGTGTCTTGTCTTCTATTAGAACTTTGGTCGTAATTCGTGATTCTATCCTCACTAGCCATCAGAGGTTCTCTAATGATAGGTTTGAAGCCACTCTCAACGACAATCGAATCAGGCTTGAAGCCAGTATTGACTGCAGGTTGCAGTGGCGTAGGGTCGACTGATTCACCCATGAAATCAGACGACTTGATTTCGGTTTCAGTTTTATCTGGTAGTGGTTCAACCGGTTTTATCCTGATGCGAGGCGTATTCGTTGGACGAGGGGGTTCAGGTGTTGGTCTAAGCATAACTTCAGGCCTCGGTTTGTTTGGAGCCATCTGTTGATCCAAAGGCACAGGATTTTCCATCGGTCTTCCTAGTATAATTTGTCCTGGTCGGCTCATGCTGATTTGTGGTTCACTGGGCTGCGCGATGACTAAGTCGCTAAGCCCTGGGAGGGTAATTTGACTTTTGACAACATGATTCGCTATGATGTCGCTCTTGCCAAGACTTAATGTCTGTGTCTTTATAGGCAGCTGAACATTAGATGGAGCCGGCCTGCCCATTATAATGCCCTGCACTGGGCCCGAAGGTATTTGGGGTAGTTGGCTCATAGATGGTGGTAGGGAATGGCTAAAACCTGGTTTCAAGGGCTTAAGTGGAGGCAATGTTTTCATCGGTGGAGGCAACGGTTTCCCCTGTGGGGGTAATGGTTTTAACTGTGTCATGCCTGGTAAATGTCCATGGTTAGACTGCATGGGCGGTCGGACCGGCGGCCCACGGTTGTTCGAGTATTTCTTCTTCTGGGAATGCGTCGGCATCGATAAAGGATAACCCGGACTACTTTGGTGCCGCATCGGTAGGGGCCTGCGTAACTTCAATTCTGGGGGTGTTTTTCTAAATGGATGTCCCATACCTGGAGGTGTGTTTGGGCCATTAGGACGAAGTACCGCCTGCAACGTCAATGGCTTCTGGTTGGGTGGTAGCATGTAACTCTCAGGCATTTTCCCCGGCTCCACCATATATTCATCTCCTTCCCTCATGGGCTGCTCTGGTAAAAACTCCTTGACATCTTCATGCACCTGGTACTGATGCGGTTTGGGCTGATACTTTTCCCGGTTCATCTGATCCTTCATGTTGGACTCTATCGACTCGACGACGTCGATGACTTCCTTGATCTGTCCGGCGCCGATCGGCAATCCATACTCCTGGTGTAGCTGGTTGGAAGGCTCCGGGCGATACCGCACCTCCCCGGTGAGCTTATTGCTACTGAAATCGTTATAAGGTGGTTTCGAGTTGATTATTTTCTCGAGCCGCTTGTGTTCAAAGAAGTTATCGGGTTTGACACGACTGTGTACCTGGACGGATTCCTCTCCGAGCAAGTCAGGAGCCACCACTCGCTCGACCACGCGGCTCTCCTCGCTGTCGACCGCGTCACACTCGTCAACCACGTTTATTTTCCAACCGAGATATCGGTGGGTGAAACACTGAAACATTAAACAAACGTTAATATCCAAAAAATATAATAGCACAGAAATGTCACCGATCCGTTATATACAGTTCAACCTGAGGACACAGTCATGCGATACAGAGAAGACTTGAAAGGCTGAAACAGAAAACAGAGCGAAGGTTATATACACACAGAGAGATGAGTGAGATGAAGTGATAGTGTCATGTATGTGAGCTTTTACCGAGTTTCATATCATTGTCAGTTGTTTTGTTAAAAATATTTTCTGATGAATATTTTACCTTTTTAACTACCATATTTTCCAACAAATTGCAGATAGAATTTTGAAGAAATAAACTGTTTGATACCTATTGGAATATCTACTCGTAATACCTATCGGAATTAGAATAGAGATTCTTATACCGATGAAGGACGCCACTGCATGCAAGCCCAATGATTTGGCTTAAAGATACCAAAACATTCTTTGAAATTATTATCTACAGTCTAGTTATTAAATGATCTTTTTCTAAAATAAATATCGAAAACCTGATTCTTTCAAATCTGGACATTCTTGGGCTCATTCTACTCAGAATCGACAGCACTCTCCACCCTTCCATTAAAAAAAGATGTCCCAAAATGTCCATTCCATTAAGTCACGTTTTATTATGAGAAATTTTTTCACTTGTATGGACGTGACGTAGTGGAATGTACCTACAATTTTTATACAAATTTTTGGGACATTTTTTTATCATCAGGATTGAATATGCTAGTGATTCTGAGTTGAAAAAAACCCAAAAACACCAGGATCCGTGAGAATCGGGTTTTCAATATTTATTTTAGAAAACGCTCAAATATCGTCACGGAAAAATACTAAAAATATGTACGCACAACCTTAATATACCTGTGGCAATAAGTTCTTATACAGGGTGCCCGGTAATTAGTGGATAACCTTCTAACCACCGACAGAGCACCTTAGGCTGGTCCAGAAAATGCACTTATAGGTCTAGTAAAAGTTTCGTGGTTTTCGAGATAATCGAACTTTTCTGTCTTTTTTAATTGGAGCTAGCCATTAAAAAAGACAGAAAAGTTCGATTATCTCGAAAACCACGAAACTTTTACTAGACCTATAAGTGCATTTTCTGGACCAGCCTAAGGTGCTCTGTCGGTGGTTAGAAGGTTATCCACTAATTACCGGGCACCCTGTATAATACATATTTTTTGCACTTTGTCCGTATCCGATAATGCCTAGACTGTACTAAAAGATGTTTTGAACAAAAATGAAGGTAAAACCATAATTCTCCCACCCGATGAACATGAAACCTACCATCACCCAAACCTCACCTGGTAATAGACGGTATCTGGAGTATGCTTGTCTGGGGTCCATGTGATGACCCCAGGGTCTCCCTGCTCGCAGACCAGGGTCAGAGAGCGCTGGTAGGCCCCGAAGCTGGGGTACTCGTCGGCCTCGGGTCCGTCCTTATTGGGGGTCCAGTTACAGAGGCGGCCGATGCCTGTTGGAATAAGCTCGCCGGTGCGAGAACGCCGCACGCCTGCATAGATTTCGATGCCCTGAAATATAATTAATAATCAATGTACTCTTATTTGAGGCAGAATGGATACGGTATATGTGTTAAGATTGAGATGCTATGACGGGTGGATTAAACACTAGCATTTATTTCCAAAATCATCAAAATTTTGTCAGGAGTTTTTAACCCCAAAATAAGTTAATATATTAATTTGACACCGTCTTAGAACCAGCCGTTCGACCTCATACAATTTCAATTATATTTATTTTAATTTATTTATTTATACAAGGAATTCCAACAGCTATGAAATATTTGTTTATATAATTACAAAGAAATAAAAATTGTACCTGTTTCTCCTGATCACTCTTATGAAAGTACCCTCCAACGGGATCATTGGTGATATAGAACGGATGGTACCGCGCGGGCTGCGAGGCATCCTCTCCTCCCTCGGTCACGAACGTGTACTTGCGACCTCGCACCACGTTGATCTCAGGGATGAGCAGGCCGTTGATGTACCAGGAGATACCCCAGCCGACGTGTCCTGGGGAGAAAACGGTGGGTCATACAAATTTTATTGACCAAGCGGTAGCCTGGAGATCAAGGGGAGAGGCCTTGGCCCAGCAGTGGAACACTGAAAGTGGCTGATAAAAAAAAGCGGCAGCGAAGGTTTTCCTTTCTTTGACCGATCGTTAGGTCTCTGTTTCAGCTTGGGCAAAAATGCTTTCGTATGTCCGAATGTTCTCTTCTACAGGTCGCAATTCTCAATCAACTCTCGTGAAATTTTGTGAGCAGGTTCGATGATTTTTTTGTCGATTAATTTTTTGATTTTTTTTTATGGCGGAGACATACATTTATTCAAGATTTAGGTTATGCTCGCTAGGTTCACTGGGTCACTAATAGTATAAGTACCTAACTTGTTCGCGTCTTTTCTGTTAACATTGCAAAGTTAGAGGGAATGTAAAGCTAATTTTGGTGCACACTCACAGGCGAGATACATTTCTCATTTCTTTTCTACAAACTTAAACAAGTAAAACGTGATACCCGGATCCTTAACTTTCATTGTTTTGTTTTCACAGAAGAGTATTTTTCCCTGAAATGTGTTTGTCCCATTTGTCTGATAAATACCTGTAATAGCAGGGTATCCTTGCTTCCCACCAGTGGGTCCCATCTGAGCGTAGAAAACTCCATCTTCAGGTTCGTTGCACTGGATCGGTGGAATCTCCCAAGGAGCTACCTTCGGCGCTGGTTTGGGAGTTGGTACCGGGTTAGGTTTGATTGCAGGCTGTAACATAAAAAGTAAGATATTATTACTACAAAGGAGAGAAAAAGGGAATACATTGCCAGCCAAGTGTAATATTTTAAACGGACGAGCAAAGAAACCGCTTTCAATATACTTTACCCTATAGGTAAGTACACAAAGATTCACTGTGTTGAGGGGGTTAAGGGATAAATACGGGCACCTCACCGCGGTAACAATCCATCCTTGGGGGCTCTGGTAACCTTAGTTATCATCAGGAGTATAACACTACATACCTAAATAATAAATTACTGCGTTACCACGTTATAGTGTGTCGCCCGTAAGCCACCTTAAGTCGAATTAACCGCCTTACGAGAAAGGAAGTCGTAGACGACTTCATTAATGGAAAAATTTACTGTCTTGGATTTGCTGTGATGGGTTAGGTGTTGGTAGCTCAGATGGCAGAGCACTGGGCTAGCGATACAGTCGTGACTTCAGGTCTCACCGAAGGCAGTAAATTCTACTTTTAATTTATTTCTAAGCTTAATAGCATAGGTAAGTCAGTAGACGTTTATGCTTGATACAAAATTAATTTAGAACGAAAGTGCTTATGCAATGGCTTCTTGGTAACCAACCTTCTCTTCAGGCTGTGGTTTCCGCTGGACCTCCGGGCGCACTGGTGGTGGCTCCTCGCCATGCTCATCCTCCCCTTCCGGCATGGGACAGTTCCACACCGGCGGTCGTCCGAACTCGATGAATTTGTCTCCCTGAAAATATTCAGGAAAATCAATGTAAAAAAACCGGTTGCACTCCGGGAGTTCCGGCAGAAGTGAAAACTCAATAACTAGTGCAAAATGTCTGCAGCACTATGTATAATTGAGGTATTAACGCCATCTAGCGTTATTTCGTCGCATTACTTGAAACCCCTAAGCACCTCACTGTTAGTACTCGAGTTATATTATTACCAGTTAGAGGGAAACTCACTAGATTTAAATCAATAAAGAAAAACTCAATGACATTGTAACAGTTTTTCGATCAGGTCACGTGTCCGTCTTACGGAGTCTGTCGCGAGTTTAACATTTTTTCCCCACCTCAAATGGCACAGCGCCGCTAAAAAAGTTTTCACTTCAAAAACACTATGGGTGTAATAAAACGTCTTTAAAATCTGACACTTCAAAAACACTATGGGTGTAATAAATACACCCCGTTATCTAATGCTCAGTTTGGGGGCAAATAGTGATGTTGCTTCACATTATTAGTCGATTCATATTTATCTATAAAGGGTTGTTTGTCAAAATAAAATTCTTATTTTGTGAATGCTCTAGACATTCATTCCAGCTTTTTCATCAGATAGGACGGCGACAAATTATAGAATCGTACAGAGACGACTTATTAGGTACTAGGTGCCTATAGTGTTGTATAAACCGTTTAAGTTCGGGGGTAAATATTAGTAGCAGGTGTAGTAGTAGCACTTTATTGTACATAAAACAAGTTACAATACAGTTAATACAGAAACAATGTACAAAGGCGAGCTTATCCCTATAAGGGATCTCTTCCACCACTTCACAGTGATTTTTTGTTTCAGGGGAATATTAGTTAAAAATTATTTACAGGTACACGATTAAGTCCCGTTTCCTAGTAACAAAGAGCAGTAAGTTTCTTCAATTTTGTAAAGAAATAAGAAGTATTTTTCTTTAAAGTTATAAAACCGTTTTCGTGTCTTCTAATATTTTTCAAATCTACTTCTCTGTTCCTTTGACAAGTTCCTTAGAAAATAAGGAAGTTCAAATTGATAACAGCGTTGTAAACAAAAGTTGCATAGAGCATTACAAAAAACTACAGTTTTTGCCAGTTACATCTGTCGAGGTCGAAAAATCATTTTCATTTTTGAAAAGGATTTTCACAAGCAGGCGACGAAGTTTGACGTCATGCAATATGGAAAAAATATTGTTAATTTATTATAATAAATAAAAAATAAATAAAACTTTTTTATTTCATAACAATTTTTAAAAAACACTATAGCAGAGCTCTGTTAAGTATGAATCAGATCTATTTATATGTTATTAAGTGAGTAAATCAACTTAATTTTTTATCGATATTGATTATTGACCAAACTGAGCATTAGATAACGGGGTGTAGTAATAAAACGTCTTTAAAATCTGGCATGTCGTTGCTAATCTATGTCCATTATTATTTGTGTTTAATAGAAAGGGATAAAATTTAATAGGGGGTTTGCTAAGTTATATGTGAATAAGGGGGGGGGGGATAAATAAAAAGTTTATAGTCGTAGCGGCTGATCGTTTTTTAGCAGCAAGACTGCCTGTTGTACCTAGTGTAAATTTTGTCTTCAATATAAGTTTATCAGGAATCATAGTCATACAGCCGGATTTGCTAGATAAATAGATGGAACTAATTATCTCTCGGACTTAACATTTACTGCGCGCTTAAATTCGGCCAGCATGTGGAATTTGCAAAATGTAACGTAATTACCTCAGTAATTTTCACTGGTAGTTTTAATTAGATTTTCATTGTTCAACAGCGGGGCATAAATAACACTAATAATATGAGTTTCGTCGCTCTCGCTCACGCGCAAAAAAAATCACTGTATTAAAAACAAGCTAATTATTTATTGGTAGCGACGGTGAAGACCAAACATCAGAATTAACTTCTTTTAACTTCCGTTTAAAGTCAAACCCCATTAAGTCAATAAAATTATTTTTTTTCTGGACTCCCAAACAAGTTAAAGCTTTCTCACTAAATTATGTGCGTTCACCCCACACAAAAAAGGCTAAGACTTCCTGATTCACACAAAACCTGTAAGCTCGAATCTAGAACTTATCTAGATTTGAAACAAGTACACTTCATTTTAAAACACAAAATTAATATGCGTTGTGGAAACAATCTGGGGGCTACCGCTAACATCGAAATTCTTGGAATAGCTGTCTGTATTGCTCTTGCATTTTTGGAGTAACTGAGATGCAGGTACCTACACAAATTTCGACTGTCAGAACTCACAGTAGGCCCTTGTCTGGTGAGGAGAACAAAATTAAGTTAAGATAGCACCTTTTTACGACTCGCGACTGGAATTATTGGTCTCGCGGGGGCTGTTCTCCTTTAAATTCATTTAAGTTTTTTCAAAGGCTGGAAAGAGTTCCTATTGTCCTGGACTTCGACAGTTACGTATTGCTTTTGTGTTAAATGTTAAATGGTACAGTTGTACAAAATGTACGCGCCGTACTACAACTCGAAAAGCGACCAATTTTTTTAAAGTACTCGCGTAGGACTAGCCTTATATAATATCTTTTTAGGCCATGGAGTGAGAGCCAACATTTCTGTAACAACGAGTACTTGAAGGTACACGTTGAGATAGGTAAAGTTTGGTCAGGCAAATCTAGTTCTAAGTCTTTTGATTAGATATGGCAAGACGCTTCGTTCTTGGAGTCCAAAGGTGCAATGGCCCAAATAATCCAAAGAACAAGCAGACCTATGCAATACGAAATGTTTCTCTAGAGATTGATGATTAATTGTTGACATACCTTGGTAAAGTGATGGAGTCAGGACACTTCCTTCTTAGAATTCAAAGGTCCAATAGCCCCGATGATAGTCTGACTAGCATCAGTCAAGAAAGGCAAATATTGTTCAACAGCAGCTGGTAGACTCCTCTGGAAGGTCACAATGATGTAAGTCGTTGACATACCTATCTTGGTAAAGTGATGATGGTAGGACACTTTGTTCTTGGAGTTCAAGGGTCCAACGGCCCAGATGATAGGCTGGCTTGCGTTGGTCAGGAAAAGCGAATCCGCAGCTTTAAGGCTCCTCTGGAAGGTCACAATGCTGTAAGTCGTTGACATACCTTGGTAAAGTGATGATGGTAGGACACTTCGTTCTTGGAGTTCAAGGGTCCAACGGCCCAGATGATAGGCTGGCTTGCGTTGGTCAGGAAAGGCAAGTCCAGCTCATCAGCAGCTTTAAGGCTCCTCTGGAAGGTCACGATGCTGTAGCCGTTGACGAGCGCGGCGTTGAGCAGCCGGATGGAGTTGGTGCCGTCCTATAAACAGTTGGTCGTTAGCAAGACTGCCAAATTGTTTATAAATTGAATAGAGTTTGTCATAATGGAAAAATAAATTGTACCATGCTGACCAGTGTAGATAACAGTAATTTTGTTTTATGTAGGTAGGTACCGCGTTTTTTTTGAAGAAATGCTACATTATTTGGTTTATGAAAGGTTCTAATTAAATTAAAACGGAGTGTAACTGAAATGTATTGATTTACCTATTAATCTTCTCCTAATATGTCATTCCGTCAGGCAAACAAAAAAAGGTTAGGAAGATTTTTAATCCATTCTGACAACAACATTTTAATTATTTTGAACGTTAGCAATATTTGCTAAACTAGAAGCGCTCAATAGTTTAGCAATAATAACGCCATTGCAACGCTAGGCGGCTTATTGAAATTCTGCTAGAGACCTTTAATATTATCAATATAAAGCACAGCCAATACCTACAGACTAACAATTCCTAACAACTTTAAACGAGTAATTCCAAATCCTAACTTCTGTTGGATCGCCTCCCAAAACGTTCCATCAAAAATCATTCGTAAAAATTGTTTATTAGGAATTCTAGAAATTATGAACCTTCTCAGTTAAAAGTTTGAGCTTCCAAATGAAATATTCGTTTGTTTATTTGAAGCATTTTATCGTAATTTGACTTTGTATACATTCTGGAAGCAGCCTTACAATTCATAAATTCAATCTGCTTATTATTGCTTTCGCTTATAAATTTTATTAAATTTTTTGAATGCTTAAGGAAGGTTCATACCAATTATGTTCCATATCGAAATTCTTTAAAATATTTGTCTCCAGAACTCTTATTTAGAGCGATATCCAGAGTTTAAAATTTCAGCTTAATTTGACTTTGACTCTACTCCCAAAGTGTCTCGCTTGCATTTATTGTTGCGCGTAAAATGCGCTGCCTATCATGTCAAGTTCAAACCATAACAAAAACAAATTAATTTGTGATCTTTATACTTCGAATAGGTCTCCATGGCATGTCGAATAGTTTTGAATTGGCCCCTAGCCAAACTGAGACAGTCTCGGCAATGGCTGCGCGCGACGTCCGATGAAATGTTGAGAATTCTTGACGGGCACTTCCAATTCCCAATCAAAAGGAAAACCAACTCTATGAACGAGGTTTTAAGACTCAGAATTAAATATCTTTGTACTGTGAGAACTTTCGTGATTTTGGGAAGTAAATGGAATAGTCTAATAGTTCTTGCGTCATACTATAATAAAATTATACTTTAATGATACCGTCTACGAAGTAAAGCTTAATTTCCATAGGATCCAACGACTGTATAGTAGCCAAAATATATATCGGGATGGCCAAGGTACTCAAAAATACCTGAACATCCACTTTTATGTCTAACAATGAGTGTATTAAGATATTTATGAACAACTAGACTGCCCCGAAATATCTGATAGCGATACATTCAGTTATGGAACTTATTAAGTAAGGTACATCACGGTTCACGTCAAAATAGGTATTCCACTCAGGAACTTTTCTTACCTATATTTTTAGCCTTTTCACGTAATTTTACAACCTTTGCGTTAATAACTGGAGCCCGATTCTGATTTCAGAATTTCATACGGGTTGGATCTAATTTTGATACGACCTTAAATATCGCTCATGTTGATTGGTGCATGGGAAATGAAGTGAAATTCGTGCGTGCCAATCACATAGGCGACCGTAAAAGTCGTATCAAAACCATTTCAAACCCATAACAATTTATTAAATTTAAATCAACCCCTATTTATCTGAAGATTGGGTGATGTAGTAATTAGCTAAATTGTGTAAGAACATGGAAGTTGGTGAAGAGTTAAATTGGTTTCCTTGTACAATCGTGGTAAGCGAACATGAGAGAAATTTCAAGTTTCAATACCTACCTATACGGTTTTTTAATCATTCTTAATGAATGAAACTGTGATTTAAGTAAACATAAGGACTTTTCTGAGCTATAATGTATATATAATTATTTATTTTATGTTAGTTATTTATTTATTTTGTTTTAAGGCGTGTTTTGCTACTCAAGTTACTTTTTAATTAACTTTATATGGTGTGTTGTATGTGTGTACTTGTACCTAATGTTGGTCATAAAGACTTACACTTTTCGGAATTACACTTTTGTTATTTCTGCAAGTTTTCAATTACAAAAAAATGCAAATCTAATTCTAACGATAGAAACCTTAATTACACCTAACGCTCCACATTTTTATTGATGAGTTCACTGGAAGAATCGATTAAGGAACATTAAGACTCCGTGCTTCGCATTCCGATGTGCTCGTTAGCAACCACATCTACTAGTCAAATAACAGGGACAGTATTACTCTGGCTTAGAATTTATAAGGACAAAAGCTATGTGAATAAACTAAGTAGTGCGAAATCCTGTAACCACAATTGTCAGCTGAAGTAGATGGAGCTATAAGGCCTATACGATTTGTGTTTTTGAATTGTCAAGCGGTAGCACTTGATAACGTTCATGTGGCCATATAGCGCTATCGATTTCAGCTGGCAGATTTTCAACTTTCGCAGTACTGCACGCGTTGCTATTCGTTGTGTACATAGATTACTATAATTTATACTTACTTAAATTCCATTCGTTTACATGTTTTCCTCCCTATCTCTCGCTCTCGCCCTCTTTGTCTCTTACTTTATCATTCGATTTAAAAACGTCAGAGGATAAACAGTTACGGACCTAGAATAAAGCCTTGTGGTACACCTCTATCAACGGCTAAATTATATAAAAATGTGCGGATCCAGAGCTTATCGCCTCAATAAGCCAACGGATGAAAAGATAATTATAGAACAACTTTACTACAGCCATGTAGACTGTAGTATAGTTTTAACAGCAACCCTATATTGAGTGAGTCAAATGCTTTGGTGAAGTCAAGCACAAAGTTACGCTGGAAATCACCAGCAATATGCTGAGATAAGGCAATTTCGTGATACTTTACTCCTTTAACATTTTTCTTGAATATCTCAATTGTCTCGTTTGTGTTTACGAATACAGAATATTAGAAATGTTTCGACTTACCCCAAATACTTCATCGGGACAAGAGCCTCTCACGCCCGCGCACTGGCTCTTCGCGTCTAAATAGTAATCGACGGCGAATCCCTTCAGCGTGCTTTTGTCTACCCACGCCACGGCTACGTCACCACCAACCATCTGGGAGTGGTGAGGGTCACCAGAGATGCCGAATGACATATACTCGCCGTCCTCTGTAAAGAAACAAGTGTTTTACTTATTTGTTCAAACTCCAAACAAATGAACGCTGTACATTTTAATTTCAGATCCAAATAAGGTTTAAAATGTAAGTAATAAAAATTATAATAAGGGAGATATAGATCTTCGTATATGACATTTATTTCGGTTTATAGTTTAAATAGTAGTGTGTCTACTTGAAAAACATAAATTAAAATATTTTCATAGAAAGGTATTTAATTTGTTCTTAGACCTTTTTCAGGAAATCTTAAAACTGCTTTATTCATCCAATAACAAACTACAGATGTCTTGGAGGATACAACTAAACGGAGTAGCCATTAACAGGCTTTCCCCTCTGTCGAAAATAGGCGGCCAACGGTCATACACAATGTATGGACTGACGTTTATCTGACATGGCTATTTTTACGTTTCGCATACATTTGACGTTCCCCTCCCCCGCAAAAATCGGCAGACTGTTTTGTACAGAAAATTACAGACATGGCGTCTCCGTTTGATTATATCCTCCAAGACAGATGTAGTGCATAATTGTTTTCCATCGTATTTTCTTGGAAACGTTCGTATTTGTCATGCTACTTCAGCCAACGTCACTACTTTTGTTACCGAGACTGACTGAAATAGCAAGACACGTTCGTAGGTTTCCGTGAAAATACGATTAAAAATAATAATGCACTACACTTGTACTTTATAACTAAACCCTCTCTGCTAATAAACGCTTAATCTAGCGTCCCTTATCTGAAGTTTGTCAAAGGACTGTCACATTTCAAACATAGACAGAGAGAATCATACTGTCTTTTTCTTACACTAGTTAAGTACCTACTAAGTTAGCACCCAAAAGAAAAGGATGAGTATAGTTCTTTTGATCTTATTTACTGACAATTTGGTTTGACCGACTTATTATGTCACGATGAAAATGCGATGAAACGTTGCCGTTGTCACTTTATCGGCACGATACATAAGGTCCGGAATAGGACCTTTTTTGTCACATCTTTTTTGCTCCAATAATCAACATTGATAAAAAAAACTCAGCGCACGTCACATGTCACAACATTTTTATGACATGATTCTCTAACCCAGCAAAATGTGAAAATTCTGATCCGCAATAATCCGCAAAATGTATAATCTTATAATCTTAGTCCCTCTCGTCGTGTGTGCCTTATCTTGCTGTATTATACCTTGCTCACTCTTGCCTCTCTGCTGTGTTGCTGCCAACAATACTTTGAAAGCCTGTGAAAACAGGAAGTATAACAGCAATAACTCTTCAGACAAATTGGAAGAAGTTTTATATATTTCTAAAGACAAGTCAGTAGACTGGCGAAAAGAATTGTTTGACGACACATTAGAAGAGCTACAACTTGAAGAACATGAATAAGATCAAGAAAACATTGTAGTCTATGAGCTGTTTGATAACAACTTTGATCAAGGAAAATCTGTAGTAGAGAAGCAAAACATCGATATGAAATCAGGAAGAGCTGTAAGCTAGATCGAGTCAGGAGCGGCTGCTAAAGAAACTAAAAGACTTTCAAAGATAAATTTAGTAGTTCTAAATAATGTGTTGCTTCATTGGATTGTTATTCAGTCCGTTAGTATCATGTATGCCTATTATATGCACATGTCTGGAGATCTGTGGTATCGATGCTTGGAATTTACTAAGTACTGATGTAAGGCAGAGACGGGAGGGACTCGACATTCAGCCAAAGAACTCACAGCAATTTTTTTAATAGAAATTTAAGAAGATAATTACCGAAACTTACAATAATGCAATCTTTAATAATGAAAATAAACATAGCAAAAATGAATAGAAAGCAACCAATCCGTTTTCAATGTAATTAGACAGTACACGATATACAATGTTAAGATAGAGAACAGAATGAGGCATCGTGGCAATAATGGTCGTCGAAGCGTAATCTCGGGGTAATCGGTCATGGACTGCGTAAAAGCGACATTGCTGATTGGTTCGGCGTAATAATACGGCAGACGATATTTAGACACATCATCATTACTAGCGACTAGGGTTTGCACGACGGATCCGAAATGTATGGGAATATCCGCGGATCCGGATCCAGATCCGGATAATTTCATACATTTCGGATCCGGATTGCAAACCCTGCTAGCGACCCACCCCGACTTTGCACGGGTTACCTACTCTTTACAAATTATACACTTAAACCTTCCCCAAGAATCACTCTATTGATTGGTGAAAACCGCATAAAAATCTGTTCAGTGATTTTTGAGCTGATCACCAACATACAAACAGACAGATGCGGCGGGGGACTTTGTTTTATAAGATGTATTGATTATTAAGTTCATGTAGTATCCTAATTTGATTTTCTTTTTTGCTAAGTATGAGCACACAGCTTACTCACCCAGCTTGGACACCAGCTGCAAGACGATGCTGTCCCCAGCGACGGCCCAGCGGACCTCGAAGGCCAGGTCATCGTACAAGACTTCGCAGTTCAGCTTCGACTGGAAACAACCAAAATAATCTTACTTCAGTAATTAATATATGGGAGACTGAGCTTTGCTCGGAAAACATATTATAAAAACTCAAAAATGCGCATTTTCCCAGAGATAAAACCTAGCTAGATCGATTTTTCGCCCCCGAAAACCCCCATATTATAGTAAATTTCATCGAAATCCTTAGAGCCGTTTCCGAGATCCCCGAAATATATGTATAAATAAATTGCTCGTTTAAATGTAAATATATAAAATTATTGCTCGTTTAAAGGTATAAGATATCTGGGAGACCGAGCTTTGCTCGGAAAACATATAAAAACTCAAAAATGCGCGTTTTCCCAGAGATAAGACCTAGAACGATTTTCGCCCCCGAAAACCCCCATATAGCAAATTTCATCGAAATCGTTAGAGCCGTTTCCGAGATTCCCGAAATATATATATATATATAAATAAATAAACAAGAATAGCTCGTTTAAATGTATAAGATTAGATTAGATAAATAGATTAGATAGATAGATTAGATATAAGGCCATATAGACACCTCATCCTGGCCGGATGGAGCATGATCATTTTGTGGGATAGGCCGATATATAAGCAAAAGCATACATATAGACACTTCATGCATACGAAAACATACTACCTACTAATCACGTTTACATACTTGTAGCCAGCCTTCCTTGAAGGCCAGGCGGTATAATTTTCTAGTAGATTTGCAAGGGCGAGCCGAGCGGAGGGTAATCGAGTGTGCGACCCTTTGCCCTTCGGCCTAAGTCAAGAGAGGTTCAGTTTTATACCGTAGATTATTGGAAAAAATTAGTAAGGTAGGTTCTTGTTTTAAGCTGTTTTGTAATTAGAAGTAGTAATGCAGCCACACATAGACTGAGATGTCTCTTTTCGACCCAGTGGTTGACTGGTAGAGAATGCCTTAAGGCATTAACCCCACCATTTGGACTTATTATTTTATGTGCAATAAAGTATAAATAATAAGAATGAGACCGCCTATTGTGGTTTTCTTTCGTTTCTATCTTTTTATGTGGTCATTGTAATTACATCATCAAAAGAAGATATATATTTTATTTATGGCTTATACGAATAAATTTTGATTTTAATTAAAACATTAACCAAAGTTTATTACATCAAACCACTAATATTATTTAATATCGAGGACAGTGCATCAAGTTAAGTTTAGAATTATAAATAAACATATTAACATAGTGAGAGCCAAGTTTGCCAACGAAATTATGGTAAAGGTCAATTGAATTGAAAACATTTGAGACGCGATTACGCCAAAAAAAATGAACCTTAACGGATTTGGAATAGAGGACATATTTGGTTGTCATTGACTTGCAGCACTTAATAGTGACATGAGCAGACTTGAACACAGACATAATATTTGAATAGATAGTGCATGTACAGCCGTTATACAGATTTATTATAGTTTAATTTTAATGTTTAGTATATTTTATTATTATGTTCATTATTATTGATTGATATTGATATTGATATTTATTGAAAACAAATTTTACAGCATTACAGCTAACACCAATGCACTGTAAAATTAAGTATTAAAATTAAGTAAGTAATAATAAAGCGATTAATAAGCTACCTATTGCATGTTTAATTCGCAAAAACGTAAAATATCTTTAAAAAGTTTACGACTTTGGTCGGCAAACAAGTCGCAGTCAGGTGCAAAAGATAAAAGATTATTAAGGAGTGTCCGGGAACGGACAATTGGAGAGTACTGGTGTGCAGTCGTGTGAAAGGTTCCATTATCTAGGAGGCGATGGCCACGACAACGTAGGTAGTTGTCGGGAACAAACAAGGTAGTCGTTTTCGCCACCAAGTCTAAGCAGTCTGACTCTCCCCTTAATATTTTAGATATAGCAGACATTAGAATTACATTAAAAAACACATGTACAGCCGTTATACAGATTTATTATAGTTTAATTTTAATGTTTAGTATATTTTATTATTATGTTCATTATTATGTACAGCCGTATGAAAAAGGTGCGATGTACAGTCAGCTGCAGAGAGAGGTGCCCTCCTGCATATAAATTTGTTTGCAGGGGGACCAGACCCTGCAGCTGACTGTATCTAAGCTCTAGGATATGACCTCGGAAGTGTCGAAATGCTTTAACACTATCCTTCCCTTGCCCACTACAATGTTGTAATAAATATGCATAAAACTTTGAAAAAATTATTAGGGTGTTGAACACCTTAATGACTGTCCAGGATTTTTCCCATCAAATCGGTGCTATTCATTAAACTCTGTTTCTCGATTCCAATATGATTGTCAAGTACCTATTGACTAAAAATAAAATGTAGTTAGAGAAACGAAAGAGAACATAAAAAATTTGCCTAGGTTCACTCCTAAAATAACTTTTGATTAAACTCTGAAAACAAAAAGAATTTGAATAAAAAAGGACTCGATTTTATCGTAAATATATAAGCTTACCTACGCTTTACTTACACAAAATATAATTGTAACCTTCGCTCGTTTGTGTGGTCTATGACAGTTATATATCTTTGAACATGAGCACGCTAGATCAAGATTTAAGACACATCGCATGCGAATGCATCGATCTTATGCAGTTGCATTAAGGTTCACATTAGTGCAGCCTTTCACTAAAATTAGGTCAAGGCCATGCATCATCCATATTCGGCTGTTTTCACATATATTTCGCCGTTTAGATCATCATTAAGATGTATTTAAGATAATTTATCTATATTTGGATGTCAGTGTTTAAAGGATACCTTGATAATTTTAAATGTTTTAGGTCATTAGGTGCATCTGGATTCTAGCCTTAAAGTAGATAATGTATTTCGTAATTTGTTTTTTTGAATAACCTTGCTCATCAATACACTATAAAGCAGTAAATAATTATGCAACTATACAGAAGTATTGTCTCGCTGTTTTGAATACTTGTTAACTATAATATCTTAATTTTTTGAGATATTCGTATTAATAATCTCTTCTTAACCTTTTGAACGCTGAACACCTAAAAGTTCCCTCACACAGGCGCGTTTTCTGTGCGGGGCGTGAGCGGGGTATGAGCGTTTTATATGTAAGGCTGCGGTCGTACTGCAGACGCCGCACGCAGCCGACAACGTCACGTCGCACGCAGCGTCTGAATGGTGTTGGCGGGGGGACGCCGCACGCAGCGAGCGAAAACGACCACTCCCGAGCATTCTCGAACACACCATTCAGACGCTGCGTGCGACGTGACGTTGTCGGCTGCGTGCGGCGTCTGCAGTACGACCGCAGCCAGAAAGCGTCGCGCCCTGCTTACGCCCGGCCCGGAAAACGCGCCTGTGTGATCCCCAAATTTGCCTTAAAGGTGTCGTTACCAGTCGTGCCCACCGCGCCAAGGACCACTATAGGTGTTATGGCTAGGGTTGCCAACCGTAGTATATTATATAGTATTGTACTATATTTTGACTCCTTGTACTATATACTTTTGGAAAAATATATAGTACGCTAAAATACTATAATTATTTCCGATACGTATATTATACTTATGTTTAGTATTTTGTCTAAAAGTACTATATTTTTGATGCCTTATTCTGGAAAATACTATATTCCACCAAAAAATAGTTGGCAACCCTAGTTATGGCGGACGCTGTCAAAGTAACCTTCACACTTACGAGTAGGGTTTACATTAGCTCGCTTGCGCCCGGGATCGTGGCGTGTAAGTGATGTTTGTGTTTATAACATAAAGCGTTCAAAGGGTTAACCTCTGGTACAGACCAGAGAGAGGAAAATGGGGAATTCGTTTGTAAGGAGACTTTTTTCACTATCGTCCTAATTTAAGAAATAAACTTATTCCGAATACTTTAGAATGTCGGGTAAAACCGAAAATTACCCTTATCGGTGTCCATTTTCGGTATTACCCGAAAATTTTAAGATTAATTCAGAAGTACCCAATTAAGCCAGATATGTCGTAGGCAATAATCGCTTCCGCTTATGCCTTAGCCCTCACTCGGCCAATATGGTGGCGAATACTAGTTGTCCCCTAATAATATAGAACGCTCCCCATACATACTCAAAGAAAAACGTCATAAGCGACATGTTTTCTAAACGAAAACCTATCGTTTTATAATCTATTTGCCTTTGAGATTCGTCACATCCTATATTTACTAAGCAATTAATTTATATGTGCACGTAGAGTATTTTACGCACACTTGTCTCTTCATGTACCGGCGTTATTCATAAACGTCTGCTAAGTTAATCAGCTGATGATCGTCGTTTGTCCCTCTCTATGGCATAACTACAGGTAGGGACAAACGACAATCATCAACTGATTAAGTTAGCAGCCGTTTATAAATAACGCCATTAATATCTACATGTACCTACAGTCATAATATTTTACTGAGTCACATGAAGCCGCCGACAACCCATACAATCAAAGCTTTTCTTTCATTTTAAAACGACTTGCTTAGGTTACAATATTTTTAAGAATAGGTAAGAATAAGAATCTTTTATTTGCGATAAACATTACCTGGTACATCGGTGTTCATGCGATAGGTGGTAGGTTTCATGTTTAACCATAAATGGTATTCAAAATATGTACAAACTTATAAACTATCATGCAAAACATATACAAATAATGTCCCTATTTACGTAGCATAGATCTATGCACCTACCTGTAATAATATGTTACACAATGAAGGCCGCAAAAATATCTGACACGATCTTATTTGTAGATCCATAAGAGCGTGTCACATATTTTTGCGGCCTTCGAGGATTATTTTTTCGGCTCGGAGTTACTTTACATTGCAGCAAATTTTTATACCTAAAATTTTGGGGTCTCTATTCTTTCCCAAATAGTTTAAAGTCATAATGTATTGTTTGCCCGCATTTTCGTTAGTCATAATTCATTTGGTTCAGAAACACGTCACTTTTCAGGATTGCCAGAAGGCCCTTCTCTCACGAGGCTACTCTCAAGCGATTTGTGTTTCGTACGCGTATCCTACGCGTCGCTTGTGAGTACCCGCCATATTTATTTCCTACGTTTCGCACACGACGAGACGCGTCGACGACGCGTTTGATATCAGTCGCACGCTACTGTCTTGCTGGTCGCACGCGACTCGAGTCGTATACGCGTTGTATACTCAAGATGGCGGCGGAACAAGTTTTTAATATAAATATCGTTCAAGAGGTGGAAAATAACCTTGTTTATATAATTATAAGCTGCCTGATTATGTAACAAAAGATGTGACAGAAAAGGCGTGGCTTGAGATTGGAAAAAAAAACAATTTGACAGGTCAGGAATTATATTTTTATTTCAATTAAATGTATACACAATAATTGGACGAATAAAGAATTGAGAATAGAGAAGAAGTTTTCTCATATATCAGAATCCAGAAACTTTCAGTATGACCCACGTATAGGATAACCTGACGAAAATCCTGAAAAGTTAACGGTTTCAGTTTTATGACTAATGATAATATGACAAACAATACATTATAACTTAAAACTTTGTGGGAAAGAAAGTGAACCCAAAATTTTGAGCTTAGCTTAGATTGTATGGCGGCGGCTAAGCTCTTCTGACTCTGAAAATATAGAAACAACCTACCTACGTACGAAAATTACATATTTATTTTCATTTTGGTTCATGAAGCAACTTTAGCATAATTAGCGCCACTTGCACCATCCCACTAACCCGGGGTTAACCGGTTAAACCGTTAACCCAGTGTCAAATTATACTGGTAACCATGGTAACTCCAGGTTTAACCGGTTAACCCCGGGTTAGTGAATGGTGCTAGTGGCCCTTAGTGTCAATAAAACACGAATAACTTGGCAAGCTTTTATTACTATTCTGTACACATTAGTTAAATTAATTAATTAAATATACAATCCTTAAATCTAGGTATTATCCACACGAAATTATTCATTTATGGAATTTATTCATTCATGGAATTTATTCATTTATGAAATTTATTCCTTTGCAGCGTTTTTTATCAATCAACGACCATAGTAATATTATTACGAGTATATCACAGAAATAAAGTTATTTTTGTTAATAAAGTATGTACATAAGTACCTAATTTATATAAAAAATATGGTCGAAAATGTCGAAATTTTGAATGACACGTTTTAAAAACATTTTTTATTTATTACTATTCAGACAACTATTCAACATTAAAATAAACTGCCTATTAAAAATGTTTAGCACAGATATATTTAGTAAAAAAACGAAAAAAAAAAAACAAATCTATTTAGTTTACGTATTGTAAACAACAAGTGTTTCAAAATGTCCTCCTTAAAATCATTTGTTGAAACATTCAGAAATGTACAGAATGACTGAAACTGAAACTATTAAAGTTCTCGTTCAATTTGTCAGAAATGTTAATCCATAATCTCAACAAATTTCCAGTTATTTGCACTCTCCCTGCCACAGCATATCTAAACAGCGAACCCACTTTTCCCTTAACTATTTAAGATATTTATTGCTGAGCTTGCTTTCGGCAGCGCTGTTTACAGCTACATGAATAAAACATACATTAAACATATGTTAAACGAATTATCATGGTATAGAAAGGATATTTTAAAAATAATATCGTATGAAAGTGGCTACGCTGGTCAGGTGCGCTGTGGTTCTCTTAAATTAACTTAGAGGTAATAATTACTGGCTTATCTCTGAGTTGCATTGCTCGTCTCTCGGAAAGTTTATGTTTTCAAGTACTTATGATAGTCTCTCTCTTTCTGTTTCTGTTAAATATTTATTGAATAATAAGGGAAATAAAATAATGTCTATTTCTATATTTAGCCCCTTATTCATAAAACTTTACGGGCCTGATTTAGTTAAACTATGTTTTATCCCTTTCTTACAAATACTTAAATCAAATTGACAGATAAGGACAAACGATTATTAGCTGATTGAGGTTTGTAGCGTGTTTATGAACTAGGGGGTTAATGTAGAAGCTAGAGGTCCTCGCTAAAAATATTAATGATTTAGGGCCCATTTAGACGATGCGAGCACTCGCATGCGAGTTTCATTACATTGCGGGTTTTGATCGGTCGGTTGAATTGGACGTAACCAACAGTCCGCAATGTAACTAAAATCGCATGCGAGTTCGCGCGCCGTCTAAATCAGCCCTTAAGCTTTCACGATTTTCGCACGTTATAACTAAACGGGACATAACACGCGTACACTTACAGTACACACGCGTACACTTAAAGTACGTACGTGTCTTGTACACTTTTGTAAGAATAGACGATTAAAGGATGACTCACGTTAGACCGGGCCGTGTCTGGGCCGGAGCTTCCGGAGCTTCGATTTCTATGGAAAGCATCACGTGATCACCGGTCATCTGTCATAAAGTAAGCGCCGAAAGCTCCGGCCCGGACACGGCCCGGCCTAACGTGAGTCATCCTTAAGGCCAATTTTGTTTAAAGTACGTAAAAAATAATCAAAAGTGATACAAAACATATGAAGACAAATCGAACAGGCCACTTTGAACGTACACTGATATCATAATTATTACATCTAACTAGTTTCATTAACTTATCGTGCATTTCGCTCGTACTTGTCCGGACATGTATTGGCGCGGGCGAGACATACGATAACTAAATAACATTATTCAAATATCATTCTTAGCCAGTGTAAGTTCAAATTGGCCGGACCTTGCATGAAATTGAGTGTTTCGATAGACTATTCGATATGCTCGATTTATTTTCTTTTACCGGCACGTTTTAGCCTGAGGATATAGGATTAGATTGGTAAAATCACAATAATAGAGATCCAAAACGATTAAGACTTCTGTTACGACAGAAAAAAGATCTAGAAATGTAAAAGTGAGAGGCAATTTCGCACTTTTTGCGGGTTTGAAGTGAATTGCGCGTGTATTCTTTATTTTATGAAATAACTTAATAACTCTTATGATTATCATGTTAGAGTGCAATTTAGTTTATACTCGTTGCAAGTAATTGAAAGGATGCATCGGAACCGTTAAGCCGAGGTCAGAATATGTCGCAATAGTAGAAGGGTACAAGAGTCACGCGTCCATCTTTGACAAATGAGGAGTGTCTATCTTCCATTTAAAATAAACCTTGAGTTTATATCCTTAACGTTCAATTTGAAATAGAATATAAAATTGATTTTCAAATGCACGTGTGACCCGAATTCTGTAAATGTGATTAGTTAGTCAATCGTGATCTAATCATTTAAATCAAAAGAATCATTAGATTGGGAATCTGATGGATCTTATGCTAATCAATATATCAATAATCCCAGTGAGGCCAAATTGATATGAAGAGCAAAATTTTGTTATATAAGAGTGGTGTCCTTGTTGTGGACTGTTGTCGCCATTGTCTTCAATGTATTGTGTGTGTCTCTCTGTAAGACGTTGTGCAATAAAGAGGATTTGTATTGTCCTTTTGTAGCCACTATAGCCACTTTTTGTTACCTTGCTCCTTTTTTTCTTTCTTTTCACTCTGCTGATGGACTCATCTATTTTTGTGTCTTTCTTTAAAAGATCGTATTTAACTAAAGTTTCTCAACTACATTTCTACCACACACGCCTTATTAATGTTACTAACTATTAGAATAAATTGATTTGTGTAAGAAACTTCCATAAATATGCATATTTTTCTATCAAAGTTATGGTTAGAGATGAGACACGGTGTTGAAACTCTTCCGCATTACTTATGTAAGCATAACCTAAAGGGTTACATCAGTTTAGTCGGATTTTAAACAGCGCTTTCATCACTTGTTGACTTCCCAAATAGGTCAAGGTCAATGCTTCTTTGGATAGGGTCTACAATAGTCTGATATCCTGGTCTGTTAAATTCTTCATGCGAAAACTCTTGGGAAAACCTCCTCTGCGCTTGGATACCAAACCGCTGAGCGAACTCCCCTTGATACGGCACTAGTTGATATCTCTCTGGATCGTGGCCTTGATATTGCTGGTAAAGCTGTTGCTGCCTCTGCTGTTGTTGATACAATTGTTGTAACAGTTCAAGTTGTTGTTGATTGCGACGCTGTTCTTCATGGAGTTGCTCTAAGTTGTAACCCTGAGGAGCAAACTGCTGTTGATGTTGTCTTGTATATTGAGCAGGAAATTGTTGTTGCGGTCTCGTCTCTTGAACTTGGGATTGCTGTTGGTAAACTGGTTGTATCTGCTCTTGATCTTGTTGCTGTTGTAGTCTATTTTGTTGAGTTTGCAACTGAGCATCATGTCGTTGTTCTGTCCTCGTTTGATCTTGGAATTGCTGTTGTGCTCTCTCTTGGGTTTCTATTAATTGTTGCTGCGGTCTCGTTTGAGTTTGAAACTGTTGTGATTCAACCAGTTGTTGTTGTGGAGGTTTCGTGTCGCCAGCGCGTCGATGGAGGCTCGCGAAGTGTTCAGCAGGGGAGTCCAAGAGGGCGGCCAAAGGGCCCGCTCCGAGGCGCGTGGGCCGGTAGGTAGTGGCGTCGACCTTGGCGATGGGCCTGCGGGGGGTGGCCCGGGGGGAGCCGGAGGATGGGCCGGAGGCTAGCGCCTTGTTGCGGCTCTGCAACAAAAGCTGCTGCTAAAGGACAAGGATAGGGCTGGGTAATGGGGACTTAGTTTAAATATTTCAACACGCACTAAGTCTGCGAGTGCTGGGTTAAAAAAAAAACACCAACCAACCAACCAACCAAGTAACCAGTTAAGTAACCAGTTTCTCTCGCATTAACCGGGATATTAATGTGGACGTAAATAAAATACCCAAGGACACTTAATGGATTCTAAGAACAGGTCCGACCTAGTCTAGAGTGTAAGTGTGTCTATGTAATGTTTTTTGGCACAATAAACCTTTTAATTTCAAGTACTTAACCAAAAATCTTTCATGGGATGCGAAACAAACAATTTCAACCAAAATCTGCTTCGGTCTCAGTATTGATTACTATATGACTATAAGATATTTAAAGTTCCCGATATGATTGATCCTTCTACCAAAACCAATTACTAGAAGTCGTTTGTTTAGACCGAAGTCTCAGAAAAATAAAGAGAATAACAAAGATTGTTACAGTAAAATTACGTAATTAAACGACACTGCTGAAATGTCACTCAGATGTGATTCCGATTTGGCACGACTCAAATCAAATAAGCAGAACACTTGATGCCACACCAAGTAACTGACTTGTTGAAGTATTGAACGTCCGACATGACACGAGCCAGGCAGGTCGAGAGTCAAGGGCCGACGACTTTCGAAGCGACGAGTTGAAATACGAATGGAATTTGCCTGAATGTCCGTTGCGTAAAGTAGATTGTTTATTTATTTATAAGGAATCGTATGTATTAGACAATGGGAAAAATTAGGATAATTACTAGATTTAAAATAGAAATTTCTCACGTATAAAGGGAAGGATTATATTATTACTTGTGCCCTTCTGCCCGATGGAATGAGCTATGGCAAAAAAGTTAGTAGTGAGTATGGTAGTCTTGTGACCGTAATAAATTAGTTATTGGTAACATTATACAGCAATTAGATTTGTTTAGCTTGTATGTTTTTTGACAAAATCTTTACAACAAAAGGGGAAGTTTAGAAGCATACCTTCCTCGAAAAACAATAATTTAGATATCTAGTTAACAAAATGCTGCTACAAATCAATCTAATTGAGTCTTTATTCGTGCCACAATTCAATCGATAATTTAGTTTATTTTAATATCAAGGTACCTTTAATTCTCTCAATAACAAAACTTATAGACTATTATTAAAATTAAGTATAAACTAAATAAATGAAAACTAATAAAATAAACAAGTAATAATATATAATTTATATTTTCGTTGTTTACCGAAAACTAATTAAACCTACCTAAAGCTTAAGCACACCCCTCCGGCACTCTTGATTATTTATCCTGTCAGTTTAATGAAAATATGTAACACGGACGGACAATCATTAAAATTTAATTAATGTTGAATTCCGCAACTTACTCGGGAGTGTTGGAATAATTGAAACGCATTAAAAATAATAATGGTCATGATGAATAATGAAATGGCAGATGAAATTTCGGGCTTTGGCGTTATTTTATGGGTAAAATGTACTTTTTGATATTAAAAGCATTTAATGTTCAGAGCAAGTATAATATTTTTTATTTGTTGACATTTTTATATTCATAATTTTACCTATATATTGTTCTGTAAGTACCTATATATGTTATTGTGTAGTTTAAGTACTTGTATTATGTATTGTGTTCTTTGTCTCAGTGTTTTATGGGCTAAAAGCCTGCAATAAATGATATTTTATTTTTATTATTTTTTTATAATAATATAATAATATTTCGTATTTTGATATAACTGTTTATTGCGCGATTTCTAATAAAATTATAGTAAATGATATCAAAAATTTCATCCTTGTTTGTGTAAGTATAAGGTACACAATTTCGTGTGTCAAGATCTAAATAAATAGACAATTAAGCTTAGTAACTCAAAAGATTAAAAAGTATTTTTGCCAAAATACGCCAATACAGCAAAGTATCTCATTTTCACCATTTTAAACTAATGCTTTGCCAAGCAGTAAAGTTCAATGCAGTGTCGTTTAACAGACACGCAAAAGCAAATTATTCTTTACCAGGCCCCTCGGAAGATCTGTTTAAATTAACACCTGACGTAAATGTCGTGGCGCGGGACCCTGAATGTGGATTTGTAATTATTTTATTTAGCTACTTACATATTGTTTGAGAATGTTTATGTAAATACGCCATACGATTAAACCAAATGATGATTGGCGGCGGATCTAAAGTCAATTTACCCACAAACATTAAACTCAAACTAGCCATCGATTATCAAAATATTTGCCGAGGCGAGAGGCCATTGCCCCCGCTGCATGCACAATCTCCAATTCACTTGTTTTTGCAATCACTTGCACCACATTCGAAACACAACCTTATGTGAATTAGTTAGGACTCCTTTTTCAGTGTGCAGATGGTGTGAATCTGTCGAAAACTGTGGTTGAAATGTTTCAAAATGGATTGAAGAGGACTCGGGTCATGTACAAGAGCTGAACTGATCAATAATGGACCTTAATTCTTTGAAATAAGGTTGGCGAATGATCAGTTAGCAAAAGACGATCTCAATATGAGATCCTTGATATGTGTTGAAATGTTGTGGCTGTCAGTTGAGGTCATAAGTTCAATTAGAAGGTAGCAATTAGAAGGCTTTGAGTTGCATCATTGGTCACTTTTGTACTACCTACGCTATTTCGTCGAAAATACTCAAAATTTATAAGTGTTTATTGCGAGTTCATACATTTGCCAATAAACGCAAGTAGCACATGTCCCAATAACTGAATAAAAATATTTGTATTAGGTAGTAGTAAAAAAATTCGTAGAATAACAGTTTTGGAGTAGGCTCTCACGTGAGCATCGCATTACTCTCCTTTTGGAGATAAGACGGTAAATGATACGCGGGTCAAATGCTAAGTATCTCTCCTTTACTTGCGGGTCAATCTTAATGAAACCAAAGACATATGTAACTCAGTATAAGATGAATAAAGTTTAAGGAAAAACGTGCCTCGGAAATCAAGAAAAAGTCATTCTCGGATAGATGGCGCACACACCTTTGGCCTATGCTCGGCTAGATGGCGTTGACCATTTGATATTTAACAATTTTAACACATAGGTATCAGTGAAAGAACATTGGTCGAAATGATATAAAAATTAATAAAATCATTTATCCATATATGGACATTTTTTTGATAGTTTTATACATTTTCATTTTAAGATTGAAACGTGTGTCGATGGATGGCAGTAAATTTACTGTGACTACAAAATTTACTATAACAGGACCCCTCTATAGCATCTATTCTCTTTGATGAAACGAAGAATACGAGTATGACATCTTTCGATATGACTTTCGTAAAAGTATGACATTTTATTCTAGTTTAGTTATAGTAGGTATAATTTAAGTGAAAGTACCTAGACTGTGACTTTGCATGCCCGTTTTATCCTTAACATGTTACAAGATCAAACTTTAATTCAAAATTCTTGCTAAAATATTGACGAAATTTTCGCCGTACCTCAGAGATTCACTGTATCCGCTAATTTGCTTTTAATATATCAAAACAAGTAAACAGCTAACCAAATTTACATATGCCTCCATGAGTTTGAATAATTTGCGTTCCAGCGTAATTTGCTTCAATCTCCGAATTCTGAAATTTATTCCTTTGAAGGAGTTCGATTCAGTGAGTTCATCAACATGAAAATCATGTCTGTTTTTATTAAAGGACATTTATTCCTAAATCTGTTTAAATTGGCGATTCTTGTTATAGTTCATCGACTTGAATTTTGCTTCATTTGATTTTTTATGGGTAGGTATAAAATTATATTTCTAAACAAACTAAAATATTAAAACATAAACCTAGAAATAAAAATAACTGTAGTACTTAAACTAAGAAGGAACAAGAAGTTTTATACATACCCTACAAGACTGTACCTTGTGTAAATTTCATTCGATAGCGTGACGTGACGTACGCGTTTGCGTCAAGTCTCATTTTGCATGGGATTTTGAGTTTCCAAAACGTCCCGCTTGGCGCGCTGTTCACAATCCCATAAAAAATGAGACCAGGGGTTCTGCATACTACTGTCTTTCTGACTTAAGGCCTTAGATACACTTGTAAGTTTTGCTTACGTAAGTAGGACAAAGCCATTTGATAGAATCAGAACGATATTCATCTCTCATTCTGTAGTATCGCTGTGTCCCTACTTACGTAAGTAAAACTTACAAGTGTATCTTAGGCCTAATTAAGTCTGTCTGAAAAGGCTCGCACCAAGAGTGATACATGTTGATCATCTATTAGCAATAAGCAGTGACATACCTGTGGAGACACTCCAAGCATCTTCAAACTTCCAACGTGAGGCCAGCTGCTCACAAGGCAGTTTCACGTGGTCGAGTCTGCCGTTATCAGTAAAGTATGTGAGGACATACCCTTCAAGACTATCTTCACATTGGAGTAGACTGAAGACTGTCGTATGTCGGAGAAAACTCGCAACTCGCTCGAGTAATACTTAAACGTTAAGTCTTTTACCAAAACCTCTCATCTGCAGGCACATTGCACCCAAACTCGTCATGAAGGAATACAGTGGCTACATACCTGATAAGCGTGGAGGCATCGTTCTAAAAGACCGGATTACAGACCTCCGACCAGATGTGAGATGAGACGATGACATTAAAAAGATTGCAGTCCTACTCTGGAGGAGAGAAGCAGCCTATTGGCTGTTTGGAGGAACATTGGAAGGGGTATGCGTATGCCCAACAGTGGACGCATACTTGCTGAAGAAGAAGTGGGTATTTACGGTTCCCAAGGGTCGGCTTCTCCGATGTTGCTTATGAGTTATAACCATGGGCGATGGTGACCGCTTCCCATCGGGTGGCTCGTCTGTTCGTTTTTCACATAAAATTAGACATACCTGTGGAGAGACTCCAAGCATCTTCAGACTGGGTGGCACATTAGCCAGCTGATCATGTGGAAGTTGAACGTGTCCGAAGTCCACGGTGAAAGCCTCGCACCACACGCCGAAGTGGCCAATGTCGAACACCGTCAGCTCCTGGATACATTTTTTAGTTATTTTTCGAAATCGGGGTTTATAATGTACCTACTGTAGTAATTATAGATAAAGAAAAAATATTTCTGTAAGGGCATAGCTGTCAAAGCTTTTCCATAATGTCCACGGAGGAATTGAAGGTGCTGGTGGCCTAGCGGTAAGAGCGTGTGCGACTTTCAATCCGGACGCCCCGGCTTGTACCAATGAGATTTTTTTTCAACTTACCTATGCGATTTTTTTTTTATATTTACCAGTCATTTTTCTGTGAAGAAAAACATCATGAAGAAACCCGGCTAATCCCAATAAGGCCTAGCTTACTAAGTTGGAAGATAGCAGTCGCTTTCATAAAAACTAGTGCCTACGCCAATTCGTGGGATTAGTTGCCAAGCGGATTGCAGGCTCCTGAGCCGTGGCAAAATCCGGGATAACGCAAGGAAGATGATCAATGGAGGAAAATGGGGGATTTCCTGCGTTTGTCCCTCAAAAATTAATAGAAAGTTGATGATAGTTACCCCAGGCAGCGTCAGCACGATAGTCTTCCTGTCGTATCTTCTCAGCGGCGCTTCCTTGCCGTTCTCGTCGGGGATTCTCACGCCGGCCGGGGACGGCTTCGAACCGCGGCCCACCCAGAACTTGGCGTCTGCAACGACAACATTACTGTAGTGGAACATTGAAATTGAACTTGGTGTCTGCAACGACAACATTACTGTAGTGGAACATTGAAATTGAACTTGGCGTCTGCAACGACAACATTTCTGTAGTGGAACATTGAAATTGAAATTGAAATTGAACTTGGCGTCTGCAACGACAACATTACTGTAGTGGAACATTGAAATTGAAATTGAACTTGGCGTCTGCAACGACAACATTACTGTAGTGGAACGTTGAAATTGAACTTGGCGTCTGCAACGACAACATTACTGTAGTGGAACATTGAAATTGAACTTGGCGTCTGCAACGACAACATTACTGTAGTGGAACATTGAAATTGAACTTGGCGTCTGCAACGACAACATTACTGTAGTGGAATATTGAAATGGAAAGAAATAAAGGGAGCAATGGGGCTTTCCACAAAAAAGGTGTACTTTTTCGGGGAACCGCGGGGCAGAAATCTGCAGTTATTATACACATAACGTTGGATTTAAATTGTATAAATAGCATGAATAAGGGGGAAATTTATTAGTATTACCTGGAATCATTGGCACAGTAGGTAACTAGGTAGGTACATTAAAAAACAAGTATAATACAGTAGGTGTAGTGCATAGTCCTTTACCATCGTTTTTTCTCGGAAACATTCATATATGTCATGCAACTTCAGTCAACCTCAGTACTTATTCTACTGATTGAAAATACGATAGTAAAAGATTATGCACTACACCTTTAATATGGCACCACATTCTGTTAACTTAGTACCTCAGGTACAAGGAACCTATAAACATGCTATGTTATTAATAACTAATATGTATATACATATACAACTATTATGAATTACGAATAATTTTATGATGTTTTTATAATAATTAATTTACTTTACTTTTACCAGTAATTTTACATTTAATGATAGTTTAGTTACGGTTTTTTCTGTTCTTCCGACACCATTAATATCATCATTATTACACAACCAAGTCAAACCAATCCAATTACTGACGCAGCAAAAGTGGAAAACACTTTCACCGCTAATTAAAAAACATACGAGCAACTTTTTTCCTCTTCGACCGCCACTCACTTTAATTTTTTATTGTTTAACATTATGGTAGTTATCATCATCTTCCTCGCGTTGTCCCGGCATTTTGCCACGGCTCATGGGAGCCTGGGGTCCGCTTGGCAACTAATCCCAGGAATTGGCGTGGGCACTAGTTTTTACGAAAGCGACTGCCATCTGACCTTCCAACCCAGAGGGTAAACTAGGCCCGTATTGGGATTAGTCCGGTTTCCTCACGATGTTTTCCTTCACCGAAAAGCGACTGGTAAATATCAAATGATATTTCGTACATAAGTTCCTAAAAACTCATTGGTACGAGCCGGGGTTTGAACCCGCGACCTCTTACCGCTAGGCCACCAGCGCTTATATAGCTAGTAAAAATAACATAATATAAAAATAAAAATTACAAAATATTCTAAATATTAAAATTCATTAGCTACTTGCGTAGTTTTTTATTTTCATTAGTATTTCGCAGACATTCTTCTATATTATAGAACGACCGCTCAATAAGCCAAGTATTGAGTTTATTATGGTAGTTATGTTACCTATTAAGTTTTTTGTAGTTTAGTTAAGTCGTTAACCCACGTTTTGTTCTGTTTTGTTATAATATTGGTGTGTCTTTTAATTTTTCTTTTTTATAATGTGTGCTTTTTATAACTTCAGATCATGGCCCCGACGGAAGACCAGCGCTAACCTAGCCAGGCTAGCACCATGCTGAGTCGGGACCATTTCGTGACTTCTATGTTGTTATGATACCTGTTGTTTTCTTTTATTTACAAATACAAATACAAATGCATTTATTTCATTACTTTTTACATCAGTTCTTAGATGTAATATATGGGTAGGTAATTAGTCCATCTTAGGTATATGAAGTAAGTAGGTAAGTATTTATCTAAACATTGTTTAACAAATTGTGTAAGTAATGAAAAAGGTGCGGGTACAGCTTGCTGAATTTAAACCCGCCCTTGGTGAGCTAATTGGAATGGTATTAAGATTAAATAATTTTTAAATTTATTTATGTTTGGTCACGAATATACGCTCTCTACTCTACTCTACTCTACGAGTAAGGAAAAATACGAGTACTACTATACGTATACTTGGTCAAGCAAATCTTGTCAGTAGAAAAATGCGGCAAAGTTTAAATTGTTCGAAAATGACTTGTCATTTATATCTTATCTGTGGAACTGTTTTGTTTACATTTCATCGTTGTTCGATGTACATTGCTGCTTTTTTTTCGTTTTCTAGGGATACCACGCTTTAGTTTGCTTTACATTGCTACTGACATATCCGGCTTGACAGACTATAACTACTACTATACATTACTTTCAAAACTTTAGCTCCCTTTCATAAACGCGTTCAAACATTGCCATATTTCCGTCAGTCTGATAAAAAACCTTCAAAGAACAAGATACTAAGTTACACATGCCCCATAATCTCTTACCCTCTGGCACCCTAAAATGACATAACCTAAGGATAAAAACGACTTGTTGAGTTTACCACCAAAATAACATAAACAACCCATATCACAAGCTTATTTCATAATAATGTGCCTTCTCAGCTTCACCGCCAAAATAACCCGTATTAAAAGGGCTTACGTAAAAAGACTCCAACAATGACTGTCTATCCTTTACGGGCGGTAATCTGTACATTGTGTGCTTTATAGGGGTATCTTAATGCTTCATCGACGAAGGAAATTCCCGAACGCTGGAAGTATGAGGGAAATATGACAAAGGAGGGTGTAATCTTAGGCGATTGAATCGGGATTGCAATTAAACCTTGCGTTATCGATATATTTAAACATATTTCAATGGAAATAGTATTACGATACAGTACAGGAAACGTTCACTAGCTTTCTTTTAATACTACTCACACATAATTATGTAGGTATGTGCACTATGTGCAGTCAACTGTTTGGGTGCATTTTGTATTGCTTTAAATATAAGGCAGAGGGAATATACAGTGTGGAAAGATAAGTCGGGCCCTGGAGGGAAACTACCTTAAATCCTTAAGCTGGCCCATTTTACTTAAAGGAGACATTCCTTTATTTTTAAAAAGAAACAAAACTGCATTTAAAGGTTTTTCTTGTTTGCTTCAATTTGGCTTGTCTAAAAAAATCTTGAGTACTAAATATTAGATTTTATGGATATTTTATACGACAGACGAGTGTAAGACCTAATGTTTCTTGGAGAAATGTATTCATTAATATTAACTGTATCGACTAGTAGAATAAAATTGCGAGTGTTAATTTTTTGTAATTTTTAGTCGGTTTGAGTCCCGGGCGAGGCAAGCGAGTTTTAGAAAATCTTTGAATGCAGTTTAGTTTATTTTTAAAAATAAAGGAATGTCTCCTTTAAGTAAAATGAGCCAGCTTAAGGATTTAAGGTAGTTTCCCTCCAGGGCCCGACTTATCTTTCCACACTGTATATATTTCCCACATGATTTTGAACTTTGTTTCAAAGTGATGAGGTTCAGTTTTGCATAATTTCTGACACCTTTTATGCCTTATAAAGGGTTAAATAAGGTGGCACGATGCTTAACAAATAAATAAAATTCAGTTCTGGTTACCAGATCTGAAATATTTATTAATTTTTGTACTTAGTTTTTAATTTACATTTGAAGTCCCTTTATTGTTACATCTAGTGAAAATCGTGGTATTAAAAATTAGTATTTGAATTATAATGTATATTCTATAATTTTTATATGTTTAAACATTGCACAAATAAATGAAAGTAGTAAATCTAAAATTGTGGCAATGGCAAAATGGCATCCCGTTATTTGGGAAAGCTCCTGACCACAGAACAAGTAATAAGGTTAGAATGGCGATGCGAATGGTGTTGCCGCGGTTTTGAGCAAACGCTCGCATGCTACTCGCCCGCGCTGACCGAAAACGAAGTAAACATGCCTTTTTGCGCCACTTCAGATTAAGAAGCTAGACATCAAATCTGTCTAAAGGAGGCGTATCCATTCACCACGCACACAAGGCGCTAGCTAGTTTTTACACGACTGCCCCAAAAAAAGAGTGTATTGTTTTCAGGGTTCATGTTTGTATGTGGGTATGTAAGTTTCTTTGTTACACCGTAACAGCTAAGTGCCTGAACCGATTTAAGTGTTTGAGATATCATTGGAATCCTTACGTCATCCCGAGTAACATAGGCTATGTGACGTCATCACAAAACCAATATGGCGGATTATGCACTGCAAATTGTGCAACCGAAACAAAAATAAAACCAATAAACCTATCGAGTTGGGTATTAAAATAAAGGATTTTGAAAGACGATTCTAAAACTGTACACAAAATATGGTTTAAACTATTCATTTGGTAGGACAAGATTTTACAAAATATAAGTATAACGCAAAGATAAATGAATTGTCTAAATCTATTGAATGGGATATTAAAAGAAAGGATTTTTAAGGCGATTATACGAATATATATAAGTTATATGTTTAATTGTATCGTTGGAGAGAAAATACGAAATGTTCTACATCGCGCTAATGACATTTCTCTTTGCAGCTATATACGACAACGTCATACGTGGCGCTTACGTTATTTTCAATTGCGAAAGTGTCAAATACGAAAGGAACGGTTTGAACGATTGACTAGATTTCCTTACACATTTGGTAACAAAAAAGGAATGTTTCATACAAACTTTCTTGGACATTTTGGGAAATATGGTGGAAACTGTTCAGCTTCATGTACTTTACCAGCATACCAATATTTATAGAAATCTAAGATGTGATCGAAATGTACAAATTATTTGAGAAATGCTCAGGTACTCTGAATAAACATATTGTGCTGTTTATTATAAGATTTAACTTGAGACTTTGAATAGAAGACACTATTATCATGACTGTAGAAGGCAGGTCTTTGATGATGATTTTAATTTTGCACGAAAAATTTTGCAAATCCCGGAGCACACGTGCTACTGTTGTGAAACAATATTTTACGAGAAGCAAAGACTGGGAGCTTAAGACAGATGGGCTCTTCCTGCAACTTCCACGAGTATTTTAGTAACGAAAGCCGAAGGCCGAACTCCGCATAGGGTCGACGCTCCGAAGCGTTAGGAAGGTGCGTGCTTCCTGTAAATTCCCCAAGTATCTTAATTGCGAAGGCCGAAGGCCGTGCTCCGCGTAGGGCCGAAGGCCCGAAGCGTAAGAAAGGTGCACGCTTTTTGCAGTTTTCCCAAGTTTCTTAATTGTAAATACCGAAGGCCGAGCTTCGCGTAGGGCCGAAGGCTCGGAGCGTAAGAGAGGTGCATGCTTTCTGCAGCTTCCCCAAGTATTTTTATTGCGAAGGCCGAAGGTTCGCGTAGGGCCGAAGGCCCGGAGCGTAAGAAAGGTACACGTTTTTTGCAGCTTCCCCAAGAATCTTAATTGCGAAGGCCGAATGCCGAGCTTCGCATAGGGCCGAAGGCCCGGAGCGTAAGAAAGGTGCACGCTTTCTGCAGCTCGAAGTATCCTAATTGCGAAGGCCGAAGGCCGAGCTTCGCGTAGGGCCGAAGGCCCGGAGCGTAAGAAAGGTGCACGCTTTCTGCAGCTTTTCCAAGTTTCTTAATTGCGAAGGCCGAAGGCCGACCTTCGCGTAGGGCCGAAGGCCCAGAGCGTAAGAAAGGTGCACGATTTCTGTAGCTTCCCCAAGAATCTTAATTGCGAAGGCCGAAGGCCGAGCTTCGCTTAGGGCCGAAGGCCCGGAGCGTAAGAAAGGTGCACGCTTTCTGCAGCTCGAAGTATCTTAATTGCGAAGGCCGAAGGCCGAGCTTCGCGTAGGGCCGAAGGCCCGGAGCCTAAGAATGGTGCACGATTTCTGCAGCTTTTTCAAGTTTCTTAATTGCGAAGGCCGAAGGCCGACCTTCGCGTAGGGCAGAAGGCCCAGAGCGTAAGAAAGGTGCACGTTTTCTGTAGCTTCCCCAAGATTCTTAATTGCAAAGGCCGAAGGCCGAGCTTCGCGTAGGGCCGAAGGCCCGGAACGTAAGAAAGGTGCATGCTTTCTGCAGCTTCCCTGAGTATCTTAATTGCGAAGGCCAAAAGCCAACTAATGGGAAATAATTATGTAGTTGCAGAGATATTAAGCACTTTTCAATACGTCTGGTTTTTGGGTCCGACCTATTTAGGTTTTTAAGCACGTTTTATGCTAACATATCAAATATTAACATGATGAAAGCTCCTTGAAGCAACTTAAGTGCCTTAAATCATATAAAAAATGTGGTTGGTTTGTATGGTCACTAAAATGTATAAAATAAAATAAATTAATTAAAAATTAAAAAACACGACTGCAGTTTATAAGCGAACTGAAAAGCTAAAAATAATTTTTAGTTATGTTAGGTACTCAACTTAATGAATGTAAAATATAATATATAGGTAAGTGTTCTGTCAGGGTCGTAAACAGCAAACGGAAAAGTTTAGGCTCGTTTAGGATTGTGACTGTACCTCTATATTTTATTTCGATGCAGTCGGGGACCTGTGAATGGGAAAAATTCAATATATCAAGGTCCCCGACTGCAATCGAAATAAAATATAGAGGTACAGTCACAATCCTAAATGAGCCTAAACTTTTCCGTTTGCTGTTTACGACCCTGACAGAACACTTACCTATATATTATATTTTACATTCATTAAGTTGAGTACCTAACATAACTAAAAATTATTTTTAGCTTTTCAGTTCGCTTATAAACTGCAGTCGTGTTTTTTAATTTTTAATTAATTTATTTACTACCGTTGCGCGAGTGTTAGTAAACTTGGAGAGGAACGAGCGGCGACACCGGTTCCGATACTAACTGCGCGCGATAGCCATTCTAACCTCTTTAATAAGTTCTGTGCTCCTGACCAAAATTTCGCTAGGTACCACTCAAAGTGCAGCCACAATTTTGCCGAAAGCGCACGCCTGCAAATGCAATCTGGCCTTCGGTATAATCGGATCTGGGACAGAAACATCCGGATTAGACTCGGCCATATTTGCTACATTCAAACGATTTCGGGAACCCGTGTCACAGACATTTTCAAGCGTTCGGACGCATAATTTGAAATCTAGTATTGTCTTCGGTAACCGCGATAGTTACTCACCCGTCACCCGGTAACCACGAACGCTGTAAAGGGTTCAAAACGTCGGGATGTAGTATACATTCAATATAGGTACGCGATATAATCTGTTTTAATAGTTTTATTTCTTGAAATCTAGTGTTGGTTAATAGGTACTTGAGTCTTCTCAGACTCGTGTAATTAACTACGTACCTATGCAATCAAAATCGTTGCAGACTTTTCTTGGTCTAACTCTAGGTATATCTTGCTAGCCATCCCCGCAACTGTTAGACTATCGTTATGGACAGCATGTTTCATGAATTATACCTAAAATCACTACATAGTATAAAACAAAGTCGCTTCCCGCTGTCTGTCTGTCTGTATGTATGCTTAGATCTTTAAAACTACGCAACGGATTTTGAGGCCCTTTTTTTTAATAGATAGAGTGATTCAAGAGGAAGGTCTATGTATAATTTGTTAACCCGTGCAAAGGCTATAGTTAACCATAAAATACACATTATCGTTTTCCCGGTTGCATCCCACCGTGTTAGCTCATCGCAACTTTGCCTGGCAAAGTTCACCTCGAGCCAACACTTGCCTTTAATGCAGTTGTACCATTTACGAAATGAATATTCTCGCAGCTTGGAAAATATGAAACTATTCTAATATTCCAGCACTAAAAACTAAGCACTTATACTGTAGTTACACGGAAGTAAAGAAATCAAACAGAGTAACAACTAACAACATTGTGTATCCTTCATTTTTCTCTCGATATCATTACGCACACCCAAGTATTTGGTGTCTGTAATTATTTAAAAATTATACTTCTATCAAAACTATATCATGATACATATTATCATCTGTAAATATTTATTTATACAAACAAATTAAATAACAAATTATCATAAGCCTAATCCTAAATTAGTCTGAGGCATCGTTCCCATGACACTGGCCGAGTTCCCCCTCTACACAAAACAGATCATCCTTGTTGATTAAAGTAGACCGATATAAGTTCCTAGATCCAGCATCATTCTGCAGAAATTAATTAATTAATTTATTACAGGTGAGCCAAGTGTTTTCTCAAGATGGTTCTTTCATCGAAGAGCTATTTTTATACATCTATCTGCGATCCTAGATACATTTTCGACACTTCGTTTTGTAAAATATAATTGCAGCTTACTTAATACCTATTTATACAGCCAAAATCGACCAAAGTCTACGAGTAATCAACTAATCAATCTGTATACTGAAGGTTTACTGTGAAAATCGAAAGATACAAATATCATTATCTGCGTCTCTCTTTCTTAAATATGCAAAAGTGATAAGGTGACAGATAAAGAAATATCGATTTTCGATTTTCGCGGTAAATCCTCAGAACTCACATTGTTTAACTGTCGCTCTGTTCCTTATTTACTCCTGTAAGTTTCCGTACTCACATGTAGTTAGCAGTTTCATATGCACTACGAGCTAAACGACTCTTTTAGAATAGACAAAGACACCGCTACACAAAGCCATAAGTGCCTCCTTTTCCCCCAATAAACAGAAACCCTTCTGGCGAGAAACAATTGCCGATGCAATAATTGTAAAACTAGCAAAGAATCTTCAAGCAAATCTAAACCTTAATACAATAGAAATACGATGGTAAATTCAGTGTTGTATTATAGACAGTCGGAAGTGTAGTTTTGATAAGTGGAGTAATAAAGGCTGAGGCCAGATGGGACGGGATTAAGTTCATATGAATGAACGAAATGAAATTGAACCAGAAACACAGTCGCCATCAGGTATATCGGAGCGGCCAAAGCGCTCACAAATATCTGAACACGCTTTTATTATCAAGGCGATAGAGTACGCGTTGAGATATTGTGAACATCATGGCCGCTCCGATATGGGGACTATAAAAAGAACTACTAGTTTAAGGTTCCTTTTGGTTTTGGAGATAGACTAGACGGTACGGACAAAAACTAGCAGCGGTGCCCTGTAGCTTAGCAAAGAGGGCAAAAACTAATATACGTGTATAACCTCTTGCCGCCCATACGTCAAACCTTGCCAAGCAAAATGAAATTTTATTTTGTCAACACAAAGTTCAAATTAGAATGGAACAGGAGACCTTTTTATAGGTCTCTGGGCAGCTAGAGGATAATAATAGCCCTCTGTATATAATACCAGCAGTAATATCAGACGCACCTAGTTTGTTACTCTTTAAAAATTAACTCAAAACTTGGCTTATTGAGCGGTCGTTCTATAATATAGAAGAATTTCTGCGAAATACTAATGAAAATAAAAAACCACGCAAGTAGCTAATGAATTTTAATATTTAGAATATTTTGTAATTTTTATTTTTATATTATGATATTTTTACTATACTTCGTTTTTTTAGGATTAGAAATTTGGTAAACAATCTTGATGTGTCTTTTAATTGAAAAACACTTTTTAAAAATCAATAACTATTACTTATGAAAGCAGAAGACTATAAAAGATCGTATTAGATTCATAATTGTTACATATTCACCGTAACTTAGTTTTAAAATGTGTTTTTCAATTAAAAGACACATCAAGATTGTTTACCAAATTTCTAATCCAAAAAAAAACGAAGTATAGCTATATAAGCGCTGGTGGCCTAGCGGTAAGAGCGTGTGACTTGCAGTCCGGAGGTCGCGGGTTACCTGGCTCGTACCAATGAGTTTTTTGGAACTTATGTATTTACGGAATATCATTTGATATTTACCAGTCTCTTTTCGGTGAAGGAAAACATCGTGAGGAAACCGGACTAATCCCAATAAGGACCTAGTTTACCCTCTGGGTTGGAAGGTCAGATGGTAGTCGCTTTCGTAAAAACTATTAGTGCCCACGCCAATTATGTTTCATATTTACCTGACTCTATAACTTGAGAGCCCGTTAAGATTATTAATTTAGATGTTTCTATGCGCCACACTAGGGCGTGTAAAAGAGAATGGAAAAATTCGCACGCTTCTGGCAATCATCGGTAGCTTAGTTAAACGCGGTACATGTACTCACCAGGAGCCTCTCCGTCATAAGAGAAGTTAGGCACCAGCAGGGTCTGAGCATCGACCACGACCACGGGATCTGAAGAGACGCCGTGGACCCCACGCAGGGCTCCCACTTTGGCCGGCTTGGGGTACTCCAGGTCCCGGGGGATGCGGACGTCACCGAAGTTTACCTGGAAAGACAAAAAACATTTTTATAAAGTCCAACAGCTCCTTGGCCTAGTCCAGCCTTTCTCAAAGACCTCCCTAGGCTCCGCAAAGCCTCTGTGGGGGCTCCGCGAGAAAAAGTGAAACAAATCAATAACCATCAGCTCTCCTATATCTCTGGTCCACAGTTAATTTGACAAACAAATATTTTTAATTTGGGGCTCCGTCAAATATTTTGCTTTCCAAAAGGGTTCCGTCGCGAAAAAAGTTATAGAACGCTGGCGTAGTCGATAATGACTACTGATCTGCCGTCCAAAATGTTTCCACAATTTTTGACTTTGAAAATTTTAGGAAATTTATCATTTTGTATGGGTAAGTAGATAAAGAGCGCGAATGCTACAAATGATAGGTAGTGAAAGTCTAACAGAATCTTACTTATAATAAATAATAGTACTACCGTACAGAAAGGACACTTCCTACCAAACCGAAGTTTGACAGCGATTCAGGGACGAATCATGCTATCCCTTTCTAATATGGCACTATCCCTTTCGACTATTTAGGGTTGTCAAAATTCAAGTCATTATCTTACGTGGTCGTGCACGCAAAACGACGTCAAGTGGTGCCAACCCTAATAATTGCTCGGAGCAACGCTGAGCCGAACGGAGCCGAGTTTGCCCGAAAGGAGGAGTGTCCACTGCTTATATTCAAATACTTTCTACCCGAAACTTCGTCTGAAATGATATGATGATGATTGATAAAAACTACTTTACTAGCCTACTCTCATAGCTATTCCTGTTACTTCAATAAATTGAGTGCCATCCCGTAAAATAATTACATTCTGACTTGTAACAATCATGTTTCATGCTTAAAAATTCGTTAACCAAATCCCCAAAAATCGGTTTCAAAATGGATAGGAAAAATCCCTCGACTCTAGAGTGACATTCTGACTTTAACAATCTGTTCTTCATTGGATATTGATTTAACATTACCATCACTATCTCGTTCGCACCAATATATAAGAGCAAGCGAGATGAGATGAAAATAATTACAAATACAGAACAGATTTTTGAACTCCGAATGCCGTACTACATCTACACCCAGGTGCGCTCAGCTTCGCTAATCTCTGAGACTAATGGCTTATCCGGAACTTTTCCAAACCTCGTATCTTTCTTTATCCTTCACTCTAATATAAACTTTATTGTGAAAGCATTAGGGTGGTTTTTCGTAAACAATTTTAAGTTAGATGCATTTGTTTTAAGATTGTTGTGAAACACAAAGTAAAGCCTCGAGGTATTTGCTTTTCGGGATGTGTGGTGTTGGTGTTCTAACAGAAATTTTGACTGCCCTTAGATGAACCTTGATACCTTGGAATAAGGATCATAACTATCTATTTAGTGTGAACGATGCCTCAAATACTAGGTATTTGCTACTTGGTTTAAATTAGTTCCGAAATGAGGAGTTTATTTGATGCAAACAATTGTTTTCTAATCTTTAATAGTCTAAAGCCTGATAGTAAGTTTATTTACCGCCAGGCGGGTCATATGCTTATTTGCCACCGACGTGGTATAAATAGTTTATTTAAATTATGTTTATGGCAAATATTAATACGTGTGATTTTAATTTTAATTTGTTTTTAGTAATTGTTGTAAAAACGGCAACAGAAATACATCATCTGTGAAAATTTTACATGTCTAGTGGTTCATGAGATACAGACAGACTGACAGACCGACAGACAGACAGACTGACAGACAGACAGACAGACAGACAGATGAACAGTGAAGTCTTAATAATAGGGTTATAATAATATTTAGGGCTTAATAATAGTCTTAGTACCTTTACCCTTTCGGTACGGAACCCTAAAAAGAATATAATGGTCATCATTCTATATGATGTAATAAATACTCGTATTAAAGAAAAAGTGACCATGTCCATGACCATGGGATGTTGTAATACGGAAGTACGGATATGAACTCGGCATTTTCAGCGTTCACGTCTTCACGGATCAAATCCAAATGTTTACGGCCTTGGTCAAAATATATTTGCATGCTCCAATGTGTACTTACACAATAGACCATAAAAATGGGTTAGAATTTCAAAAAACACATTTTTAATGCTGTTGGGTGCAAATTTTCAAAACTCTTTGTAAGCTTTCAAAAGAGCGTATCAAATCGGAACTGTACGGTCTTGTAAGAATTTTTTAACCTTTTGGACGCCAATGACCGATATATCCGCACCGTAGGTTCAACGCCAAAGACCGATTAATCGGTCACAGACAACAGAGCAACATAGACCTGCGTGCATATGCATAAAATTTAATTTCAGTTTTGACACCTCGGTGACGTGGCGTCAGCGTGACAGCTTTTGTGTTTGACACGGCGTCGAAAAGGTTAAAGATACGTTATGTAACGTGCTCCTTTGTTAAAAGCTAGTAAATACAAAATACAACCTTTTCTTCCTCGCTAGGGAAGTTTGCTTCAATAATAGATATTTGTCACGGACATATATTTATGTAGATCGCGAAATTGCGCTTTCGATCGACATGTTTTGCACATTTCATAATTTTGTGGCTGATTACAATAGCTACCTACCTACTAAATGTTTTAGACGATTTTAAATCGTCGGAATAACTCAACTAGATTTATTTTGTATTTGTACCCAGTACATGCTAATTTAATCTTACTCCTAAATAAGAATCGACACACGCTCGCCAACCGTCCGTCCTGTGGTAAAGAAGATAGTTATTTTGCGTACTAAAGAAGATAATTATCTTTAAGTACGTAGCGGGGAAAACACAAGCAACGATAACGCACAGCGTCAGAAAATAGGAACTTACATAGAATAATATTTTCATATTGTTTGACAGCTGTCAACGTGTTACGTAGATAACTAAAACTCCCATACCTACCCGACAGGGAGACGTCTCGATCATGCACACAGTTAATAAGCCTGTCTGTCTGTCTGTACATGCATCGCCTAAAATATAAAGATATATTTATTTATTTTAAAATTTAATTCAGGCAACAAGGCTCGTATTATATATACCTTATAGACTAACATACATAACATTATATAAACTTAAAAACTAACACTATTTTGGCGACAGAAAGGCGTGGCTCCGTTGAATCGTCTGCTCGTGTGTCGGATTCGGCAGTTTGCCCCGGAACCTCCGGAACACGACACCCTTCGGCCAGAAGTCGGGGCACTCAATGGCCGATATATATATCTATGGCCAGTGGCCACGACAGTCGGCGCAGATCGCGTTTTCAATTATTCATCTTGCTCATCGGATAACTGGGGAAATTTTGGCAGAATTCACTTCGGATTGTGTCTTACTATTTGCCATTCGTTTTGCATAGACGCCTAATGTGTAATAGGGAGTATTACTACAATGTTTTGCCGCCAGAGTGCAGCTCTAGTGCCTTTAGTAAACCATAGAGTACCTAACTTATATATAATGTTAAACTGTTTTTGACAAGTTTTTACAGACAATCAAATATGATATTGATACATCAAGGCGGTTTGTTTACAAAGAGCCTACCGGGAAACGCGAAATGGAAACTCAGCTATCTGCCTCTTTATCGCTCGAATATGCAAGAGTGATAGAGAGGCCAGATAAGAAAATTTCGACTCTCTCGTTTGCGGTAGACTTAGAATTAGTTTTAAGTATGTGTTTAGATAAAGTAGTGTATGTAACTGTACATAATTAGGCATTGAAACAGTGGAAGGCATTATGTAGCAATCACATAAACTACTATTAGTATATATTTGCCATTTTCGAAATTATCCCGCTTTCGCACTTACCCCAATGCACCCCACGAAAGAATATACTTACGGCATATTCATCACACCACACGGCGAACCATCTGATATCCTTCAACGTGAGGTTATCAGGCAGAGCCAGGGCGACCCCCTCCCCCCTATATTTACGGAGGGGGTTGGTGCCGCCGCGCTCGTCTCGGAGTCGTGTCGCACCCGTCGCGGACGGCGCGCCGCTGGTGCCTACGTAGAAGTAGGCAGCTGGAACAATGGAAACAAAACTGTTATATATCTTTCATCATTGATAGCCTACTGAACACCGAAGCTCGCAATTCGCGGGCATTTTTAGGGTTCCGTACCTCAAAAGGAAAAAACGGAACCCTTATAGGATCACTCGTGCGTCTGTCTGTCCGACCACACGAAAAAATACACAAAATAGTTCTTTACCTATAGATGTCAGGAAAACGTATAAGAAATGTTGAGTCAAGCGTGAGTCGGACTTAATTACGTGAACCCTTGGAACGCGAGTCCGATTCGCACTTGACCGGTTTTTCTGTCATTCTAATTACACCTTAATTGGAGTAAAATGTTTACATTATAGGTATGCAAAATTTCAGCTCAATCGGAAATCGCAAAATGGGTCAAATTTAGCTTCCAAAATTTGACCCACGCTAACTAACAGGGTGAAGGATGAGTCACACTAGACCGCGCCGTGGCCGGGCCGGAGCTTTTGGCGCTTCGTTTTCTATGGAATGCACTTAGGGTTTGCACGACGGATCCGAAATGTATGGGAATATCCGCGGATCCGGATCCAGATCCGGATAATTTCATACATTTCGGATCCGGATTGCAAACCCTAAATGCACCACTTGATCACCAGTCAGCCGTCATAGAAAATGACATGCCGGACGCCTCGGCCCGGGCCCGGCCCGGTAACGTCTAGCGTGAGTCATCCTTAAAAAAAAAAGATAAAAAGATAAAAGATTTTATTCAAGTAGGCATAATTACAATGCGCTTATGAACGTCAAATAAAGCTAGGTAGGAAATAAAGGTAGGTAGGTTAAGTTAAATAAAAGCTTTTAATAATTAATCTAGAGTTTCAGAGAACCAATAATTCACAACATGTCATGTAAAATTCAGTAGGTACGCGGTTGTCATTTAATTAAGGTATCGAAGCGAAAATATGAATGATATCGGAGCACGCACTCGTTCGAAATTCCGGTGGTGATGAATATATTCAATGATGCATCGGGTACAGTGTTGTGAATAACGCTTATTTTTAGGCTTAAAGACTCGAGTGCTCAAGACTCATAAGCCTTGAAGACTCGACTATATTTGAGAATTGTATTTACTTATTTATTTTACGCGTATAGATGTAAGAAATCGTCTTTGCCGCCTTTGAGGCGTTGAGCCTCGAGAGTCAGGGTTCGAGTCTTAAAGCCTCAAAATAAGCGTTATGATTCACAACACTAATCGGGGATCAATAGGGAGCGTGTGTGAAGTTGTGAACTATAAGGAGATTGGACAAGAGTAGTGTCACAAAATAAATTATGTATAAATAAGGTCAACCGAGGTAAATGCGTCTTATAAGATTTCTTCTAAACGGAACATTTTAGAACTATTGCAACCCTCTCTGTTTGAAGTGTGGTCGCTGAACTTTTAATGCAGACGGCTATAATAGTTATAATATGATGCGTTTCGAAGATATCTTCAAATGACGCATTTACCACAAGAGACGCATTTACCTCGGTTTAGTACCTACTAGGACTACCTAGACCTGTACTAACAGAAGATTCACTCTCTAACAAAACGCGTCTATTACGACAGATATGACCGCTAGGTGGCTCAAACGCGAGCAGGCGTCCGTTCCGTAGCAGTACTAGCGGTGCGCGGCAACTTAGTAGTTGCCGCGCACCCCTAGATACCAAAATTGGTGTGGGCCGCATGTACTTGTAGCGACGCGACGAAATCGCGGAGTGAACCACGCCTGTTATAAGGAGATTGGACAACAGTAGAGTTGAGCCGTTCTCGTGAACGTTCTCTGTTTTGTATGGAGAACGTATCGCTTGAGAATATTTCTCATATAAAACGGAGAACATTCTCGAGTACGGCACAACTCTAGACAATAGCCGCGATTTGATACAATATACGAGTATATAATGCTGAAACTCACAACTCACAAACAACGTTAGAGTCTCTTCTCTTTCCGCACAGACTCTATATATTATGAATTATCATTGTATCTAATACCTTTAAACGAGCAATTCTTGTTTTTTTATATATATATATATATATATTTATATATATATATATTTCGGGGATCTCGGAAACGGCTCTAACGATTTCGATGAAATTTGGTATATAGGGGTTTTCGGGGGCGAAAAATCGATCTAGCTAGGTCTTATCTCTGGGAAAACGCGCATTTCCGAGTTATTATATGTTTTCCGAGCGAAGCTCGGTCACCCAGATATTTTTTATTATGTAGATTGATATCCACATATCATTAAAAAAAGTGCTGCTTGAAAATCCTCATTCATTTAAAAGATTTACCATACTTATCATGCACGACCAGATTATTTCGTGTCCATAATACTTTAATATGTATTTTAGTGGAGCCTATAGGCATCGTCTTTCTTAATGATAATAATGATGCTTGCATGGACGGGTCAGCTTCCAACATAAATAACATAATATCCCTTTGTACAGTCACCATCAGATATATCGGAGCGGCCAAGGTGTTCACAATATCTGAACACGCACTCTAACGCCCTGACAATAGAGGCGTGTTCAGATATTTGTGAGCACCTTAGCTGCTCCGATATATCTGATGGCGACTGTACTGTTACAACAATCAACACCAACTAAACTAACAATGACAGCTCACAACACCAAACAATTTACCGCTAACACCATTTACCAACCTAAGCTAGCACGAACGACGGATTAGCCCATATTGACACTTAACGTGAACCTTATTTCAAAGATGTTAAGGTCCACCAATGGTCAGGCAGCTTTGCTGTTAATTCCATTATTAACTGACAATAATTAAACCTTATTGCAACGTGATACGGTACAAGTTAAGTCAGTTATTGAAACAATGCGCTCACGACACAGCCTAAATGCAATGACATAAACGCTTCTGATCTGGTGCTGCCATTCAATTAGCTGTCCGGTGTAATTCTACTGCTCTGTGGTAGTATAACAGCGCATTTGAAAGCTAAGTTGAACTTTCTTGCTTTACAATAAGGTTCAGAATTGATTGAGTTTTCAAGGTTCATACGGTTTGGGAAATACGGCAGGATTATCCTGTAGTTCCAATATGTCATCCGTCTATATGTCGGCGGCCGATCGCAAAATTAGGTAGATCATGAAATTCCTAGGCATATCGCTTGGGCAAAAATGCTTTCGTATGTCCGGATGTTCTCCTCTATATACAGATCGCCATTCAACCGATTGGTTCACATAATATACACACACCCTTTGTACACATTTACTGTATTCTCTCTGTGTTATGTACTTGTTTTGTACAATAAAGTGTTTACTACTACTACTAATATTTTGTGAGTAGGTTCAATAATTAAACACAATTAAATAGGTATTTTTTCGATTCAGCTTTTGATTTTTTTTCAAAATTGCGGAGCCATAGGTACGTTTATTTACTTTCAAGTTACGCTCGCGAGATCTACAGCTCATACCGCCACTAGTTTATTAGTTTCCGGAACTAGGGTCTGTGCGGAAAGAGTAGAGTCGTGGAATGTATGGGGTTCATACATTGCACCAGTGGTCGGCAACAGGCGGCCCGCGGGCCGCATGCGGCCCGTGAACCCTCCACTTGCGGCCCGCGAGCCTCCCTGGCTATTTTGTATGTAATATTGACAAACGACAATGTCTGATATAAAGTCATAAATATTAACAAAGTGCGGCCCGCGTCAACTTCGATAACTACTATGTGGCCCTTGGCTGCTAAAAGGTTGCCGACCGCTGCATTACACGACTCTTCTCTTTCCCAACAGACTCTAAATATATTGACATACCGAATGCCACATTAATCACATTATCCTACGGTAACACAAGTACGGGTACACATGTAAATGCCAGTGACCTCACACACCTGACCAGTTTCGGTAACCCGTTCACTGATGACTTTCGCTGTCGACCAGTTGGGGCTACTTTCTTTTGCCTTCCGGACGATGCGTATACCTACCGACTAGATGTATCATCGCCCACATTTAACTGACAATTCGTAAACCTTATTACAAAAGACATAAGGTCAACCGATGGTTAGTTACGAATGTTACTATTTGTCCCATAAATTTCGTGAGATTGCGTCACTTTCGTTTGCCAAACGGCCGATAGTGTCCCTGCCTACGAAGAGTACTAAGCAGGTGGTTCCGGGTTCGAACCCAGTCAGGTCATTAGTGTGTTTTATGTTGTACTAGCGACCCGCCCCGGCTACGCACGGGTTTACATATTATACAGCTATTTAAACCTTCCTCAAGAATCGCTCTATTGATATGTGAAAACCGCATGAAAATCCGTCCATAGTTTTTGTTTTTATCGCGAACATACAGACAGACAGACGCGGCGAGAGACTTCGTTTTATAAGGTGTAGTGATTGTATACAAGAAATACAGTCAGTACAGTCTTATATCGTTTATAAAATGAACAGAGAGATTGTCGTCGCTATAACCGATAGTCGCTATACTTAACCGACATTCAATACCCATATTGTATCAAGACGTTTATTCATATCATTTTTCAAAGTTATAGGTAGGTATTTAATAAATTAAAAAATAATGAAATAAATACAGTCTGTTTCTAGACAGAAAGCTATTTAAAATCGATCTTAAAATTATTAATTAAAGGTACTTAATTTACTGTGCTTAGTCTAAAACAAATAAGCCTCTTAAAGAAGTATACTTTGATTTCAATTTCAAAGTTATTTTCTTAATTGATCTTTGTAGACAAATAGTTTAAAATGTAATATCAAGGAGACCAAAATCATTGACCCGAAATATAAATGAAATAATAGATATTTGTTATACAAGGGAGCAAAATTGTTGTTTCATATTTACCCTTGCTAATTCAATATACCATAGGTATCAATATACCTGAGCAAGCAAAATATTCCAAAAAGAAAAATCTTGGGCGTTGCGAGGGTTTCAAGCCACGAAGGTTAATTAATAATATTAAATTACAATTTTTGTCTAGAGCAAGCGTAAGAATATTCCCTAATTAATATTTTGAATAAATTACAAGTTTAAGAGAGCGAGAGAGAGACTCAAGTAGCCTTACCACGATTGTCTTGTCAGTGTGTAACTGATATGATTATTCGCTAACGTCTGCGTAACTTACTTTTTATACATCTCCTATCATAACTCGGTTGCTTTCTTCCTGAGCTGACTTTAAGACAATGCAAACAAATAACCATTCAACGCGCTGTAAGTTACCAAAATATTTTTCTTTAATAAGTATATAATGATCTTTGATATACTTATAGCTAAAAAGTAAGATATTGACACATAACACAAAGCAAACCATTGAAATCAAATCTTGTCGGTGGGAAAAGGCGGATTGATTAGCAACACTACGTTTGAATTGTTCGAAAATCGCGTGTCATTTATACCCACCGTATCTGTGGAACTGAGCGCCTACCCAGAACCACGTTCGACGTTTTGCCTCCCTGTTACACTTACGTACGAATTTACAAGTGCGACAGAGAGGCAACACGTCGAACGTGGTTCGCGGTAGGCCCTATGTTTTTTTGTTACATTTCATCGTTGTTCGATGTACATTGCTGCCTTTTTGTTCGTTTCCATGCCATACTTTAGTTTGCTTTACATTGCTACTGACATATTGAGCTTGACAGACTATACGAACTATTCTTTAAATTTTAGATCCTCTTTTGAAATTCATTAAGGACTTTAAAATGGGAACGAAAGTGTAATGCTGACTGTACATTCTGTACAATATATTTCTCGCTACCCATACAATCCCTCGCGCGACATGTGCTGATATAATTTATTTCCGGTGGCCATTTTGTTTGGCTGACCCACTTCCGGTTTTTAAGGCAACTTTAATCATTTGTTACCGGAGTATGGAGTTGGGTTGCGGTTTGTTTGGGACTCGATGTGAATAAGTGTTACTAATTAAGTATTGAATTATGTTAGCTTGAATAACATTATATAATTTAATAATACTTGCGGCAACTTGTGATTTGATAAGTTAATAATAAGAAGGAACTAGGAAGAAATTATATCCATTGAGATTGTCGTGTTGCTTACGACAACATAGTATTATTCTTGAAAAATAAGAATTATATTATGAATTGAAATGACTTTAATTGAATGATTCTCTTATCAAATTTTATGTAAAATGCCTGAATAATATTTAACGCATGGACAAATCTCATTGCTTAATTTTAGTTACCTTAATATTAATTTAAAAGAACTTCTTAGGTCTACACTTTATTAAGATGTTTTTTTTGTCTGGAATTTTTTGAAACGTTTGGATAGATTTTTTCAAAATGGCGTAGCCATGGGGTCCACTCATAGTTTAAAAAATGTTTTTGCTAAGAGTGCATAAGATAAGCGCATTCCTTTCGACAAGTCGGCCAAGCCCGAACCGCCGAAGCGTGGCGATATAACGGCGATGTACCGTTCGCGGATCTCGGCCTAATCGCCATATCACTGTCTGTAATTATATGTAATTGATCACATTAATTATAATCCATCATCTTCCTCGCGTTTTGTCCCGGCATTTTGCCACGGCTCATGGGAGCCTGGGGTCCGCTTGGCAACTAATCCCAGGAATGCGTAGGCACTAGTTTTTTACGAAAGCGACTGCCATCTGACCTTCCAACCCAGAGGGTAAGCTAGGCCGTATTGGGATTAGTCCGGTTTCCTCACCATGTTTTCCTTTACCGAAAAGCGACTGGTAAATATCAAATGATAATTCGTACATAAGTCCCGAAAAACTCATTGGTACGAGCCGGGGTTTGAAACCGCGACCTTCGGATTGCATTGAAAGCCGCACGCTCTTACCGGTAGGCCACCAGCGCTTACATTATTTATAAACTCATTTATTTACAAACAAGATATATACAGCCCATGAGGCATTGTACCAAGGATGCTGGCGACATTTTCTCGCTGTATCGCAATGCTGATGCGCGACGTTGTGCGAGGTAGCCGCCAGCTCTTCGTTCTTATAAATAGGTCTAATGTTATAAAACTTCGAGTTAATTGACAGCTTAATAACCATTAATTTTGGTTACTGAGCCAATACGCGAACGGATGTGCATTTGTGCAAACAATTAGACGGACATGGTGAAACTGTAATTCGGTGTTAATTATAATGCTATTTTTTACACCGACAGTTTCCAATCGCTTATACTGCTTATTTAATGGGTAATTATACATATTCGGTATATTGATTGATAACTTCAAGAACCACATTGGTTTTTTAAGGTGCATAACGCAGCGACATACGAAATTACGTATTTTATGCGTTGCGTAAACGGTGAATCACAATTTTTGAGTAGAAATATGGCTTGTAAATATGGGTAAATACCCTGTAGGTATGTAGTCTGTGCGAAAAGAGAAGAGTCGTGAAATGTATGGGATCCAATTCATTCTACGACTCTTATCATTCCGCACAGACTCTAACACTGCAATATTGTAGACCTAAAGAGCAATAGTAGTCAATGTAGGGAAGCCCATCTGTAAGGTAAAACATCTACAAGATCTTTCGTCACTTCCAACTCTAGCGTTTATGCGCATAGGTACTCCACTTATAAGCCCTTGCTACACGGTCACCGACAAGCCCCCAGACCGCGTGGCCTTGGTCCGTCCCGGACCGTGTAGACAGTTGTTTACAACAAAATTTGACCAAAACTGACCAAGGACAGACCAAGGTCAGACGGTTAGAAGGCTTGTCGGCGACCGTGTAGCAAGGGCTATAGATGGTCGTTAGAGCAGAATGAACGAAGCACTGCTTTTCTGACTGTGTTTGCGACATAAAAATACAAATACGAAAACTCTTATTATCTCTATAGGTATAATTGGACGTAGTTTAGCGTAAAAGATCCATCCTCTAAAATTTGTCATTTAAATGAACGACTTTTCCGTTTGACAGAAAGTTCAAATTTGACTAACAGATTTTTGTGGATTGGATCTTTTACCCTAAACTACGTCCAATTCTGGGTTCGAATCCTGTAAAGGCATTTATTTGTGTTCATCACAAATATTTGTTCCTTAGTTATGGATGTTTTATGGATGAATTAGGTCGATTTGTGTAAGATTGTCCCATAATATTTATTTATTTACACGAGTTTTTGCAACAAAATTATATATTACATACATATGTAATACGTTTTATAAGTACGTACTTATAAAACCATATCTACCTACCTCATTTTACGTGTGTGTACATATGCTGAGTGACCTCAAACGTTGTACCAGTTTAGGGCGTGTTATATCACGCGTATGATTTAAGCTCGCCATTTAGGCTTGCAGTGTGCACAGCCTTCGGAGCTTAGTCACGATTTGCGGCTTATTAGCACAATTCATTAAACAAGTATGTTTTCTATAGTTTGATTCAATAAAATTCAATACCTATATCTTAAACAAAATTAGCGTTTACTAGTAGCTTAGTCTACTGCAGCCATCGCCATCGTCCATGGCTCTGCCATTATAACCGCCAACATCAAAAAATTTGATAATTCAATATTATTTTGATGTTTGTTCCCCTCTCATTTTCTCAAAGGTTAGCTGGAAGAGATATCTATTAGGGATAAGTTCGCATTACTCTATTGTTTCTGTTTTTTGTAAACATGTTTATGTGCAATAAAGTGACATACATCTAGGTACATAGGTACATACATTACCGAACCGGCTCTCAAAATTTCACAAGATCTGTTCTTGAGAAAGGCACTAGAACAGCGATTCCCAAAGTTGACTGAGCTCCGACCCACCTCACAAAAACTACCAAATTCGGGCCCCACCTCTTGGCCGTCTTAAAAAGGGGGATAAAATATTATTTGTAACGCTCAGATGGCCTAGTAGTTCCAGGGCCATTCAATATTCGCTCGCGACCCACCAATGAGTCGCGATCGCGATCCATAGTTTGGGAAATGCAGCACTAGAAAACTGAGAAAATTTTGTAATCAATTCGACGTCTTATTTAGTTTAAAATAAGTTATTTCTCTACGAATCGAGACTCAAGGGCCTAATATTTTTTCCCCACCCTCGAAGTGTCATATGACGAAATAACGACTTTACGGGAATAGAAAACTGTTTTTGGTAATTTCGGGGTTGTTCCCATAGTATTTAATGTCATCGAGGCTAAGGGTTGAAAAGACATCCTATTTTGAAGTCCTAAACTAAATGCAAACAACATTATCGAAAACAAGAAATAACGGACTTGAATAATTATATTACGATCTCTCAAGAAGTATAATATAAAAAAACAGAACTTTTATTCAGACTTAGTACAATGTAGAGGAACGTAGCTAAATCTACCTTCATACGATTTTACTATTTATTCCAAGAAGCTTATGAACTAAAATGGCATAAACATGGACGTAAACCTAGTTAATTCTAGTTCATGGGTACAGAAACTGTTGAAAGTCCAGTTAAGTACCTAAAGCAGACAATTTATAATGAGTATCTACTCCAAGTTTTAATCAAGAAAAACTCCAGAAGCTAAGGCATTTGTCCTACCGCTGACGAAAATCCTTCTAGTATTTTGTCGCTCAAAAATTGTAATCTTTTGAAAATAAAAAAATGTAAGTTATTGTTTGTCAAAGGACTGTCTCATTTCAAACATAGACACAGAGAATCATACGATATTTGTCTTACACTAGTACTAGCACCCAAAAGAAAAGGATGAGTATAGTTTTATTTGTTCTTATGTACTGATTAATTGATTTGGCCTATTCCTTAACTTGCCTATTCGTAAACTTCAGTGCTTAGTGCTTAAGTCTGTGTCGACGTAAGTGGCGCCTTCATTAGGAGAATTGTGTTTTCTAATTTATTAACCAATTAATTTATGAATAAATCTGAACCCCTATACAGGGTGCTTCCTGTAACAGGAGCAATAAATTAAACTAAAGGCTGTACTCCTCAAACTGACCAACATTTGTTCAGGAACTTTTAAAAATTATGAATCCTTTAGACTTCCTCTTTTTCATACAAAATAAATATTGCCTTCAATGTACGCTGACATCAGTGTGTTTGACGTTGCTTGTCATGCTTTAATCATACAAAATTTGCAATACATTGCGTCTTAGAATAAACTTTAAAGTGTAATAAAAATTAAAACACGAGTTATTTTCAAAAGTTGCTGAACAAATGTTGGTCAGTTTGAGGAGTACAGCCTACAGTTTAATTTATTGCTCCTGTTACAGGAAGCAGCCTGTATATGTAAATTTCATTATGGCGTAACGAGCGTTCGCGTTTGCGTTATGCCTATTTTTATATGGGATTTAAAACAGCGCGCCTAGCGGGACATTTTGGAAATGCAAAGTACGTCACGTCACGCTATTCCAAAATTACGAAAATTCTTAATGTATTTATATATCGAAAGTTTCCATTCCTAAAATGAAAGTTTCCTGTGGAAATATCCAAGAATTTTTCGAATTTTGGAAATTTCTAGCAACTTGCACATCAGTATTTTCACTAATCATCGACAGTGTGACAGCAGCCTTAAGAAAAACTCCAGAAAAGAACCAGTTTCCATCTAATTCACTCAACCACTTAGTCGTATAAAAATGCACCGCTATTTGCATGCAGCAAGCATTAAGACCATGCATTGTGCACCATACAGCTTGTAGACCGAGTTCCCACAGTAAAAAGACAACTTTATCGAACATTGAAATTACTGTTACGCGAAATAGGTTGCAATTACCTGTATTGACTAATTTAATTCCCATGCTAACTAACTAATTTAAATCTATGTTAAAAAAACATTACCATGACACATTGTAGTAATTAATTTACCTACTTTAAGTTACATTAAGTTACATATTAACCAGAGACTGATGACCCCACAGTCAAACTCATTGTTGAGTTTTGCGGGGCTATGATTATAGTTAAGAATATCACTGTACTTTATTAATTAAATAAATAAATAAATAAATGCGATTGCACACAATGACTAAATTGAATTGCAAACTTGCAACCTACTGTTTCTACATTGCTCGTTTTATGTTTAATTTGGCAATTTTTCTGCATGCACTTTTTAGTTCTTAAATTAATTTGATATTTGAGATTTCTCATTAAAAAAAAAACGGCCTTCATATTCAGATTAGTTAAATTTTTTAAGTAAAATCTATTTACCGAGATACAGGCTGCGCCTAAGTAGTTTGAGGCCGACAGATATTAGCTTAATAAAATTGTAAAATCTAATTTATGTTAAGTTCAATCTGTTATGTCGATTTGTAAAAAAATGTTTGGTAAATAAACAATTTGTATTTTTTTTGTAATTTGGTACATATTGATGGACTTAAGTATTCAATAATTTCAAGAAACTTCCTTATACTTATTTAACCATTGTAACTGTTACTACATACAAACATTTACGATTGTTAACGTTGCATAATCGTTGTTTACTATTATTATACTGTCTATTGTATTAGCGTTTAATTGTAAATATACGTTCAGCCGATATAGTATTACGTTTTGTATATTTAAGCAATAGTGCATATGTAAGTCGGGTGACAATGCATTGTCTCCTGCATTGGCTTGTTTGAATTGTATCGATGGGTACTACATGCCTGTTAAAAAAAAAGGACAGTCAGCGATAAAAGCAGGTATGAAAAATCAAATTTTTGCCAAGAACTTATTTACGTAGGTATTTGATGACGTATGATTTGTTGTCGTGGATCTTAGGCTACTCCACCCGCTACGCGAGTTGCCACTGGCATCGAGCACTTTTCCCTGCTTGACTTAACTGCGTCTTCATTACACTTAACTGACTTAACCGTGGGAACATACGGCAGTTTGACTCGAACGGGCCCGCAGAAAATCTAAGCTCTGTTTTTATATTCCGGATATTAAAATGACTGTGACATTTTAAGCGCCTAAGGGAGGCTACAGGTGACCCTCGCGCAGGCAGCTTTCTCGCACAAAGATTAGCCATAGCAGTCCAGCTCGGGAACGCTGCCTGCGCGATGGGCACCCTACCAAGGGCTCAAAATTTTGATAAATGTAGTAGGGTAGGGTATATTGGGCAGCAAATTGGCCAACTAAATCCTCATTTTTAGTATTTGGGCTTAAAGGATGACACGCTAGACCGGGCCGGGCCCGGACTCTGGGTCGCGTCCGACATCTCATTTCCTATGACGGCTGATCAGTGATCACGTGCTGGAGCTTTTCATAGAAAACGAAGGTCCGGCCCGGCCCCGGGCTGGTCTAGCATGAGTCATCCTTAAAACGCCTGCATTGTCCCACAATGGCGCACACGGACAGCATCTGCTTGGTATACCTCCTCATTAAAGTGTCAAAAGGGCGTCTACAGTTGTGTGCAATATAATAGCAGTGATGAAGATTGTCATAGACTTTTTGAATCTACTTAAACAAGCAGTCAATAGTAAAAAGAAAATTAGGGGAAAACTATAACTTTAGATCAATTATATTTTATAATTCTTATGCATTACTTGACATTGTTTCAAAATTAACTGTAACCTTTACTTAAATACCTAATATTGGCAGTAAAAAAAGATCGTCTTAAAGAAAAGTTAATTTTTTTCTGGATGACATAGGTTTAGATGTAAAGCTGTGATTGCAAGTAATATGCAAAATACTAAGTTACGATAATATTACACAATTGTATTTTTTTCGTATGTTGTTACGTTTTTATAGGAATTTCCGCGAGGTAGTAAAAAAGCCTATTTTCATGATATTTTTTTTTACTTCCAATATTTTTTAAGTAAAGGGTACAGCAATTTTAAAACAATGTCAAGTAATGCAGAAGAATTATAAGAAAATATCCAATATAATTGATCTAAAGTTATAGTTTTATACTGCTATATTGCACACAACTGTACGTGTTGGCTTCGCACGCCACCCAAATGGCCGGAACACCATTGTTCCGTGATGGAAAAGTCATACGATAGTTTTATAACTAACACAGGACTTAATCCCATAAAGTTAACGGGAACGGGGGGATAACGGGAGTTAGTCCGAGGGGGTTATAAAGGGTGTTAGTTTAAATCAATACATACGATAGTAATAAGTAAATAGGTACTAACCTGGTCCCTCGCCATCGTAATAGAAGCCCTGTATATACAGGGTGCGCGCGTCGACGGCGTACACGTGCCCGCGCACGCCGTGCTCGAGCTGTGTGAGCGCTCCGAGCGACTTGCCCACATAGCGCTCCGCGCTTAAAGCGCACCCTGTAACAATAATACATGCTCTATAAGTTATTTGCCGCAAAATCCCTCTATAAGTTTGCCGAAGTAATTTTTAGTTTGCAAGATTTTTATTATTGTATGTACCTATGTTAGTTTGTATGTAAGGTATGTATCTATCTTAGCTGCCTGACAATAAATTATATTTAATTTTTTGAAGTGAAAACTTCTTTAGCGGCGCTGTGCACTTTTTGAGGTGGGGAAAAAAATTTAAACTTGAGACAGCGTAAGACGATCACGTGACTGTAAGATTTAGATGGCCACTCATTTAGATGGCATTTAAATCAATAAAGAAAAACTCAATGACATTACATGAAAAACTGTTACATGTAATGTCATTGAGTTTTTCTTTATTGATTTAAATGCCATCTAGTGAGTTTCGCTCTAACTGGTAGTCATATAACTCGAATACTAACAGTGATGTGCTTAGGGGTTTCAAGTAATTAACGCTAACGTAACGTAAGATGGCGTTAACCTCAATTATACATAGTGCATTTTGCACTAGTCATTGAGTTTTCACTTCTGCCGGCACTGCCTGAGTGCAACCCGTTGTTTTTTTTAATCTACATATTTAAAAGAAGCCCTTATAAATGAGACATGTCGGCTCCGTTGGGCCTCTATATTAAAGTATTTCAATAAGTGTTAAGTACTAAACAACTACACATCAAAAGAATTGTACACGAATTTCGCAGTTTCAGACAGGGGTTCCGCCAATATTGATTGAAAAACCCCAATATCTATAATATGCTCTATAAGTTATTGTCAAAACAAATCTATATGCAAGTAACATAAAAAGCAAGTACAAGTTTCCCCTTTGGGTTGGACATCAGAATAGGGATATATTGAATTTTATAACAAAATCTAGTAAAATAGATAGCAAACAAGCAATTTATCACAATAATCTGGATATTAAAATAAAACATGGAAATATTACAAAAATACAGGACCTGAAAGTTACAAAATTTAAGTTTTTTTTAAACTTCCAAAAACGATAAAAGTAAGGGTACAATTCAATTCCTTACATTTTATCCAAAAAGCTATTGTATTTCAACTATATACATAAACGCAATATTACACCGACAAAAAAGCAATTTTCTTGTTTTGTCCATACGACAAGATGGACTCTCAGAGACCTTGACGTCACGCTCATTTATCGTTTTGTTAAGGGCGTTTCGCGAGTGAAGTGCGACTGTCGGCCCTTGACTACAATTTCTGACTTTTGTGTTACTTTAATGCAATGGGTCCCATATAGACATTTGAACCTAAAAACAAACCCGATCGATTGATACCATAAATGAAAATTAGTAATGTACCCTATTCTGACATCAAAATCCTAAAACACGCAGAATTTGATTAATTATTTGTTATTTATTTCCAGTACCGACAAAAACAAATACAAGTATAAGAAGAAACTCATCACATTACTAGAAATTACGTCGACACCGCTTAGGAAGCGATCCATTTAAAGCAACACGATCAGAAAAGGTCAAGGAATGCGCTAGTGCATGGGAAAGCAAAGAAAAGTCAGCACACAAACATCAACCTTATAACTTTCTGTTAAAGTTTAATTTTCAATAGCAGTAGATCAAGTAGCGTATAAGTCCTGCCGCAGAACTCAGATTTACATCAATGTAATTCGTTTTTATTGCGTTTTATTGCTGTCATTTAAATTTGGAGTGTCGTAGTTTCGTTTTATGTGGCACGCTGGAATTTATATTGTTACGTACATTACTGTCGGACGTGAAATACATGAATGGTTTAAAATTTAAATGCTTTGAAATGGAGATGTAATAAAAGGAATATCTACATACAAAAGTTAATTTTATACTCATTAAAATTTAATTGCTACTTTTGCTAAGACACATACAGCACATACTAAACACGTTATAGGCTAATTCGATCTGTTTCCGATATGATACTGATCTGTCAGTGTCAAAAGTGACGTTTTTGGTTGAAGAGATGTTGAACTTTTGACACTGAAAGATCAGTAACAATCATATAGGAAATAACTAAAACTCGAATTAGCCGGTTAGTTATTTATGTGGCAACATCCTTGGTACAACGATCATACATAGGTACATATTATTAATTATAAACTAACTAGGTAATGATTAAGTAGCACGCGAAGTTAATTATTATTAATTTCCCATTGCTAAAAAACAGTATCTAATAAATAAAGATCGCTTCCTATTGTGTACAGGTACATAATTAACAAGTATAAATAGGTATAACGGGTTAGCACTGATTGACTAACACGTTATTAGGTATTTTGCGGATTATCAAAGTAAAATTATACGAAATTTAATTGGCTGTTTCCGTGTATATTTAGATATACCTTCAGATATAGAGAGTCTGTTCGGAAAGAGAAGAGTCGTGGAATGTATTGGGGCCCATACATTCCACGACTCTTCTCTCTCCGCACAAACTCTATACATATATTTTTATTTTGGATAACAAGATCCATATATATTGCAATAATTAACAATTCATGAATAACTTACACTAAGGATTCTATGGAACAGCCATATTTTTTCGCGATTTCGGAGTTGCTCCCATAGCAAAAGTTGCTCAGAATGACCTATTTATTCACATCGTAAAATATTGCAGGCTATTAAAATAACTACCTGTATATAAGTCGTTACGTATAATGTATCTAACTCTAACCTATGTGTGTAATGTAGCTACTTTTCCTAATAAAACTACAAGACATGTTATTCCTACTAACGCACCGAGTAATGATTTTGACCTCGTTGAACTATGGTCATTATAGGTACTGGTCAGTTTTAAAACACGCAACAATGTTAGAAAGTCGTCCTTGTGCGCCAGATCTTATCGTACATCTCACGCGCGACCTTTCGTCCGCTTTCTTTCTGCGTCCGCGCTTAGTATTATTACCTCGAATCATTCCAGTGCACGAGTCGAGAGAACCAGAGGCCAGTTTGAGTTTGAACAGACAATAAAACGATGTCTAAATGATTTCATTTTGTTCTCATTCGCCTGTTCCACCTGCTGATAATTATGTTACATAACGAAAGCCGCAAAAATATCTGACACGATCTTATTTGTAGAGCCATATAAGCGTGTCACATATTTTTGCGGCCTTCGAAGAGTAACCTATTATGCAGGTGACTGTACCATCAGCTATAAAAGTGCATGGCGACTTCATCAATGAATTAATTCATAATTTCTCCATGCAATTTCGCAGCTCATTGTCACAGTACAGTCACCCAACTTGATTCCTAGGCCACTGCAAAAATACTACGTTTTTTTGGAAAATTAAGTTATTATAAACTTGAGTTTACATATAAAACTTTTTTACTAAAAGATTGATCTGAGGCCAAATAAATCGCTCGTGAATGAACGATTGTTTATGAATGAATGATCTAATAGTTCGAGAAGTCGACTCGCCCGCGTTGCGTTGCGAACACAAGGCCTCTTATTTATTAGGTTCACTTTCACTGCTAAACTATCCGCTAAACTATTCGCTTATCCGGATTCATCCTGAGGGTCGCGAAGTTGGAATCTCGACACAATGCGAATTTTAATTCGTTTGTGGTGATCGTTCCGACTGAACATCTAGCGACCTTCACCAAGGAGGAGTTTTGGCCGAAGGGTGTCAAGTTTCGGCGGTTCCGCGGCCGGTTCCCTGACACTGCGGGGTTGCGTAATGCATCGCAATCATAATGTGTTTTTTAGTGTTTAGTTATATTTTTATAATATGTATGCTAGTTTTAAGGTATTTATGTATGGGCCACTAGTTGCCTGAAATAAACTATTTCATAAAAACGATTGTATGGCGCACATGTGTCGTTCTCTAATAAAAGGGGCCTTATGTGTAAACTATATTGTGTCGTGAAGCATTGTAATGTGACGGTTTAGCCTTTGTCTATGGTTCGACGAGTTTTAAGCTGATTGCATGTCATTCAGAAACAATCGCTAAGTGCCCATGCCATTTGTATGTTATTGTATTTACTAATTAACCATATACACCTAGACATTTTTCTGTGTGGCCCTATGGTGTGCTGGTAGAAAATGTCATGAGGCATTAAGTCCGCCATTTGTACCATAACCATACATGTTTTAACTATAACATGACTAACATGAGGATAAATAAATAATAATAAATAAATAAATATTATAGGACATTATTACACAAATTGAGTAAGCCCCACGGTAAGCTCAAGAAAGCTTGTGTTGTGGGTACTCAGACAACGATATATATAATATACAAATACTTAAATACATAGAAAACAACCATGACTCAGGAACAAATATCTGTGCTCATCACACAAATAAATGCCCTTACTGGGATTCGAACCCAGGACCGCGGCTTCACAGGCAGGGTCACTACCCACTAGGCCAGACCGGTTGGCCGGAGGATCTTGCATATACCTACCGATATAAATTATTATTTAACAGTAAATCAGATTTGAGCCTAAAAAAACTATAGTAAATATAATTTGATTGTATGAAATGATTTTAGGTATTACCAAGAAATAAGTTCATAAAGTAGATTGTATAATTATAGTCACTGTTACCTAGTTGTTAAACAATTGTCTTGATAGGTGTGAATGTAATTTCACAATAATTATGAGAAACCTCGATGTGTTAATAACACACAAAATTAATTATATTAACACTGTTAATGTAATTAATTTTACGAATATTTAATAACATGTCTCTAATACATTCTAGGTTTCTGTTATACTTATTATTTCTATCAGAAATATTTATAAGAAATCCAGACGTAACGACTATTTTTTATCATTTTAACACTTAATGAAAAAAATATGAAATTCTTATACCTGCATGTGTATCAACTAATACCTATCCTCAGTATTTTTCTATGACAGATTTTCCAATTTTCATGCAATATATGCAGTACAGGGGGGCCAGCTAAGATGACAATCGTTGATAAAAGACGCCAAACGTAACTTAAATAATTAATGGAAATAGTCACATTTCTTTTTTCACCACTCAGATGGTTGGCAGTCCTCAACTGTTCGTTTCTCCTGCCTCGCAGCTAAACTGTGGAATGGACTTGGAGTGTCGCCTGCAGTATTTCCAGACCTATAGGACCTTCAGATCTTCAAGAAAAGAACGTACTCCCATCTTAAATGCTGGTAACTCATTTACAAACCTTCTGGTGTTGCGGACATGGGCGAGGGTAATCTCTTTATACCATCAAGCGATTAGTGTGCTCGTTTTTCTTATCTTAAAAAATGACTTTCCGTTTTCCGCATTTCAACACAATATATTTTTTCTATTCGTTTTGCGTTTGTCGAGGTACAAGTATCATCTTGGGTAATAGATTTCCTGAACACAATACTCGTATTCCATAAAAATACTATCATCTTCCTCGCGTTGTGCCGACATTCTTCCACGGCTCATGGGAGCCTGGGGTGCACTTGGCTACTAATCCAAGGAATTGGCGTGGCCACTAGTTTTTTCGAAAGCGACTGCCATCTGACCTTCCAACCCAGAGGGGAAACTAGGCCTTATTGGGATTAGTCTGGTTTCCTCACGATGTTTTCCTTCACCTAATCTTCATTCTACTTTAAGATCACATAAATGTACCATATTCTGACAAATACATTTCATTCATTCATTCATTCACACATTTCATTCAATCATTCATTCACTCATTTCACCGAGAAGCCATAAAAATACTATAACAACATTTAACGTTTCAGAGCAATTCCGAGAAGAAAAGTATCAAAAAAGTTCTGTAAAAAATGTCGTCCAAGTCTTGTAGTGTCAATTGATTCATCTGTCGACAATCCAATCCGTCCGGCCACTTTCCCCGCTTCACTTTCCGTCGGAGTGCCTGCACGACATGTTGTGAATTGTGAACAACGAACACATTTAATCTCTTCTCGCTTACTTTTGATAACATCACAATGTCTACAATTGGAACGATGTCAGTCATTGGAAGTATTTATTGGTTTCAGAAAGAATGAATGATTACGTAAATTATTTGCTTTTGTACCAAAGAGTAAAGTATAATTAGCTTTATTTTGTACCCATATTTTCCAAAATATAATCAGAATAATCACCCACAGTTTTCCCTGAGTTCACATCAAATTCCTTTGTTTTTCAAAAACGTTCGAAATGTTCTAATGTTCCTTTATTTATTTTTCATCTAAAGGGGCCCACTGATTAACAGTCCGCCGGACGATATCGGCATGTTAGAACAAAAAGTTTACAGTTCCGAACAACTGACAGGCCGATATTGTCCGGCGGACTGTTAATCAGTAGGCCACTTAAAAGTAAAATATAAAAAACACATACAAAACAATACAAAATATACCTATACATTATTATTGTAAATATTATAAAAAACCTAAGCTAGAGTGCCGCCATCATGTTATTATTAAATCGATGTCGAAGTTATTATTATGCAATTTATAACATTTTCATAAGAAAACCGTTTGAACAAAATAATTATGTTATCTTTATGCTGGCTGAAAGTTGCGATTTCTTAAATGTGTGTGATAAAAAAAAAGAATATATTTTTTATTAACTTATCATCAAGACAATCTTTACCTAGCAATGGAGCATTGCAAATCACTACATAGTATAAAACAAAGTCGCTTCCCGCTGTCTATCCCTATGCATGCTTAGATCTTTAAAACTACGCAACGGATTTTGATGCGTTTTTTTTAATAGATAGAGTGATTCAAGAGTAAGGTTTATGTATATTGTGTTAACCCGTGCGAAGCCGGGGCGGGTCGCGGGTAGTAGTAAATAATATAACCACATTCTTACTACACATTGAATTCGCATGTTGGATAAATCTGTCAATAATAAACTACTCTACTTTTCTTAAAATTATGAAAACTGATAGTATATTATTTTTCTGGGGAAAAAACAACTACACAATTACATTTCTTGCGTGTTTTGTAATTAAAGACGATTCATCTGTATGCGTACAATTATGTAATTATGATGCGCATACTTACTTTAATTTGTGAGTGTGTTACTATGTTACTAAATGCAGAGATCAGTAAACTGTTATAAACTGTCAACTTGTACTCAACTAAATCGTTGATTAAAAGTTGAAAGTCTTAATTTCTTTGTAGATGAAGTTTAGTAGAGTTTATTAATTGATTAAATTGTTTTTTATTGGGACGTTAAGTTAGTGCAAAAGCCATATCCCTTTGAAAGGGATAGCCCTTTCAAAGGGAGTGTATGGTCTTTGCATAAGGCATTACTTGAAAAATATATGTTCGTCAAAATCAAGGACCTTATACTTTGCCGCATAGGTATTTTATAATTTTGATGATATTACTGACATCATATACTACGCTGCAAAATATATGATACCTCTTTAAACTATACAACGATTTTTGTTAATTAATGAAAAATGCAAGACTCACACTTACGTTTTTTAGAGACAGCGACCTAACTACCGAAGCATACTAGAAGTAATATATTATGATTTTTCCTTTCTCCAATCTCTCCTTTCGTTTATAAGTTTGTCACTCCATACTAATAGTCAATAAATTATCACTTTCAGTCCTCTACGTTTCTCTAGTGTTTCGTAATGACAGAACCGCGCTAATGCATGTTGTACTATGTCATTACTTCTCTGTCTATGTACCTACATATATATTTGTTTCACATGTTAACATATGTTAATCTATGTCACGCAACCCAATGCAACAATTAATCTGTTTTTTTTTCCAAAATCCATTGTAACTTTTCCTCACTATTCTTAACTCTTATCACACTTGCGGCATAGCCATTGGCATGCGTGGGTGCACTATATTATGCCTTATTATAAAGGCAACAAGGGTGACAATTAGATGTTGTATGTAATGTGGTTCCCATGCATTGTGGGAACGTTGCGTCTTGCGTCACAGTTGCGTCATTGTGCGAACTATGCGTTTTGTGATCGTCAGTCGTTAGTCGTTACATCGATCACTTGAGTGACTGTAAGGTGATGTTCGGATGCCAACTGCAGCTGCATTAATGTTGCGGCGACGTTGTTGCTGTATCTGTATTTCCTTGATAAAATAAGTTTTTAGCAAAAATTTGATTTTGCCAAAAAAAGGTTTTATCGCTGATTGTACTCTTCTTTTCACAGACAACTAATTCTCATCGAGACAATTATAAGAACCGCAAACACAATTAGGTTGCGTTGTTTTATCACAGAGTTCCTATGGCCACCTCCTGTCTCCATCATCAGATCAGTTCCAAAAAGAAGCCATGAGTGTAGAGTTGTAGACTTATTTTGAAATGGAATAGGGTCGAACAAAATAGAATAAGTTTTTGAGTGTTAAAAACTTAGTCTTATTTTTACCCGTGTTTTATATTTAATGATTTCTTCGTTTCTTGTTGTTGTTGTCTGTACTGTACATGTTCGTACATGTCTTTTATCTTTACTTATCTTTAGTCGCCGCCTCGCTTATGAATCTTATTATGATCTTAGGTTTCCAATTCTCCTAGAAACTGAGTTATATCATTGATACGTTAAGGGTAACTAAATTGTAGTTAGAATGTAGGCTTAGAATTAAGTTACCGTTAGTAAAATTATGACCTAACATTTGTCCAGAATTACGAAACCACGAAGACAATGCGTGTGTAACACAAATACGGCATTCACAGACAGACAATTCCTATTGAATTTGGCTAAAAAAAGAAAAATACAGCTCTGGCCGTAACTGCAGACATAATACATGGACTATTGTATTTATTTTAGAGTAAATTTTAGATTAAACATACACATAATTTGATGAAATTTGATATGGAGATAGTTTGAGGCTTGGACATAGGATATTTTTTATCAATCATCATTAACATTCCACGCAAACAAAGTTGCAGGCAAATGCTAGTAATAAAAAAAAACTTTAAAAATCACAATAACATTTATTTTGAACGTCTCAGCTTGTTTTGGTTTCTAGGACACATGAATATGTTAAGTGTTAAATGAAACAGAGTTCAACAGGAATATTGAGTAGGTAATATTCCTTAATCTGAATGGGAACTTTCTACGTGGGAACTGGCATGAGAATATTCTCATGAAAATTTCCAGAAAATGATGGAAGTTTTTAAAATATTCTACAACTTGCACATTGCTACCTATAGTTACCACTATAGGTAGCAAAAAATACGAATAAAAAACCGGCCAAGTGCGAGTCGGACTCGCGCACGGAGGATTCCGCACCATCAACAAAAAATAGAGCAAAACAAGCAAAAAAAAACAAGCAAAAAAACAGTCACCCATCCAAGTAAGTACTGACCCCGCCCGACGTTGCTTAACTTCGGTCAAAAATCACGTTTGTTGTATGGGAGCCCCACTTAAATCTTTATTTTATTCTGTTTTTAGTATTTGTTGTTATAGCGGCAACAGAAATACATCATCTGTAAAAATTTTAACTGTCTAGCTATCACGGTTCGTGAGATACAGCCTGGTGACAGACGGACGGACGAACGGACGGACGGACAGCGGAGTCTTAGTAATATGGTCCCGTTTTTACCCTTTGGGTACGGAACCCTAATATACTTAATTCTTGTAGCCACTTTAATTGCGATGACACCAGCCACAAAGGATCTATTTCAAGGAGTGACCCGTGATGAGCTCACTGCCAGGTGGCCAACAAATATTAATTTAAGTAACGAAATCTGATCATTTGTCCAACTAGAATTAATCGGAAGGCTCGATTTTCTCACGATAAGAGCTTGAATCATTTTATAGGCTATAAAAATTGAAATTAATCTACGATTCGTTTAGACATACTGCCGAGATTCTCATGATCTGTCGGTGACATTTGACACCCGCCAGGTGCCGATTAATGAGGTAGCTAATTAATTAAATATAAATAGCAATAAAGAGTACGTAACTTATTTATTCTATTTACAAATTATTTGCCATTAATATTTCTTGGAAAAAGCGTTCAGGATCTGTCCAAAAATACCTCAAGCATTATTGTAGCATTAATGCAAAGTTCAAAGCACAAAATAAAAAAATATCAAAGTCGAGGAAGGACGATCGCGATGTCAGGAAGGGACCTCTATTTTTATGGTATTTGTAAACATGTAGGTTATTTTTAGAAATGTTTTTTTTTTCTTTTTAGAAATGTATTGTATTGAATATTTTGGATCCTTTATTATTGCAGCTTTATTAGTTTATTTCGGCTATTGAGAAAAATAAGTGTTCCGTGAACAAAGTTTTGTACGGAACACTAAAAAGTGGTAAAAATTGGGAATGGCAGAAATCGCAACTTGGAAAAAACGATTTTAGGAAAATACAGTCGGTTTATCCAACCGAAAAATTGCTATACCTAGTGTGTCGTGTGTGTTTATGTCTGTGTGTAAACAAGGTAGCTAGCTCAATATCGTTGTTTTCACCGGCGTCACATTTTTATCGTCATCTAACTTTCACAGTCATGAGCCCAGCAATCATCGCCTATCAAGATCTAATATTCATGTTCATGTTCTAAGCTCGTAAGTCGTATTAATCAGTTACAATCAAATATCAATAGACTCATTAATATGAAGATTTAAGTTTTAGATTTACGTTAAGTAATCTTAATTTTTGTCTTCCTGTTCCTGATGACTTTGGAAAGGTGTAGGTATAGGTACAGTCGACGACAAATATGTTTACATTTTTCGCCTTATTACAAAGGAGTAAGGTGCAAAAGTGTAAACATAATCTTTGACGTCGACTGTATACTCAGGTAATCTATTACACTGATTTAAACTTCCAGTCATTAGTAAATGTAAGCGTAAACGAATATCGACAGTCGATAAATCGAATATAATTTGTAACAACTTTTTACTACCAATTTAGGTGTTTTGCGGTAAGCCTAAGTATAGCTTAGTATTCTTAGGGCGCCGACTGCACGCCAACTGCCATGTTGGCATCAGTTCCCATACAAATTGCAGTCGGGTTGCAGTCCATCTGTACCGGTCCTTAAGTAATAGGTTAGTAGTAGGTAAGCTGAATTAGACTTAATAGTGTTGAAAACGTGTAAAGTGATATTTTTAGATATTTCCGATGTCATAAATTACCCTGTTTCCAATGTACTTATACCTTTTTCATTCAGCTGGTGTCAATAATTTGTATAATTAAAATTAAACCATGCCAATGCAAAAAGTTTGGTTAGGTAAGGTATTGAGCGCGTTGATGTCTCTCGTCAGTATTTAGGTACCTATGTAATTATTTTCTTACACGAACTACGTGGAAACTTGCGTTAGTATTAACAAAAACATAATTATTATACTAACTAAAGTATTTACATTAAATAATTTAAGAGCTAACTCAAAGTTCAACTTAAAATTTAAACCTTAATCCAGCGACATAAGACCTAATGCATATTCATGAGTGCCTAATCCGCCACTTTACATAACACTAAAAACTTAACCAACTGCAATTATTTCGTGTCTCTAAAGACCTTCAATTTTGCAGCTAGCTTTTAGACTACATTAAAACTAAAAGAACGTATAACTCTTGAGTTTTTTATAGGTAGTTTTGGATTATTACAGCTTAACTTATACGTATAATGACCAATGTTTTGATGACAAGGATGCAGGCATACATAAAAGGGGTTATAATAATAGGACTAAAAATATTTTATAAATGCAGCCTTTCTAGGAAAATATAAATAGTCTAACTAAATATAAAATCTATGAAAACGCTGGTGGTAATAAGATTTTCCGAAAATAACCGACAGTTAATTGTCACGTAAGCAACTGAGTATCTAGATAGATACTAGTCCTGTTTTTCTCAGTTTTTACTGAAGAGAGGTCTACCCAAACTAAATAAAAATACCATCTCATTGATATTAATATAAGGTAAACGTACTGGTGCTCGACGCGGTACCAGTACATGTCATCTTGAAACTTAAGTCATTGTCAAGTAGAGGTGACAGCAGGGTGTCATCTATTGGGCACTTGGAGGATACAACTAAACGGAGTAGACATTGACAGGCTTTCCCCTCTGTCGAAAATAGGCGGCTAACGGTCATACACAATGTATGGACTGACGTTTATCTGACATGGCTATTTTTACGTTACGCATACATTTGACGTTCCCCTCCCCCGCAAAAATCGGCAGACTGTTTTGTACAGAAAATTACAGACATGGCGTCTCCGTTTGATTATATCCTCCAAGATTGGGCATTAGCATGTCGAGCACTAGTACGTTTACCCTAGTTGGGGTAATTCTGACATTAATAACGCGGTAACATTAGTAATATCTCGTGGTCATCAATATAATACATAATATAAGGCCAAAAGCGTAAATAAGATTATCTTTTTGCACTTTTATCAAAAACTTGACAAAAGTTGTTATGCACAGAAATTAGATGGCTAGTTCTGTTGTTTGGTAGATAATATCTTTATCTTCTGGCGCAAACCTGCGCATGCGCAAGCGACCGCTGCAGGTACCGCTGCGCGACCCACTCCCACAACGACCATTATAACTTGCGGTATGTTGATTTAATTTTAATATTAAGGAAAATAAGACTAAATAGGTACTGATGCTACACTTATATGTTTATTTATCAAACTAACAACAAGCTATATGAACAACAAACAATCGTAATTTGGTGATAAGTATTTATGCTGAATTGTAGTCAGCAGCAATAGTTGCTAAGCGGGCGTGGTGTTCAAAATGATCCTGACGCGACTTTATTGTTAAGAGAACAAGAGCGCGTCAAGGTAATTTTGAACACCTCGCCTGCTTAGCAACTTCTGCTGCTGACTGTATCTAAGCATCGATGCTGACTAAAATTTTATTACTAACTTTTTATTTTTGTATATTTATTTTATTACTTTTAATTTACTTACTTCATTCATTTTTAATTTACTTCATAAACAAACTTTTATTAGGTCGGTCGACCTGTACGGATATGATGGTCGTTCTTGTCTACGTGACAGCGTGATAAAACGGTGTCCGTCACTTTCTTTCCCACGGTGTTAAACAGTGACAGTTATTTTATCACGTGGATAAAGATGGATAAAGCTATCCATAATAGGCTGGCTGTATGTAACTATGTAATGGAATCTTGCAAGTTAAATTTGATCCACTTCCCGGTTTCCGACTGAGCTGAAATTTTGTAAGCATACACATGTAAGTCGGGTGACAATGCAATATTATGGTACCATCGAGCTGATCTGATGATGGAGACAGGAGGTGGCCATAGGAACTCTGTGATGAAACAACGCAACCTAATTGTGTTAGGGGTTTTTAGAATTGTCTCGATGAGTATTAGTTGTCTGTCGTAAGAAAAGTACAGTAGCGATAAAAGTACCAAAAATGAAATTTTTGACAAAAACTTATTTTAATAATAATTTATAAGTTTTGGTATTTTATTTTTAAGTAAGTACAGTGCATGTTTTCTCAAACACAATTTAGACAATAATAAAGACTCGATGCGTTGTTAATCTCACTCGAAACTGCGCAGTGCCACGTTTTAGTTGCGGTTCTTATATTTCTTTTTGCAATTAATTGATTAGGTTAAAGAAAAACAGCCGTAAAACTAATCTCCTAAATTGGAATTTTTTGTTCAATAATTTAAAAACGACTTCAGGGTTTTCTCAACCATTTTACTTAGGTATCCAACAGACTTGACTGACTTAAGCAAAACAAAACATTTATAACTTATAAAATAGACCGTTCACAATCGTACGATGATTCGATTTTTTTGGAAATAAGTACACTGAAATATTCTATTTCAGTGTATTACCAAAAAAAATTTGATACTTGAAAAACAATATCATACACGGTTTCCTTCCGCTTTCAATTATTTAAAACCAACGAAAACTTAATAACTTAACTCCAGTGTTGGCCGAAACGTTAATTCAATTGACTATTTTTGACCCTTAACCATTATAAATTGAACCGTAAACTGTAACCGTCCGTTCCGGTTTACGGTTCAATTTGTACTGGTTTATGGTCAATTGCAATTATTTAACGTTCGGCCAACACTGCTTAACTCAAGTCCTAGCATTAACTGGAAGAGATTCTTCTTAGAGATAAGTTCGCCTTTGTACTATACCTTTAAAATACAAGTTTATATTAAGTAATACAAGTTGTTTTTTTTCTATTACTGTTCGAAAAACAGATCAAAGGATTAGTTTTCGATTTCCTAGAGTACCTCACTGCAGCGACCGACTGGCGTGGTGGGACACCGCAACCCACAAAGCGACCGCCGTACTAATTAACCGTTAGTGATAATTATCTACGAGTACCTACGTTTGGCTATCGACGTGTGGTCCAGGGTTGGAACTCAAGTGATTTTATTTGTTAAGGTGTTCTCAAGGTTAATTTTATTTCGATAAATAGAAGGATTTTAGATTTTTTTTGGCACGGGTTAGCGTTTAAATATGCTGCTTACTATTTGCGTTTAGTTGCAAATGTAAGAACTTGCAATAAACACTAATGAGTGTGTAAACAGGCCCTAAGATGTGAAGCCCAGCAACACTTGACCTGTATTTATCTTTACAGTATATATGGTGCTACTTTACTGCCCTAATGCGGCAACTAGCACTATAAGTACGTGCGTATGTCGAAAATTTTTAGGACCATATTGTAAAACGTTGTACAATACACGTGCGAAAAGGTAATTCGCAACTCGTGTCGATTTAAAACACTCCCTTCGGTCGTGTTTTATTTATCCCCTCGTTGCAAATTTCCTACTTTTTGCACTTGTATCGTAGTACTATTACGGCATTAATACAACAATTTTTATATTATCTCAAAAAAGGGTATTTTTTACCAATACAGATCAGGGATGTTGCGGATGCAGATTTTTTGACATCCGCGGATACGGATGCGGATATTTAAAGGCTCACATCCGCGGATGCGGATGCGGATGTCAAGATTAGGTACTTAGAAAACGTCAAATATTACATTTTTAGTATTTTTTTATTAAGAAAAACCGAAACGTTTAGTATTTGAGCAAGAATATAGGTGCGTTATATTTAATAAATAGTAACTTGGCCGACTTTTTTGGATCTAGACGATTTCGTTATAGGTAATGGCGAAATTACCTAACACTTACGCCGCCGCTAAGACGTTCCTGTACCGACTTGTTCGAAATCCGCATCCGCATAAGCTCCGCATCGATTTTATGCGGATGCGGATGCAGATGCGGATGTTGAAAATAATGCGGAAGTTCCGCGGTTGCGGATGCGGATGCGGATGTTCGCAACATCCCTGATACAGATAAACCTGATAAACCGACGGGTAATATAGCGAGTGGGAAGTTAAGTGGGTGATAGACAATCGTTAATTACATCTGGTTTGGAGTAATTTGAATACAATACCTTACTTAAACTAGTTTAATTAAGTACATGTTTAGATTACATTGTTTCACATATGAATGCAAAACAATTAACAACCAGAAACTACAAACACCTAAAGAAAAACAATTACGTTGAATTTATGTGCATGTGTGTTCATGATTTTCTTCTACCGAGCGAAAATCACATCGATGTAGTCCCTCGAGAAAGGCCTCAAGATTGCTAAATTTATGGCAACCGTATTGTGATCCAAAAAACCGGCCAAGTGCGAGTCGGACTCGCGTTCCGAGGGTTCCGTACATTAAGTCCGACTCACGCTTGACTGCACATTTCTAATAGGTTTTCCTGTCATTTATATGCAAAGAACTATTTTGTGTATTTTTTTCAACATTTTAGACCCAGTAGTTTCGGAGATAAAGGGGGGGGGGAATAGTCGGACAGACAGACGCACCAGTGATCCTATATGGGTTCCGTTTTTTCTTTTTGAGGTACGAAGCCCTAAAAAGCGTTACGACTTTTTTAAACTCCTTTTTCTGAACCTACTGCACTTTAAATTGACACTCGGATAGCTCAAATTTAAACCGATTCTAATTTAAAAATCTCAACCTTATTTGTTATTGTTATGATACGATCTAAACACAACTTGCAGCGCATTTTGCGCACCAATAAGCGCGAGGAATCGTATCATATTTATATCAAACCCATGACAGATTTTACTTACATATGTCTGAATACATTCTGTTATATTATACGTTATATTATCATACTGTTATATTATAATAATTTAACAGACAGTTTTTTACTTGCAGATGTAATAAATTACCAACACAGCACGAGCTACCAAGGGCGACCACGTTTTTCTCTATCATTTATTCATCTTTTTTGACACTTTATGCGTCTGACAACATTTCAGGTCAATGTCGTGAGAAACTGCACTTCACATCCATACTAATATTATAAATTTATTTACAAACAAGATATATACAGTGGTATTACTAAAAGAAATTAAAAACCAGCTTAAATCTAAAATAGGCCCTCGAGGCATTGTACCAAGTATGCTGGCGACATTTCCTCGCTGTATCGCAATGCTGATACGTTGTGCGAGGTAGCCGCCAGCTCTTCGGTCACCAGTGACGTCAACCAGACGCTTCGCGATTTCTGCGAACAACTTATGCGCGCTGGGACCCCATGGACCTAGAGTTTCAACTCCAAATGGTACAAAATGGTACTCTCTACCGAGGCTCTTATATTATAAATGTGAAAAGATGTCTGTCTGTCTGTCTGTCAGTCTGTCTGTCTTTTTGTCGGTCTGTTACCTCTTCACGCTCAAAAACCGCTGAAAGGATTAGTTTAAATTATGATAATCTGTGAAAATCATTTTGTTTAATTGTGATCTATGATTGTTTTTTGTTTGTTGAAGTCTTAATTTGTTAGAGGTTATTATTTGAATGTCATGTTTTTATACAATAAAATTGACATTATTAAGTAATTACATAATTAAACTTGAATAGCGCGGTGTTGTGCGTGATATGCGTCTGCATTGTACAAGTTGGTCAAAAAATAGCTGACAAAAGACAAGTTAGTGAGATAGTTGGAAGTTTAGTTAGGTTAAGATATTTGTCATTATTGTAAGTAGATTTTAAGTTTTTCAAATTGTGTTTTTGTAATTTATCAGAGTTTATCCTGATTTATGCCTGTTGTTTAACCTCTTCTTTTCTGTGTTCTTTGTATTGTTTTCTGTAATGAGGTGTGCAATAAAGAGTATTTGTACAGTTAGTGAGTATTAACTATAATGTTTAAAACCCTTATGTCCAGCGTTTTTAGTACTTTTAGATATTTTCGTGATTAAGTCTGAAACTTTAAGTTTTCCCTTGAGAATTTGACTCGCAACTTGTTCTTGTAATCTTTGAGAAACGCCACAACTTTAAATAGAGTGAATTTAAAATTAATTGCAAAAAGGTAAACTAATACAGATCTGGGCTCATTCAGCGCAACCGGTAAAACGTCAAGATGAGGAAATAACATAAAAATAAAATAAAAAATCACGGCATTTAGGACTATTTTGAGTTCCCCGAGATGTCATTTGGGTTGAAAAATGTCCCCATCTACCGACTAGAGTCAGACCAAGCTACAGTTGTAGTGCTAATTGTTTTCCATCGTACTTCCTCGGAAACTTTCGTATTTGTCAATAGCAAGACACGTTCTTATATTTCCGTGAAAATATACGGGAAAATAACGATGCACTACGATGTAGACTACACACAGACTTTAGCAGTGAAAGAAGTATTGTAAACGTAAATTCTATGAAAATATAACATTTATAGTGACACTTTCACACTTTGTCACATCAAAATCGGTGCACAGTTAGCTTAAACGGACTCTATCCAATTTTCTACTTTGAAGGAAAAGCGCTTACGGCGCTGCCCGCAAGAAAGTTTCACATTACTTTAACGGTGCAATTCAAGAAAACTATCGTTTTCTAAATAATACATGAGAAAGCGAACAGAAAACGCATTATCACTGAATAAAATGGATTTTTATGGTATTCTGGTCAATGGTCAGTGATTAACACTTTATTAAGCTTTCTAGTGTATTCCGAGAAACAGTGCGTAAAAAGAAATCACTAAAGATGTGCGATTTAGATCAGTTTAGTTTGTTACCGTTACCTGGGTGCTTAGCCAAGATGCTAAACGTTTACGCTCCGTTAGCGAACGAAACGCTCATGTCTTTATCGCACTAATATGGAAGTGATAGAGAGATTACCGTTTCGTTCGCTGCGGCGTAAACGATTGAGCTCTTGGCTAGGCACGGCTTATCGTTAATCGTAACTGATGGTCAATGACTGAGGAAACGGGGGAAATGAGCGTGAAAATACCGTGATGTAACATTTTAAGACAGAGATCACGTGAAAATAAAACATCAAGTTCATTCTTTACGGCTACCATCAGTTTGGCACTGACATAAACGCCGTCGAGAACGTAATTTACTTTCAGATACATCTCGCTCGTACTCGCATATTAGTGCAAACGAGATGTATAGAAAGTAAATTACGTTCTCGATAGCGTAAATGTCAGTTTTGACACCTTCAGCAGTGACTCATGGTACGGGCTCTGATAAATTAAGTAAGTAACAGAAAAAATTACGCGCGTCACAAATTTTTTGAGTCGCCCTCGAAAATAGCGCTCGGAAATTCGAGAACTCAAGCACTAAGACATTTCTTCTTAAGTAGTTTTTACTTTTCAGTTACATTTACCTTCTCAAATAAAATCCAAAAATACTCGAATATCAATGGAATGATAAAAATGTTCTACCAGTCTTGTACTACGAGTACTGCATGACTGTGGAATGAATCCGACAACTGTGACGAAAATTTTTAAAATCCTTGACGTTTGGGCTGCCGTGCCGCAGACCTATTAAAACTACTTAAGAAATAAAATAATAAAAGAAACATTTAAGAAACTCGAAAAACAACATATTTATCAGCTTAAAGTATTTTAAACAAGGAAAAAGCCCGGGGAATTTACCTTTGCGTCTGTTTCGAAGCTCAAATAGAAACACTGGGTTGAAAATCCTTTCAAGCCACTAAACAAATTCCAGCCCAATTCAATCAGGTTCCTTGCAGCTTCGACATTTGCATCTAAAACTTCAGAATACTCGCCAACTATTTCTTTCGCACCCTAGCTATTTCACAGAGGAGAAATAGGGATGGCGAGATAGAATTGGATGTAGAATGCAAATAACGCATAGACCGAGTAGCGATTTGATTGTAGCCGGATTGAATTGTTTCGCGTCACTGAAACATTTTTGATTGAATGGGAGGCGTATTCAGAAAATCTTCGTTAAACTAATATCTTCTTCTTCTCTTCTCTTCTTCCTTATAAAACTAATATCACACAACACCCAATTTCTCAAAGTAGGTAATCTTTTGTCAATTAAAGCTTTTACTATGTTAACAAATTGTTATACGTATACCTACCTACTCAGAGTTTTTAAACATAAAAAATATAAATGTCAGTTGTACCTATCAATAAAGTGGATCATTTTTCTTTCATATTGGCTGAATCCTGTCACTAGTTTCAGCATGTTTCAGCATGTTTCAGTAAGAGATGAATATCTTGGAGACCGACTGTTTTTAATTCCAAATAGTTAGAGAACTATTTATTACTGCAGAAAAGACTTTCGATTAAAAAACACGCATCTAAATTTGTACATTCCATAAACTCTTATCTAAGTATGATATATCTTCACCGAATATTGAGTCATCTTTTTGGTTTTTTTTCTACTCTATACTTACAGCACAACCGAAATTTTAACCAATCACATGCAAGGTAATTAATGCCACAGACAGTTGCCTACACATACATATATATATGATGATACTTTTCTTTTCGCGTGGGTCAAAAACAACCATTGAGATTCATGCAATACTTGTTTATTTAATTTGCCAGGAGGCTGCATCGGGGACTCTTGCGCAACTCTAGATCTTACGCAAGCATCCTCGACCAAACGGCGTGGCTGAGCGCTCGCATAGGATGATAACTGGCACGGATTGTGAGCATTGACCTTAGAGGAGACTGTAACTTGTTTGATGACCAGTGATCGTTAATTTTCCAGCAATTTTGGTGCAGTATAGTAAAAATAAAGGATTTTCTTCAATTTTTTTCTAGGAAGAGGATTGGTTAAGGTTAATATTACTGTTATTAACCCTAATTATCTATTCCACCTAGAGTAGGGCATACATATGCTTTTAACCAACAATGCTGCACCAAAATTTCTGGAAAATTAACGATCACTGTTGATGACTTCATATTTATTTCTTAGCCCATTTCCACGATTCTCTTTATCGTCTTATTACCATCATTGTACTTGCCAAAAGACGTTCAATGTTGTCTCTGACTCCCTGTGACCTTAACCAGAGAGCCTGCCGCGGCCACCGAAGTTCAGAAATTGCGGGCATCTTTCTCTTTTACTAAGGCGTAGGTAATTAGAGTGACAAAGAAAGATGTCGCTCCGCAATGTGCATGTTGGCGGTAGGCCCTCAGATTGTCGGTCTTTAGTGACTGCTTTTTTCCTTTTTTCGAGGTACGAGGGGCGTTCAAAATATTCTCGGTATTGATATGTTACAACCTCTTCTAAAATTTCTTTCGTTACTGGCCGCTAAGGTTTATTCATTGACATTAAAAAAAAGTATAATTCGAAGCGAGATGTTCTTTTGTTTTTCTGCAATTGCTGAACAAACATGAACATCATGTGGGAATTGACAATGTTAACTAAATTAGAACATCGATGCGTGATAAAATTCTTGACAAAACAGGGTAAAAATCAAAAAACCATAAAAGAGGAAATGGATTGTGTTTACCGTGAGTCTGCTCCTTCTTTATCTACCATTCAAAAGTGGTCAAGCGAGTTTAAACGTGGAAGGGAGAGTGTTGAAGACGACCCTAGACCTGGCCGGCCTGTAGTAGCTACTTCACAAGAAAATATTGATAAAGTGGAAAAACTTATATTGGAAGATGGTCGAGTGAAGGTAAAATCTATAGCACAAGTAACCATTCTCTCTATTGGTACCGTACATGATATTATCCATGACCATCTTAATATGTCAAAAGTAAGTGCAAGATGGGTTCCGCGAATGCTGACTCGGCTTCAAAAAGACATGCGTGTAGCTTGTTGTTCCGATTTTATTGACCTGTGCGATGAAAATCCTGATGAGGTGCTGCAAAGAATAGTTACTGGAGATGAAACCTGGGTTCATCATTATGACCCAGAGAGTAAACAAGAGTCCATGCAGTGGCACATTAAGGGTTCAGCTCATCCCAAGAAGTTCAAGGTCATCCCTTCAGCTGGCAAGGTCATGGCCACGATATTTTGGGATTGTGAAGGAGTATTACTGATCGATTATAAAGAAAAAGGTGTAAATATCACAGGACAATACTACGCTAACATTCTACGTCAATTAAAGGATGCAATCAAAGAAAAGAGGCGAGGAAAGTTAACCAAAGGTGTTATGCTTCTGCATAACAACGCCCCCGTCCATACTGCTCATATTGCCAAGGCAGCTATTGTTGAATGTGGGTTTGAAACTGTTACTCACCCACCGTATAGTCCGGACTTAGCCCCCAGCGACTTATTTTTGTTCCCCAATCTTAAAAAGGATCTGCGTGGAAATAAATTTTCCGATGATGAAGCATTGAAGGCGGCAGTGGAGGAGCATTTTTACACCAAAGATAAAAAATATTTTTATGCAGGATTAAAAAAAATAATTGATCGATCTTTTAAGTGTATGAACATAGGGGGGGAGTATATTGAAAAATAAAAATATCAAACTTTTCGTACTTGTTTGTTTTCATTCTCATACCGAGAATATTTTGAACACCCCTCGTATAATGTGACATAAAACTTGATTCTGAGTATTCAATTTTTTTTTATCCAAATTAAGAAATAATCTCATCTACTTTAATTTTCATCTGCTACGTGAGAGAGAAGTGACCATATTGCCGTGACTCATTTCATGAGTAAATGAGGTAGACCAGGTAATACATTAGCTATTATAGTTTTTCCTAAAAATGGAAATTTTAATTTTATATAGCTTACGGTACAAGCATATAAAACTACACACAAAAGTGTAAACATAGAAACGAACACGGACATCGCAAACAAGTGACATTCACGGCGCCAACATTCCTTCGAGCGGTTGTTTTGCTCGTACTCGTACTCCGATTTCGCGACCTGACCCACTACGCTTCGTGTATACCTACAACACATTCAGTGCCGAAAACCCGACTATCGGGTATTTTATGATTTGGTTCCCAGGCCGGACGACCCGATAGTCGGGATCGTGGTTCTACAGCTTTATATGACGAAATTTTTGTGGCCTGGATGTCTTGTTTGGCTGGGTGGCAATGAAATATTGGAAATCATAGTGAAAAATTGATTTTATACTAGGGTCTGTGCGGAAAGAGAAGAGTCGTGGAATGTATGGGGCCCAATACATTCCACGACTCTTCTCTTTCCGAACAGACTCTATATCCAAATAATTTACAAAAAAGGGTCTCGAAAGAGCGACAGGAACGACCAATATAATACCTACATATATTCATTTAAATCCTGTTAATTCATTAAAAAAGTATTTAAGGCCCATCATTATTACAGTCTTACTTAAATATTGTATTTATTTGAGCTGCGCGTCTATAAAATTTCATTTAAAAAATATGAATAATATTGTAGGTACAGTTACCTTTCAATTTCAACAAATTGGATGTACAAATATCAACAAATTGGATGTACAAATATGAAAGTGTATCCTGAGTTGACCTTAAGACATCGCTTCGCTCGGTGTGTGAGGTGAAAAGTGCAGAAAATCAATGTCACTTTAATATTTAAATAGTTTTAACATGAAAGAAACAGCGGTTAGGAAATTTATACCTATATAAAGAGGAAAGAAATGCCAATATAGTTTGTTTACAAACAATGATGAAAAACAACCATTCCTCCATCCAATGATCAGAAAAAGATGAGATTACTTATCGACAAGTGAAGTGAAGTAGGTACACCATAAATGTGAAGAGTAAGCTCACAAACAAGTACAATGCATATTGAAAACAGAAAGCGAATTCAAATTTTAAAAATCGGCATTTGATATTGACTGGCCTTTATTAGGTATGTATTTGCTCGCGCGAGATGCACTATTGAGATTCTCAAAAGCCGAATAGCCCTCTAGATTGGCAGACTGTGCAAAGTTCAATTTGAATGCGGTCTTGTTCGAGAAACTGGTTGCAAATGTCAGTTAGGCAATGCAGCTGAACTACGACAGTTAATGACCGATGGGTTTGTGCAGCCAGTTATATCGGAGCGAAGGAGGTGTTCTTAAATATTTGAACATGGCATTGTACGCTGTTAGATTCAGATATTTTGTGATGACATCTGCGATTTTAACGTGCATAATGTGAATTAAAGTGTGCAAATCAGGACCCGAAGATACATACTCACAAGACAATTTGAACGTGCACTGATAATATGAAACCGATATTTGAATGATATTGGAATCAAAGCGAACCAAAGTGAATATGGTGATGTTATACATATTATGTAGTAACAGGCGGTGGTATAGTTAACATTTTTTTAAATAAAAATACAAATGTTCTTTATTGCAAGCCTCAGTAAAAGAAAATACTACACGAAATAGATGAAATGTAGACACAGACAAAAAGCGATAACTTCAAATGTAGAGACAGGTAAAAAACGAAAGTAACTAACTAAATATAATATTTAAAACTTTCGCTTTTTGAACACATATCAACTCACATTTTTATAGACAAGTATATCGCGAATTTATTTTATTACCAATAATATTTGACAATAATTAACATTATGTGTAGGTTTGAAAATGTGATGTCTACCCCAAACTTTTTTATACACTTTTCGTCGGATAGTTGCACAAATCTGTTTTGACATTTTGCTGGGACATCCGTTTAGCCGCGACCACGACCAGTGAAACCTGTGTCGAAACGTCGGTAAATAAAGATAGTAAAAATAAATTTCGCTATAGACCTGTCTATAAATGTGAGTTAAAATAACTTACTAAATACAATAGTGGCATAATCCAGTATACCGTAATATCATCAAGATGACACATCAACATTTATTCAGCAAATAGGACACAAGGGCACTTTGACACGTCAACATGGAATTTACATACAGCAAAAAGAAAACACATCAACAATTATAAAATACAACTAAGCCGCAAATATCAAATCACGTCTATAACGAACTAGGATACAAACTAGTGGAATGGAATCCCGATTCCAAGCATATCAAAATTACTAAGCCCTAATGGTAAATGCAAATGTGAATGTTGATACCTGGCGGGCAAGTGAACGGTTGAATAAAATGTGGGGCGGCGGAGAAACTTGCATACCATCGGATAAATATGTTAAATTATAATAACGTTGCGGTCAAGTGCGCCGAGGGTTTATCCTACTTAATGGGTAATTAGATTGAAGATACGAGTATGTTTGGACGTTTCGCTAAAAAAAATGTTCAGAGAAAGTTCAAGTAGTACCTAAATGCTAACTTGTCAAAATATGTATTGATAATTTATTGTAGTACGAAAAAAAAACTTAGGAAAAAATTATTTAATGGCGCCTTATAATAAAAATATAAAAAATATAAAAATACATTTTATTTAAGTATAAATCAAATTTGAATTTTTATAATTTTTTGGTATCGATTGCATACACGCATATGTTAACCATCTATTTAGCTACCTTTTCAAGGTTAGAACAGCTGAATTAATTTAACAAAATTTGTAGTAGTTGCCTAAGTTTTTTTTAGTTCATGTTATTACTCGTCCAGGAAATATTATACCTACTTATTTATAAAATATAAACTAAGACTTGGAAAGGGGAACGACTTCGCAAAGTTTTGAATTATATCCATGCACTTCCTAAACTTATTCATATTTTTTTAATTAATATATAAAATTTATTGTCAAACTCACCTATACACAGAACCACAACGGCGAGAACGCCCGAACGCATCACGATAACCGAACTGTCCTATCACTGAATGCGCACGCGTCTGCTGCGTGCGATGCGCGGCGTGAAACTGGCGGCTGCGCGAGCGCGACTCCATTTACAACGGGCTAGGCTCAAGGGGCTCAGAGTCGAGAGGTTCAAGACCCGCTAATCTTGGATCATCATACTTTAACGATGAAAATGCTTACACACGACCACAGAATAAATAATAGTATACACGACTGCAATTTTTTAACAGATGCATTTTTTCATGCCACCCAGCCAAACAAGACATCCGCCCCAGGCCATAAAAATATCCCTTGACCCATATGGTGGAAAGATTTGCTGGCTATGGATGAGGTCTTGGTGGCTCAGATGGCAGAGCGCTGGAGTATCGATCCAGATGCCATGAGTTCAAGTCTCACCCAAGACAGCAATTTTTCCACTTTTAAATTTATTTATTCTAAGCTTCTAGCATCGTTCGCAGACGTTTCTGCTTGTTAGAAATTAAAATTCACAAAATATCTTCATAGCTGTAGTACCACGATCCCGACTCCGGTCATCCGGCCTGGGAACGAAATCATAAAATACCCGATAGTCGCGCGGGTTTTCGGCACTGAATGTGGCGACTTCGACTGCAAAAAAAGTTGCAAGGGACTGCAGGCTGCGCGGCGCCCAACGCGCTTTACAACGGGCTAGGGTCAAGATATCAAGCTCAAGAACCGCTAATCTTGTGTCGTCAAATCAAACCTAAACTACTATCAAAAAACTAGAAGTTTTTGCAACTGTGTGTATATGACACCGTAAGATTGTGAAGCCGTTAGTTTATAATCTAACGTAGGTTAGGTTAGGTTAGTTTATAATCTCCCTGCCGCCAGTTTATAATTTAACTAGCGAGATTATAAACTGACGAGTGTTTACAATTTTACGGTGACATATATACAGATGTGAAAGTTGCGGAAAGTTTCAAAAAAGTTGGAAAAGTTGGAGACTAGGGAAATTTTTATTTCGAAAACGGAAAATTTCGATCGCAAGGTAGAGTGCCCAGAAGGCTGGCCGCATTGCCCCGTTGGATAGCAATGCTGATTCAATAAAGTAAGGGAAAACATTTTATACTTCAGTTCTTTATTTGGTTAAAAAGTTTTTCCAACGCAGAGACTGGCTGCGCATCGCGCAATTTGTTTTACTCTGGGCTATCTCAAATTTCGAGATCCGCTACATATGGCCCCCAAACCCAAAAACTACGGAATGAAAAATATCACCACATTGAAAGTGGCCGCCGTTTTAAGGAGAACTTGGACTGTAAATTTTGTCTCATAAGTAGTTTATTTAATTTATTTTCAGGCCTAGCGTCTGCGCTTAACGCAAGTTGTTTTACTTAGTTTTGTGTCAAAGAAACAGAATTTTATCTATTCATCGAGACGCAATGAGGCAAATATGAACTAGATCATACTTTGACTCTTTATCATACACAACGACGAGACTTAATCGCGTAAGTTTTAAATTTAGCTCCGAAGTTTCGAGGACGGCGTTGTCCCCGTGGTCTCGGACCGTGGTCGTGGGGTGGTGGTGGTGGATTTTAAGCGATAAGTCTCGTCTTTGTTAATAATGATGTACAAAAATCGTGATTATTTAAATCAGTGTTATATTTTGACTCAATTTTTTTTTATACCACATCGGTGGCAAACAAGCATACGGGCCGCCTGATGGTAAGCAGTCGCCTATGGACGCCTGCAACTCCAGAGGTGTTACATGCGCGTTGCCGACCTTTTTAAAAACCTGTACACTCCTTTTTTGAAGAACCCCCATACTGTAGACCCTCGGGAAAACCTCGGAAGGGAGCTCATTCCACAGCCGGAGCGTCCGCGGGAGGAAATTCCTCTTAAAACGCACAGTACGCGACCATTTAGGTTCTAGGGTGTGTGGATGAACACCCTGCCTATGGCGAGCGGTGCGGTGATAGAAAGCGGCCGTTGGCATCATGTCAAACAATTCTCTACTATCTATTCTGTCTATTTCTATTTCATCCTCTACAATAAGAATTCATTTTACCTTCCACTTTCTCAATTAGTCAATACTGCTTCAATTTGCTAAATAAAAGCTTTCCAAAATGCAGCGAGACTAATCTTCACGGTTTGACCCAATACTAATTGTTAGCAGCTTGCGGCTGACATAGTGATGTGCTGATTGGAAATTATTTGCTATATTCCCGAGAATATATGTTTCCGGGAATATTCCCTGAAAAACGCTAAAAGAAAGAAAGAGAGAATCCCATGTATTTATTATACAGTCTCCATCAGATATATCGGAGCGGCCGAGGTGCTCAAAAATATCTGGACACGACTCTAACGCCTTGACAGACGGGGCATGTTCAGATTTGTGAGCGCCTTGGCCGCTTCGATATATTGATGGCGACTGTACCGATATTTTACGCTAAGTAAAGATATTTGATTTGATTTGAATGTCTAAGTAGAGATGTTTCCACCTTCAATCTTAATACCAAGCAATAGAGGTGACAAACGGGCTTTATATAATCATAGTTTAACTATCATTGCTTCATTTTGAAATAGTGATCGTACTTAGATCCGAAAATGAGCGATTATCGAGATGTAAAACTTATTTTAATCTTACTACTAGGCGCTACAGAAACAGAGAATATTCTCGAGAATATTTCAATGGGAAATAATCTCTGGAAATGTAAAATCCTGTACCACAGCACTAGTTTTGCTGCCCCCAACTCCCAATAAATTAAACACTAAGCTAGATGTAACCGATAAATTTTGGATTTCAAGCTAAACCTGCTAATAATTAGGTCCAAATTGCAATTGCTTGATCGGTGGTTGATGTTGTTTTGTTTTGAAACGGGGCAACCGCTGACTCGAGCCGACTGGCTATGGATACACGAGTAGTCGGTAAACCAATCTAGTCAACACGATCGAACTTTATACAATTAACAGTACATACAATGTGTATAGATATTTTTTTTTCTCGTAATTTTTTTTTTATTGGGTCAAAATTCTTTTCGTTGTCCTTTTTTTTGTTTCCAAAAAATGTGACGGAGTGGAGCTATTTGTATGGGGTTAAATTTAGTTTTTAAATTTTCTCAAGTTAATTATATTATAAACCACAGCTGAAAAACATGCAGTAGAAATACATGCAATAGCAGTCAACTTTTTTTTATTTATTTGATAGAAGACAAAAAAGAAGCGTGACAGAGTGGTTAGAAACAAGACAACGAAAATAATTTTGACCCTATGACATAAATTATTTGTAAATTGGTTTGTAAATTTCTTATTCAAATTGGTTCTTAAATTTCCATACATTTTTCGATTATTCCATTCCGTGACCGCCATACAAAGTCTATGAAAATTGCTAACGGAATGGGAAAAAAACTTTGGGACACTTTTTTTCTCCTATTAGGATAGAAAGAGTTCGTGATTTTGAGTAGAAATAACATAGGAATTCACATTAAGTGTAGGGGACATCTCTGATGGAAACGCAGGCTAATAGGTACTGCTATCCATACTCTCAACTGTTGTGTAATTTACGCAATCGGGAGCTAGGAAGGCAGCGGTTATTGTGCAGTCTTTGTTTCTCAGAGACGATAGTAATCGTCATTATCAGAATGGAACGTACTATACCTACCTACCTACTTACATAGGGCTGTCGAATCGAAAATCGAGCCAGACTTTACTTTTACTAGTAGTTGAAACAATGTAATGGTTGGTTTAAAGGTAAAGTACAGTATTTAAAGGGTTAAAGGGGTAATCTAGTTGAAATAGGGGCCAATCTTTGAATTTCGACCGCTCAATTTCGTGTATTTCGTTCAATGTCTCCACTACTAGGCATTTAAATTCTACTAATAGAATTGAAAACGAGTGGTCAATGCCACTAGATTCCCAATTTCTATCGCTCGTTTTTCAAAAATTAGCATTTCACCGATTTTTGAGTGACGAAATTGAACGATCGAAGCTCAAAAATCGGCCCCCTGGGCCAACTTTAGTAAAGTATAGCCAGAGTATAGCCCCCTAAGCTCTGCTTGCAACTAAATACAGGCTGCTTCTGTTATCACTGACCAAACCCTAAGGGGTGAATATTTAGGTCATACTGAACAACTTTTACTGTGGGGCCAACCCCGAAATCACGAATAAAAGTTCTGCCGTCTTTTTGTTTTTTTAATATTATAAATGGGCTTACTCATGGCCACAGACTAGCCGAGGCAAAGACGTGGCCTACGATGGAGCGAGCCTGCCCAGAAGGTGCCTGTTCACCCTTGATTTGAAGGTTGCCGGTCTTGTCTTTTTTTTCGCGATTTTTATTTTTGCTTACATTATTTTAAGATTCATAATAACTTGTTGTTGACACCCCTGGTGCTAACGTAATGACGGAGGCGCGATCTTTCTAGAAAACCTATACTGTAAAGATTGTCAGATAACATTCTTGAGAGATCACCTAGAATTACTAGGGAGAAAAGAAACAACAGTCAATAGGGGGTATTACTGCTGTGCAATGTTCTCGCCAGAGTGCAACACTAGAAAATCGAAACTCGGCTATCGCTTGAATATGCAAGAGTTAAAGATAGGTCAGATAACAAAATTTCGACTATTAATCCCGTGTGCGCCAGACAGATGGTGACAGATTGTGGTAGTGGCACCTCCTACGCAAAGTGTCGCGTAATTCCCTATTGTCTGTAGGTACCAAGTCTGACCTTTTTTGACACTTTTGTTTTATTTCAACTCAGAATCACGAGCTCTTTCGATCCTAATGGGATAAAAAATGTCCCAGAGTTTTTTTCCTATTGTGTTATCATTTCCCCATATCTTTGTATGGTGGTAACAAAAAGGAAAATTTGAAAAATGTATGGAAATTTTAGGACACTTTAAGGATGAAAAGGGCTCGCGATCCTGACTACAAATAACACAAAAGTGGCAAAAAATGTTACAATATATAAAAATGACAAAAAATTAAAGAAACGCTCACCTACTATTCGCTAGGTGCACGACTGGTGCTGCCCTCATTTTGGCAGACTTTCTACGTTAAATCTTATGGAGTAAAATTAGTTCCAGCGGCTGCCGCTAGTACTAATGTCAGACATTCCATAAGATTACCTGTGTTTGTGACGATCAGCGCCACTTCCCCCTCCACCGACTGCGCACCTTGCCAATAGATACTTAGTACGTATACAGGCTCGAAACAAATATAGATATTGGTGGGCAAATCAACTTTTAGACCAACACTTTTCACGACTCTGGCGTTACCAAAAATGTATCTGGAGTTACCAAATGTCTACATTTTAAGTCTACATATGACAAAACGCTTGCTTTAAAGTTTAACGTATTAAAATGTGACGTCCCACGGGTAAAGGTACCTTAATATATGGCGGTTGGCTTCATAGTTATTATTATTAAACGGATCTTAACTTGCGTCGGGATGACGCGGAACCAAGTCATCAGGCACTTTCACTATCGCGGTTACCTCACAGTCAGTTAACAATGTCTAGAATGTTCTGACGCACCACCCAGTCAGGGCCATCTTAAACTATGCTGGGGCCCCTGGGCACGTAAGAATTTGGGGACCCTATTATACCTATCGGAAAGTAAAGAAAGCTAATTAAACTAACATTTTTCTACTATGATCTTCTATTTATTATGGGTAATCAGATATACTGTTACTGTCTGTCCTTGGGGGGCCCCTGTGAATGGGGGCCCGTGCCCAGGGCTGAGCCCTTATGGTAAATAAATAAAAAAAAATAAAAAAATAAAAATCGTTTATTTCAGATCATTGATCCATAGCGTTATTAGTAGGTATAATCTTAAAAACTATGTTAATGTAAAGACGGTACTGCACCCAGTATAGGCACAGAATAAATAATAGTACTAGGTACAAAAGGTGCAAAACAAAAAGCGTTTATTACGACTGATATGGCAACTACTATCGCTAAACACCAAAATTGGTGTGGGCCGCATGTACTTGTAGCGACGCGACGAAATCGCGGAGTGAGCCACGCCTGCCATCCCATAGGCTGGAATAGACCCTGATCACATCTTTGCAGAAACATTATATATTCCTAATATACCTACCTATAAGTTTCATACTTATCTCGACGTAGGACTTGACATGAAATTTAGCTTATTCCACTATATCTATGGGTTATTCTGACTCGAGAAATGTCATCATTGCCGCACATTTTCGAACAAATTGACAAAAGCACTGATAATGATTAATACAGTACCTACTTTATTTTTTATCTTTTGTTCTAATTAAAAACATATTTACGTTAGAGCATTCCTGAGAAGTAACTCTACGTGGGATTTGAAGGTTTACCCAATAGCTAAGGTCAACCTGTACTAATTTCGGCTGTTAAGATTCTGGTCACATTAATAAAATGCATTCTCAAATCAAATCTTTTAATATCAATGAAACATGTTTTTTTAAAGTTTAATATACTTTTAACCTTTTCGACGCCGTGTCAAACACAAAAGCTGTCACGTTGACGCCACGTCACCGAAGTGTCAAAACTGAAATTTAACTTTATGCATATGCACGTACGTCTATGTTGCTCTGTGGTCTTTGACCGATTAATCGGTCTTTGGCGTTGAACCTACGGTGCGGATATATCGGTCATTGGCGTCCAAAAGGTTAAAAGTGTTCTGTAACATTAACCCTAAGTCGGTGGTGTATTACAAAAACTATTTTGGTGAAATGCAGAATAAGTATTTCTTATGCAAATGAGGTAAAATGTATCACTTTCATAACCCCACATACAAATATAGGGATTTCGGGGTTTAGTTACGGCTACCCCACACTAGCATCTCCTGAGCGTCGGCGTCTAGTAACCATATGGAAAATGGCGTCGCTGCGCAGTTGCGCCAACGGTGCGTCGAGCAGCAGCCATAGAGTTCAGTAATTTATTGCTGTCACAGGTACAATAAGGTCTTACATTGGAATGGTGAACAAGCTATGGACCCTGTAAGCCTTACAGTGTAAGGGCACTGCAAATTAAGTATATTCATAACTTAAGTAATACTTATAACTACTTATAGTGGGATTATTCTTATTTGCATTATTTGACACATTATGACTGACGTTGTATAGAGATGTAACTGGCTAACCCAAATCGATTGTCACAGCAAGCGATTACGATTGGATGGCACCTAGACTGAGGTATTGAATTGTGACGTTTAATGATTTTTTATTTGAGATTTAAATAAAGCTAGAATTATATAGTTAATAAATAATAATAAAAAGATATAATAAATTTAATAATGCTTTAAATATAAATATCTAATAACTATTGTAATATCAATGATTTATAACAAGATTTACCTAGAAATCTAAAAAAATCTAATCTAATCATTATTAAATAACAATGTTTAAAAATTTGACGTGTTAAATGTATATTTTATGAATAAAACATTGAATTAAATTGAATTGTTGCGACCTAAAAGGAAAAATTCTTAACGATTTACTTAGACGACTACCGATTTATAACGGTGGTGTCCGGCCAACCCTAAATAAAAAAAAAAGACGTAGAACGTAAACGCTCGCAGTGCAATTGCCTTCCTTTGTAATTTCGATGTGCAAGACATTTTACGCTGTATTGCTGTTGTGTGACATGTGTCAAATAATGCAAATACGAGTGCACAAAGTATAATAATATTACGTAACACAAACTTTAATCTCAATATCAACATAAGTTTAGTGATTAGAGTTGACTACACGCCGACGCTCAAGAGACGCTAGTGTGGGGTGGCCATTATGCTAAATAGGGTATTTGACTACTAGTCAAATCAGTTTCTTTTTTCGAACTGTCAAAACGATTTTGCTACTAAGGAAATTGTATGAAACACTAGCATGTGACGTCACAATCAAATAACCTACTCTATACAGTTTTATGCGGGTTTTAAAATAGAAATTGTGTCTAAAAATAACTGCTGTTTACGTTTCTCTATTAATCTTCTGGTGCTTTATTTCATGTATGGTGTAAAATAATTTATTTTAAATACAGTCAAATACCCTATTGGCAATGTGCGAAGTCGATGGAGGGGGAAGTGGCGCTGATCGTCACAAACACAGGTAATCTTATGGAATGTCCGACATTAGTACTAGCGGCAGCCGCTTGAACTAATTTCACTCCATAAGATTTAACGTAGAAAGTCCGACTAAATGAGGGCAGCACCAGTCGTGCACCTAGCGAATAGGTAGCTGTTTTTGTACATTCTGCATTTAACCCGTTTATAAAATCTAGTATCACATTAGTTTCTCTTAATAATATAAAAGAATTAACCCTTTGAACGCCACGCCTATTATAGCAACGCGCCATTGTAAGCCTTATCGGAAGGCAGGAAGGTTGCTATTCGTCAGTACTTGACGTATTAGGTGGTCAAAGGATTAAAATAAATATCTTACAGAAAATCATGGATGAATATTGAAGACTGAAAGTCGAGTGTGAAAGAAACATTAAATCTGAAATTAAAAAGTATTGTAACATATTCTCTTCACAACAAACTTATAAATACGACATTCTAAACGCTCATTATGGACTTTAATAATAGTTATAATAGTTATTTGTTTTACAAGGGGGCAAAGTTGTTGTTTAACCGATCCTGCTAATAATGATACCCGAGCAAGCGAAAGATTACAAAATTGAACCACGAGCGTAACGAGTTGTGAGGGTTTCAAAGCACGAGGGTTAAACAAAATTTGCCCCCAAGTGAAACACAAAATTTTTCACCACAGCAAGCCGAAGAAAATATTAACTGTAAGATATCAAACAAAACCAAACCAAATCAAATCTAAATTAATGTTATTAAATATTTATCATTCAAAATCATCATTTAAAAGTAAATTCAACCAGCAAACATAAGAAAACAACTCGAAACTTGCATTTGATTACTTTGCCTCACATGTGAACAAAACGCAACTTTGCTATCGATTTTTGAACAATCAAGACAGCCTTTACCGGGCCTTCGGTGTGGTGAAAAGTTTTTTTTTTTGGAATGCCCCTTAGCGCCTCTTGCACCATTCTACTAACCTGGGGTTGACCGGTTAAACCTGGAGTTACCATGGTTACCAGTACAATTTGAGACTGGGTTAACGGTTTAACCGCTTAATCCTGGGTTACTGGGATGGTGCAAGTGGCCCTAAGACATATTAAAATCACTGTATGACTAACTAACATGTACATATGTATATTTTCTAAATCAAATTTCTATTACACCTTATGTGTATAATTGCATGAATTCTATAGTGATTTAAATTGTATTTTTTTTTCCTTATTTTCTCGTAATGCATGTTAATTATAAGATGTAATTATTTTTGAAAAGATGTGTCCCGCCGAGTTTGTTGCCGGTCCCATATTGGGATACCCTCCTCCAATTGAGGGGGGATTTAAATCTTCTCGGGGCAGAGGTGTAGGGTTGGAGCCGGTGTAGCTTTATTTGACGTTCATAAGCGCATTGTAATTATGCCTACTTGAATAAACTATCTTTTATCTTATCTTTATCTTATCTTTTAACTATAGAAAACCTAGCTTTTCTCATTTTTTTGAGCGCACCGTCTTTCTGGCCTGTGCCGTTTAACTCTCTTAGGTTCAGGCGAACGTTCCTTCTCTTCTAGAACTTTAACTTGAGGCTTAAAATACTCTTCCATCTTTTTCTGTCCTTTCGCAATCTTTTTAATATGCTCTTTTGGATCAGGTGTTTTCAAAAATGGCGTCTTTTGATATGGTAAAATCGGGAAGTGTAGTTTCATAGGTGTGACCAGTTTCATCGGTATCTGTATTTTTATTTCTGTTGTGGGTGTGTCTAGGGATTCGTCTAGTGAGTTCTGTGAGCAGCTAAGTGCGGTATCTAATGGGTGGTCTTCTGGATCGCTTATGAATCGTTTTCGGAATATTAGCTGAAGTTTTGATACGTTTGTTAATACCTGTAATAAAAAGAAATTAGTTCTTAGATCATTGATATTCCCGACCGAGTGGGACCGTAAGGTACGTACTTTAGCCCTTACAAGGGTACTTTATCCACTATGAAAACCCATTTATTGATATAATACATGCTTAAAAATAACACCAAACGCTCACACAAAAACAGATTATCATATAATGTCGTTTTTAAGAATGCATCAATTCAATAAAATATTAGGTTTTCATGGGTGAACAATAGTAGTTTGTGTTACAAGGGATCAAAATGATATATTTCCGTCAAGGGCGTACATTGAATCCTGAATAAAACGATGGATTCTATTGTAGAATCCTGAGCGTAATGAGGGATTTAAGTGTTAACGCCCAAGACGAAATAATTTTGATACCATGTGACACATACTGCTTTTCACATCAACTATGAGGAAAATAAAAAAATCTTAGTGTTGACACAATCTGATGCTTAAGCAGATTATTAAGCTAAAAAAATATTGCGCAAAAAAATGTAAAAATAGTGTGCTAGAACAGAAAAGTGTTACTTTGATCCCTCCTAGCAGGGAGGAAAAGTGCCACTTTGATCCCTCCTAGCAGGGAAGAAAAAGATCTATTCCGAATAGGTGTGAAAATTGAATTGAATAGTTTCCGAGATAAAGCTTCTCAAAAATTTTAATTTTTTGATATTGAATTCGTAGGCTAAGTGAGTGCAGTGAGTGACTTTTGACTCAGGCGATGCCGCTTGGCACGATTGTTCCTAAGGTCAAACAAAGCTGGTTTGGCCCAGTAGCCACGAGATCGTACCGTGCCTACCCCCCAAAAAGGAATGGGGAAAGGGTCGGCTGCCCAGGTCCAATCCATGCTATATTTCTTCCTACTCTTAGGAACTAGGGCAAGTTATATGTATATCATCTGTGAAAATTTCAACTGTTGCTATCACGGTTCATGAGATACAGCCTGGTGACAGACAGACAGGCGGACAGTGGAGTCTTAGTTATTAGAGTCCCGTTTTTTACCTTTTGGATACGGAACCCTAAAAATTATCGAAATGGAAGAGCATACCTGTTGTATTAGAACAAATTAAATTATTTTCAGAAAATATTTTAATTTGTTTTTATTTCAAGTAGACACACTACTATGCCGCTCTGGCCCAGTGGCCGAATGGCACAGGCACCTGCCGCGATAGCAGAGGACGCTGGTTCGATTCCAGCCTGGGACACTGGAGGCCTTGGTCGCTTTTTAGGGTTCCGTACCCAAAGGGTAAAAACGGGACCCTATTACTAAGACTCCGCTGTCCGTCCGTCCGTCTGTCACCAGGCTGTATCTCACGAACCGTGATAGCTAGACAGTTGAAATTTTCACAGATGATGTACTTCTGTTGCCGCTATAACAACAAATACTAAAAACAGAATAAAATCAAGATTTAAGTGGGGCTCCCATACAACAAACGTGATTTTTGCGGAACCCTCCGTGCGCGAGTCCGACTCGCACTTGGCCGGTTTTTTATTCTTAGTATAGATTTAGATTTAGATTTATTTATTTCATAATATGAAATTACAATATAAATTATTTTACACTAATCTATACGAATTTATATTATGATCGTCAAGTAGGAAAATAACAATTGATTATAATTATACAAATGTCAAGCAATACACAATTTAAAAACCATTATAAGCAATCGATTAATTAACTAAATTGTTAACAATGTCAAATAATATAAAAAAAAATGTCAATATACATGACATTTATTTAAAGCATACCTGTTGTCTATTAATATCGAAGACAGCGGCCCGCGGCAGGGGTTGTCCGATCGCCGCCAACAGGGCCGCTCCACCTTCTTTCTCTATTTTACATTCAGTGGTCTTGTATGTAATATCCGTGGCACTGGTTTCTGTTTCAGGAAGCCTGTTCACTTTGTCCTCAGATTCTTCTGGAAAAAATACACAATCCAATTAATATCTTATTTATACCAAACAAACTGTCTCTGTTTAGCCCAATGGTTGACTGGTAGAGAACGCCTCAAGGCGTTAAGTCCGCCATTTGTAATCTTTTTGTGTAAATTTGTGCAATAAAGTGTAAATAAATAAATATCTTTAACCAAAGTAACCAAACAAATAAGTAACCGAATTCGGGTAGCTTTGAAACACATACCAATAACGACCCGCTAGGCGGATTCGCTGTTTATAATACAGGAACTGAATTTGTGTAGAAAAATAGAAATAGACACTTAAATTAATATGTGACGTCCCACGGGTAAAGGTACCTTATGGCGGTTGGCGCCTACGCTATTATTAACGCCGCTCCAATACAATTGCGGTGCTATGCGACGTAAGCGCCAGATGCCATAAGGTACCTTTTTCCGTGAAACGTCACATATAGGTAATGCCATAGGTACCTACTAAAAACCTACTATTTAAAGTTTGATTTTGTTTTGTTTGATTTTGACGATTGTTTTGTATTTTAGTAAGTAAAGAAGACAAAATAACCAAATAAGAAAAACCGGCCAAGTGCGAGTCGGACTCGAGCACGAAGGGTTCCTTACCATTACGCAAAAAAACGGCGAAAAATCACTTATTGTACGGGAACCCCACTTAAATATTAATTTTATTTTGTTTTTAGTATTTGTTGTTACAGCGGCAACAGAAATACATCATCTGTGAAAATTTCACTGTCTAGCTATCACGGTTCATGAGTTACAGCCTGGGGACAGACGGACAGCTGAGTCTTAATAATAGGGTCCCGTTTTTACCCTTTGGGTACCTACGGAACCCTAAAAAACAACAGTATCGAGAAGACACATTACAAATTTGATAAGATAATTAGCTACATCACACAGTATACCTTTTTTAACTTCGCTCACGTCTTCAACGTCCATTTTGTTTTCTATATCTTCATTCGCAGTATCCCCCGTGTCTCCTTTCACGTCCCCTTTTTCCTTTATGTCTCCCTCTTCCCCTTTGTCCCCCCTTTCCCGTATGTCCTCCTTTTCCTTAATGTCTCCCTCTTCCCCTTTGTCTCCATTTTCCCATTTGTCCCCCTTTTCCCGTTTGTCACCCCTTTCCCGTTTGTCCCCCTCTTCCCCATTTTCCCCCTTTTCCCCTTTGTCCCCCCTTTCCCGTTTGTCTCCCTTTTCCAGTTTGTCTCCCTTTTCCCATTTGTCCACCTTTTCCTTTATGTCCTTTGTGTCCCCTGCAGACGCGAGCGCGCGTCCGACACAACGCAACAGTGTGAGTTGGGAGCGAGTTGGCAGCTTCCGCCAGGTGGCGCGCACCAACGTAATAGATTCGGCGGATAGAGGGGAAGGTGGCTCCGAATCGGGGGGTGTTTCCTGCAATAATAATAAATCAATTGAATTTTTATTAAGCTTAGAATAAATTTAAAAGTGGAAAACTGTCTTGGGTGAGACTTGAACTCACGGCCTCTGGATCGATAAAAAATAAATACATAAATAAACCATTTATTCACGGAACAGCATATTTTTACATAATAGGTACAACCTCCGCCAAACTGTATAACAGTTTGTTGGCAGAAATAGGCTCCTCTCTTTACATACTGTTTTAGGCTATTTTACTTAATTTCGGTATTTTAACTATTTTTAGATACAAATATAAGTTAAATATAACATGACATTCTTTAACTTAAGTTTATCCTAACTTCATATTGTTTCCACATGTGTTTTTTTTAATTTAGACTTAAATACATACTCCAGCGCTCTGCCATCTGAGCCACCAAGACCTCATCCATAGCCAGCAAATCTTTCCACCATATTATGGGTCTAGATCGTCTAGGGGACCCTAGCGACATCTACCGTAAGAGCGTACAAGCTCAGTCAAGTCTCAGCCAAGACAGTAATTTTTCCACTTTAAAATGTATTCTAAGCTTAATAATAAATCAGTTTTATAACATGTAGCATTAACCTGCTTGCGTCTTCTCATAGAATCGGTATTATGTAAAAATGTGGAACAACATTGGATAATATGAAATCGGATCCCTTTGTTTGACATAATGATTGGAAGTCATAATGTAATGTTTGTCAGATTATCATTAGTCATAATTCTGAAACCGTTAGCTTTTCAGGAATTTCCAAAGGCTATCCTATAGATAGGTTAGGTTAGGTTTGTTTTATGGCAATCCTGAAAAGTTACGCGTTTCTAAGAGAAACCAAATTATGACTAACGAAAATGCGGACAAACAATACATTATGACATAAAACTTTATGGGTAAACAATAGACACCTGAATGTGAAACATTTAGGTACATATGATATTTAAATTATAAATATAATGATGATCCCATAGTTGACCCTAGCTATTATAAAATGTTGTAAACCATTGAGTGTTATTATGTTGTCCCTGTCCCGCAATGTTTTGTAAACTTATATAAAAGCCAATTTGGGATGTGGGACTACCATAACTAAACAACAAACTACATTTTACTTTCTTTCAAGAATGAAATATTATCCAAAAGTATATACCTTATGAGCTAAAACCCTTGCCATGGCGTGAGCGAGCAGGACGGATGCTAGTTGGTCAGCACCGCGTCTAGTTCCAGTCCGTACTGCGTCGTAAGCTGCCAATAGTTGGTCAGCGTCTATAACAAAGGCAAAATATGTACAGTCAAGTGTAAAAAATATGGGTGCATAACGATTGTGGCCTCAAAGGTTCATTTCCCCGAATGTCCAGTCCCTGTATGTCTAATTCCTCGAATGTAAAGACAAGACAAGACATTTTTTTTTTTGTAAACATAGGTAACAGTCCAATCACTTTGCGTCCAATTCCCCAAATGTCCAAATCCCCAAACGTTCAATCACTGTACGTCCAATTCCCGAATGTCCAGTCGCTTACTCTTTTTCTAAAATATGTCCCATACTTCTTAATTTGCTGACATAAGAGCTATGGGACATATTTTTGAGTATTATGTGTGCACCAGCTCCAGCTACAAAAGTGCATACCTACCCACATTATGAATGAATTATAGTATTTTATGCAACCGTTGTTTAAGAGAGGTCAAAAAAGGCGAGTGGCGCGAGTAACAATTTGAGGCGAAGCCGAAAAATATACCTTGATAAATATACCTTACATGATCTAAGGATGTTATAGCCGGACAAACAATTTTGTCAGTATAAAAAGGTGCGATATTCAAATTTTCTATGGGACGATAACCCCTCGCGTCTACATTTTTAATTATGCCGCTTTTTTCTACTGACGGAAATGGCTCGACAGACTATACCCTTCTAAGGCCCAGCCGTACAAAAGAAAGATCCAAAATTTGCCACTTAAATTTGAACCTAAACTGTAGGAAATAGAGTTGATTTTGCGTTGTTTGAAAATTGAACGAAACAAAACAAAAGCGACTGTTCCAATTGAACATGGTTTAAATTACATCGAACTGAATAGGTACTATAGGCATAGAGAAAAAAATACATAGAGTGCTCACTCCATACATCAGTTTTAGTACCAAAAAGACTATTAGCATCTAGCAGCGAGTAACGGAACTATCAGTACTGCTACTTGACAAAAGATGTAGCACCGACCGGAAAGTCTTATGCTGTCGAGATAAGACTTTCCGGTCGGTGCTACATCTATTGTCAAGCAGCAGTACTGATAGTTCCGCTACTCGATGCTAGATGTAGACACTGAAATTAATAGTCTGAACTGATGTATGGAGTGAGCACTCTATGTATTTTTTTTTCTATGCCAGCCATTCTCAAAGTGTGTTCCGCGGAACCCTAGGGTTCCGCGACACCCCTGCAGGGGTTCCGCAAGAATTTAGAATAATTTAGAATAATAAAATAAGCATAACTATTATGCTTATTAATAAAAAAATACACTTCTAAAAACTATTGTTTTATTGTAGGGTTCCATCAAGTATTTCGCTTTCCAAAAGGGCTCCGTCAAAAAAAAAGGTTGAGAACCGCTGTTCTATGCTATAGGTAGAACCTTGGGCCTTAGGATGTGGAAACGTAAGCTCACCTCCCATCGCCGCAGTGGCAGCCGTGGCCAAGTTGCGCACGTGCGCGGCGCTAGCGTGCTCGAGCACGGCGTGCAGCGCGCGCCGCGCACGGTGCGCGCGCGCCGAGCCCAGCGCAGCCGCCAGCAGCCACGCCGCCGCACCCGGGACGCGCGGCGTGCGGCCCGATATCAGGGCTGACGAGATGCCGCGCAGGATCTGAGGCACAGAATAACTAATAGTACTACCGTACAGAAAATTCACTCCTTCACAAAAGTCAGATTTAGGTATAAAATTACACCTATATCGCCGCCTGCAAGCAAAATTGAAACTTATAACCGCGCACGTACCGTGAATCTCCTTTGCGCGCCGCAGTTTTATGACCGAGCTGTGAGTGTCGGCACGGGGTTATCACTCGACAAGTTTTTATACCTATACCCACTGATTTATTATTTTTAAGATAAATATGTAGGAATTACAAACGTTGATTATGTAAACATACATTTTTTTATCCGGAGATAGTATGTCTGATTCTCACGGAAGTAAGTTTCGAAGCCATTGTGTATTTTCAATTTTGCGCGAGCGCCGCGTGACACGACTATCGTGCACGCCGAGCGGCAGCCCACTGCCATACGCCTGTCCGATGGGCGCGCCGGCCAAATGTACCTAAACTGCGGAGTGACACCCCCCTGTCTGAGGGTAATGACAAAAGTGTGTTTAGGAAATTATAACTATAGAGAATATTTCATATAATGGCTTATGTATTAAATATTTAAAAACTAAACTAAAATTAAAATAAACCTACTTAAAAATTAAACTAATACTTACAATATTATATAAAAACTAAAATATACTAATAAAATAGATGAATATAAAAAAATATGTTATAAAAAGAACACCCCTTGCATGGAGCCCATAATGCTGGCTGCGTTACCGCGGTAAGCGCCAGCCCTATGGTCTCCCGAATGGCTTATTGAAAAATGTTTCTACAGTTACAAAGAATTTATTGAACATAAAGAAATAACATTCAATAGTGTGTATGAATAATTATTAAATTATAACAATTAAATAATGAGTTATAAATAATTGCAAGCTATTATTTTTATAAGTTGTAATGTGACCGTAATGAACAAATAAGGTGTGTGTAAATAATGTCTTATGTATAATAATTGAATAATATGTAATTTGTGACCTGTAATTTATCATTACCAATAAAGGATGTATATGTCTATGTCTATAAATGAAATAAGGTGCGTTGGGGTAAGGTTGAAAGGGGTTGTCACGAGGGGTAAGATGAAACATCGCCCATAATGCTTTGGCGTACGGATTTTTTTTTCTTACCACTAATGAAAGACTTTTCAATCTTACCCCAACGCAATTGTTCAGCCAACAAAAGTAAAAAATCCATAAATAAATGTGCCTCATCGGCCGATTCCTTCCAGCAACAAATTAAAAACCCTTTCAATTTTACAATACAATACAATAAAATGTCATTCAATAGAAATTGCTAACTATGTAAACAAACCGCCATACTAAAATTGACACTGAATGTCAAATTACTAGTAAGTTTTGTTTACATAGTTCGCAAGTTCTATTGAATGACACTTTACAAGTCCTCTTAATTACACAACCTCAAAATAAATGCACATGGAAACACAATACATGAAGACAGAAGTAAACAACAGGCAGCCTTATCGCTAAGAGCAATCTCTTCCAGACAATATACCATGGTTGGTCAGCAAATATTGAGCGCCTCGGAGTTAAAAAGATTAATGATGGATTAACTCACATGTTCAGTAACAGCATCCACCGCTTCTGGTTTCTCCTTCATCATCTTTATATAATTATCGAGAAACTCCCTATCGTCCGGGAAATGGTCCCTCATAGACGTCAGCAGCTGTAAGCGCTCCGCACACATCCCTCGGGTGTCCGGAGGAGTTTCTGCTACTTGCAGTGCCGAGACTGCGGCTGATAATGCTGCCTGTGAAAAATAAAATAAATACTTAATGTGTAAACTCTACAACAGGGGACACCAATTAGTTTCTTCAGGGGTTCGGTTCTTAAAATAAAATGACCAACGCGGTCCGTTTCTCCTAGAGTTTATTAAATAAGCAAACAAATTTAATTGTTGATATTAGGAAATGTTGAGTAAACAGCATCATACCTCACCCTCCTCACTGGCCGAGCTTTGGCTAGTGCTTCTAGAAAGGCTGACCAGAAGAGGATCATTGTTTTCATGTAAATCTTGCAACGCGCGCTCCACCGCGTCCTCACGAGCTCGCAGCGACGCTAGCTGCGACGCTGGCGGCATCTCCAGCTCACTCTACACAGGAGAAACTTTGGGTCAACTTTTGATTTATAAAAAGTTTAAGATAAATGTTAAGCCCCGTCTCCATATCGCGCGGCAAACCATCGAACATTAGCTCGCGCGGCAGCCGCGCGCAATGGATACCGGGCGCATCGGGTTGGCTCGCGCGGCAGCCCGGTATCCATTGCGCGCGGCTGCCGCGCGAGCCAATGTTCGATGGTTGGCCGCGCGATATGAAGACAGGGCTTTAAATGACTAAATGTTATACTTTTCCACCAGTCGACTGGCTTAGAGACACGCATGGCAAGTCATCGTCTAAATCGTCTTCGTGGCTGCTCATAGTTGGTGAAATTAGTGACTGTATTAACACAACATGTAACTCAATTGTTTACAAAACATATCAATTCAGTTCAGTTCAGTTTTTGGTCAATTATTATGAAAGAATAATTTCGTATGACATTCATCATTCATCGCCCGCTGTTTAAATTTTAAAATGTCATTATGTCAAATGTCAATGTGACATATGACATTAAAGTGGGCACCACGGATTTAGAGTTAATAAACTGGATCGAGTACATTGACCAAAAAGTGTGTCCACATGAGAAGTCAAACTAGAGCCCTGCATCTCGTTCTAATTAGGGTGACCATAAGACATCTGTATGTGGGATATTAGGATAACATGGAATATATCAGTAGGGTTTTAAGTGGTCAGGTTTTTTTTTCATTTGTAGTCGGCCTCTTTCGCACTCACTCATGGTATGTTCATAAAGGTAGGCTTCCCTTTTGTCCACTTCAGCTTTTTTTTAAGTGTAAGCGTCATTGAAGATCTGTTTAGCAAATATGACGTTTTTTTAAAGTTGGTGCCTTTTTTCTATTGACGGAAATGTGTCCTACCTATAAAGAATCGATGTCATATATCAATTTGACACACCTAACAAAATATTATGTATAAATGAGAGTCTGTATGTTTAAGGAGTTAAGCACTTTGGTTTTAAATTTTGGCAATTGAAGGGATGTTTACAAAAACAACATACCTGACTACACTGGTTGACACCTGAAACGATTAACAATGTTCTTAAAAAAGTGTCAACCGGTCTAAGCAGTTATGTTGTTTTTGTAAACATCCCTTCAATTATTCTACAACAAATCTTAAATTAAACATGCCGAAATAAAGACATAAGGTACCTATTATGTTAAACTTACTTTTACATTACCTACGTTAATAATAAGAATTCTGTGAGACCGATTCAAAACGTGCCGACATCATAGTCACCCTAATGAGTTTGACAATGTTGTCTTGTATTTTTATAGTAAAATGTAATAATTGTGGCTTTCTTGTGAAACAATATTCCACAATTAGCAATTATTTCACTCCAACAACCTTTAACACAACATTTCTTCACAATTTTTAAGAAATTTCGCATTCACGTGTTTTGAAGAAATGTCATCAAGTTGGGGATACCAATTAATATTTAAAGTTACTACAAATTCTACCATACTAACATTTAGTTTTTTTTTGCTGTGTATGCGCTTGGTTTAATCAGTTAATAATATTGGCATCATAATTATTTATAAATTACTTAAAAGATATCAGAACTGTAGTCTGAATATAGCACTAAAATTGTATAAGAAGGTAATTAAATTCAGTAGTTTATTGATATAATTTCTACCACAATGGTATCTTTTTAACATTGGCAACATGTGCGAGTGAGACACAGGGCTCGGGTTTTTCTATCTCAAGTGGACCATTTTCTCTAGTCTGGTACGAACAACTTTCTGTCTCGGTGATAAGGTTCAAATTAGTATGGCAAAAAAAGTGACAACTCGCTCCAGTTTAAAAAATATAACTTCATGGTGGGCACATAGTGGGCATCATGCGCGAAAAAGTGCGCGAAGAGCGTTTAGTTCGCATCAATCATGACACGAACTTCACGCAGTTATATTAAATGGATAAATAGAAGATAGAGAGATTACAAAAAGCAATTAAATTAAAATCAATAAGAAATTTAATGAAATCTTACTGTTACGGAAAAGGTAAACAGTAAATAAGTATTAAAAACCGGGACGTAAATTGCATAAAAGTTGAACAAAACGCTTTTTTGGCGTCTATTCATACAACCGTTGAACGGTTAATTTCACGTAGCTTTAATTTAATTGAACTACCAAGTTGTAAATTTTATATTTAAATTAATCTTTTATTCTACTAATAACCAGTCTAACAAGTATTTAATGTTTTTTTGAAGTAATAACCTGCTTCTGCTACCAATTGAAAAAGTACCTTTTTTTAATATAATAAAAGCAAAAAAAAGCGAAATGGATTGCTAAAACGTGAAAATAACTTTTGCACAAATGTCAAATGGCTCCTTTGTGTTGTGATTGATTGATTTTCTATTTGTTTTGATCTCGAATCATTTTGCATTTTTTCTCATCATATCGGAAAGAATAATCAAACGTAATCATGTGGGACGAGGAGACGGAGACGGAGTGTGTCAGTGATATAGTGAGGCTGACGGCTTGGAAAGCTTCGGATACTTACGGGGTCCTTTACAATGATCTTATGCAGGAGGTCAAACATTCTGCGCCGGGCGCTAGGCTCTCTGCACGGCTGCGAACGGCACTTGAGAGGTAACTACCGTCCGCAACATTAAATTAATTGAAGGCATATCTACCCGTCATTATTTAAGCAAATTAAGAATCAATATCAATCACTTTATTTTTGTCATGAATAAGGAATGTAAAAGTGCAAGATCCTTTGAAATATGTGCCGTCAAGTAGGATAACTAGGAACAGCCGGGCTAGCACATGCTTAGCGCGACAGTATAAGGGCTGATACAGACAGCGTGCGAACTCGCTTGCGATTTTAGTTACATTGCGGACTCTTGGTTACGTCCAATTTATTTATAATAGAAATTCATACACAATGTTTATTGTTACTGAATAAATAAATATGAAATATGAAATTCAACCGACCAATCAAAATCTGCAATGTAATGAAACTGAGTTCTCGCATTGTCTAAATGAGCCCTAACTATGCAGACTATCCCCTGATGACCGTCGTCTCCTCTGCTCCCGGACACGCGACGGCTGCGCCCCCCTCTTCATCGCCTGTCGCCGTGGCAACCTGGAGGCTGTGGAGTATCTCGTCCACGTGTGCAATGCGGATCTGGAGCAGCGCGGCGTTTACGAGGTGAGGGTAAGCCACTATCATCTGTCGTCATCATCATCTTTCTTATTTACTGGCTGAGGCGTGTATACTATTTTTCTGTTGAGCGGAGCCGGCAAGCGGCAACTTAGATTAGCGCAGTGGGCCGAAAGTTAACGCTTTCCGGCCAGAGGGTAGTAAAATAAAGTCAATGTCAAAATATACTTTATTCATGTAGGCCTAGCAACAAGGACTTATGAATAGTAATTAGGCGTTACATATATATTATCTTAAGCTAATTATCAGAGTTATACAGACCAAATTTAAAACTAAGAATTTCACAAAAAGATCGTCAAACATAATTTTTTTTATAAAAAATACTAGTCTATAATGTTTCTAGAATAAAATCTAAATGTCAAAAAAAAACATATGATATCTTTTGTTAATATAACAACTTTAAATGCCATTTATTTGACTTCCAACCTAACTTTAATTTCCCAGGTTCCAGACGAGCGTTCAGTCCACTGCGTGACAGCGCTCTGGTGCGCGGCCGTGGCCGGCCACCTGCCCGTACTCCGCGCCCTGGCCGACGCCGGCGCCAAGCTGGACGCCGGCTCGGACTCGGGCTCCACCCCCGTCCGGAGTGCCTGCTTCATGACACACCTAGATATCGTCAAGTACGGCAAGCTAACACAAACCTAATGGTATAACTAGGGTTTGCACGATGGATCCGAAATGTATGGGAATATCAGCGGATCCGGATCCAGATCCGGATAATTTCATACATTTCGGATCCGGATTGCAAACCCTAGGTATAACACTGATTTAAACTTTCACGATTTTTACACATTGTGCCTAGTTTTACGCTTTTTACGCCTAGTGCGCAAAACGTTCAAGCTGATAAACAAGACCAAGTGCGGGTAGACGCTGGCTCGGACTCGGGCTCCACCCCCGTCCGGAGCGCCTGCTTCATGACACACCTAGATATCGTCAAGTACGGCAAGCTAACACAAACCTAATGGTACAGGGTGGCCAAATAAGAGGTATACACTTTATGTTTGAAATTTTATTCTATAAAACATAAAAAATATTAAGTATTCCTTGTTAAATATAATATGTAGGGTCAGCAATTACACATGGAAAATAATGTCAGACAAATGTCCACCTCTAGCAGCATGGCAGATGCGAACCCTTTTCATCGCGGTTTTCATCACTTTTTCACACATTTCTGGCGTTATCTCAGCGACAGTGTTTCGAATATTTTGTTTTAATTGCTGAAGGTTCGTTGACCTATTAGCATAGACACGTCCCTTTAGATAGCCCCACAGAAAAAAGTCAGGAGCTGTTAAATCAGGCGATCTTGGGGGCCAGTCAATGTCACCGTTTCTCGAAATTAATCGACTGGGAAACGTTATTTTTAATGTTTCTATTGTTTTTAATGATTAAAACATGTTGTTCCGTCGTAAAACGCTCCATAATAAATTTGCCGTATCTACACAAACTAATTTTCATGCAATAACTGTCATATTTACCGCCAAAATAAAATGGCGGCAAAAAAAAGTTGTATACCTCTAAGTTGGCCACCCTGTATAACACTGATTTAAACTTTCACGATTTTTACACATTGTGCCTAGTTTTACGCTTTTTACGCCTAGTGCGCAAAACGTTCAAGCTGATAAACAAGACCAAGTGCGGGTAGACGCTGGCTCGGACTCGGGCTCCACCCCCGTCCGGAGCGCCTGCTTCATCACACACCTAGATATTGTCAAGTACGGCAAGCTAACACAAACCTAATGGTCAGTGATCGGGGATTTCTATGCCACTTGGGGTGAATGACCTCAATCATTATGCTAGTATGGATATGCCGCGGGATTCCGGGATTCGTGTGCGATATAGGAGAGTGTTGGCATGTTACTGTTAATCAATTAATCATGCATTGCATATATTATTAATATTAATAATTAAAATTTTAAATTGAAAAATTGAAAACTTAATAATTTTTTGAATAATATTTTTTCTTTAAATCATAACCAACACTGTTTTTTTACAGTCCTTTATTTTATAAACGAATTACCAACACCGAAATAGCGTTTACTTTTAGAACAGTTTTGTTCCTATCGCGGGCCAAGTGGCGTATCCATATTACCATTTCGACTTGATATCCCGCGGTGTGGCATAGAAATCCCCGATCACTGCTGATGGTATAACACTGATTTAAACTTTCACGATTTTTACACATTGTGCCTAGTTTTACGCTTTTTACGCCTAGTGCGCAAAACGTTCAAGCTGATAAACAAGACCAAGTGCGGGTAGTTCGAAAAACTCGCGCGGTTAGAAGATGCTGATGTCAACTTAAGCCAGACTTCTCTGAGACCACCGGGACAACGCCGTCCTCGAAACGTCGGAGGTAAATCTTAAAACTTAGATACGCGATTAAGTCCCGGTGTACAACTTAATAACCTAATGGTACATTTATAGTTTTCATAGTGTCAAATGGTAGCCTCATCAATACATATTATAAAACAATGTCCCCTGCCGCGTCTGTCTTGTCTGTATGTTCGCGATAAACTCAAAAACTACTGAACGGATTTTCATGCGGTTTTCACTTATCAATAGAGTGATTCTTGAGGAATGTTTAGGTGTATAATTTGTAAAGGTTTGGTGTAAATTTATTGAACTACCTGTGCGAAGCCGGGGCGGGTCGCTAGTATCCATATATTCTGCTTTTGTGAAGGGTAAGGTTAAAATGATTGCTGTGAAAAGAGCCAATCATGTGAGGTACAAATCGATGGCTGTCAGATACCCCGCCATATCGTCAAGTACGACATATACTGATTGACGAACATTTATAGACCTACAATGATATTGTCATATACTCTGCTGTGAATGATAAGGTTACAAATGTTACAATGATCGATTTTAAGTAGGTACAATCCAAGAATACCGTCTAGAAATACCGTCATCTGCTGTTATCGGGACAAACTGTAAGTAAATTTAGGTATCTCTGAGCGTTTTCTAAAATAAATATTAAAAACCCGATTCTCCCAGATCCTGGTGTTTTTGGGTTCTTTCAACTCAGAATCACTAGCATATTCAATCCACATGATAAAAAAATTTACCCAAAATTTTGTATGAAAATTGTACATTCCACTACGTCACGTTACATACAAGTGAAATTTTTTCTCATACTAAAAACGTGACGTAATGGAATGGACATTTTGGGACATCTTTTTTTAATGGTAGGATGGAGAGTGCTGTCGATTCTGAGTAGAATGAGCCCAAGAATGTCCATATTTGAAAGAATCTGGTTTTCGATATTTATTTTAGAAAAAGCCCCTCTTTACTCAACAGGTGCAAATAAAACACAAGTTAGTTGTGCGAAAAATTCCATCCTAGGTTTTATAATTTTTCCTAATGTTCAGTCGACGTCAGAGATATGTTTACAATTTAAGCCTTATTGCAAAGGAGTAAGATGCAAAAGTGTAAACATATTTTTGACGCCGACTGTTCAAAGATTTTACTCATATTAATGATTGTTACAGATTCTTAGTGGAACGCGGTGCCGACATACACCGACCGAATCACAATGGCGGGACGTGTCTCATCAATTCTGTGCAATCGTTGCGGTTATGCACGTATCTCATCGACCACGGAGCTGAGGTGAATATTACAAAGTTTACCATGGTAAAAATGTCGTTAACAAGTTCGCAAAACCACATATCCTGCCTCGGGAAACATCAAAAAATGGACATCAAGAGCCCGCAAGAGTTTATCACAAATAAAAAAATAAAAAAAATCAGTCGAAATTTTTAGACGAGATATTTTACGAAATAGTATTATTTTATAAGAAGCGGGGATATTAAAACTTTTTGCAAAAAAGTTAAAGCTATATTTTGCTCATTACTTAAAATCATTACTTAAGTTTACCATACCACGATATTCATTTTCAGTGCCCCCTTTTTACCTATTATATAAAAATTACTTTCTGAGCAACCCCATACTCTTCATAAGCCACTACTTTATAATAGGGTGACACGTAGGGTTGCCAGATGGTCGGGATTCGGCGGGATTCTCCCGATTTTTAGCATGTGTTCCCGATTCCCGACAAAGTGTAAATTGTCCCGAAAAACAGCTTCACGTTATAAAACAATAATTTCAAGTTCCGAACTGTCGTCGAGCGAGCAAGCGACCCGCGTCGAGCCCGTCAGCGTGTATGCGAGGCGCGCGTGGCGAGATTGGCCGGAGCAGCTGACGTAGTGCCAATAATGTAAAATATCGTTGTTTTTAATACAATTAATTTAATTTGAATGGTTTTTTTTTTCCCCGACTTAAAGCCCAAAATCCCGAAAAATTGATATTTTTTCCCGATAATAGCGCCTTTCGATCTGGCAACCCTAGTGACACGGTAAATTCAACACGGTAAATGGGTGGATCAACTATTTCTTGTTGTTATTCTGTCCGGTCAGCCAAGAGACAATAGCATAGCATAGTTTGTTAGAAGCCATTGTCCACCACCTTCTTCTGACACGCTTGGTAGACAAGCGACCCTCTATGGAAAGAGTTTATAAGTTTCACAAAAAAGTGTGTTTGGAGAATTTAAATGCCTAAAAATCAGGTTTTAAAGAGTGACCCCTGGGTCAACGTAACCATGGCAACGAGTGACAAGAAAAAATTGATTCACCCAAATACTTTAACCATGCTGACGTTCTTTCAGGTCGACGCAACAGACATGCAACACAAAACCGCCCTGCACTACGCTATCCAAGAGCACCGCTTAGAAACAGCGCGTCTACTTCTAGCTAGAGGCGCCGACCCGCGCCTTACGTCTCGTGCCGGTGACGATGCGTTACGTACTGCCGCTTTAAAAGGAGCCAGTCAGGTATACAGGGTGGCCCATTTAGATCGGTCAGTATGGGAAAATCTGAAATTATAAGACATACGACGATCTCTTCTTAGGAACCATGTCATCGATTTTAGTAACAAGAAAAACTGCATTCATACATTAAAAAAAAATGTGTACTCAGCTCGGGAATTGAACCCGGACGTTTTGAAAAAAAAATATCTAAAATTATTTCTATTTAGATATCGATTGTGTAGGTCTTAAGCAGTAAATGTTACTATGAAACATGACGTCTGAAATGAATAAAATGCATTGTATTCATACCCTTTAATTTATTTTAGTATGTTTTCGAAATGGCCACCATTTTTTCCAATACATTTTACATAAAAAAAAATTAAATGTATGAATGCAGTTTTTCTTGTTACTAAAATCGATGACATGGTTCCTAAGAAGAGATCGTCGTATGTCTTATAGTTTCAGATTTTCCCATACTGACCGATCTAAATGGGCCACCCTGTATAATGTGTAGTTTTTTTTATTAGAAATAGGTAACCATTTGACCACAATCTCACCTGATGGTAAGTGCCGATGCAGTCTAGGATGGAACATGCTTACCTAAAAGATGTCTATTCACTCTTGATTTAAAAAGATCTAAGTTATAGTGGATTGGGAATAGATTTGCAGGAACTGAATTCCACTCCTTAGCCGTTCGCATGATAAATTTGTCGTAGTTCGTTATTTCCACGTAGTCGAAATATCGTGGTCACGGCACCAATTGTAATGCTTTTACAGATGTGACTAAGGGCACTGCTTAAAAAAATAGGTTTCCCAAAGCTGTACCTTCAACGGATTAGGCTGCGCATTGTCGACTATAAGTAAACAGTTTTCTAAATTTAGAAAAACATAAGGCTATAAATAGTATAAATATTTATCTTAATCCATGTTTTCCAGGTTCTTTAAACAGTCGATAAACTATACCCTCTCACCAGGTGGTGGCACTGTTAGCGGCGCGCGTCCGCTACGGCGCCTCCCGTCTCGCCGACGCGTACGAACTGTTAGGAGCCACTCAACTGGACGAATTCAACGATGTGTCCGCCTGTCTGGCGGCTTGGAGACGAGCCACTGCGCTTAGGCACGCTACGGGCCAATACGTGCCTAAAGTACCTGAACAGGTAAATTAATATCAACAAAAGTGCAAAGGTTAACCTAGCAACATGTGTCTAGTTTACGCATATGAGTTGTTAGGAGCGACTCAACTGGACGAATTCAACGATGTGTCCGCCTGTCTGGCGGCTTGGAGACGAGCCACTGCGCTTAGGCACGCTACGGGCCAATACGTGCCTAAAGTACCTGAACAGGTAAATTAATATCAACAAAAGTGCAAAGGTTAACCTAGCAACATGTGTCTAGTTTACGCATATGAGTTGTTAGGAGCGACTCAACTGGACGAATTCAACGATGTGTCCGCCTGTCTGGCGGCTTGGAGACGAGCTACTGCGCTTAGGCACGCTACGGGCCAATACGTGCCTAAAGTACCTGAACAGGTAAATTAATATCAACAAAAGTGCAAAGGTTAACCTAGCAACATGTCTCCAGTTTACGCATATGAGTTGTTAGGAGCGACTCAACTGGACGAATTCAACGATGTGTCCGCCTGTCTGGCGGCTTGGAGACGAGCTACTGCGCTTAGGCACGCTACGGGGCAATACGTGCCTAAAGTACCTGAACAGGTAAATTAATATCAACAAAAAGTAAAGGTTAACCTAGCAACATGTGTCTAGTTTACGGATATGAGTTGTTAGGAGCGACTCAACTGGAAGAATTCAACGACGTGTCGGCCTGTCTGGCGTCTTGGAGACGAGCCACTGCGCTTAGGCACGCTACGGGACAATACGTGCCTAAAGTACCTGAACAGGTAAATTAATATCAACAAAAAGTAAAGGTTAACCTAGCAACATGTCTCTAGTTTACGGATATGAGCTGTTCTGAGCGTCTCAAGTGGAAGAATTCAACGATGTGTCGGCCTGTCTGGCTGCTTGGAGACGAGCTACTGCGCTGAGGCACGCTACGCGGCAATACGTGCCTAAAGTACCTGAACAGGTAAACTAATATTAGTAAGAAATAGTTGATCATATAGTAAGAAAGATATACCCTGATAAAATTATATTTGGCCTTACTAAATACTAGTTTTTCTTTTATTTACTAGGAGCCGCGTAAGGCCCTGCTATACATGCGCGAATGGCGCACTATGGCAGAACTAGAAGCGTGCGCGGCCGACGCGGACACTTTACGCATACAGGTTGGTTTTATGCTGGTATAGGGATAATGACACATGTTGAATTTTATAACAAAATCTAGTAAAATAGATAGCAAATGAGCAATATTCCTTTCTTAGTGGACCCCTAGACCTTATAAGGAACCTACTTGCCAAATTTGGACTTTCTAGTGCCAGCGACCGTAGTATTGCTGCTTTCTAGAAAGCAGCAATATTGTGGGTATTTAAAAAAATATATGGAAATAATACAAAAATACAGCACCTGAAAGTTTCAATTTTTATTTTTTAACTTTTAAAAACGAAATAGGTAAGTAAGGATACCATTCGATTCCTCACCATTTTATCCAAAAAAAGATTGTAAGTATAGCAACTAATACATAAACGCAATATTTCACCGACAAAAATGCAAATTTTCTTGTTTTGTTCATACTTCAAGATGCGCTCTCAGTGACCTTGACGTCACGTTCACATAGCGACTTGTTAGGGGCGTTTCGCGAGTGAAATACGACTGCCGGACTTTGACTATCATTTCTGACTTTTGTATTGCTTTAATGCAATGGGTCCCATATAGACATTTGATCCTAAAAACAAACCTGATGGATTGATACCATAAATGAAAATTTGTCATGTAGCCTATTGCTGGTTTCACATGAGGCGGAAGAGTCAGTGCTGTTCAATCTACTGAGCCCCCCTCTCTCCCCCCTTGAAATCAGCGTTTTTAGGATAAAACGGAACCCTTATATTACAGGATCACTTGTGCGTCTGTGCGTGCATTTCCCGTACAAATTGCAGTCCGTCTGTATCAGACCTAAGAGAAATATGGAAAAATTCGAGAGTCAAATAGAAGCCGATATTTGCCAAACTTTAGTCAAAACTATTCTTAAATAAGTTTTTGGCAAAAATTTCATTTTTGGTACAAGCTTTTATCGCTGACTGTACTTTTCTTACGACAGACAACTAATACTCATCGAGACAATTCTAAAAACCCGTAACACAATTAGGTTGCGTTGTTTCATCACAGAGTTCCTATGGCCACCTCCTGTCTCCATCATCAGATCAGCTCACCCGACTTACATATGTATGCAAACTTTCAGCTTCATTGGAAGTCGGGAAGTAAGTCAAATTTAACTTGCAAGATTTGATCCGTACAAACCATAGACTAGGAATCCTCTAGACGGAGTTTAGAGCAATTATTTCATGAAACCGATGCTGCCAAAAATACTAGGGTGCGGGGGACGAGGTGAGCGAGTCCCGTGCCGTGATTGGTCCGTTCAAAGACACGGACGTCACACACAGACACTTTGACTTGAAAATGGAGTAAAACTACCGTATATTTGTGGCAGAGGGGGTAGCGCTGCTATGCTCAGTCTAGAGGATGTCTTGTCTGTGGTACAAACATACATTACATTGCAAGTTAAATAAAAGTTGCAATAAAACGATTCCTTTTGCTTATCAGGCGTTGCTGGTGTGTTGCCGGGTGTTAGGCAAGGAACACAAGGAACACGTCTTCCGACTCATGTACCGGTAAGGTCATCAACACAAATCACTTTTAGGGTTCCGTACCTCAAAGGGATAAAACAGAACCCTTATATCACTCGTGCGGCTGTCTCCGAAACTAATAGGTCTAAAATGTTTGAAAAAAATACACAAATTAGTTCTTTACCTATAGATGACAGGAAAACCTATTAGAAATGTGCAGTCAAGCGTGAGTTGGACATAATTAGGTACTTAGTTTTTCATCCGACCCGTATTGGTTTTTTAAAGACATTTTGGGTATTAATGTGCGGAACCCTTGGAACGCGAGTCCGACTCGCACTTGACCGGTTTTATTTTATAATAATTAAAAAAAACGAAAACCATAGTGTGGCCAGCCAATTTTCTCGCTGTTGGCGTTGGCAGTACAATTTAAAAATGTACATGCGGAAGGTTGAACTTTCTGATTAGTTCAATTTGCCGCTAGAAACGAATTGTTAGACAGATTATACATAGACTAAGAGAAACGCTATGGATTGATATTTTTTTGAAGTGAAAACTTCTTTAGCGGCGCTGTGTACATTTTGAGGTGGGGAAAAAATGTTGAACTGGCGACAGGTCACGTGACCGAGAGATTCGACAGATTGAAAATTCGTAAGACGGACACGTGACCTGATCGAAAAACTGTTACAATGTCATTGAGTTTTCACTTCTGCCGGCACTCCCGGAGTGCAACCCGTTGTTTTTTTTCTTTTAGCCAATACTTTAAGTAGTTTTATGTGAATATTATTTGTCATAGCGGAGCATCTTACGCGGACTCATTCCGGTATCAGCGCTGCATAGACTTATGGACGTGGGCGCTCGAGATACGACTCGAGAAGGATTCTATTCTATACCCTGGTAAGCCTATCTTTACTAGCTAGTAGCTATTAGCACAGAATAAATAATAGTACTAAGTACAGAAGACTCACTCTCTAACAAAACGTGTCTGTTACGATCAGCACAGATATGGCCGCTAGGTGGCGACAGCGCCACGCGCGGCTTATGGCTTTCCCCAAAATTGGGGCCGAACGGATGTACTTTTAGCTACCTGTAGCAAAGCGACGAAATCGCGGAGTGAGCCACGCCTACGTTTTTATGGGTGAAGCGAAGTATGACACTTTGAAATATGTTTTTTAGGGTTCCGTACCTCAAAAGGAAAAACCGGAACCCTTATAGGATCACTCGTGCGTCTGTCTGTATGTCCGACCTCCCCCTTTAAACTACGAAACTAATGGGTCTAAAATTTTGAAAAAAATACACACTATAGTTCTTGACCTATAGATGACAGGAAAACCTATTAGATATATGCAGTCAGGCGTGAGTCGGACTTGATGTACGCCCTTGTAACGCGAGTCCGACTCGCACTTGGCCGGCTTTTTTCGGCATTTTTTTTTCGGCTTTTTTTTTTTTTTCATTTTTTTTTTCTTATTTCATGTTCTCCAACATATGTATATTCAAACCAGTAATTAACAAGCAATTTACTTGAACAAAACTCTACAGAAGTTAGAGGTTTTTGTCACTTTTCAATACTTTGGAGGCCAATTTCTCCTCAATAGGTTGAGTTTGTACAGCTAAAAAAAATACGTGTCTGTTATTTTAGACTACTCTATAACTATATAAAAATAAATAAAATCGGAGCCGGACAGTTGGGTACCCTTCCTTGTGAGCTGAAACTTTACATACATAATAGGTAAGTTGGGTTTTGGTAAAAAGCTTATTTTCACCACACCAACTGGTAAATGCTCTCTTGATTGTTCAAAAACCGATAGCAAAAGTTGCATTTTATTCACATGTGAGGCAAAGTAATCAAATGCAAATTTCGAGTTTTCTTAATGTTTGCTGGTTAATTGACTTTTAAATGATGATTTTAAATGATAAATATTTAATTTATTTGGATTTGATTTGGTTTTATTTGTTTGATATCTTACAGTTCATATTTTCTTCGAGTTGGTGTGATGAAAAATTGTGTGTTTCACTCGGGGGCAAATTTTGTTTAACCCTCGTGCTTTGAACCCCTCTCAACGCCCAAGATTCCATTTTTCGAACCACTAGTTACGCTCGTGGTTCAAATGGTTCAATATTGCAATCTTTCGCTAGCTTGGGTATCAGTATAGCACGAGCGGTTAAACAACAACTTTGCCCCCTTGTAAAACAATAGTTATTTTCACCTCAGCAGCTCGAACAAGGGTACTTTGCTACTTAAAAACAGTGAGCAAAGTCGCATTTTGCTCACTGAGTGAGCAAAATCGCATTTTGCTCATTTTGTCTCACTCAGTGAGCAAAATGCGATTTTGCTCACTGTTTTTAAGTAGCAAAGTACCCTTGTTCGAGCTGCTGAGGTGAAAATAACTATTGTTTTATTGTCCAGACACTTGCCACACGGCGTGCGCGCTGACGCGGTTGCTGCTCGACGCGCGTGGCGCGCTGCCCGCTCAGCCGCACGAGGATGTGGTACACATCGCTGAACTACTCATGGACGCACTACCCGGTTGGTATACTTCTCTAACCTCATAAGGCCCAAGGTCCTACCTATAGTACCAATTCAGTTCGAAGTAATTTAAACCATGTTCAATTGGAACAGAGTCGCTTTTGCTTTGTTTCGTTCAATTTTTCAAACAATTACGCTATGACTTTCAATAATTATGTTAAACAAAGGGGTCCGGAATGAAACAAATTATATATATACTTACCTACATATACTAAACATAATAGACTCCCATCATTTTAACCCGCATTATTAATTTCTCACCATGCATAGGTACTTATATCTATTTATATATTATTATTATTATAGAATAGAGTGGTGCCGTTCTACAGAACGTACTCCGTTTTGTATGGTGAATGTTTTCGCTCGAGAATATTCCCTATAGTAAACGGAGAATAATAAATAAATATATATTAGGGGACATCTTACACAGATCAACCTAGCCCAAAACTAAGCAAAGGTGTTAAGTTTTGGGCTAGGTTGATCTTAAAACTATGGCTGATAGGCACACATACTTATATAGATAAAAACATACTTAGGTATGTACATAGCAAACGCCCATGACTCAAGAACAAATATTTGTGTTCATCACACAAAAAAAATAAAAATAAATAAATAAAACGTTTATTCAGAGATCTTTCTTATAACTAATTACATATATTCTTCTGCCAAACCACAGAGTGGTTTGTTGGCAGACGAGGCTCCTTTATGTATTTGCAAGCTAGGTAGTTGATAGGTAACTTAAACTTAGGTATCTACTTAACCCTTTACCTCATGCGCAGCCCTATATAGCAACTATTAAAGTTCATTTTTAAACAAATACTTTTTATTTATGACATGAAGTAAGGGGTCAACTCTATATTCTTAGCGTACAGTAAAAGAAAATCAAAATAAAATTAAAATGTAACGTATTATTGACTTTGTATTTTGTTTAATAAAAAATTGCTTAGTTTCTTTTTAAATGTTTGTTTTGTCATCCTTGTGGTCTTTAAATCCGACGGTAACTCATTATAGATCTTAGGGACTAAATATTTTCTACTTCTCTGGCCATAATAATTCGTAAAACTAGGTACCAGCAATTTATTACTATCTCTGTTTCTTATTAACCTTTGATTGACAATAGGTATTTTAAACTCATCATTACACATTTGTTCTAGAGCTAATACTAACTTGACTTTTTCATGGACTGTTAAAATATTACATTCTAAGAAGAGCTTTTCATAGGTAGTACTTTTACATTTTATTTTAGTTTTCTTGTCAACCATTAATTTCATGAATCTAATCTGCAGTGCCTTTATCTTATCTAGATACGTTTTAAATGTACGACCGTAACTTGACAGCCCATACGACAACAGCGAATCCACTAGAGCATAGTACACTGCATACATAGTAGCCCTATTTAACACGAACTTCAGGTGGTGGAATTTTGCAAGTACTGCTCTTAATTTATTGCATAAGCCATTTACATGTGGCTGCCATGAGAACTTATAATCTATAAGCAAGCCCAAGTACTTGTATTGTTCCACCACCTGGAGCTCGAATAACTGTTCTTATCGACAAATAAATGTTCTTATCGGGATTCGAACCCAGGACCATCGGCTTCATAGGCAGGGTCACTATCCACTAGGCCAGAACGTTCTCGAGAACGGCGCAACTCAAGTTATAGATACGGCGTGGTGTCCTAGGGTAATTCGGGTAATTCCACAGATCCAAGAACGGGGTCGTAAAGATTGTCATTTTTTAATTACTGTTTTATCTATTTTGTTTATATTTTTCCTGTACGTGTTAATTTTTGTCTGTATTCCTTAGCCTTAAGTTAATTATAAGTTAGGTCCTCACTGAAAATCAGCGCTGCGGCTTACCGTAGCATTACGCTGAGTGGGGGTCCTTTTTAACGTCTGTCTCATCTATGTATTCTATGTAATTATAGTTTGTAGCTTTCTAGTAGAGCCCGAAGGCTTATCCTATTGTCTATTGTTCAGTAAAACCGCACGTGCTACTTACCTGCAAAAAAGGTCTTATTTATTCTGATTGGCACCTGAGCGCAGGCTAGTCCAACGCTCAAAAAACCAGTGTAGGTGCGCTCTCCGATAACGCGCCTTTGTTACGCATCTCAATGACACATTTTAGACTGGTTCTGTAACGTTCGACTCGCCGGCACTCAGTAACCTAAGTACTGACCACACACATCGGGGTACAAAATATTTATCCATTAGTTCATTTTGAATCTTGTTGCAATTTCCTTAGGAGTTGTAATTCAATTACCTGGGTAAAGTGAACGAGCGATTTTTTATGCAGGTGGTTGTGGCACGTGGTACGAGCGGTTTTACTTACAATAGACAATAGGATTAGCCGTCGGGGTCTATTAGAAAGCTACAAACTATAACTGGTTTGGTTTGACGTAAATAAATTTACATATTTTCTAAAGTTTGTTGTAACCACTGACAATCCAACCTCTAGACTGAGCTTAGGCCAATTCTTTCATGAAACCGATGCTGCCAAAAATACGGGGGTGCGAGGGGACGAGGTGAGCGAATCCCGTGCCGTGATTGGTCCGTTCAAAGACACGGACCAATCACGGCACGGGATTGACTCGAAGATGGAGTAACGCTACCGTATGTGTGGCAGAGGGGGTAGCGCGACTATGCTATGTCTAGAGGTTGGATTGTCTGTGGTTGTAACCGTCCCTATATTTTACATATATTATGTGCTGACGTAATATTATATATTGTGTGTTGTTATTTTTGGATACTTTTAGTGTCGATTTGTAGAGAATTACAGCAAATAAAAAATATTATGGCGTGAAGAGCCGGTACACGGCTTCTTCGTGAACAAATTTCCGTATAATTTAATGCAGTTATTAAACATTTCTTGAACAAATTGACTGCATAAAGTGAGCTCTAAATCGAAAACGTCATATACCGTCCCCTTAAGCTAATTACTATTAAATGGCGAAATATATTTATTGTTGTGTGTGTGTGTGTGTGTGTGTGTAATACTTCAATTAATAAGTAATTCCGTTTCATTATAGTTAAGGGACTCTAACCACCTTGTTACAGTAATTTTGAATTTTTTTTTTTTTTTTTGTGTTGACATATTGTGTGTTGTTCCAGAGGCCCGCTCGTGGCTCGTGCCCCGGCCCGTGTTCAAGAAGCAAGCGGACACGTTCGACCGCGCGCTGCGCTGCCTGGCGCACCTGCTGCACCTGATGCTCGACACCGTCGGGGAGGAACGGGCTCACGTGAGCACATACATTATACTATGGACTAGAGATGCAACGGATAGTTGTTTGGCTGGATACCGGATACCGGATATCCGGCCTGGACCTGGCCGCCGGATATTCGGCCGGCGGAACTATACCTATATTTTGAGTTTTGCAGGTAGTGAACGTTCGCGCGGACACATTTCTAGGATCGTAACGAGTTTTAAGTTTTATCATGTCATTACGTAGTAAGTTCGTTTAGGAAGCGCTGGTGGCCTAGCGGTAAGAGCGTGCGACTTGCAATCCGGAGGTCGCGGGTTCGAACCCCGGCTCGTACCAATGAGTTTTTCGGAACTTATGTACGAAATATCATTTGATATTTACCAGTCGCTTTTCGGTGAAGGAAAACATCGTGAGGAAACCGGACTAATCCCAATACGGGCCTAGTTTACCCTCTGGGTTGGAAGGTCAGATGGCAGTCGCTTTCGTAAAACTAGTGCCCACGCCAATTACTGGGATTAGTTGCCAAGCGGACCCCAGGCTCCCATGAGCCGTGGCAAAATGCCGGGACAACGCGAGGAAGATGATGATTACGTAGTAAGTTCGTTTATAGTTACAAGTGCGCGCGCGTATTTTTGTGTAAACAAATAAGTGTATTGTGTGACATTGGTTACGTATTCATTTATATCTACTGTGTCGTTAGCAATATGACCGTGACTGTTTTTTAGATTCCATTAAGATAAGATAAGATAAAGATAAGATAAAAGATAGTTTATTCAAGTAGGCATAATTACAATGCGCTTATGAACGTCAAATAAAGCTAGGTAGACCGGCTCCAACCCTACACCTCTGCCCCGAGAAGATTTAAATCCCCCCTCAATTGGAGGAGGGTATCCCAATATGGGACCGGCAACAAACTCGGCGGGACACATCTTTTCAAAAATAATTACATCTTATAATTAACATGCATTACGAGAAAATAAGGGAAAAAATACAATTTAAATTACTATAGAATTCATGCAATTATACACATAAGGTGTAATAGAAATTTGATTTAGAAAATATACATATGTACATGGAATCATACAAAATCGTAGCTCTTTCAGAAAACATATCAAATTCTTACAAAAGGAAAAGAAAATAAAGTTATTAAAAGAAATGGGAAAACATATTATATAAATCTGATTGATTATTATTAATTACCAACATATAATATTTGATGTGCTTTCCTGCTTACCTGAGCTGTGTCACCTATAACTCTATACATAATACAATGTTTTTAATTGCTACTACTTTTTATTAGTTAGTTTCTGGTTTGGACCATGCATGTTTGTCTGTCAAGTAGTCCTCGACTCTGTAATAAGCTTTTAACATCAATGACTTTTTTAAGTAATTCTTAAGAGCTGGAAAGGGTAATCTTAAAGCATTCTCAGGTAACTTGTTATAAAAATGAATGCATTGCCCAACGAATGACTTTTGTACTTTACGGACACGAAACTTTCTGATAGCAAGCTTATTTCTATTTCTAGTGTTAAAGTTATGGACATCAGAATTCTTAGTGAAGGAGTCTAGATTCTTAATAACATAAATAATACTATCATATATGTATTGGGAAGCTACAGTTAAAATATTAATTTCTTTGAAAAGTTCTCTTAATGATTCACGCGCTCTTAAGTTATATATAGAACGAATGGCTCTCTTTTGTAAGACAAATATAGTCTGTATGTCAGCTGCTTTGCCCCAAACCAGAATACCATATGACATTACACTATGAAAATAACTATAATAAACAAGGCGAGCTGTTTCAACATTAGTCAGTTGTCTAATTCTCCTCACGGCGTAAGCGGCCGAACTTAATTTGTTAGCTAGTGTTCAGATATGAGGACTCCATTGTAGATTTTTGTCCAATGTTAAACCAAGAAACAGAGCTTTATCTACCATCTCTAAGCATTCATTATTCAAAAGTATTTTAGTATCGACTGGTTTAACATTCGGCAAAGAAAATCTAATACATTTGGTTTTCTTAGCATTAAGAAGCAAATTGTTCATAGTAAACCAGTTAAGTACATTAACGAGTGTGCTGTTAATTACACTATAATCGGTAGATTTCCGATCAACCTTAAAAAGTAATGATGTGTCATCAGCAAAAAGAACTATTTCACAAAGATTTTCTACTATACATGGCAAATCATTTATATAAACCAAAAACAGGAATGGACCCAAAATAGAACCTTGCGGCACTCCTAATTGGACTACAGCTCCGCTAGACTGGGTTTTGTTTACAACAACTGTTTGTGTTCTATTGCTAAGGTAAGAAGACATAAAGTTTAGGGCATTTTCTGACAGACCATAGTGTTCTAATTTCAAAATGAGCGTTCCATGATCCACACAATCAAATGCTTTAGAAAGATCACAAAATATGCCAATTGCATCACAAGAATTTTCCCAAATATTATAAATATGTTTAATGAGTACCGAAGCAGCATCGGTCGTGGAACGGCCCTTTGTGAAACCAAACTGATTGCTTGTAAGTAAAGTATGTCTGTTGAAGTGACCCAGTAGATCATTTAACATTAATTTTTCAAAAACTTTACTTAGTACAGGAAGTATTGATATTGGTCGGAAATTAGCCATATTACTCGAGTCACCAGATTTAAAAAGAGGAATGACTTTACTATATTTCATAAGATCTGGAAAGACGCCTTGTGAAATTGAAATATTATAAATTACGGCTAAGTAAGGCGCTATTACGTCTATGACATGACTAATGACTCGAACTGATGTTCCCCATAAATCTTCCGTTTTCTTTAAATTGAGTGACTTGAATGTTTTAACAATATTTGCTGAATCTACTTGACTAAACTCAAAGTTAATATTACATTTCTTAACATTAGCGCAAAGTAAGGAATGAGCTCGAGACGAACATTTTTTACCCCAATGTGTTAATTTTACTATCCGGTATCCGGCCGGATAGTAAGTTACTATCCGGTATCCGGCCGGATACAAAAATAACGGCCGGATACCGGATAGTAACCGGATATCCGGTGCATCTCTACTATGGACTACTAGCGACCCGCCCCGGCTTCGCACGGGTTCACTAATTATACATAAACCCTCTTGAATCACTCGTGGCTGGTTACGGCCCGTGTTCAAGAACTATACATACGGTCGAAAGTATCATCTCGTACCTTGTCACAATGACAATCAATATGAAAGTCCGTAGAGACCTCATAATGTCACTGTGACAAGGTAAATAATGGGTCATAAATTAAAACTTTCGACTATACAAGTCTCTTAAATTTAAATTTTATAAATCTCTCTTTCTTTCTAGTCTCTTTTTGAGTAATTGAATTTAAACTGTTGTGAGACGTACTGACATATTATGTCGCGCGAGTGACTAAAAACCAGTCATACTAAACCGTAAAATTATTCAAAGTTTTTTTGAGTATTTTTTTGTTTCTTTATAAATTGTACACCAAGTTACAAATGAGTCACTTGAAATAGAAAAACGCTGTTTAAAAATCAGTAACTATTACTTAAGAAAGCAAAAGAATTTAAATAATCGTATACGATTCATAATTACCCTTTGTTACATATTTGCCGTGACGTATTTTTCAAATGTGTTATCCAATAAAAAGACATTTAGTGCCCTCGCCTAGAGCACTATTTATATATCTGTGGCGCACCACAATACTGGCTGCCCACAACCCGTCTACAAGTCTACGTCAACGTGTCATTCATGTCACTTCGACACAACTAAATTTTCCTTCTACACGGAAGCCTAAATCTTATTTAATCCTATTGTAATATATTCGCTGTAAATATTCTCTCATTATATGTAAATATTCATCATCTCTATCTGCGCGTATTATTTGATATATAAATAGAGCTCTAGGCGAGGGCACTAAATTGGTGACCCCGACAAAATTGTTTACCTTTTTTCTAATGCTGAAAGAAACGAACTATATTTTTTTTTTTGCGCAGGTACACCGTCGCATGCGTCGCGTAGTGGAACTGCAGCTCCGCTCAGCGCACACTTGCGACACACTGCTCCACCTCTCTGTCTCTCGCCTGACAGTCATCCGTTCCTCTTACTGCGGGGAGGAAGCAGGCGCCCTGTTCCCTAGCGCGAGTCTGGCTAAGGCGTTACTGGCTGCAGGTAACACCATCAAATATCTGGCAATACAACTTTTGTCAGGTAAATTTGGGCGTCAAGGGAACAGAGTCCAACGCGAGGCCGAAAGTCAAGCTGCTGGGAGTTAGAGCGTTTAAGATAGACGGGGAAGTTGCAGGAAGCGCACACTTGCGACACACTCCTCCACCTCTCTGTCTCTCGCCTGACAGTCATCCGTTCCTCTTACTGCGGGGAGGAAGCAGGCGCCTTGTTCCCTAGCGCGAGTCTGGCTAAGGCGTTACTGGCTGCAGGTAACACCATCAAATATCTGGCAAGCCAACTTTTGTCAGGTAAATTTGAAAGATGTAGGCGCAAGGTCAAGAGAACAGAGTCCAACGCGGGGCCGAAAGTCAAGCTGCTGGGAGTTAGGGCGTTTAAGATTGTTGGGGAAGTTGCAGGAAGCGCACACTTGCGACACACTCCTCCACCGAGAGGTGTCTCTCGCCTGACAGTCATCCGTTCCTCTTACTGCGGGGAGGAAGCGGGCGCCCTGTTCCCTAGCGCGAGTCTAGCTAAGGCGTTACTGGCTGCAGGTAACACTATCAAATATAGTCTGGCATGCCAACTTTTGTCAGGTAAATTTGGGCGTCAAGAGAACAGAGTCCAACGCGAGGCCGAAAGTCGAGCTGGTGGGAGTTAGTGCATTTAAGATAGTTGGGGAAGTTGCAGGAAGCGCACACTTGCGACACAAGTGCATTTAAGATAGTTGGGGAAGTTGCAGGAAGCGCACACTTGCGACACACTCCTCCACCTCTGTCTCTCGTCTGACAGTCATCCGTTCCTCTTACTGCGGGGAGGAAGCAGGCGCCCTGTTCCCTAGCGCGAGTCTGGCTAAGGCGTTACTGGCTGCAGGTAACACCATCAAATATCTGGCAAGCCAACTTTTATCAGGTAAATTTGAAAGATGTAGGCGCAAGGTCAAGAGAACAGAGTCCAACGCGAGGCCGAAAGTCAAGCTGCTGGGAGTTAGAGCGTTTAAGATAGTTGGGGAAGTTGCAGGAAGCGCACACTTGCGACACACTCCTCCACCGAGAGGTGTCTCTCGCCTCACAGTCATCTGTTCCTCTTACTGTGGGGAGGAAGCAGGCGCCTTGTTCCCTAGCGCCAGTCTGGCTAAGGCGTTACTGGCTGCAGGTAACACCGTCAAATATCTGGCAAGCCAACTTTTGTCAGGTAAATTTGAAAGATGTAGGCGCAAGGGGCGTCAAGAGGACAGAGTCCAACGCGAGGCCGAAAGTCAAGCTGCTGGGAGTTAAGGCAGGGGAAGTTGCAGGAAGCGCACACTTGGGACACACTCCTCGACCTCTCTGTCTCTCGCCTGACAGTCATCCGTTCCTCTTACTGCGGGGAGGAAGCAGGCGCCCTGTTCCCTAGCGCGAGTCTGGCTAAGGCGTTACTGGCTGCAGGTCTAGTGAGTTTCGCTCTAATTGGTATTAATATAACTCGAGTACTAACAGTGATGTGCTTAGTGGTTTCAAGTAATGCTACGAAATAACGCTAGATGGCGTTAACCTCAACATAAGTTTTCACTTCTGCCGGCACTCCCGGAGTGCAACCCATTGTTTTTTTTATTTCAGGAGCTGACCCGCTGCGCCGCAACACGGCCCGCTGCACCGCGCTGCACGTGGCCGTGCTGCCTTACAACTTTAGCTCCGCGCTGGTGGAAGCCCTGCTAGCGGGCGGCGCGCACCTCGACCAGCCCAACAAGTTCGGCGACTCGGCGCGCGAGCTACTCGCGCTAAACTCGAACAGCAGCGTGCAAGTGCTGCGCCACGTCACGCTAGCGTGTCTGGCAGCTAGGGCTCTGTGCAGACACAAGCCGAATTTAGAGCTAGACTCCCCAATGATACCGAGGCATCTCGTGCAGTTCTTGGATTTACATCGCCCTTAGTTCTTTCCAATTTGTCACATTTCTGTTTGTTACAATTCTGTCACTTTCAAGTTTTGTCACACATTTCAATTTTGTCACAATTTTTATTTCTGTCGCATTTCTTGCTGTAAGACTAGACTTTCTAAATGCTTCGTTATAGCGCGCTGCTCGCGTTCAACGCCAACAGCAGCGTGCGCGTGCTGCGGCACGTCACGCTAGCGTGTCTGGCAGCTAGGGCGCTGTGCAGGCACAAGCCAAATTTAGAGTTAGATTCCCCAATGATACCGAGGCATGTCGTGCAGTTCTTGGATTTACATCGACCTTAGTTTCCGTTTTATCACATTTCTGTTTTGTTACAATTTTGTCACTTTCAAGATTTGTCACACATTTCAATTTTGGTACGAACATCTTCAGCTCCCCGCTGGTGGAAGCCCTGTTGGCGGGCGGCGCGCACCTCGACCAGCCCAACAAGTTCGGCGACCCGGCGCGCGAGCTACTCGCGCTAAACTCGAACAGCAGCGTGCGAGTGCTGCGCCACGTCACGCTAGCATGTCTGGCGGCTAGGGCTCTGTGCAGACACAAGCCGAATTTAGAGCTAGACTCCCCAATGATACCGAGGCATCTCGTGCAGTTCTTGGATTTACATCGCCCTTAGTTCGTTCTAATATGTCATATTTCTGTTTTGTTACAATTCTGTCACTTTCAAGATTTGTCACACATTTCAATTTTGGTACGAACATCTTCAGCTCCCCGCTGGTGGAAGCCCTGCTGGCGGGCGGCGCGCACCTCGACCAGCCCAACAAGTTCGGCGACTCGGCGCGCGAGCTACTCGCGCTAAACTCGAACAGCAGCGTGCGAGTGCTGCGCCACGTCACGCTAGCGTGTCTGGCAGCTAGGGCGCTGTGCAGACACAAGCCGAATTTAGAGCTAGACTCCCCAATGATACCGAGGCATCTCGTGCAGTTCTTGGATTTACATCGCCCTTAGTTCGTTCTAATATCTCATATTTCTGTTTTGTTACAATTTTGTCACTTTCAAGATTTGTCACACATTTCAATTTTGGTACGAACATCTTCAGCTCCCCGCTGGTGGAAGCCCTGCTGGCGGGCGGCGCGCACCTCGACCAGCCCAACAAGTTCGGCGACTCGGCGCGCGAGCTACTCGCGCTAAACTCGAACAGCAGCGTGCGAGTGCTGCGCCACGTCACGCTAGCATGTCTGGCGGCTAGGGCTCTGTGCAGACACAAGCCAAATTTAGAGCTAGACTCCCCAATGATAGCGAGGCATCTCGTGCAGTTCTTGGATTTACATCGACCTTAGTTTCCGTTTTGTCACATTTCTGTTTTGTTACAATTCTGTCACTTTCAAGATTTGTCACACATTTCAATTTTGGTACGAACATCTTCAGCTCCCCGCTGGTGGAAGCCCTGTTGGCGGGCGGCGCGCACCTCGACCAGCCCAACAAGTTCGGCGACTCGGCGCGCGAGCTACTCGCGCTAAACTCGAACAGCAGCGTGCGAGTGCTGCGGCACGTCACGCTAGCATGTCTGGCGGCTAGGGCTCTGTGCAGACACAAGCCGAATTTAGAGCTAGACTCCCCAATGATACCGAGGCATCTCGTGCAGTTCTTGGATTTACATCGACCTTAGTTTCCGTTTTGTCACATTTCTGTTTTGTTACAATTCTGTCACTTTCAAGATTTGTCACACATTTCAATTTTGGTACGAACATCTTCAGCTCCGCGCTGGTGGAAGCCCTGTTGGCGGGCGGCGCGCACCTCGACCAGCCCAACAAGTTCGGCGACTCGGCGCGCGAGCTACTCGCGCTAAACTCGAACAGCAGCGTGCGAGTGCTGCGCCACGTCACGCTAGCATGTCTGGCGGCTAGGGCTCTGTGCAGACACAAGCCAAATTTAGAGCTAGACTCCCCAATGATACCGAGGCATCTCGTGCAGTTCTTGGATTTACATCGCCCTTAGTTCGTTCTAATATGTCATATTTCAGTTTTGTTACAATTTTGTCACTTTCAAGATTTGTCACACATTTCAATTTTGTCACAATTTTTATTTTTGTCGCATTTCTTGCTGTAAGACTAGACTTTCTAAATGCTTCGTTATAGCGAACTGCTCGCGCTCAACGCCAACAGCAGCGTGCGCGTGCTGCGGCACGTCACGCTGGCGTGTCTGGCAGCTAGGGCGCTGTCAGGCGTAGCTCACTCCGCAATTTCGTCGCTTTGCTACAGGTAGCTAAAAGTACATCCGTTCCGACCCCAATTTTGGGGAAAGCCATAAGCCGCGCGTGGCGCTGTCGCCACCTAGCGGCCATATCTGTGCTGATCGTAACAGACGCGTTTTGTTAGAGAGTGAGTCTTCTGTACTTAGTACTATTATTTATTCTGTGGCGCTGTGCAGACATGCGCCGGGTTTGGAGTTAGACTCCCCAATGATACCGAGGCATCTCGTGCAGTTCTTGGATTTACATCGCCCTTAGTTCTTTCTAATTTGTCATATTTCTGTTTTGTTACAATTTTGTCACTTTCAAGATTTGTCACACTTCCGTTATGTAACATTTCAATTTAGTCACAATTTTTATTTTTTTTGCATTTTTAGTTTTGTAAACAGTTGTGTCACTTTCAAGATTTATCACGCTTCCATTTTGTCGCATTTCAGATATATTTTGGTTTTAAATTCAGTCATACAATCAAGATATGTCACAAATCAATTCAATCACTGTCACACTGTTATGTCACATACTTCGGTAAGCAACGCGCATGTAACAACCCTGGACTTGCACGCGTCCATAAGCTACGGTAGCCACTTACCAGGCGGGCCGTATGCTTGTTTACCCACGTGTGCTTACATTTGCAGGAATAAATACTAGTAATTAATCATATTCGGTGTCAATATTGTAAGTACTTTGCTAGAACAATGTACCATAATTAACATGTATAAATAAAAATATGTAAGATAGTAATTTTAGAAAATTTCGCGAACGGCAGTTGTTGAGATAACTGTTTATTGGTATTAATGTGATATTTTAGAAAAAATCTCGTTATAATAGAGACTGAAATTGATCAAATTATAACTTTTAGATATATTATAACAATTGTAGGTTAAAATTATGTAATTTATTGATTTTTTCGACGTTTGACCCCAAATCACCACATTTATTTAATATAATATCCAACTTCTAAAATCGTGTAGGTACTTACCTAAAGTACCTACATGTTCGAAATAAAAATATTTCATTTCATTTCATTAAAGTGTTAAAAAATAATTCATTTATAAATACAAAGTATCAAATCACAAAAAAAAGTAAGTAGGTACTTAAATAAAGCTAGATTTTCTAAATACTTCTATGAAATATTTTCAGTATAATCTAGTTATCATAATCAGCTAATTCTTATATATCCGTCTGTTTCGCTTTTGCAATTGTAGTGACAGAGATGGGTAAAGACATTTTTTTTATATACATTATTTAAATTTGGTGATTTCGGAACAAGTGATGAGCTATGTAACTCTTAGGTCCATCATTACACCTACCAAAATAACCAATCATGTAATATTGTATGTATCTTACATTGTAGCGGTATAACCGTTGTTGATGTACTGAGAATTTCATAATACGAGGGGTATTCAAAATATTCTCGGTATGAGAATGAAAACAAACAAGTACGAAAAGTTTGATATTTTTATTTTTCAATATACTCCCCCCCTATGTTCATACACTTAAAAGATCGATCAATTATTTTTTTTAATCCCTCGTAAAAATATTTTTTATCTTTCGTGTAAAAATGCTCCTCCACTGCCGCCTTCAATGCTTCATCGTCAGAAAATTTATTTCCACGCAGATCCTTTTTAAGATTGGGGAGCAAAAAGAAGTCGCTGGGGGCTAAGTCCGGACTATACGGTGGGTGAGTAACAGTTTTAAACCCACATTCAACAATAGCTGCCTTGGCAATATGAGCAGTATGGACGGGGGCGTTGTCATGCAGAAGCAGAATACCTTTGGCTAACTTTCCTCGCCTCTTTTCTTTAATTACATCCTTTAATTGACGTAGAATGTTAGCGTAGTACTGTCCTGTGATATTTACACCTTTTTCTTTATAATCGATTAGTAATACTCCTTCACAATCCCAAAATATCGTGGCCATGACCTTGCCAGCTGAAGGGATGACCTTGAACTTCTTGGGATGAGCTGAACCCTTAATGTGCCACTGCATGGACTCTTGTTTACTCTCTGGGTCATAATGATGAACCCAGGTTTCATCTCCAGTAACTATTCTTTGCAGCACCTCATCAGGATTTTCACCGCACAGGTCAATAAAATCGGAACAACAAGCTACACGCATGTCTTTTTGAAGCCGAGTCAGCATTCGCGGAACTCATCTTGCACTTACTTTTGACATATTAAGATGGTCATGTATAATATCATGTACGGTACCAATAGAGAGATTGGTTACTTGTGCTATAGATTTTACCTTCACTCGACCATCTTCCAATATAAGTTTTTCCACTTTATCAATATTTTCTTGTGAAGTAGCTACTACAGGCCGGCCAGGTCTAGGGTCATCTTCAATACTCTCCCTTCCGCGTTTAAACTCGCTTGACCACTTTTGAATGGTAGATAAAGAAGGAGCAGACTCACGGTAAACACAATCCATTTCCTCTTTTATGGTTTTTTGATTTTTACCCTGTTTTGTCAAGAATTTTATCACGCATCGATGTTCTAATTTAGTTAACATTGTCAATTCGCACATGATGTTCATGTTTGTTCAGCAATTGCAGAAAAACCAAAGACTATCTCGGTTCGAATTATACTTTTTTTTAATGTCAATGAATAAACCTTAGCGGCCAGTAACGAAAGAAATTTTAGAAGAGGTCGTAAGATATCAATACCGAGAATATTTTGAACGCCCCTCGTATATACCACTATTATACGACCAGCGGGCTCAGCACGGTTCCATTTTTATCGACTATCACTATGCCCGTCACTTTCGCACTTACATACTAGTTAGAACGTGACAGGCATGGTGACAAACGATAAAAATGCGACCGTGCTACTAGGGCTGTGCAAGGTGCGTCAGCCAACGTGCCGTAATTCATAATTTATTTATTAGCGAGCGAAACGCAACTGTCACTGTCACACTAGTGTGGAAGAGTGATAGGGAGATAAGTACGATACGCTACGGAGTGTTAACGATTGGCACCTTGGCTACGCGCCCTGAGCAATTGTCAAATTTAAAGCCTATTTATTGACACTATGTATTATATCGAAAGAAAAACACCTAATGTATTCACTACCCGTTGTCATAATATAAAATAAAACTGCATGTTACTGGTTTAAAAATTTGTTTTATTTCCACAAATGCATTAAAATACAATATTTAACTATCTACCTTAACAATAATTACATTTGGTCTTGGGTTAATTAGTCTAAGGCCCACTTGCTAAGCGGTTAACCCAGTGTCAAATTGTACTGGTAATCATGGTAACTCCAGGTTTAACCGGTTAACCCCGGTATAGTTGGCTGGTGTGGCGTTAATAGTCTACTTCCCCGCGCAGGTCCAAAATGTGAGGCCTTTAAATGCATTGAATTTCTTCCCATATTCGTGTAAGCTTTTTGACCGAAGCGCGAGCAAAGGTCACAGTTTTATTTGGTGAAAAAAAATGCTTTTATGTCCTCACAATTTTCTACCGATTCCCGTGATTACAAGTAATTATATGGATTTCAGATTTTGGATTTTTTTCAATAAGGCCGTGCGGGTTCGCGAGGACTACGGCTCAGAGCCACTAATTTGAAAGTTAATGTCAAACCAGATTCACCACGCCTCAACCTGCAACCTCCCACCCTCCTCCAAAGCGTTGACCTCCCCTTTCCCCACTATTTCCCCTAAAGCCTCCCTCACATTGTCAGGCATGTTTTTAGCGTTGCCCGATATATAGATGTGTGCGTTTTGGTCCATTATTAGAGAGCGGAGCGTTGAGCTGTGCTCTGCGATTTTGTGTTGTACGTATCTGAAAATAAGAACAGTTTTTTAAATAACGAAATATGAAAAATAAACCATTTGTCGAATGTTGAAAATGCACACATAAATTATAATATCTGGGAGACCGAGCTTTTGGTCGGAAAACATATAAAAACTCGAAAATGCGCGTTTTCCCAGGGATAAAACCTAGCTAGATCGATTTTTCGCCCCCAAAAACCCCCATATAGCAAATTTCATCAAAATCGTTAGAGCCGTTCCCGAGATCCCCGAAATATATATATGTACATATAAATAAATAAAATATCTGGGTGAACGAGCTTCGCTCGGAAAACATAAAAAGCGGCCAAGTGCGAGTCGGACTCGCCCATGAAGGGTTCCGTATTTAGGCGATTTATGACGTATAAAAAAAAACTACTTACTAGATCTCGTTCAAACCAATTTTCGGTGGAAGTTTACATGGTAATTTACATCATATATTTTTTTTAGTTTTATCATTCTCTTATTTTAGAAGTTACAGGGGGGGGGACACACATTTTACCACTTTGGAAGTGTCTCTCGCGCAAACTATTCAGTTTAGAAAAAAATGATATTAGAAACCTCAATATCATTTTTGAAGACCTATCCATAGATACCCCACACGTATGGGTTTGATGAAAAAAAAATTTTTGAGTTTCAGTTCGAAGTATGGGGAACCCCAAAAATTTATTGTTTTTTTTCTATTTTTGTGTGAAAATCTTAATGCGGTTCACAGAATACATCTACTTACCAAGTTTCAACAGTATAGTTCTTATAGTTTCGGAGAAAAGTGGCTGTGACATACGGACGGACAGACAGACGGACAGACAGACAGACAGACATGACGAATCTATAAGGGTTCCGTTTTTTGCCATTTGGCTACGGAACCCTAAAAACTCGAAAATGCGCGTTTTCCCAGAAATAAGACCTAGCTAGAACGATTTTTCGCCCCCGAAAACCCCTATATACCAAATTTTATCGAAATCGTTAGAGCCGTTTCCGAGATCCCCGAAATATATATAAATAAATAAATAAACAAGAATTGCTCGTTTAAAGGTATTAGATAGATAGATATATAAATATCACTGGTGTATACATACAAAGACCTTTGATTTCAATGGTAATATCACGTTTCTTAAAATTTATGTCGAAACTATTATAAGCATAAAACAAGTATTTCTGCTTGCAAGCAGCCTGTTAATTGTTTGCCACCATACATATAAAGGCATCCATATTAGATTGTTTTTTATAGTTCCCCTTGTCTGCTTTTTCTTACCAGACTAGGGAATGCAATACCGGGATACCAGGATCCCGAAGTTCCGGGTTATTCCCACTAGTTACCACCAAGTTGTTACCAGTGGTAACTACTGGGAATTTTTTCCCCACCTTTTACCACTGGTTGGGAAAAATAATTCCCAGTAGTCACCACCAAAATTTTGTTAAAGTTAATAAATACAAATAAAAACAGTAGAAATAGTATAGTACAAATATAGAGTGATTTCGAATTACCTAATAAAATCACTTGAATAATAATCTAAATGGATTATTAAATTTATCCTTACATATATTTTAGTTTTTGTTAAACTGTTTACCGCGGTTAAACTGTTTCAATAGTTTTGGTCACTTAGGCAGTTTACTAAAACTCTAATCGACTTATAATTATATATTAAATCACTCTATATTTATACTATACAATTTTGGTGGTAACTACTCAGAATTATTTTTCCCAGTAGTTATCAGTGGTAAAAGGTGGGAAAAAATTCCCAGTAGTTACCACTGGTAACAACTTGGTGGTAACTAGTGGGAATAACCCGAAGTTCCCGCAGGATCTCCTATTGCATGCAGGATCCCGCGGATTAGCGACGGACGTGCTTCTTACGTGTTACCATAGAGAAATATGGTGTTACAAGTAACTGGACTGTATAAAAAACCGGGAAATAAAAACTTACATTTTCTGTTCCTGGTCCCTCGAAAACGCGCAATACAGGCTGACTTTCCCCTCCCCCGCCCACCGCTCTACCTCCCCCCTGCAATGGAAGTCCTTCCCTCTGTACCGACACCCGAAGAACAGGTGGGTTGTGTGTTTGTCAGCCGTGTTGTGGTGGAGTTGGTGTTGTATAAGAGCGCGGAACGGGGCGAGGCCGGTACCGGGGCCGATTAGGATTAGCGGGGTGGACTGGAGTAAGAAAATAATGTTAAGCTTAGAACAGTGGTTCCTAACCTGGGGGTAATTACCCCCGTGGGGGTAAAACTGGTATTTTACGGGGGTAATAAGCTAACCTAATATAACAATACAACAAACGTACACGTTTTATTATTTTATTACCATTGGGAGGAGGGGTAAAATCAGGTTCCCTAGTTAGTCATAGGGGTAACCGGACTGAAAAGGTTAGGAACCACTGGCTTAGAAAGTAAGAACGCACTGCGATTTTATTTCTCGCGGTTTCAGAACCGTAAAAAGTGTATCTCTCTTCTTCGTCGTCCCCTCATGACTGAGGATCGTGACCAACAACTATGTCCCTCCATTTATCGCGAACATGTGGGCTGCCCTCTGCATGGAACCACATGCTTGTTTTATGGAGTCCGATCATCTTGCAGGGGCAAAAAGTGTATAGTCTGTCAAAAAATGGAAGAAATTAAAAAGTGGCAACACTGTAGTGTAGTCCCGTTTTTCTTAGGGTATGCGCGCACGAGCAACTTTGTCTCCGCAACTTTGTGTTTTGTGTCTGTCGCACTTGACTTCGATACTTGAGTGCGATAGAGACAAAACACAAAGTTGCTCGTGCGCGCCTACTCTTAGATTGATTTGAACGGGACGTCGCTACAGTATTGCCACTTTTTAATTTCTACTCGTTTTTTTGCCAGACTGCAACGTATGAGGTGCTTCATAAGCGCACGCACTTGCAAGACAGAAACCGCAAGAAATTAATCGCAGTGCGTTCTAAGCCCTACTTTGTACTTACCATAAAATAATAGTGCAGTTGTCGAGGGGAAGGGTATTATGAGTATTATTTTGAAACCTGAACAATACATACCGGCAAAAAGAAATGAGATCCCGCCACAGAAGTTGTGAGATCTAATGAAGGTACAACAAAGTGTACTTATAATTGACCGAGTTAGAGCGAAGGTATCCAATTTAGCCTGGGCAAAACGCTGTTATGTGTCCGGGTATTCTCGATTTTCGTGATTTTTTAAGCAGGTTCTATAATTATATGGATTTTTTGTCGACTTAGTTTCAGGATTTTTTTAATGACATAGCCATCGGAGTTTGCAAGGTTAACAGATCACAGAGCCACTAGTAAAATAAGCAAGCTAGTATATAACACAGTATTCTGAGTGTTATTGCTGACAAATATGATAGCCCAATTCTCGCCTATTGGATTGGGCAAATTAAAGGGGTAGCAACTAGCCCTTATTAAATATTAAATGTGTATGTACCTACTTATAACTAATACTAACCCTTAGCTTTAAGTTTAATTTATTTGTTTTAATTTTACTGTTTGTTACTAACAACTATGAAGTCTGTTCTTCGAAATAAAGATATTTTATTTATTATTTATAAGCAAGTATCTACTGTATATAAGTGTGAGTACTCACCGTATCTTTAGGGAACCTCATGGTCCCTTTCTTGATCCACCCGTACACCTTGTCCCCCGGTCTGAGGTCCTTCAGCCAGTTGGAGGCTAGACCCAAACGGGGCCTCTTCAACTTGCTGTAGTACTTCACTACTGCTACTAGTAAATCCATCTGGGAACAAAATTTACCAGTAAAAAAATGGCCGCCTAATTTAGGGGCTGGTGGCAGTTCATAAAGTTCATATGGCCTACGGCACAGAATAAATTATAGTACTACCGCACAGAAATGACACTTCCTAGCTTCCTACAAAGCCGAAGATTGACAGCGATTCAGTGTCGAATCATGATATCCCTTTTCCAACTAATGGCACTATCCCTTTATTTAGGGTTGTCAAAATTCAAGCAATTATCTTATCTGTGGTCGTGCACGCAAAAGGGACGTTAAGTTGTGTCAACACTAATAATTTCTCGGAGCAATGCTGAGCCGAACGGAGCCGAGTTTGCCCGAAGTCAGGAGTGTCTCCCCACTGTCTATGAGATAAGTTCGCCTTTGTACTTCTTACTATTTTTAACCGACTTCCAAATCTAAAAGGAGGAGGTTATCAATTCGGTTGTATGTTTTTTTTTTATGTTTGTTATTTTTAATATATCTTTTTGTACAATAAAGAGTTTACTACTACTATTATTATGGCCAAGGGGAGGGGAGCGGCATACATTTAGTCAGACATTTTGTTCTCTAGAGAAGGGTGGGGGGGGGGGGGGCAGCTGCCCCCCTTGGCGGCGCCCTTATGTATCATGTGTTTATTAGTTTACCTTTCGGCCACCAGAGGGCAGGGAGCTGCTGGCGATGGAGAAAGACCGAGGTTTGATAGGCGAGAACAATTCGAACAATATCTCTATGGTCAACTTTGATGCGGATTTGTGGAAATCGTGAAGAACCTAAAAATAATAAACAAATAAAGGTTAAATATATCTAGTTGTACAATTTTTTCTACTAATATATTATTTTTTATTCTACTAAATACGGTTTTCCTCTCCTAATCGGTTTTGTTATAAAATTTTATTTTGTCATTACTCATCTAAATTTTTTTTTACTTTGCCGATTTCGTTAACACGTTACTACAACATTGTGTGACAGCACAGCAGGGAGCAGCTGGTTGCCAAATATGACCAGCTGTGACAAGGAAGGGGGGGGGGGAGTTGTCAAAACATTAGGTGACGCAATTTATGGATGACCGCATATTCTGAAAAAATAACGGGACAATTTCTGTAAAAATTTAAAACTGTCTAGCTATCACGGTTCATGAATTACAGCCTGGTGACAGACAAGCGGACAGCGGAGTCTTAGTGGGGTCCCGTTTTTAGACCCTTTGGGTACAGAACCCTAAAAATGTACCTAATATGATGAACGTATAATTAGTAGGTATACGTTTTCGGAAATGTACTGACACACCTTATCTGTAAATTTACCTCAAGAACAGTTCTCTTAGGTCTTCTACAATAATTCAACCAATCCTCTTGCCCCTGCGCAGAACTGAGCTCTATACATTTTTCTCGCTCTAACTTATCCTGCGACACTAGCGCCAGAAGAGAGAAGACATACTGGGTAGGGTAGAACTTTAGGTCCCAATACTGTTCCGCTATTTCATATAACGTTAGGGGCTCCTTTAGGAAATCTGGCACTGGCATGTCTGGAACAAATACGGTGGTAAACAAGCGTACGGTCCACGCAATGGTAAGCGGACACCATCTGACACATCACTACATAGTATAAAACAAATTCGCTTCCCGCTGTCTGTCTGTCCCTTAATTCCCTATGAATGCTTAGATCTTTAAAGCTACGCAACGGATTTTGATGCGTTTTTTTAAATAGTGATTCAAGAGGAAGGTTTATGTATAATTTGTAAACCCGTGCGAAGCCGGGGCGGGGCCGGTTCGGCCGCAACATGTTGCATGTATAGTTGGTCAAACCAATTTGTCAGTCAGTAGGATACAGGAAAACTATACTCATCCTTTTCCTTTGGGTGCTAGTACTAGTGTAAGACAAAGATAGTATGATTCTCTCTGTCTATGTTTGAAATGAGACAGTCCTTTGACAAACTATAAATATTGTAGATTTAGGTGAATGTATTCATTATTGTCCGAGCGTTACCGAAGGTCTCCGTTTCAGCTTGGGCAAAAATAAAATACTTTCGTATGTCACCTCTGCAGGTCGTATTTTTCAACATGATTCTCCATTCTGTGGGCAACTGGGCCCACAGAAAAATCGTCCCGCGGGCTCATTCACCCCTTACGGTTTTTTTTGTGGGTGAGTCATCCCACCTGTCTGGCCAACTCAACCCACGGGTTCAGTTGACCACTCGCTATCTCTACAGGGTCTACTCAGCCCACGGGTTCAGTTGACCACTCGCTATCGCTACAGGGTCTACTCAGCCCACGGGTTCAGTTGACCACTCGCTATCGCTACAGGGTCTACTCAGCCCACGGGTTCAGTTGACCACTCGCTATCTCTACAGGGTCTACTCAGCCCACGGGTTCAGTTGACCACTCGCTATCGCTACAGGGTCTACTCAGCCCACGGGTTCAGTTGACCACTCGCTATCGCTACAGGGTCTACTCAGCCCACGGGTTCAGTTGACCACTCGCTATCGCTACAGGGTCTACTCAGCCCACGGGTTCAGTTGACCACTCGCTATCTCTACAGGGTCTACTCAGCCCACGGGTTCAGTTGACCACTCGCTATCTCTACAGGGTCTACTCAGCCCACGGGTTCAGTTGACCACTCGCTATCGCTACAGGGTCTACTCAGCCCACGGGTTCAGTTGACCACTCGCTATCTCTACAGGGTCTACTCAGCCCACGGGTTCAGTTGACCACTCGCTATCGCTACAGGGTCTACTCAGCCCACGGGTTCAGTTGACCACTCGCTATCGCTCCCTTGAAATATTGTAAGCAAGTTATAGTGACGAGATAGGTTTTTGTATCATTTAGTTTTTTGGAAAATGTTCAAAGTGGCGGAAATGGGGTTGGCAACTGTCAAAGGTTTGCATAGATGGCGCCATCATAGCTTGCCCCTTTCTCTAGTTTTGTTCTATGAAATTTTACTTAACGGGCTGGCATCTAGGACATAAAAAACTCCAAGAATTTGATACAATCCTAGGGATTGACAGGGCAAGCAAGCTATGCTGGCGAGAAACTTCTGACTCTTGTGAGAAAGAAAAACCTTTTATGTCAACACAAGAAGGTCCGTCCACATCAGTAACTGTCAAAATAAGTTTGACAGTTCTCTATGGGATGACAGCTGCCGCCGCCATCTTTGTCTTGTTAAGTCAGTCAGCTGATTGGCCAATAAGCCAGCCATTTGATTGGTCGGTGAGTCGATGAGAAAACCATCAGGAAAACACAGACATATTTTAATAGTAATTTATTAATCTTGCTGTTCTTCTTTCCAGCCGTCTTCCAAGCTGAGGAAGCGCCGTTTAGCGGCAGTGTTCATGTAGGGGCGGAGCGCCCACTCCGTATCCGCGGCCTCCAGGGCGTCCAGCGTGCCCAGTTTTATCTCATACAGCTTCATATTATAGCTTTAGTAGTACTTAATTTTCTAGTAAAACCAGTAATTTTACAGTAAATCCTTTTCAGAGAAACTTCTGAGAAAGAAAAACCTTTTATGTCAATTAACACAAGAAGGTCGTCCACATCTGTAACTGTCAAAATAAGCTTGACAGTTCTCTATGGGATGACAGCTGCCGCCGCCATTGTTAAGTCAGTCAGCTGATTGGCCAATAAGTCAGCCATTTGATTGGTCGGTGAGTCGATGAGAAAACCATCAGGAAAACACAGACATATTTTAATAGTAATTTATTAATCTTGCTGTTCTTCTTTCCAGCCGTCTTCCAAACTGAGGAAGCGCCGTTTAGCGGCAGTGTTCATGTAGGGGCGGAGCGCCCACTCCGTATCCGCGGCCTCCAGGGCGTCCAGCGTGCCCAGTTTTATCTCATACAGCTTCATTTGGAAGCGGGGACCGATTTCTGTCAGCTCAATGTCTTTGCCCGACTGGAAAAAGATCATAATTAAATGGGTAACATGTATACGGTTAACACATTCATTGCCACCCAGCCAAACAAGACATCCGCGCCAGGTTACAACAATTTCGTCATATAAAGCTGTGTACCACGACCCCGACTATCGGGTCGTCGGGCCTGGGAACGAAATCTTAAAATACCCGATAGTCGGGTTTACGGCACTGAATGTGTTAAAAAACAAAAGAATAGTAACATAGGTACTAAAAAGTTTCACATGAATTAATGTCAATCAGTACATAGTATAAAACAAAGTCGCTTCCTGCTGTCTGTCTGTCTGTATGTATGCTTAGATCTTTAAAACTACGCACGGATTTTTTAATAGATGGAGTGATTCAAGAGGAAGGTTTATGTATAATTTGTTAACCCGTGCGCAGTCGGGGCACGTCGCTAGTTAATAATAAATGTCTCACCTTTCTGTACGTGTGTTGTCTGAAGCTTATATAATCGTCGTTGTTAGCGAATGTGACGACTCGTTTCGAGTCCGGTTTAGGCACCGGGAACAGGTATTTCAGAATGCTCATAGTCCTCAGACCTGGAAAATAAAAAATAGTGTTAGTTAACAATAGGGTATTTGACTACTATTTAGTCAAATCAGGTTCCTTTACCGAACTGTCAAAATTTTACTATGGAATTTATATGAAACACTAGCATGTGACGTCACAATCAAATTACCTACTCTTTATAGTTTTAAAATAGAAATTGTGTCTAAAAATAACTGCTGTGTACGTTTTTCTATTAATCTTCTGGTGCTTTATTTCACGCATGGTGTAAAATAATTTATTTTGGATACAGTCAAATACCCTATACAGTAGTGATGGGTAGGAGATCAATTTAAAATTCTAAAATGAGGTGTTACAATGTCTTACTTCAAATGAGGTGAGGTACTAGCATATTTTCAGCGTCGACTATTCCATTCATTCCAACGGCGACAAAAATATTTAATGTATATACATATTTATGTATTCATCACTTCCTTTATAAATAAATAAATAGTAACATATATTTAATTGGAGTGCAATTCTGGAGGTTAAGAATAGAACTTTTAGGAGAAAGATAATTTTAGAATCAAGTAAAATGAATAGAGGAGTGAAGTAAGACATTTTTGCGGTACGAAGTACTGCGACAAATTAACAAAATGAGTGGTACAAATGAGGTGCCTCACGAGTGAGCGACTCAACACTACTATACAGAACTGATTTGACCATGGAATACTGCCAGGAGTTGCCTGGTGTGAGACATCTTACCCAAATCGTTGTGATTGTGAAACATCTTACCCAAATCAGTCTTGAAATTGTGGAACACGAGATGCGGATACTGTTCAGACATGGGACCTAGATCTGGGATATCATGTCGCATCACAACACCTGATAGAGTGAAGGATGCTGTAGGTCCGTACGGTAAATGGCATATAACCTGAAACATGCCACGATACGTTAGAAAAGTGTCTTATTAACCTAATTAAATATTTCTAAGATTATCAGTATTCTAATTATAATTTAAATGTAAAAGTTACCAAGTTTGTAGGTAGTTAATATTATTAATTGGGATTTTATTTTCACTAACATGTTTGAGTGGCTACGTTTTTGCAACCCATCAAAAGTAAGGCAGCTACGTTCATGATGCTTCATTATACATCTACCATAACAACCTTATAAGTGGTCGCCGGAGAAGCCGTGACTGTATAATACAAAATGAGAAATGAAGACCCAAGACAAAACACAAAAGTGACATACTAAAATAGACCAGCAAAAGTGGAGATGGACTGGCCACATGTTGAGAGACAAGCAGGAAAAATGGAGTAAGATCGTAACGGATTGGTACCCAAGAGGAAACCTCGAACAAGATGGGAGGATGAACTCAATCTCACAGCAGGCCCGAAATGGAGAAGAGTGGCCCACGACAGACCCCAATGGAGAGAGCTAGAGGAGGCCTTTGCCAAGCGGCACACTGAGCTTAGAGACATACTCTAACTCAGAACAAAAGGGCTTAATAGATAGATGGATGTTTTATTTACCAGGGCATCAGGGACGCCTCTGTGCTCGTGGACCACAATGAAGTCTGTAACCTCATTCGCGCGACAGGCGTGTATCAGCTGAGACATCTCATAACCACCTCGGTTCATGCGCTGGCTGTTTGGAAATATTAACCTAGAAAATACAAGAGCTAAATTAAATAACAGTTGATTCAAATTACTCATTCAAAATACTAAACATTTGTTTTTGCAAACACTAGTGCCTAACCTAACCTTACCTTATTTTTACAACAAATAGTTTGTGATTTGTGGGACGAAAATCAAAACTTAGGTAGGGACATAAAAGTGTTAATGCTGCAACATGTAAGGCCAGAGTACATAGGCTGTGTGTACGTAGGCGTGCACGTGAGCGTGCGCTAAACTGTTAGAGCCGTGCACGCACAGGTCACGCAAGCGGTGTGACGTTGATGTTTCTCATAAGGATCTGTATATGACAACGCGCACCTGCACGTGCACGTCTACACAGTACGCACACACCTCTGTTATGCACAGGCCTGAACAAGTTTAAGGCTAAACAATTAATAAGCTGCAGCCAGCCCCATCCACATACAAACACAGACTTCTCTCTAGACTCGTGTTGTATGCCGTTCTGTTTTATTTTTGTAGTTGGATAAAAAGTATGTATTTACAAAAATTATTACAAGATACACATACTCGTATATAACTGATATTCTTTGAATGAGTTTTTGTTTCTTCCCACTAATCCATTGATATAATAGGTAAATTTTACTCTTGAGACCATTAACAAAACTCACCTAAGTTCCTTAACAAACATCTTGAGCCGGGCACTAGGCTCCCTAGACGTTGTGATCATGATCTTCGGGTCCTCAACCCCGGCATACCGGTACTCGTCATCCTGAGAGCTCTGTGTGTTGGCGCCACCACTGAAGCTGCCGATAACCGCTGCTCTTTGAGGACCTGAAGAATTAGGAGGGGATGAAATTATGTACTTTGATAATTTAGTAGTTTAGCCATGATTACAAGCAAAAACCCAAGAGACGGAAGTAGAAAACAAAAACATCCAAAAACAAGATGGGTAACAACGAAATAAGCAGAATAAAGTCATAATTAACGTACCTTTATCTTCAAAATCAATTCTTTTCTGTAAAGCGAGCGCTTCTTTCCTCAAATCTCCATGAATCGGAATGTTTTCTTCCAAACTTCTTTTTATCTGATCTTTTTTCGCCTGAATACTCTTCTGTTTATCCTCCACCGATTTTCTATACAAGTACTCGCGGCGCAAACGCGCCTGCCTTCGTAACATATTGTTATGTCTTTATTTAAACTCGTAAATATTAAAATTTGTTAAAATACTACGCTAGCATTTTCACGGCCAAGTTACAACGCGAAGTGACAGCGAAACGCACGTGTTGGTTTGACATTGACGTTTTGCGTTTTGATATTGCACTAAGCGTACTTAGGCAAATACGATAAGCTAAAAATGTGATTTACTAATTTACTAAGGTCTTTTTATTAAAACCATAAACATAATTAATAACAAACTTAAAATAAAAATTAACCTAAAATTAAAACTACCTACAAAACTAAAAGTAATACCTTAAAAAATAAATAAAGATAATGTGGGTGACCTAGCCCAATATGTATATATTAGGCTAGATCACCCAGGTCCGATCCCTGTGGGAGGGTTCCCATAAGGCTGGCATGCCTACTTACTGAAGGGAACATCAAATAGAAATATATTAATGTAATTTTATAAAAAAAACATACTTGTGTTTATTGTACGAAGCAAAGAGAATATAATGGTACGAAGTACATGATGTAGTACCGAAACGCACCGCTAGGTTCCGTTCAGAAATCAATAACATTTGTTGAACTTTTGTTTAAAAATAATGTTAGAAATTTTTAACTTAGAAAAATAATTAGATTAGATTCTTACCTTCATGGCATTCCTCTACCAATAACCTGTAGTAAGGTTTAATATCCATATTGTGTGTTTTAAAGATCTCAAACAGGTCTTGTATATCTTCTTTAGCATTACGGGGCCTAATGTTGAACACATCACCCGGTTCATAATCTATAGTTGTGGTATTTACCGTGGTAAACGTTAGTAATCTTACATCCTACAAAAGAAATACAATTAATAGTATTAAAACTATACTTGGTCAACCAGATCTTGACAGTAGAAAAAGGCGGCAAATTTGAAAAATGTAAGCGCGAAGGGATATCGTCCCATAGAAAATTTGAATTTCGCGCCTTTTTAGGGTTCCGTAGCCAAATGGCAAAAAACGGAACCCTTATAGATTCGTCATGTCTGTCTGTCTGTCCGTCTGTCCGTCTGTCTGTCCGTCCGTATGTCACAGCCACTTTTCTCCGAAACTATAAGAACTATACTGTTGAAACTTGGTAAGTAGATGTATTCTGTGAACCGCATTAAGATTTTCACAAAAAAATAGAAAAAAAACAATAACTTTTTGGGGTTCCCTATACTTCGAACTGAAACTCAAAATTTTTTTTTTCATCAAACCCATACGTGTGGGGTATCTATGGATAGGTCTTCAAAAATGATATTGAGGTTTCTAATATCATTTTTTTCTAAACTGAATAGTTTGCGCGAGAGACACTTCCAAAGTGGTAAAATGTGTGTCCCCCCCCCTGTAACTTCTAAAATAAGAGAATGATAAAACTAAAAAAAATATATGATGTACATTACCATGTAAACTTCTACCAAAAATTGGTTTGGACGAGATCTAGTAAGTAGTTTTTTTTATACGTCATAAATCGCCTAAATACGGAACCCTTCATGGGCGAGTCCGACTTGGCCGCTTTTTTTACTGACAAGATTTGGTTGACCAGCTATACTTATCAATTGGCATGCCTATAAATACAAACATTTTTCTCTGTTTAAAAAATCTTACTTGGAAATGTGATTCATCTGTGGTTCTTATATTTTTTTCTAACTCCAAAAGCTTAGCATCAACAAAGTGATCCTTTATTCCTTTAGCAAAATAAATATCCTCCGTAACTATATCATCTGGTATATCAGCAGAATCTTTTAAAAGTGATACTTTCCACCGAGGAATGAATCTCAGGTCATAACCATCTATTTGTAATTGAGGAAAATAGTTTTGGAGTTCATGACAATATTTTTTAAACCATGGCATCATCACACCTTCATGGCCTAAGTCATGTTGATAATCACAAAGACCTGAAAAAAAAACATTTAAGTAGAATTATTTTATCATCACACATACAAAGAGCAATCATTTTACATGTCTATAGATGTTAAACTTACGTAGTTTCAGTGATACCATATAAAAATCGCATTGTCATCCTCTTTCAAACTTTTCACATTTATTTTTCAATTTTAAACACTTAACTCACCAATATCTACTAAAGGCGTGGCTCCTAACTGCATCAACCGCTTATGCAGCTTCTTGCCAGCAAAATTGAATTTAGAATACGTCGAATCACCCAATCCCAGAACCCCAAACTTGAGCTTAACCAAAGAGTTGGAAGGCAGGTTTTTACGTAATAAAAACTTCCAAAACTTCTTCATATCGTCCGGCTCGTCTCCGTCGCCCGTTGTAGCACACACAAAGAGCGCAAATTCTTCTTGAATAAGCTTTTGTATGGGGTAATCGTCCATCGCCTGAACCGGGCCTCGAAAACCTAATGCTTTGGTTGTTCGCCATAATCTTTCAGCGATTTCTTGGGCTGTGAATGTCTGGCTGCCGTAGAGGACGAGTAATCGCGGTGGTTCTGGCATTATCACTTTTGTTTATGAATTTTAATAAAACTCGATTGTAACGGAGTCTTATGAAATAATTCTAAATTCACTACACTACTGAAAAGTGAAAACAAACGTCAACGTGACACAAGTCACACAACACAAGTGACATTTAGTGTTGCCAGGTGTCAAAGGAAAAAACCGGTTTAAAAAAAAATGGATATTTTGCAGTTAACCAACCCTCTATACAAAGGCAAAAAATTTTTTGAGTCTAACTAATGTTTCTTCTACTTTTTCCTAATCAGAATACGATATGCTTTTAAAAGGATAACTACTATTTTTGTTACATAAGGTATGTTGGGATAATGCCGAACGATTTTGGGACTAATTGAGAGACCTCGCGAAAAAATTTTTTTCTCGATCTCAGTAAGTGATAGATTCTAGAAATGTGGTGCAATTCGTTAAATAACAACCATAGTTTAGACCTGAATATTGGCAACTTTCAATATTCAACGGTTTCAGTTTTGTACCAGTGTAAAGATGAGACAATTTTTTTTTCGAGGGTAACGATGAATTTGTTATCAAGGGTTAAGATCGGATGGCGAAACAAAACCACTTGTAATGCTCAGATAATAAGGTATCCAAAAGGATATATCCGATGTTTAACCTCCTCCAACGTATATAAATTGCAGCCATGAATAACTAGAAACTTAAAAGTTCTCATCAAATGTTTATTTTTTTGTATTTTTGCATCCGATCTTGATCCACACGCGAAAATTTGGTAAATCTTTGGCTCTCAAAGTTTGATATGTCAACAGAAACAATTTCTTAAGTAATACATTCTTACATATATACCTCCATACACTGCTAAAATCTCTTGCTTTTGAATTACTGTCCTTGAATAAAAATAATGAAACGATATTTATAATTACTACAATAAAAACAAAATTATTGCAGTCATGAAAATTGAAAGTTTGACAATCACTGCTGGATTTTAAATGCATAAAGTTCGGATTGTTGCTTTCCGATCTTTACCTGAAAGGGCGAAGATCGGAAATCGATCTATAACAAAAGTCCTAGGCCTGTTTTGATTGGATTGATTTAAAGATAAACCTCTAAAACGAAATTTGACATCAACTGAATTACAAAAACAACCACAGTTTTATCACAATACGTGACAAAAATTACGGCGCGAAGACCGGATGGCCAGAAAAATAACCAAAATTGCCTCGGGCTCTGGCGCGTAGGACATGTCTGACATCACTGAGCGGGGGGACACTGGCAGCCGAGGCGCAATGAAATGGCGTCTTGCACCTTGTTGTCGAAATTAAGAAATAAAGCTTACTTCTGGATTGCCGGTCCAGATTAAATCTATATATATAAAATTGAAAAACCAGAATGGGATAAAAAACGAGGGAAGAAGCGAGATGGCGCCTTACAAATTTCTAAAAAAGTTTTTGACACGTTTCTCGAATACCACGCACGTATGATAAGAAAAAACTGTTTAAATCTATTATCTAAATATGAGAATAGAACTAGAGCATAAAAACTATCGCTTTCGATGCGTATTTAATTTACAATAAGCAAAAGAAATTTTCATAACAATCTTCATTTTACGATGATCGGCCATTTTCGGCAACTCTCGGTTGGTTTCGTTTCGGTGGTGCTACAGACAACATTATTTGATGTGGTGCTACAGACATACCAAATGATTTTGTTTGTCATGTTGGTATACAGTTATTGCGGCGTTTTATTACACGAAGTAAAATAAAAAGTGATGTCAACCTCAACCTTAGTCTATGCGGTCTATGCCCATACGAGTGACTTATGCCATATATGACTTATCAATAATATCAATCAAATTAGTATTATCGTATGATTATCGTGTTAATAATTTGTATTTAATTGTTATACATTTCTTTTTGAGTTATATTATTCAGATTGACTTTTCACGGCTTCGGCAAACATTGCCATTCGTCCGGGGAACGGGCTGCCGAGATGGGCCAAAAATACAAAGTTGATAGCAATTAAGTTATTTAATATGAAGCCCATCAGTTCAAGGGATGATGCCCGTAATAATGTGTGTATGATAATTATACTTTAATGACTTTACAGATATAACCAATTCGGGAACTGTTTTCTCGCGTAATACGATACGACTAGACCAGGTAGGATTTTCTTCATGCTGAACAGTCACCATCAGATATATCGGAGCGGCCGAGGTATTCACAAATATCTGAACAATGTAAATTATAATGTAGTTAAAGTGCATGTTCAGATATTTTTGAGCGACCTTGGTGGCTCCGGTATATATCTAATGGAGACTACAAATTCATGAAGCAAATGTACAGTCAGCATCAAATAAATAGTGAAGGCTAAAGTAGCCAAATATATCGTAATATAACTTTGTTGCATAGAAATAAGGATGTGTTCCGTTATATTGGTGATGTATTTGGGCATTGGAGAGACCAAAGCGGCTAAGCGCTCAGTGGCTCGGATACGAGAGAATGGGAGAGGATCGTGCCGTGAAGAGAGCGTACTTGGGACAACGAAATGGGAGACGCCCGATTGGACGTCCTACAGGTATCGCTGGAACGACGTAGTTGCTCAAGATCTGCTCAACCTCGGCCATGGCGACTGGTGAGAGCTATCGCAAGACCGGGAAACATGGCGTGATCTGGTGTCGGAGGCCAGGACTCACTTTGGGTCGTTGCGTCTTGCGTCACCGTAGCCGTCGTAAGTAATGTCAATATCCAGACAAGGAAATGGGGACTACTTACGTTTGTATGAAAATACGATTTATGGGCGGTGGTTTTTGCAATTGGGCTTATAAAAATAAATAATAATTTTGTTGAAACAAGTTTTAAATAAATACCTACGTAGATGAAAAAATACAATCTTGCCTTTTATCAAATCACATAATTTTTTGAGCAATTTGCGAATAAAGTTATCCAAATAACGGTTATAAATAAGAAGTCCCTATCACAGTTATAAACCCTGGCAGGGTTCAATACATCATAATATCGGTATCTAACTAAACATAAGACAAACTCTTTACTTCATTTACGCGAGCGGAGCTGCGGGCCCGTCTAGTATCATATAAATACCATGAAATCCACGAGATTTCTGTACTACTGGCAACATTGATGTCATTGACATTTGACGTAATCAGCCGCTTTCGTTCAAAAATTAAATCGTAGCCATATCGTAGCGTTTTGTAATTGCTTCATATTTTGTTTTGACGTTGTATGGTCGCAGGTTCGAGTCCTAGGAGGTGTAAGTTTTCCATTTTTCCTTTAATTTAATAATTCACATAATTAGTATCTACACGGATCCCAGTTTCAAGTCTGTCTATTGTGACAAGGGGAGCTACGGAGCCCTGAGCCCGGAGCACTAAAGGTGGTCCGACATGGTCTTGTTCGGTTTTTTTGTTTCTAAAATTATATCTTAACGGTCTCTTTACTGCTAAAATTTGATGCATACTGATTGACATACAAGCATAAACACCTAGCTGAAAAGCATATTAAATATAGCTGGTCAACCAAATCTTGTCAGTAAAAAAAGGCGCGAAATTCAAATTTTCTATGAGACGATATCCCTTCGCGCCTACATTTTTCAAATTTGCCGCCTTTTTCTACTGTCAAGATCTGGTTGACCAAGTATATATTTAAATATATATTTAAAACGGGTCACTCACGTATTTTAAGTCGAAAACGTTTGATATGTTTCACTCCGTACCGAGGAGCATCATCAGGAGCTTGCGTTAACGGTGACGGACTGTCGCAGACACGCGTTTTCGACTTAAAATACGTGAGTGACCCGTCTTTAATAGGTATATAGCTGGTCAAGCAAAACTTGTCAGTAAAAAAGGGCGCTAAATTCAAATTTTCTATGAGACGATATCCCTTCACGCCTACATTTTTCAAATTTGCCTCCTTTTCTACTGACAAGATCTGATTGACCAGCTATATTTAATATGTCTGTGTCTCACGGAAGTTTTGTTATTAAAATAGCTGAAAAGCTTAAAAAAACTTGATGTAAATAATATATGGGTAAAATATCGATGCGACCAATTTACACTACTTAAGTACATGTTTCGGCGATTTTACCCGTGTTCTTATCGTTTTTTTTGTGACATTGGAAATTTAACAACTAAATGAAAAGGAAAACTAGGCAATTTTGGCACGGTAAAGTAAATTAACCTCGAAAACCATTAGGTAGTACACCGGCTATAACCGCGAAAATCGAAGTTCGCAAATTTTTCTCTGTCACTCCAATTACGCCTTCATTGGAGTAAAAGAGAATTTGCGAATTTCGGTTTTCGCCGTAGCCCCTCTGTGGTGGTGTAGGTACATTTTTTTTTATCTAATTCCAATTCAATCTGACTATCATCGCGTAGCATTAGCTTAGCGGAAAGCGGTGCGCTTAACTAATAAGATTCCAATTTCATACCAATAGTCACACGGCGCGATTCGGGAAATGAATTAGACATTCACTAGATATGAAATATAGTGTGTCAAAGGACTGTTCCATTTCAAACATAGACAGAGAGATTCATACTATCTTTGTCTTACACTAGTACTAGCACCCAAAAGAAAAGGATGAGTATAGTTTTATGGTTCCTATTTACTGACAAGATTTGGTTGACCATCTATAGTAACGATATGTGACGTTCCACGGCAAAAGGTACCTTATGGCCGCAATAATATTGGAGCGGCGTTAATAATAGCGTAAGCGCCAACCGCCATAGGGTACCTTTTGCCGTGGAACGTCACATATCGTTACTATTTCATATCTAGTTAATGTCTAATTCATTTCCCGAATCGCGCTGACATTTTCTTTGAGACCAAACCCTACCTATTGACTTGTTGTATATTATTTTTGTTGAATATTTAACTCATTTTGTAGCTAGTATTCTGAATTAAGAAGAGTGCTTCAAGGTAACAAAAAATATTTAATAGCAAATAGTATCTCAGCAAAAACTGATGCAATACTCTCCGCCCGGCATGGCACCCCAATACCAAAAAATACGTCATCCATCTTGGACCCTATCATCCCCTTCGCGTTCAATACTCGCCCTCACTCGCTCACACACACGTGCAACGGATCTTGCATCCCGCTCACATTTGGCGCGAGCCAGTCGTGGTATTCAGCTCGCTAGAGCCGGTCGCGCGCCGAAAAAAAAGGCGGGAAAAATCAGTGCAGTGACTTTTTATTATCTGTGTGTGTGATAAATCAAAATGTAAGTTTATTTATTTATTACAGTAATTTTAATTCATAATAATACATGTTAAGTAATAGGATTATGGGGATTTATTAACGCCGGGTTTCACCTTTGACATTTTCTTAAGCTTTTCATCGGATTATCTAAATCTATGGCTTGCGTTTTTTTTTAACGGATAACTGAATGATTTTTCAGCTGTAAGAAAAAACTAATTGTCACTTAAAAGTAATATACCTAGGTATTTTTTTTACATGGTATATATTCGTGTAAAATCCGGGTTTTCCTTGAATATACAAAAACCAACGACCCAAAACCACATGTGGCCGAATACACGTGAATCAATATCAATAAAATTTCATAAGTAATGTATTTCATGGCCAATGGCGATAGTCGCGATTTTTCAATCTAATTGGATTTTTATTGATGCTCTTTAAATCGCTTGAGTGTTTTATTATAAAGACTTAAGACAGTTAAGACCGAGGTTTCAAGATTTACTTATTAATAAAAAAATCCTTATTGATATTGAATAATATAAAGTCTAAGTCTATGCAGCAATATGAATAGATATAATTATACATATGTATATATCTATTAATATTGATATTGGATGAAATAAAAATTTACAGCATTATACAGCTAAGGGGCGCACATGGACTGTAAAATTACATTACCTATGAATATATACTCGGTCAACCAAATCTTGTCAGTAAAAAAGGCGCGAAATTCAAATTTTCTATGGGACGATATCCCTTCGCGCCTACATTTTTCAAATTTGCCGCCTTTTTCTACTGTCAAGATCTGGTTGACCGAGTACATATTCTAAGCCTATTTTAAAACACAGAAAATCCACAAAAATAAAAGTAAAACTAGCAACGATATTTACTATCACGTTGAACGCGTATGTATCGCAAATAAATTCGATTTTTCACTTAAACTTGCACCCCAAGCGCAGCAGGGGTGCACCTACCCCAAGATAATAAGGAACGTATTACCCGCCTAATCTCTTTTGTCCACTCTACCCTTAAATGGGATTATTGGAATGGCGGATGGGAAAACTTGATAGAACATAGAGTGGGACCAAACAAACTACATGGCATTTGCAATGACAAGTGTGGAAATGTCATTATTAAATTCAAATTTCTGTGCTATTCAAATCGTTGCAAAGTTACCTTAGACGGGCTCCAGTGGCGTAGCGTGTACTATAGTTTGTCAAGGACTGTCTCATTTGACTCATTTCAAACATAGATGGAGAGAATCATACTAACTTTGTCTTACACTAGTACTAGCACCCAAAAGAAAAGGATGAGTATAGTTTTTTTTTGTTCCTATTTACTGACAAATTGGTTTGACCAACTATAATCTAGCCGTGGGCGAAATCGCATCTGCGAGGCCCTTTTCTTTCACTGTGCCCGAAGGGGCCTCGCGCGAGGCCCCTCTTGGGACGCGAGGCCGTGGGCAACGGCCCCCTTCGCCCACGCCTAGCTACGCCACTGGCTCTATGATATTTCCTATGCAATACATAGCAATAGTTTGCGAGATTTTTATCGCTAAAAATGTTTTTGACCCAAATGCTATGTTTGGTAGCGCCTGTTATAAACGTATTGCAAACATATAATAATACAGATTATATAATATGTATATCTAACTGTCTAACATGCGTCCCAGTCATTACTGATAACCCCGCACTGATATGATGTGTTATTTAATATCATAACAACAGTTTTGTGCCAGTAAAAGTGATACTGTTCAATTTTAAATTAACTTCACATTCACTATAAGTATGACGATTTGACGATCATACTAAAACTTCTTCTGCCCGCGATTTCATCTGCTGATGATGTTTGATAAAAAATACTTAAGATGCTATTTTATTCCCGGGGCCTCAAACTACATATCTATAGTCTATACTATGTTTCATCAAAATCGGTTTAGCTGTGCGTGAGGAACGTGGACATCTGTACCTAACTGTACCCAAGCAAATAAATGATTTATCATTTAAGAGGCCACACAGACAGACAAGAGTTACTTTCGAATTTATAATATTTATTTAAACCTTCCAGAGAAAGTAGGAATTAACTATTCCCACGTGTATCGTACAACGCTTTACAGTACCTATATTTATACGGCCGTTTAAATTTTGCGGTGCACTAGTGCGGGAAAGTAGCACCATATTATATTAGGGCGTTTTCTTTTTGTTGTCCCCTACACTTTTTTTTTCAAATTTGGGATTTTTTATGTTATTTCTACTCAGAATCACGAGCTCTTTCTATCCTATTAGGAGAAAAAAGTGTCCTAAGGTTTTTATTTCCATTACGTCACCATTTTTCATAGACTTTGTATGGCGGTCGCGGAATGGAAAGATCGAAAAATGTATGGAAATTTTGGAACACTTTTTTTCTCCTATTAGGCTATCCTAATAGGAGAAAAAAAGTAAGCTCTCTAAGCAAGCTTTCTATAAAGAGCTCGTGATTCTGAGTAAAAATAACAAAAAAAATCCCATATTTAAAAAAAAGTGTAGGGGACAACAAAAAAAAACGCCCATTAATATGTACCTACTTACTGTTTACAAAAATAAACAAATGTTTAATTAGTCCTATTTGAATTTAGATCTTCAGTTGATACAGTTTAATCATTCTATGCTACGCTGCTACAGCGTAGCATTCGAAGCGTTTCGTAGCCGCCTTGTAGCAGATTGCATACATCATAATTTCGTAGAAATTACGTTACGATGACGTAAGTTACGTCACTGAGCTAAGTCCATTACCTACTAAATTTAGCATAATTATGAATGTCTATTTGTTAGTTTGCATCAGTTCTTTTTGTTTTTCTTAATTAAATGTGAAAAAAAATACTGACATATTTTTAATACCTACCTATCTGTAGGTACATTTATTTATTGTAAGCAACTCATTTATTGCATAATAAGTGTTATAAAATGAATATAAAACTAAAATTAAGTACAACTAATAACTAAAGCTAAAAAAAACCTATCAAAATTTTGCGCCCTCTTGGTAAGGTGCCCATCACGCAGGCAGCGTTCCCTACCTATTATTTATTTAAAAACATTATTGCACAATTACATGAAAGTACAAATGGACTTAATACCAAGGCTTATCTACCAGTGAACGATGGGCTTAACCTAAATGGGTATCATGGCGCCCAATGTACCAGTATGGGGTGGGTCGTATTAATTAGGGTGAATGTATAATTCTTTCTTTTTTATAATGTTAAAAATTTAACTCCTCTTAAATACGAGTAGGTACCTAATTTTATTTTAATAAGTAGGGTTAGGGTTATAATTTATAATAGAGAGTGATCTACTTAGAACCAGTTCCACGAACCGAAATTGACGGACCGATCAGTGTCAATCAACATCAACTATAAAATTTCCCATACAATTAAATTTAGCGAACGTCTTCACATACGGTTTGGTGCAACCGACCCTTAAGTAATCCAATAATTATACTTGGTCAACCAGATCTTGAGAGTAGAAAAAGGCGGCAAATTTGAAAAATGTAGGCGCGAAGGGATATCGTCCCATAGAAAATTTGAATTTCGCGCCTTTTTTTACTGACAAGATTTGGTTGACCAGCTATAACTCTAACCTGTCAAACAATCAATTAATTACATTAAAAATATAAAACACGGTTCACTAAGTTTACGGAAACCACACCTAGAAAAGGTTTCATTAAGACATTTCCACGGATATTTCCTCAGACACGTGGTTGCATCGATCGGTGGGAAGCAAAGCCAAAACAAACTAAAATGTACCTTCAGGCCTTGTATTTGAGTCCCTATTTGCTTGTTTGAATTTACCTGAGGGTAGGCAGGCAGGCGCATACTTAAGATCGCAAACTCCGGGCATCTTTCTCAGTCACTCTAATTACGGCTTGATTGGAGTGAAAGAGAAAGATCCCCGCATTTGGGACCTTCGGTGTTCGCGGCAGACCCTCTGAAGTCTCAACGTGAAGTTGTAGTTATTCCAAACTCAACTTTACTACCTTTTATTAAAGCTCAAATCACCTTATCTTTTACTTATCCTTTAAAAGGCATATGTTAGAAGTAATAGAAATGTGACCTTATGTCAAAGGGGCTAGGTTTATTTCAGAATGGAGGTTCGCGATTGCCCAGAATAGCTTTAGGATATTGACCTATAAGGCTTTCAGCAATGCGATTTATAAATAATATAGTAAGCTGTTGAAGTGTCCATAGTATCAGAATAACTACTAAACCGATTTTGATATAAAATGATTCGATTGGACTTTATAATAGGACAACTATATCATTTTAATCATCTTCATATTTTCCATATCATCATATCCATCCTATTCATAATCATGACATTACAATAATCATGACATACCTACCTACCTACCTGTGAATAATTACAAAAATATCTGGGAGAAACATAAATACCTACTCAAAATGTGCGTTTTCCCAGAGATAAGACCTCGCTAGATCGATTTTTCGTCCCCCGAAAACCCCCATATAGCAAATTTTATGGAAACCGTTAGATTAGTTTTCATGATCCCCGAAATATATATACAAGAATTGCTCGTATTAGAGGTATAAAGATAATGCTTCACTGAAATACGTGTGAATAATTACAAAATAATGCTTCACCACACATAACTTTAAAAACAGCAAATATGTAATAGCCATAGAAATATAATATTAGCGTAACGTAAATCTTATTTTTTTAACATTTTAGAATAAAAGATGTGAAGTTGGCGTTGGTTACGATTGAAAGTCAATAGCCGTGAAGGTGTCTTTTATACGTTTTAGTCAAATTAGAGACAAGTAAGAAATAAAGACTACTAATTATACTAGGGTCTCTATGACCATAGACCTCATGATTCTCACGAACTCACGAGTCCTACTTTGCTCCCTTGTGGGTAAATGGGGTATTTTTTATTTGGTTGTCGCTTTTTATAATCCTTAGATTTCGATATGATTTGGTGGTGGATAGATGTATAATATATTTATATACAATAGTGTATAATGTAAGCAAAATTTCTCCGTATGATGTTTACCTACCGTATTATCCTACAAAAACTTTCACTAAATTGTAACAAGTGTGGAGTTTTCGTAACTCAATGGGAATTTACATAAGTATTTATATTTTCCACCTGTTAATCCCACTTCAACACAGGTTACACAAACACTATCATTTTATCAGAAGAAAAAGGTAATATTCGCTGGGGAATTTTGTATGAAAGTCAGCCTTTTCAAAGGTGTAGAATCGTGGGGTAAACACCCAAATTACTGGACAAATAGAGCGACACCGAATGACATGGGTACAGTCAGCAGCAAAAGTTGCTAAGCGGGCGAAGTGTTCAAAATTACCTTGACACACTCTTATTCTCTTAACATTAAAGTCGCGTCAATATCATTTTGAATACCTCGTCCGCTCAGCAACTTCTGTTGCTGTCTGTACATTGGGTACCTCGTTATTTTGCTAGTAGAATAGATGCCCTTGATAGTTAAGATATAAAATTGGTTAGGTCAGGTTAGGAACAGGTTAGGTTAGTCACCCGTTGACCACGAACGCTGTAAAGGTTCGAAATATCGCGATGTAATTTTCATTATACGGCGATATAATCCGTCTCAATTCAATAGTTTTATTTCAGTTCAGTTTAGGCTAATCCAGATTATAGAGTTATCAAAAACTGCAGTTGGCTTTTTAGTAAGTAATTTCCTTTTAGAGTCTGTGCGGAAAGAGAAGAGTCGTCAAATGTATGGGGTCCAATACATTGTACGACTCTTCTCTTTCCGCTCAGACGCTAGTTAAAGAGGATTTTGACATTACTTGTAAACCTACATCTTTAGTACTTCATCCTCTGTTACTTACTTCTTTGTTTCAAATAGGCACTAGGTACTGTTAGCATTCATATTCTAGTCGCGTTCCAACATTTTACACATAAGAGTAGAATCACTCAACAGTAGTACCTAGGGGTTATAAAAGTAAGTGGGTCAAGGTTGTCACGTCACTATGGTTTTTTGAGAAGGATCCTATGGTGGCCGTTAAGGGCATTATTATTATCCTGTTACTTTTCACTACGACAACGCCATAATATATTGTACGTACGTTAGAGGTAATTGTACATTAAAAAAAATAAAGTAACTTATCTAATTAAAACTAAAAATTAATAATAAATAAAATTAAAATAAATCCAAGAAATTGGGCCCCTTTGGCATGGTGTCGAGAACGCTGGCAGCATTGCCCGGTGACACAGAATAACTAGAATAAGTAATAGTATTATCATACAGAACGGACACGCACCGCCCCGCCCCGACTCGGATTACCTCGCCGCGACATTAATGTGTGCGTAATCGCTCTACTGAGAGCATGTCAGGATTCCGTCAGAAACTCAATGACGCATGTACAGACGTGCCGCGCACACATATAAACGCAAATCATTTTTGATGTATGGCGTGTCCGCCCTGTGCCGGTGACGCTGGCAGCATTGCCCCGCTTTTGTACGTACTAGATGCTTGTAGTAACAAATTACCTAGTTTATTTTTAACCTACGCCAAATTACAGTTTTTCTTAATGTTTGGTCCTGTCAAAGGCCTTTATAAACGCCACAATTCAATATACCTACCAAATTTCGTTAGTACCTACATATAACATAACAATGGTACATGAGAGCGCGCTAGCCCGAGCTCTCTCAGGCCTTTGTAGTGCAATTCAAAGCGTTGCGTCTAAAGACCCCGTTTAATGCTGAAGCGTTGGTTGGGGTCCCTCAAGGACGAATGCTTGGGCCGCTTTTTTTGCTACTATTTTTGGTGTGTATTATACACGGCCTGTTTTTTAACCCTTATAATATATATATCATACAGAGCAATTTTTTGTTTTGGGATTAATCCCGAAATTGCGGGAAAAATGTTGACTCTCCCATAGATATCTGGTCGGCTAAAAACAATAAAATAAATGAAACATATAATTTTTTTCAGCCAAATTTCAGAGTTGATCAGAGCTATGTGTTCACTTTGCAAAACCATATTAAATTAATAAATTAAGCGCAAGCGTAATTCACAGAGAGTCAATATTCGATTTTTAATATCGTTATAATATATAGTCTGCCAAACAACTTTGTCGGTAGAAAAAGGCGCGAAATTAAAATTGTATATGGGACGATAACGTCGATAATCCATCGCGCCTACATTTTTTAAGGTCGCTTTTTTCTGTTGAAAAAAAAAATAGTTTGACAGACTATTAATATTTTATTTTAGTCATATTTCATGTAGGTAATTATTTATTTCATGGCAATAAACAATGTTTCGCCAATATAATACATTTGCACGTAACAAAAGCTTCAGTTCAAAGCATTCATTTTTTTTTTCAATAGTACGACGAATCTATGGTCACCCAAGGACGCGTTCTCGGACGTATATTGTTTTGTTGTTATGATAATCAATAATACATTATCACGGACAGTAATGTACCAGACATATATATACAATGTAATAATTCAATGTTATGACCACGACCAGTTATAAGGGACCCACAGATTAGGTACCAGTTCGTCGGACGCTTTCAGTTCCGAACAACTGACAGGCTGATGCCCTTTAGTTATAGATACTATACTTGGTCAACCGGATCTTGACGGTAGAAAAAGGCGGCAAATTTGAAAAATGTAGGCGCGAAAGGATATCGTCCCATAGAAAATTTGAATTTCGCGCCTTTTTTTTACTGTCAACATTTGGTTGACCAGCTATACATAAGGGCTCATTTAGACGGCACGCGAACTCGTATACGATTTTAGTTACATTGCGGACCATTGAGGTTACATCAATTCAGCCGACCGATCAAATGACGCAATGCAATGAAACTCGCATGCGAGCCATAAATGTATTTAAACGTGAAATGTCTTTCAGAATAAATACGTCATACAATCCAATACAATAAAAATATTCTTTGTTACACACCAATAACTAATAAAACAGTAGTACTTAAACAACTCAAGCCTATAAATGAAACTACGGCATTAGACAACAGGTGGTCTTTCGTTAAAGAGCGATTTCTTACAGAACGGCTATCAGTTTGACATTGGCATATTCGCTAACGTCTGCGTAACTTACTTTCTATACATCTCGCTTGCACTTATATGCCATTACGAGCAAGATGCGTAGAAAGTATGTTACGCACATGCTAGCGAATATGTCAGTGTCAATCTCGTGGTAGCAGATCATCTGACGACCGATCTGGCCTAGTGGGTAGTGACCCTGCCTGCGAAGCCGATGGTCCTGGGTTCGAATCCCGGTAAGGGCATTTATTTGTGTGATGAACACTAATATTGGTTCCGGAGTCATGGATGTTTTCTATGTATATAAGTATGTATTTATCTATATAAGTATGTATATCGTCGCCTAGTACCCATAGTACAAGCTTTGCTTAGTTTGGGGCTAGGTTGATCTGTGTAAGATGTCCCCCAATATTTATTTATTATTTATTTATTATTTATCTTACCCATGACAACATATAAATACATACACCTGAAACATACTCCAGTTCAAAGAACTCACTCCCTTCCTAAAGGGTCACTTAAGGACGTATATTCGGAGCCCGATTCAGATTTTTCAAATTTGTCACGGTTTTGATATTTCACGACCTAGGTTATCCCTCACGCTGATTGGTGCATGCGAAATGAAGTGAAATTCGTGTGTGAGAATGCGCGCCAAACACCAAGACGATTGGCAAGGTCGTATCAAAACCAGTTCACACCCAATAGTGTAATTATATTATATTATATAATCGGCCTCCCGGGCGCAATCTGCTGCCTCCACCGGCCCAATTCGAACAATACTTATAATATGAGATGTCACAGCGATACGACACGACAACACCAAACTGTCTGTCAGTCAGTCTGTCAGTACGATATGGATCGGATGTCAGTGTCAAAAGTGACGTTTTTGTCTGAAGAAAAGAAACGTTACTTATGACGCTGACATATCCAATCCATATCGTATCTAGAGCAAATTTTTGACGTATATTACAGTTCGAATCAGGCCGTCTAACGTTTCTTATTTTATTCTAAAAACTTATCACTGAACTGACAGCCATATGGCATATGGCTAATACAATAAATAATGTCTACATCACCATAATACATTTAGCCATTTAGTACGGGACATCTTGAATTCGCAACACTTCATTCGCTGCTCACTACTATTGTAAGGAGGTCACTCAAGGACATATATTCGGGCACAGTCTGCTCCTGTAGACAGCTTCGTCATAAAGGAGGGGACGAAGAAGGTAGTTTAGAGGTCATACTGGTTAAAGGGTACGTGTCAGTACCTATAGTTTATCCCGAAATTTCAAAGTAAATTCGTAAATAAAAATGTGCATTAAGTAATTACTTAGTCTTCCGATTAATTCATTTCGAATATTTTGTAACAGTTATTTATGAAAGGTAACTTATATAACTTCACTTTTCTTTATTAAATATGAAATACGTGAATTATAAACGATTCTTACTTTATAATAAAATATCTGGGTGACCGAGCTTCGCTCGGAAAACATATAATAACTCGGAAATGCGCGTTTTCCCAGAGATAAAACCTAGCTAGATCGATTTTCGCCCCCGAAAACCCCTATCCCGAGATCCCCGAAATATATATATATATATATATATAAATAAATAAATAAATAAATAAACAAGAATTGCTCGTTTAAAGGTATTAGTAATTAGTAAAGGTCAGTGACCGTGCGTCGGTTATGAAATCAAATATAATCAAAACCGCTATCGGTGATCCCTGACTTCCGTATGTTTATTATACATTGTCTTTGGAAGCTGTTCTTTAAAATGTGAGCGTAACTCGTAGGTACCAATGATTTTTTCGGAACTTACGAAATATCATTTGATATTTACGTTGCTTTTCGGTGAAGGAAAACATCGTGAGGAAACCGAACTAATCCCAATAAGGCCTAGTTTCTCCTCTGGGTTGGAAGGTCAGATGGCAGTCGCTTTCGTAAAAACTAGTGCCTACGTTAATTCTTGGGATTAGTTGTCAAGCGGACCCCAGGCTCCCATGAGCCGTGGCAAAATGCCGGGATAACGTGAGGAAGAAGAAGGCTTTTAGAAGAGTTAGATACAAGGCTGTAGACCTTTTCCAGCTAAAGTGCAGTCGTTAAATCTGCAACCAAAATAGCTTAACAAGATTACGTCTCAATTGTAAATAAGACAGGATGAGACACTTTAGGCCAGTCGGCGATTCATTGTGAAAGTGTGTGCTTGTGTGTGTTAGTCATGTGATTGTGGTGTCAGAAATAGGTTCATTGTGCCCATATATTATTGTTATGAAGCTTAATATAAAAGTGATCATATGCGGGTTATGAAAATTTGAATTATATACAATTTTTTGGGAACAAATTAAATATTTTCTGTCAAATGTCAGCTAGTCAAAGGCGCCTAGTCTTTCTAAGTGTAAGGCCTGAGTGGACGCTCGAAGCGGAGCGTTCGGCGGGGCGTGCAGCGTGGCGTCGGGCTCAGAAGTGATTTGAGCAGCGTGCACTAAGGCCGCTCCTATACGTTTGCATTTGTTTAACATGCACGCCGCACGCCTCGCCCCGCTGCACGCCCAATATGAGCCTCCACTCAGGCCTTACACTAACTCGAGCGTCCACTCAGGCCTTACACTAAGATGGCCGAAAAATTGGGATAGATTCCGCCGTGGTGAGGTGGCCTAGAGGGGTTAAGAGCGCTAGCCACGATAGCTAGACGCCTAATAAATAATAATTTATCATGGTGGGGAAGATCGCTGGTGCAGCTGTTAACGTGCGATTTAACAGGAGATATACTCGTAGGTACAGTAGAACTTATTATAGCGTATATTATTATAGGATTAAACGAACTTACCTGAAGTGAAGTTCAATCCTGATTATATGAAGTATTTATTTCTGGATAATTAACAATGTAGTACATCTCGCTCGCTTGCCAATGTACGCGAATTTAGAGCCGCCATAAAAGAAAAAATCACCAACTGTCACGATGACACTTCATATAGTTTAGAGTATTCATACACCAATTGGGAAGTAACCATGGATCCATGGTTACTCGAGGAGGGTGGGGATATCCCTTATCCAGAAATAAATACTTCATATAATCAGGATTGAACTTCACTTCAGGTAAGTTCGTTTAATCCTATAATTATATTCGTATTTATTTCTGGATAATTAACAATGTAGATGTTTAGAGAAGAGAATTAAATAATTTGTAAAAACCAAATATCTCAAAAATCTACCCAAAAACAAGCACTTGTCTTTTTGGTAAGAATATACATATATATCTATAATGGATACCTATCTCTATATATCATCAAAGGTAAACTAAACATAAGTTGCTAGGAGACATCTTAAAGTAGATCAATGTTAAAATAAAAATTCTCCTTCCTATGACATGGGAATTATCAACAATAAAATTAGAGTCTGCTATTTTAATAGGTAAATACTTTGAGAATCAAAGATTTACTATATACAAAATTCCGAACATGTAAATATATCTAATAAATAAGTATCTAACAAAAGTAGCAGACTAGTTATCTGAAGCATCCCTCCATTATATTAAAACATTAAATTCACTGGTGAGACCTGCCCTTATGATCTTTACCTTATCCAATGTGAGACATGATAATTGTCATATGTAAAGAAAATATAGAAATATTATTACCCCCTCTTTTAGTACTAAATAGCATCTAAGTAATGTATGATATATAAATATAAAGCCTCCATAAAAGAAAGAAGACATGAAGAATGGCTACTAAAATACCTTGTACTTTCTTGTTACTTGTCTAAGATACGTAAGACAAGGTTTCAAGACATTATGATGCCATATTTTTCTCTTATATTGTATTCGTTTATTCCAATAAATACATAATTTCATTTTATTAAAATTGTGTCAATAGTCATAGGTTCTGGGCATCACCCAGTAAGTAAAATCTTGACACTATTAATTTTTCTTAGCTAAGGTCTTCAAAGAGTTTTGCTATTCTAAGTAAACATAAAAATAAATGTACTAGCTATTTGTTGAAACATGAAGTAACTAACCCTGTAATCTTAGTTTCAAATTCCCAAGTCGATTCATTATTCGTGTCATACACCCTTAAATATACTCGCATTGCTTCTCATGCATGCAATTAAGCGTAATTGATTGCATGTCCATATTCTAATCCGAATAAACTCTTCTTTCCCCGCTCGGAGAATCCTGAGACATGTTTGGAGCTGCCCAAACTAAATATAGTAAATTTGTTACTACATGGTGACTTAACACCAGATAGTTTACGTTAGAAGGGATCAAGCACCCTTACCCAAAATATTGCCAAGTACTTAACTAAGCTAAGTAAGTATTCACTTGCTTACTTGCCAATTATGCTAAACGGGGTATTACCAATTATATAGCCTACACCCAAAATACGATAAATTGCTTTCCTAGCTACAACAAGTTTCACTTTGTATTATATTTTAATAATTTATTTCCTCATCATCATCATCCTATCAGCCAGAGGACGTCCACTGCTGGACATGGGCATAGGGAATATTTTATTTAAGTACTTATTATAAATATCTAGAGGTACTTATATTAAAAGATGATCCTGTTGGGTAACATTCTTTCAATTATTTGTTCTAGTATTTCTCACCACTACAGAATCTAACAAAATAAGCAGTTTAAACCAAAACAACATGTAATTAGGTCAAATAATGTAAAACATTTATTTAGGGACTGTGTGAATTATAAAACCACACATATGTATGTGGATCAGTCTGTGACGTTTCGTGTATTATCCCATAATAAAACCGCAAATCACTTGTAAGTGACATATGTTCGTACTTCGTATGTTGTACATATGCATACACCTCGAGAATTCTAAATAGGTACTAAGAAAAACAGAAAATGACTATTTATATAACATAGTTATGAGTTATTATGGATCGACAGTTTGTCTATAATGCTCTGTTAAGTGCCCAAAAATATCTTCATAGATCAGCTTGAACAGTCGTAAGACTGCTGAGAGGTGTAACTATCTATCCACTTTCTGTTGGATCTTTCTGATCATATTCGTACAGAGAGTATAAAGAAAAGCATATAAATGCAACAAAATGATCTGTTGTACATTTTATTATACTTTTGAAATTGTTTCAATTCACTACTGATTATTTATACAATTATAATTGATTAATTAGATCATTAGAGATAAAAGAAAAATATCTATTGCTCATTATGGCATAAAATGGGCATAAAGCATAATTTTACTTTCGGAATCCAATCCTTCTTTCATTTCAGCTCTACTATTGATAATTGTCTCCGATGGACCTGACCCATTATCATTAGCCCCCCAACCGTTCAAAGTAAATTTACAGTACCAAGAGGTATCAAACATTCTAACACAAATATAAATAAATACCTAAGTAATTATATTATCTTCATTTTATGTTTTGGGCTTAATTTGGCTAAGACCGTTACTGTTTTAAAAAGTCAAGGATTCTGCTATAGAGATTTGTTACTACACTACTGTTTAAAAGTTGGGAAATGTAATATAGCTATTACATACTTACCTATAAACCTAACTAATTATCTACCTACCTACCTACTTATATTATATTACCTACCAACATAACCATTTCTCTTTCTTATCACAAATGTATTCAAGTCTGCCATTTAATGGGCATGAACTTGTGCTAAACTGAACCCTATCATTTTGTAAAAGGGTTCCAAAAAATAAATAAATGTTACCACTGGCTTATAAAGGTCTGAAAGTTTGATAAATAAATGAGTTTGAAGCGTTGGGCTATAATTTAATTGATATTAAATATCCATCCAATGGCTGACTGATTTAGATTTCATATGTAGGTATAGTTTCGGTATTGTATCCTTGTTCACCTACAGTCTTGTATTTTATACAACATACTTCTCATTATCTTACATTTGAAAGTAATAATAAACTCACTTAATTCAGTATATAATATCTTTATATATCTTTTGAACATCTTCACCGAAGGCAATTGGGCTTCAAGAACTTAAAATTCCCATGCTCAACTGACTGAGCTATCCGGGGACATTTCATAATTTTGTTCACACTATAATTGTGACATTTTGGCTAAAATAAATTAGTAGCCCTGAAGGGTTATGTTATGATGTTATGATATTAGAATTTTTTAGTAAACTTGTATGGCAATTTACCAAACTGCCTGAAAAGGGAAAATGTTATCCATATTCACACAATATGATATATTATTATGAAACACGCTCAAGCTATAGTAAACTTGTAAGAGTGAAAAAAGTATAAGCCATTAACCCCAGGATATGACCTTCACAATAAGGCAGTGGTTTGGATCTAGTCCTTATAAAGGCTGTTAAATAGCATTCTTTTGTACACTAGTATATGTGTGTGCTGTACACTGCCACGGCACTTATTTATTTTATTGTATTAGTGCAGGTTACAGAAGTTTTGATTAGCAAAGAAATAATAAAAATGGTAGGCCATTCTTAAGCCTTAAAAGGGTTCAGCATATATTATAAATGCTTAGTATATACATTAATCCAGAGGCATTATTCCAACAGCATCCAGAATATTGGTATTATTTGTAAACAGTAAGTAGATGCTTAATTAGCATACAATTTGTTTAATGCCGCTAGCGGGCTTGCTAATGACAGAATATCATCTATATTAGAATATGCTTGTAAATGATACAGGATCACATCCATGAGTGTGACGAAATTCATGCACTGAATTTCAAGTGCTAATGTCATTATAAGAAATTATTAGGTAATACAAAACAATTCACAAATGTAACGCTGCAAGTGTGATTGGGGCCTTTGGACCCGGCATGGCTCAGAACAGGTTTTAGTTCTTAAGTTTTGTATGTACGTATTTATATTATTGAAATAAAAAACTTTTCCCATTCACAAATTATCATCCCACGGATGAGGTGTTTCTTCACATTTAATCCATTTTATTATTGAATAGTGATACTCCTGCTCGTCCCACGGACGAAGGGCTCCTTGCTATGCAATAAGCATTATATTATAGTCAAAGTGAGTTGAAAAAGATCTGACCTTCGTTCCACGAACAAAGCACAATGTTGCCACGCAACATGTGGATATTTTCAAGCCAAAATTTCAAACAATGTCCCACGGACCTAGTCTATGTTCTCTATAGAACGAAGCACAAAATGTCGCTACGCGATATGTGAATATCTTTAAGTCAACACCTCCAACAATGTCCCACGGACATAGACAAACTCGTCACACGAGAATGTATAAAAACTTTGTATAGGTACTCTATAATAAAGTGAGGTTAAGTATGTAAATATCTTTAAGCCAACACCTCGAACAATGTCCCACGGACATAGACAAACTCGTCACACGAGAATGTATAAAAACTTTGTATAGGTACTCTATAATAAAGTGAGGTTAAGTACATGACTATTGTATCCAAGTTTCCCCACGGGAACACTCTTAGCACCTTATAGTTGCAAGAATTTAAAAAATGAAGACTACTTTTTTACCAGTTGAACACAAGTGCTGGTCCGTAAAGATGTACAAGGCTGTACAATGTACTTACCACAGTCCGTGGTACTTACGTTGCGATATTCACAAATTTCATTTCCCATGTACACATTGCATTGCATAACGTCCTTTTAGGTATAACTGCATGGGAAAAACTAGGAATTACTCGATAAAAGTTAAATTACTACAATATGCGACTATTGCGTGAAGGCGCGCGCAAAATATATATGAAGTGTCATCGTGACAGTTGGTGATTTTTTCTTTTATGGCGGCTCTAAATTCGCGTACATTGGCAAGCGAGCGAGATGTACTACATTGTTAATTATCCAGAAATAAATACGAATATAATTAAGGTCAATGTGGAAAAGACCGATGAAGTAAGACCGTCTAAGCACTTTCGTCGCTTCTAACGTCCACACGTACACAATTTAATCACCAATTTGCATTCCATAGATACTAACTTCGATAATTGGCATTTTTGTGTCCGAACCTGCTGATTTGATCGGGGAATCAAATTGGCGTTTGCGTCCGCACGGCCTGATTCGATCGGACAATTTCATCAGATGGGCGAAAAATTGTCTAGTCTGGACTCCACTTTAAAGCTAGTCTCTCAGCACTCTCTAAATTATTATGGTCAACCCTGGGTCAACCTGGATTACCTAAAAAATAACATTGTAGATTAAATCAACGTTAAATTTATCGTTTTTTCTCCAGGTCACCAAAAAAAGCAGCTGAAGAAGACTGCGATGACCTAAAAGCGGACGTAGAAGTCGAAGGTGGCAAGGATGCCGGAGCCCTGGAGGCCAAGATGTCCCTCCTCAACGGATGCACAGTTATCGTGGGCTCCATCATCGGGAGTGGCATCTTCGTGTCTCCGACAGGGGTACTGAAAGGGACAGGGTCGGTGAACGCTAGTCTGCTTGTATGGGTGGCTTCTGGAATCTACAGTATGGTGAGTTTTGTCATATTACATTCAGGCTGGCTTAAAACAAGTGCCCTGGAAGTCAAGATGCCACTCCTCAGCGGATGCACAGTTATTGTAGTTTTTATACACATAAGTACTTAAGAAAGTTAATTATGGATAGAGTTTGAGTCTTGTCTTTCAAATTTTGATTATTCCTTTTTCAAAACAAAATCTTTTAAAGACCTTAGTCCGGTCCGAAGCGTGTTCGATTGTGTTGAAGAAGGTTCGCCGTACGCCCGGTAAGGACGCAGTAATAAGCGAGAGCGAGAAAGAGATATGCTGACCAGACCAAGTCGAGGTCCGCCGACACTCGTCCTTCACGGCCTTTAAGTAGTGAGTAATGAGTAAGTAGGTATACTTTGTCAAAGGACTGTCTCATTTCAAACATAGACAAAGAGAATCATACTATCTTTGTCTTACACTAGTACTAGCACCCAAGAGATAAGGATGAGTATAGTTTTTTTTCCTATTTACTGACAAATTGGTTTGACCAACTATAAATACCTTAATATTTTAATTAACACTTAAGTATATGGAGATCCTACCGACCGTGCCAACTAGATTGTTCGTATTATGTAATATTTACAAACACGTTTAAATGTGTAATAAATTATTTTTTTTCCCTTTAATTCAATTATTTCTTGAACATTAGTTTAGTATAAGTACCGAATAATGTTATTTCTAGTTTATAAGCCGACTGATGGATCTATGTTTCGTCATTAAAGTATTGGCAAACTGCCGATGTGAACAAAGGCATACATACCTATTACCCACATATAGTATGAATCTAAAAATATACAACGTCTGCCCATACTATTACGTAGAGTGAAAATGTAGGTCGTACTGAATGACTTAACTAATAGACACCATCAGTCATATTAAATATATTAAAACGGGTCACTCACGTATTTTACTCCGTACCGAGGAGCATCATCAGCCGCAGCGCCGGTCCGCCAACACGAGCTCCCGATTATGCTACTCGGTACGGAGTCTCACGGAAATTTTGTTACTTATTAATAAAACTTCAAAGTAAAATTTGACATTTTCAAAGGGAAAATAATTATAGCGGTAAGCTTTTTTTTTCATTAAAGTGTCAATACAAGGGACTCTACGTGTTGGCTTCGGATCCACGCACACCTCCCAAATGTCCAGAACAACTTGGCGTTAACATTACAAAATATGATCCTCAAAAATTCTGACCTTTTTGTACAATCAAGGTCAAAGAAATTTTTATATTTTCCGCCTTATTACCAAGGAGTAAGGTGCCAAAGTGTAAACATATATTTGACGTCGACTGTACGGCTGTACTGTACTTGACGAAAATTCCCACTCAATCAACCATAATCAAAGATGTTCGTAAACTTTTAATACCAATAAAGCCACTTCCAATTTCAATTCGAGCAAAAGCTTTTGATAAAGCTCTGAAAGCTCCAGATTGTATTCATCTTTGATTGCCCTGGGGACTTATAGCTTGACGAGTAAGCTTGTTTGTCTTGGCTGTCTTGAGAGATAATTAGGGCTTATTGAAAAATGCAGGCAGTTTAGAAAATAAATGAAATACGATCTATTTTGAAAATAATGAAAACTGCAGGGAAATTTATAATATGATGCAAAATCTCTCTTCTAAATATATTTTCTTTGTAAATTATCACTCGACCGTTCTCGTTGTTCGACTGACACCGTTAAGTGACTGTTATAAATTATAAATATAATATTCCATGTTTATTGCCGGTCAATACCCCTGACCCGACTATCTGCCGATAACATGATTTGTCATTAAGCCGCCATTGCAGCAACACATTTTTCAATCATTATTGATAAGGAAACATAATAAACCGCAAGCTTTAGTTAACTAATTGCTTTTTATCGTCCCTATCGAATAAAAAGTATTAGTATGGCTATTCATGATATGACATTCTCACTGACATTTTGTATGAGACGTTTCAGTCCTGAGATACCCACATAATTATTATATATTATATTAGTGAAAGAATAAGGGTCAAAGTCAAATGGCGTTATAACAGTTTTAATCTTTTGTCAAAAGATGACAGTGAATTTACTAGGACTACATAATTTACCATGACATTAACTACGGAACCCTACACTGAGCATGGCCCGACATGCTCTTGGCCAATTTTTTTTCTACAGACGGAAATGGCTAGACTAGTTTATCACTGATCGTCGGCGGTCGGAGCTATTTCAACTTTATCAATTAGCCTTTTTCCTGTAGTTGATAAACTAATTTGTCCCCAGATCGGTGCTTACTGCTACGCAGAACTGGGAACCATGATTCGACAGAGCGGCGCGGACTACGCATACATCATGGAGACATTCGGGCCCTTCGCTGCTTTCGTTCGGCTGTGGATCGAATGTATGATCGTCAGACCCTGCTCCCAGGTAGGATATGTACAGGTTAAGTGTAAGGCCTGAGTGGACGTTCGAGTTGGGCGTGCAGCGGGACGGGGCGTGCGGCGTGCATGTTAAACAAATGCAAGCGTATAGGAGCGGCCTTAGTACACGCTGCTCAAATTACTTGTGAGCCCGACGCCACGCTGCACGCCCCGCCGAACGCTCCGCTTCGAGCGTCACCTCAGGCCTTACACTAAGGAAGGATGACTCACCTTAGACCGGGCCGAGGCGTTCGACATGTTTTTTCTACGACGGCTGATGACTGATCATGTGGTTCTTTCCATAAAAAACGAAGCGCCGTAAGCTCCGGCCCGGCCCTGGCCCGGTCTAGCGTGAGTCTTCCTTTATTTCACGTTTTATAGCAAACCTGTTCATTACATGTTCAATTTGATTAATCATCATGGAGACTTTCGGGCCCTTCGCTGCTTTCGTCCGACTGTGGATCGAATGTATGATCGTCAGACCTTGCTCCCTGGAATATGTACTGGTTGTTTCACGTTTTGTAGCAAACATGTTCACCATTACTTACTTAAACAGGAGGCGTGTTTTGATTGTAATAAACTAATAACAGATTATGAATCTGATTTGGATTTGTTATGGATATGATCTGTCATCGTCAAAAGTAACGTTTTAAAGGAAACTCGCCTAACATGTCACAAATAAAAGTACATATGTATAGTAAACCTTGCAGATAATGTGTCTAATATCTATACATAGTAGGTAAACGCAGTTTTTCAGCCAACAAACAAACACGGTACATGTCCGAGCGTCCCTCAGACCAGCTGCTGTACTTTTTATAAATAATTGACACCACCCACTACTATCTCAACCTACTGTCTCTATATAAATATATACTCTACATACTACATATAGGGTGCGACTGTGTCATCCACATAGTCCTGTTACAGATGTTACGACCACCACAACCTTCACTAAGTTTGCATGTCATTGACCAAACTGTTACCAATTACCCTAATGTGTTGACCTTGGTTAAACAATTGACAGGCGTTTAGTGAGATAGTTCACAAAACTAAGTCATTTTTATTAGGAACGGCGAAAATTTTAATTAAGGCTTTTTGCACGCAAAAAGTAAGGAAAATATTGGTAGAGTCTGTTCGGAAAGAGAAGAGTCGTGGAATGTATTGGGCCCCATACATTCCACGATTCTTCTTTTTCCGCACAGACTCTAATGATATGACGTTTCTGGTTCAATAAATGTTATACTTACTTTTTTACACTGACAGATCATGTCCGGATAACCGGGATAACTAATCCAGCGGGCGCAGGATGGTTCCATTTTTATCGCCTGTCACTAGGTATGCCCGTCACTTTTCAACTTAGCTACTTACATACTTGTTTGAACGTGACAGGCAGGGATAAAAATGCGACCGTGTTACCTCCGCAGAAGAGCTAAGATGGTCGGCTCTTTAACATTTGTCACCATGCCTGTCACATTCTCACAAATATTGTAAGTGCGAAAGTGGCTCATGGCATGACAGGTGATAAAAATGCGACCATGATACCGCTGCAGATCAAATTTATAACGTTTTACTTATTACAATAAGAACACGCCTCTATCGTGAAATAAATTAATGCTGTTCATGAGAATCGATATGTCTACGTTTATTATTGTATTCTATTGTTAGGCGTCCATCTTGGAGGATACAACTAAACGGAGTAGCCATTAACAGGCTTTCCCCTCTGTCGAAAATAGGCGGCCAACGGTCATACACAATGTATGGACTGACGTTTATTTGACATGGCTATTTTTACGTTACGCATACATTTGACGTTCCCCTCCCCCGCAAAAATCGGCAGACTGTTTTGTACAGAAAATTACAGACATGGCGTCTCCGTTTGATTATATCCTCCAAGGCGTCCATTATTATTATTACGATACAAGTGCGAAAAGTAGGAAATCCGCAACGATTGGCGATAAATTAAACCATGACCGAGATGAATGCTTTAAATCGACACGAGTTCTAACTTTTCACCGACTTATGGATACAACAAAATGTTGGAGTCTTAAACGAATAACGCATAGACAGATAGTCCCCATACGGCTGACCTGTCAAAAGTGAAGCCGAAACTCGATCGATGTGTGCGTGCGAGGCTCGTGTTTTACGCTCAGCAACACACACATATATACAAAAACGTGTTGCCAGTATATAGATATTTCTCTCAAAGTGGGGTATTTTAACCACATCCTTAACACTTGGTTATTAATAATTTGTATGTGTGTAGATTTGATTTTGTAGCAAAAGCTTTTTATGTTCCTTTTAAGGATTTTTTGCATTTCTGTACTTTGTGAAATAAGTTTTCAATAAAAAAACGGATACATTTTGACTATTTTTTATTTAAAATGTGCATAAAATAATACATAAATTGAAATAAAATAATGAAATACCTACTTAAAAATATATAATTTTTATGCAATTATACAAGGAACATCAATTAAGCGTATTTATTTTAGAATGTAAACGTCATGTCTCATTTTGAGGAAAAAAAAAATCACTACACTGGCAACATTTATAAGAAATGGCGGCTGCAGAAACTTAGGATTTTTGTATTTACGATTACGTAAAAATATCACTCACATTAAACTCGATAGTTACGCGTGAAATGTAATGTCAGTCTGTTTGTTTTTATGATATGAACAAACAACCATCTTTCCTGTGTTTTTGATTTTTAAACGGGAGGTGTACACAAACCAATTTGACCTTGAGAACTGCCAGGGCGGTTCGAATACGATGACACGAGTACGACGTGACGTCGCACTTGAAATGGCTTCACATGGTATGTACGAACACTCCATCTGTGCCTTATAAATCTATGGTTGGAGTGTCATAAACGTCATATTTTCATTGTTATAAACAGAAATTTGATATTAATGAACATTGACATCACCACATTTCGTCATCGCAAATGCCGTGCAGAGTTAGTTTCGTCCGACTCTAACACGTCCCTGCAATAAATAGGACAGTAAAACCTTATTGCCCTGCGTATTGTGTAGTATTCAGGATTTGCCCGTCACTTAGATTGTAAAATGGTACCCAATAAGGGTACATTAGAATAACAGTGTGGAGCGGGAAGTAAATAGGTACCTAGTATCAGAAGATTCCAGGTTCGAATCCTGGCAGGATCGCCATGTGGAACGGGAAGGGGGCAGCAAGTATACAAATACAACACAAGTATTGCGTAAATACTGACATTTATTCAGAAAAGCGTTACCTATTAATTTATACTTTGGTACCTACATTATTATTATAATCATGCACAAAATATAACTCCTCACACCAGTTTGTTTTTCATAATTTTTATTTGAAACAGTTCTTTGTATTTTCAATTAGAAGTCAAGATAATACGAATAGGTCCTACTAATATTATGTTAAAGTTTGTATACTTGGATATTTAGATCTTTAGGTAGTTGTTTGGAAAACAAACCGCAACAAACTTAAAACAATTGAACAGATTTGATAAAACAATATATAATCATAATCATTTATTCGTCTTTGCAGTAAATTGGTTCAGGATTTCTCGCGGCGTTTATATTGAAAAATGGCGCCCAACGTGGGGCCACTTTGTTATACATCTACTATAGGTTGAGAATGAGAAATAATTAAAAACTGAGAGGTTTTCTCAACTACGGAACAATTCAAATATATTTTTAATATTTCCACAATTGTTGATAGAGTCAACTAGTTATTTGCTAATGTTTTTAACCTTTTCGACGCCGTGTCAAACACAAAAGCTGTCACGCTGACGCCACGTCACCGAAGTGTCAAAACTGAAATTGAACTTTATGCATATGCACGTAGGTCTATGTTGCTCTGTGGTCTGTTACCGATTAATCGGTCTTTGGCGTTGAACCTACGGTGCGGATATATCGGTCATTGTCGTCCAAAAGGTTAAATTTGTATTTCGATTAAATTCTGCATGAATTTGTCGTTTATGACGAATCTTAGTGTAAAGCCTGAGTGGACGCTCGAGTTGGGCGTGCAGCTGGGCGGGGCGTGCGGCGTGCATGTTAAGCCGCGTCTCCACCAAGCGCACGCGCCCGCGAGGCAGCCTCGCGAGCCAAATGCGAGCAAAAAAAATGCAAACGTATAGGAGCGGCCTTAGTGCACGCTGCTCAAATTACTTGTGAGCCCGACGCCACGCTGCACGCCCCGCCGAACGCTCCGCTTCGAGCGTCCACTCAGGCCTTACACTTATACGGATTTTAATATTCCATTTGTTCACAGGCTATAGTGGCGCTAACGTTCAGTGTGTACGTGTTAAAGCCGATCTTCCCCGAGTGTGAGCCTCCAGCGGAAGTGACCCGGCTACTGGCTGCCTGCTGCATACGTAAGCATAACCTGTTCCACATTCAAATATAGTTATTAGTTAAGGTACTTCCATATACCTACCCTAAAATCGAGCATTGTTTGAATTTTGCGCTTTCTTTACTTACCAAATTGCTTTGCCAGCTTATATGTATATGTCACCGTAAAATTGTAAACACTCGTCAGATTATAATCTCGCTGGTTTAATTAGGTATAAACTGACGGAGGAAGATTATAAACCAACCTAACCTAACCTACGTTAGACCGTAAACTAACAGATTCACAATCTTACGGTGTCATATATAATTCTAATTGCAATATATGCCTAGGTATGTTTTTTTAAACACTATTTACCTTCCAGTGCTCCTGACTTTCATAAACTGCTGGTCAGTCCGAGCTGCCACGCGCGTGCAGGACTGGTTCACGTACGCCAAGCTCCTAGCACTCTTCGTCATCATCGGAGGCGGCATTTACCAGCTGTGCAGAGGTTAGTTCTTCCACTCCTGACCTTCGTGAACTGCTGGTCAATCCTGCAGAACTGGTTCACGTATGCCAAGCTCCTAGCGCTCTTCATCATCATAGGAGGCGGCATCTACCAGCTGTGCAGAGGTTAGTTCTTCCACTCCTGACCTTCGTGAACTGCTGGTCAGTCCGGGCTGCCACGCGCATGCAGGACTGGTTCACGTACGCCAAGCTCCTGGCACTCTTCATCATCATCGGTGGCGGCATCTACCAGCTGTGCAGAGGTTAGTTCTTCCACTCCTGACCTTCGTGAACTGCTGGTCAGTCCGAGCTGCCACGCGCGTGCAGGACTGGTTCACGTATGCCAAGCTCCTGGCACTCTTCATCATCATCGGAGGCGACATCTACCAGCTGATAACCAAAAAATTACGTTATACTCGTAGGTTGAAACCTGGCTACTTAATCTCAAAATTAATATTTAAATTGTGGGGGCTAACAGGCGATCTACCCTCTTCTAACAAAATATTACAACTAAGCAACACTACTTAACTATTTATTTCTTTCTAAACATAATTCCTGAATTACATTTAAAAGATATTCTATTAAGTTTATTATCTACTTACCTATACCAGAGTCTGTGCGGAAAGAGAAGAGTTGTGGAATGTAAGGGGACTAAGGGGAACCCATACTTACATTCTACGACTGTTCTCTTTCCACACAGCTATACGCCCAAAATTATTTATAAATCGATAGATACCAAGGCTAGAATCGCGTTTCAATCTGAACAAATATTAAATGACGTAATAAGTAAAGTAACGTTTGAACAGTATGAGCAGGTGGGACTGTTGTCAAACCATAATAGTTACAAAAGGGTGATATTTGGGTCACGAATGGTGGGATAACAAAAGGATTATGACAAATTGTAAATAGTACAAGCAGATTATTTATTCTTTTGAAAGACAATAAATACGAAATTAATACAAAGCAAAGCAACCTTTATTAGTAGAAAGTTTAAAAATAAATTATTTCCAGAAAATTTGGTTGGAATGTATAAATAACTTGCTATCTTGCTACAAACAACAGAAAGTAAATACACTTTCTTGAAATTAACTAGAATAAATTTTTATTAAAACCATAAACATAATTAATAACAAACTTAAAATAAAAATTAACCTAAAATTAAAACTACCTACAAAACTAAAACTAATACCTAAAAAATAAATAAAGATAATGTGGGTGACCTAGCCCAATATGTATATATTAGGCTAGATCACCCAGGTCCGATCCCTGTGGGAGGGTTCCCATAAGGCTGGCTGCGTTCCCCCTTTGGATGGCTATGCCGATCCGTTGGGCGAGGAACGAGCCAGCCCTACGGTCCCCGGTGACCTCGAAGATTTTTTTTGACAGCTGCCGAACTAGTTTATGGGCCCCTGGGCACCACGGTCCCAGAGTTTCTACTGCAAATGCCGCAAATATATGCCGGTCAGTGAGAGCTATATATTTGCGGCATTTTGCCGCCTCAGCAGCTGCGGCCGCCACGCCCGCTCTCAGTGATGTTGAACCGAGGTGGGACGGTGCCAGGGTGTCCACACACGTTGCGTCCCAAATAAGGGCCCGTCCCACACTCCAGGGCACAAGGGTCATTCCGTCGGGTCTTTTGCCATCGTCACGCGCGAGGCCAGGTGGTTCAAGAATCGCTGGAACGTTGGCGCTGACGAAGGCCCGACGGAGGATGTCGTTAAGGCAGGCATGGCGTGATAGGCGGCCGGCACTCTTAGAACACGATAAACCGTGGTGTCCAAGGCTGTCCACAAAAGTTCCGCAGGGGCAGCGATGGGGTGCGACAATGTTGGATCCCAGGCGAAGACCGACAGCCAGCCTGAGGGTATTGTTGTCGAGCAATGTACCATAGTTGGAGGAGGGGAGAGCATGTAACCAGGAGCCAGATTCTCTTTCCGAAACAGCCAAAATGCGTGCCCTTTCCTGGCTGGAGAGGCAAGAGTTTAGGATGTGGGAATGTACTTGAGTGCAGATAGGTTGATCCCAGATTCTCTGAACTGATTTATCTATGGGTAGGTCTCTTCCAGGGCAGGCTATTTTCCAGGCGTCTTCGGCCTCAGACAAGTACGCTACCTCGAAACCACAGAGTGATGGCGTAAGGATATTGCCTACGAGGGTGAGCGTACTATGTACTGAGGACAGAAACGCGGGTAAGCCGACACCTGATATTTGACGGATATTAACTTAGATATTCTTAATGCTATTCCTTCAATCCGGGCAATCCTATTATAATAATATTTTTTAATGGATTCAAGTCATTTGGCATTGTCCCTGACACCGCGGGGTTACGAAATACATCTATTATAGCACCCATAATGTATATTTTTTTAGGTTATATTTTGATAATATGTATATTTATCGTTTTTTATTTATTTATTGGCCACTAGTTCCCTGAAAATAAAGAGTTTTCATTTAAATTTTCATCTTACAGCATCTTGTAAAAATACATCCTCCATATTGCGTGACTCGGTGAACAAGGTTGTCAAACGGTCGACGCCCTTTCAAATTAAAGGCAAGATGGATCCAACCTCCATATTCCCGCCACAAAGCGGGCAATTTGCCGCAAATTGGTTTATCCCGTGCCTCTGACACGAGTGTTTCCACCAATTACTGCTTTTCTTTTGCGGTCCCTTAAGTCTCGGAACAAGCAATCTAATTTTGGCATAGGTAGATAGGTACTTACCTACTTACTTACTAAATTTAGTCACACTTACATTTTCACTTCAAGGAGGTCATCCGACTTCAAATGTCAAATCCATCTGTCGGAAAGCGTTGGCGCGTCTTATTAGAAGATTGCTGTGTTCCGCCACCGCTGAGCTTACAGCCAATTCAATTACTTATCTAGACTACACACGGCGATCCGATTATGAGGAATAAGTTATTGTGAAGCAGTTCTTAAAAAGTTTTTACCACGTTTTACCTACCTATGTCAATTAAGGCATTCAACAATTGATGAAATAAATTGCTATTCGGCCGCCCCGATACCGTATTTTCTGTGGGGGTTACGGTTTCGGCAAGATTTGGCATAGTATTATGTTTCGGGCGAATGGTAAAAGCACGTTTTGAATGATTTACGGTTAGGTTAGTTTCACTAGACTTATATCGACCGGCATATGAACCGTGATTACTTATCTTAAATTGTATTGTTTTCGAGCTCCCGATATTTAGACGCAGCAGACGCATGCATCTTGTTCACGGGTAGGTACTTGGTAACTGAATGTCGGGAGCTCGAAAACTATACAAAAGGTACCTAATCACGGTTCATATCCCGGTCGATATAAGTTTGGTGTAAAACACGGTTGAGTGTGTGTAGAGGCCAATATGATTTATTATTGTTTACAGGTCAAACGCAGCATTTCACGTTCGAGGGGACGTCGAGTGACGTCACATCCATCTTTCTCTCGTTCTACTCCGGACTCTTCGCTTATAACGGATGGTAGGTTATGTTATGAATTGCTATGTGACGGTGTCTGGCTGTTATATTTAATTGTCAGTAGGTATAAGTAGTACCTAAAGGCTGTAGAAAAGGGTTTGAACTACAAAATAATTTAGACCGTATACCGTTAGACATTTCACCATCAAAGCCGTGTAGTACCTAGTACAATTAATTCCATCAGAATGTCGTTTACAAACGCTACTTTTTCACGAATCATAGAAATTCTTAGAAGCCGAGTTTCGGTTTGATATATTAAAATTTTCAATCACAGTTTAGCTTTTTTAACTTTTTCTGAAATACTAAAAGAAGCGTTATCACTGTGTGGTGTGTGGTTAAGTGCGCCAGACCACTTCTCAATTTATTTTAAAGCGCATGTCTCGGTCTGGTGAAATGCCTTTACCTATCTAACTTCTCTGTCACTGTCTACAGGAACTACCTGAACTTCATCATCGAAGAGCTAAAGGACCCCGTCCGGAACCTGCCGCGCGCCATCGGCATCTCCGTCGCTTTGGTCACCGTCGTGTACACATTCACCAATGTCGCTTTCTACACTACGCTCTCTCCCACGGAGGTAAGCTATCATTCTACTTTCCAGTGCTCTCAAACTGGACCCTGCAGGAAAATACAAAAGAACGATCCAATCAGCATTCGAAATACTTCTTTCTTGTTATCTCTATACTTCATCATCGAAGAGGTAAAAGACCAGAGACCAGAGACTGCAGAGCGCCATCGGTATCTCCGTCGCTGTGATCACCATATCGTGTACACATTCACCAATGTCGCTTTCTACACCACGCTCTCTCACGGAGGTAGCCATTTTACCTTTATGCGGACAGATCTCCTCATTAAGATGGCTGTTTACACCTGAACTTCACGATCTTTAATCTTGATGGTACATTTTCCGTTCCATCTGACATTTCTGCTGAGCGTAACAGAGTAGGTACAAACAGCAACACTACTGTCCATCGGTGGACCTTATGCCTTTTTTAATAAGGTTTACGAACTGTCAGTTAACAGTGTGGCCGGTGGTATCTATCTCCGTTCATATTACTTCCCTATCCCCTCAGCAGAAAGATGGTGGCAGAAAGTGTCAGATGAAGAGGTCGATGTATGTAAGTGTTAGTAGATTTGCCAAGCTAGTAGCATCACTTAATTAAACATTAACCAGTAGACCTTATAACTGGTGCAACAAGTTACACTATTGGTCAGTTAGCCGAGTACTTAAACTATACCACTGCTGTGGCGCAATGACCCGAAGTGGATCTTGGCCTCCGACACCAAAGACCGCCATGCTTCTCTGTCCAAAACCGTTTCTGTCCAGTCAACGGCGCCGAGTTCTCTGTCTCTCCTGCGGTACCTAGGGCGTCCAGACGGTCTTCGGCCAATTGGTACTCCAGAGTACGCCCTCCAGACTGCGCGATCTTCCCTATACTTAAACTATGGTACTGACTAATCTCAAAAACTGTTTTCCAGATGTTAGGAACCCCAGCAGTAGCTGTGATGTTCGCTGAGCGCTTGTTTGGAGCGTTTGCGCTCTCCATTCCACTGTTCGTAGCAGCTTCTACTTTTGGCGCTGTCAACGGCGTGCTTCTGACTTCTTCCCGGTAAGTGGAACGTGAAATGTCTTCTTTACACCTCCCCTAGTATATATTTCATTCGCGTTAGCGTTATGTCTATTTTTGTATTGAAACGTGTCTTAAGCCCGCTGGGAGAGAATACCATAGCACGTAATCAACTGATATTCCAAAAGAAACCCTATTTACTAACGGTTTTTTTTTTCAGCCTGTTCTACGCCGGCGCGGCTCAAGGCCAGATGCCGGAGATGCTAACCATGGTGTCATCTCGCGCTACTCCAGCGCCTGCCGTGCTCGCCGTGGCGATGTTGTCCTTGATGTACCTCATGAGCTCCGACATCTTCGTGCTCATCAACTATGTAGGCTTCGCTACCTGGGTGAGACTTGATTTATACTAGTACAGCCCAATGCCAGATGCCAGAGATGATAACCATGGTGTCATACCGCGCGACGCCCGCACCGACCGTACTAGCCGCGTGGCGCTGTCTTGATGTACCTCATGAGCTCCGACATCTTCGTGCTCATTAACTACGTCGGTTTCGCTACCTGGGTGAGACTTTATACACTAGTACAGCCCAAGGCCAGATGCCAGAGATGCTAACCATGGTGTCATCCCGCGCTACTCCAGCGCCTGCCGTGCTCGCCGTGGCGATGTTGTCCTTGATGTACCTCATGAGCTCCGACATCTTTGTGCTCATCAACTATGTAGGCTTCGCTACCTGGGTGAGACTTGATTTCATACATCAAACATCAACATTTATTCAGCAAAGAGGCCACAAGGGCACTTTTACACGTCAACATGGAATTTACTACATACAACTCAAACAAGCAAAAAAAACACATCAACAATTATGAAATACATTGAACCGCAAATGTCGAATTACAAGAAAAAAAAAATAGAAACAACAAACATACAAAAAGAAAAATCTACAAAAAAATCTATACACTAGTACATCCCAAGGCCAGATGCCAGAGATGCTAGCCATGGTGTCATCCCGCGCTACTCCAGCGCCTGCCGTGCTCGCCGTGGCGATGTTGTCCTTGATGTACCTCATGAGCTCCGACATCTTCGTGCTCATCAACTATGTAGGCTTCGCTACCTGGGTGAGACTTGATTTATACTAGTACAGCCCAAGGCCAGATGCCAGAGATGCTAGCCATGGTGTCATCCCGCGCTACTCCAGCGCCTGCCGTGCTCGCCGTGGCGATGTTGTCCTTGATGTACCTCATGAGCTCCGACATCTTCGTGCTCATCAACTATGTAGGCTTCGCTACCTGGGTGAGACTTGATTTCATACATCAAACATCAACATTTATTCAGCAAAGAGGCCACAAGGGCACTTTTACACGTCAACATGGAATTTACTACATACAACTCAAACAAGCAAAAAAAACACATCAACAATTATGAAATACATTGAACCGCAAATGTCGAATTACAAGAAAAAAAAAATAGAAACAACAAACATACAAAAAGAAAAATCTACAAAAAAATCTATACACTAGTACATCCCAAGGCCTGATGCCAGAGATGCTAGCCATGGTGTCATCCCGCGCTACTCCAGCGCCTGCCGTGCTCGCCGTGGCGATGTTGTCCTTGATGTACCTCATGAGCTCCGACATCTTCGTGCTCATCAACTATGTAGGCTTCGCTACCTGGGTGAGACTTGATTTATACTAGTACAGCCCAAGGCCAGATGCCAGAGATGCTAGCCATGGTGTCATCCCGCGCTACTCCAGCGCCTGCCGTGCTCGCCGTGGCGATGTTGTCCTTGATGTACCTCATGAGCTCCGACATCTTCGTGCTCATCAACTACGTTGGCTTTGCTACCTGGGTGAGACTTGATTTTATACACTAGTAGGTACATCCCAAGACCAGATGCCAGAGATGCTAACCATCATGGTGTCATCCCGCGCGACGCCCGCACCGACCGTACTAGCCGCGTGGCGCTGTCTTGATGTACCTCATGAGCTTCGACATCTTCGTGCTCATTAACTACGTCGGTTTCGCTACCTGGGTGAGACTTTATACACTAGTACAGCCCAAGGCCAGATGCCAGAGATGCTAACCATCATGGTGTCATCCCGCGCGACGCCCGTACCGACCGTACTAGCCGCGTGGCGCTGTCTTGATGTACCTCATGAGCTCCGACATCTTCGTGCTCATCAACTATGTAGGCTTCGCTACCTGGGTGAGACTTGATTTATACTAGTACAGCCCAAGGCCAGATGCCAGAGATGCTAGCCATGGTGTCATCCCGCGCTACTCCAGCGCCTGCCGTGCGAGCCGTGGCGATGTTGTCCTGGATGTACCTCATGAGCTCCGACATCTTCGTGCTCATCAAGTATGTAGGCTTCGCTACCTGGGTGAGACTTGATTTCATACATCAAACATCAACATTTATTCAGCAAAGAGGCCACAAGGGCACTTTTACACGTCAACATGGAATTTACTACATACAACTCAAACAAGCAAAAAAAACACATCAACAATTATGAAATACATTGAACCGCAAATGTCGAATTACAAGAAAAAAAAAATAGAAACAACAAACATACAAAAAGAAAAATCTACAAAAAAATCCATACACTAGTACATCCCAAGGCCAGATGCCAGAGATGCTAGCCATGGTGTCATCCCGCGCTACTACAGCGCCTGCCGTGCGAGCCGTGTAGTGGCGATGTTGTCCTTGATGTACCTCATGAGCTCCGACATCTTTGTGCTTATTAACTACATGAGCTGCTGTACCTGGGTGAGCCAGGTTCAGGTGGCCAGAATGGCGTTGCCATTATAAAACGAGTTTAATTTTGAAAACGATTGGTTTTTCCTTGATATCAAACGTCAGGCACATATCCTATAACTCCACATGGGTGAATTTTCAATAGGTGCCTACAGCTGGTCAAATTTGCTCTATATAGCACATGCGATCTGGTGCTTAAGAGGCAGTTTTGAAAGCTAAATATAAGCTGACGTTCGCAACGAACGTGTACGTCGCCGGTTAACCTATTAGTGCCCATTGTACCCATTTGGGTACACCTGGGTTACTGGGGTAGAGGTAGAAAAATGGTGGGTTCCCAAAAGGAGGTGTGGACGCTAATGGATTCAGGCACCTATATGATTCCTTGCTCAATCTTTAAGCCAAATCCAGAGTTGTGTTAACCTCGCAAATATACGTTTCGCGTTTATGCTCATTGAATTATCTCGTGCCGCTCAATGTACATTAGGATGTACACCTAGTTTCGATGGAATGTCAACCTTAATTAAAAACGTAGTAGGTAGCATTTCATTTGTCTCGTAAAATTTTCGAACAAATGAAACTCAACCCAATTGAAAATACAACAAGATTCAAACTTGGCTATAATTTTGTATGGTTGTACGGCACGAGGTTATTAGGTATTTGTATTATTTGCAGTTGAGTATCGGAGCAGCGGTGGTGTGTCTGCCCGTGCTGCGGTGGACGCGGCCCGAACTTGATCGTCCCATCAAGGTCAACCTCTTCTTCCCTGGTAATTCACTTTTTAAATTACTATTTTCTGAGCAAATGGCGGCTTCAACATAGGGCCCGGCCACATGTGCGCGGTGCGGCGCCGCCGCCGCCGCGCGGCGCGGCACCGCAGAAATCTGCGGCGCCGCAAACCGCTCTGCGGCGACGCCCGCCGCAACGCAAAATTTTGCGGTGCCGCGCCGCGGCGCCGCAAAGCGGTGCGCGTCGCCGCGCGCGGTGCCGCGCGCGGTGCCGCAGCGCGGTGCGCGGCGCCGCAAAGCGGTGAGTTTCGCCGCGCGCGGTGCCGCCAAGCGGCGTGCGGCGCCGCGTGCGATGCCACGCTGCATAGTAAAGAATAAAATTCGACTACCAGTTGTTTAATCAGACATGGATCCCTTCACACGTGTTCTGCTCTTGCTGTTGTTATAGCGATAGCGGTTCGCCAAAAAACGCTGTAAATGGTGTTAAAGGTATCAAAATCGGTACGATTGATCTTTAGGACATTTGAAACAATTTGACCCGAAGCACCAACAAATAAAAAAATGAGAGGAGTTATGACGTCATCTTTTTTTGTATGAAATTAAAAAAAAATTGTTTTGAAACCTATCGTGTGTAGTATTAAACGAAAGGGCTTTCTAAGACGATTCCAAAAATATATCACATCATTACATTTGAGTAATTTTTTTTTTAATTATAATAAAAATATTTTTTAAAACATACCAAGTTTGGGTTTCTCCAGATACAATACCGTTAAAAAATTTTTTGTTAAATATACCTCAAATTATACCTAATATCCTCATATCTAATTCTAATAAAGCAAATTTGAAAATATTTACATTTAGTATATTTGTTTTAATTTTTTCTACTCCCGTACCTTTATTTGTCATTTAAAAGGTCATCTCAAACACACACCTTTAAACCCCTATGTTATAGTTGTCAAGACAAGTCTTTAGTCTATTCCCCAAAAAAGTATTTGTGCATACACGCAGTATCTTTTTGGTACTTTTACGATACTTCGTGTAATCACCACTTAAAAAATATTGTATTAAATACATTGTTGCCAACCTAATTTTAATTGATTGATGAGTACTAAGTGCATTGCTGCTAATTTACAAAATATTCATTAGGTTCTATAGTAGAAACAATAAAATTCCTTCAGAAGTCAGAAACGCGCATGTGACACCCGTAATATAGCAAGATCCATAGACTACGAACACCGCTTAGCGTTGCTTGTTAGTCTCCATAGGCTACTGTGGCCAAAATCGAGAAAAAAAAAACTATCCAAAATTGTAATTTAACTAAGAGCAAGTACCAGGGCATCACGAGTTACTAGAAGGTGTCGCTGACCATCCGGCCGTGGGGCGCGGGGCGCGGTGGCCGGGTCGCGTATCTTAGCTGTATACTTTTGGTTTGTTTACCTACATATATGTCCTATATGATTCCACTTGTTTAAAGTATTATTTTTGTTGAATGAAAAATATTTGTTAAATTTACAATTTTTAATATTTAAAGGTGAGATTTTTCAGTTAATTCTTACATAAATAATTTTTACTACGAATTATAGATTCCGAGATATAAGCGACTTTCTGGAAAACCGTTATACTTATATTAATTTTATGCTTTCTATTTAAATATTTAATTGAGAAATTCATAGATCACACTTTGTAAAATTGAAAAATTAAAAAAAAGTACTTCATGTAATTATTTTCAAAATTGCTTTCTTAGTGTTAGATACCTAATATCCTCGTAGGATATTAGGTATAATTTGAGGTATATTTTACAAAAAAATATTGAACGGTATTGTATCTGGAGAAGCCCAAACTTGGTATGTTTTGAAAATTATTTTTATTATAATTAAAAAAAAGCGGCCAAGTGCGAGCCGGACTCGCCCATGAAGGGTTCCGTATTTAGGCGATTTATGACGTATTAAAAAAAACTACTTGCTAGATCTCGTTCAAACCAATTTTCGGTTGAAGTTTACATGGTAATGTACATCATATATTTTTTTTAGTTTTATCATTCTCTTATTTTAGAAGTTAGGGGGGGGGGGACACACATTTTACCACTTTGGAAGTGTCTCTCGCGCAAACTATTCAGTTTAGAAAAAAATGATATTAGAAACCTCAATATCATTTTTGAAGACCTATCCATAGATACCCCACACGTATGGGTTTGATGAAAAAAAAAATTTTTGAGTTTCAGTTCGAAGTATGGGGAACCCCAAAAATTTATTGTGCTTTTTCTATTTTTGTGTGAAAATCTTAATGCGGTTCACAGAATACATCTACTTACCAAGTTTCAACAGTATAGTTCTTATAGTTTCGGAGAAAAGTGGCTGTGACATACGGACGGACAGACAGACGGACAGACAGACAGACAGACAGACAGACATGACGAATCTATAAGGCTTCCGTTTTTTGCCATTTGGCTACGGAACCCTAAAAACCGGCCAAGTGCGAGTCGGACTCGCGTTCCAGGGGTTCCGCGCATTACACAATTTTTAACAATATGTTTTGTTTAATGAAAAGTCAGTAAAATGTCTTTAAAAAACCCGTAGGGGCCGGATCAAAAACTAAGTACTTAAGTCCGACTCACGCTTGACTGCATATTTCTAATAGGTTTTCCTGTCATTTATAGGTAAAGAACTATTTAGTGTATTTTTTCAATATTGTAGACCCAGTACCTAGTTTCAGAGATAAGGGGGGGAAAGGGTCATTTTTTGCCTATTTTCTTGAATAACTGCTAAACTATTTATCTTAAAATGATCATTCCAAAGTTTAATTAATAATTAAATTAATAAACTTTATTTTGAAACACTTTTAGGTACAGAAATTTACAAACTTTTCTCAAAATGAGCTCTTTCATTTGATATGTAACACGATATCTTAGTTTGAAAAACTTTATTTTTTAATTTGCTCTTTTACCTCCCAAAAGTGGCCTACATATTTAAAATTAATTTGTTTACGTTACATATATGTCCGTCTTTGGGTCACAAACTTACATAGGTATGTGTGCCAAATTTTAACTTCATTAAAAGTGAGTAAAATGTCTTTAAAAACCCCGTAGGGGTCGGATCAAAATCTAAGTACTTAAGTCCGACTCACGCTCGACTGCACATTTCTAATAGGTTTTCCTGTCATCTATAGGTAAAGAACTATTTAGTGTAATTTTTTCAAAATTTTAGTCCAGTACTTTCAGAGATAAAGGGGAGGAATGGTAATTTTTTGCCTATTTTCTTGAATAACTGCTAAACTATTTATCTTAAAATTATAAAAAAAATATATTTGAGATTCTCAAAATGAGCTCTTTCATTTGATACACACACGATATATTTTGAATAACTTTATTTTTTTATTTGCTCTTTTACCCCCAAAAAGTGGCCTCCATATTAAAAATTCAGTTGTGTACGTTACATGTCCGTCTTTGGATCACAAACTTACATATGTGTGCCAAATTTCAACTTATTGAAAAGTGAGTAAAATGTCTTTAAAAAACCCGTAGGGGTCGGATCAAAAACTAGTACTTAAGTCCGACTCACGCTTGACTGCACATTTCTAATAGGTTTTCCTGTCATCTATAGGTTAAGAACTATTTAGTGTATTTTTTTCAATATTTTAGACCCAGTACCTAGTTTCAGAGATAAGGGGGGAAAGGGTCATTTTTTGCCTATTTTCTTGAATAACTGCTAAACTATTTATCTTAAAATGATCATTCCAAAGTTTAATTAATAATTAAATTAATAAACTTTATTTTGAAACACTTTTAGGTACAGAAATTTACAAACTTTTCTCAAAATGAGCTCTTTCATTTGATACACACACGATATATTTTGAATAACTTTATTTTTTTATTTGCTCTTTTACCTCCCAAAAGTGGCCTACATATTTAAAATTCATTTGTTAACGTTACATATATGTCCGTCTTTGGGTCACAAACTTACATAGGTATGTGTGCCAAATTATAACTTCATTAAAAGTGAGTAAAATGTCTTTAAAAACCCCGTAGGGGTCGGATCAAAATCTAAGTACTTAAGTCCGGCTCACGCTCGACTGCACATTTCTAATAGGTTTTCCTGTCATCTATAGGTAAATAACTATTTAGTGTAATTTTTTCAAAATTTTAGTCCAGTACTTTCAGAGATAAAGGGGAGGAATGGTAATTTTTTGCCTATTTTCTTGAATAACTGCTAAACTATTTATCTTAAAATTATAAAAAAAAATATATTTGAGATTCTCAAAATGAGCTCTTTCATTTGATACACACACGATATATTTTGAATAACTTTATTTTTTTATTTGCTCTTTTACCCCCCAAAAGTGGCCTCCATATTTAAAATTCATTTGTGTACGTTACATGTCCGTCTTTGGATCACAAACTTACATATGTGTGCCAAATTTCAACTTATTGAAAAGTGAGTAAAATGTCTTTAAAAAACCCGTAGGGGTCGGATCAAAAACTAGTACTTAAGTCCGACTCACGCTTGACTGCACATTTCTAATAGGTTTTCCTGTCATCTATAGGTTAAGAACTATTTAGTGTATTTTTTTCATTATTTTAGATCTAGTAGTTTCAGAGTTAAAGGGGGGAATGGTCATTTTTTGCCTATTTTCTTGAATAACTGCTAAACTATTTATCTTAAAATTATAAAAAATATATATTTGAGATTCTCAAAATGAGCTCTTTCATTTGATACATACACGATATATTTTGAATAACTTTATTTTTTTATTTGCTCTTTTACCCCCCAAAAGTGGCCTCCATATATAAAATTCATTTGTGTACGTTACATGTCCGTCTTTGGATCACAAACTTACATATGTGTGCCAAATTTCAACTTTATTGGTCCAGTAGTTTCGGAGAAAATAGGCTGTGACAGACGGACGGACGGACAGACAGACGCACCAGTGATCCTATAAGGGTTCCGTTTTTTCCTTTTGACAAAAAAAAGCTAACTCATCTCGTTTTTTTTTAATGGTGCTTCGGGTCAAATCGCTTTGCGGCGCCGCAGCGCGGCACCGCAAAATTTTGCGTTGCGGCGGGCGTCGCCGCAGAGCGGTTTGCGGCGCCGCAGATTTCTGATTTCTGATTTGTATGGAATTTAAAAAAAACTGTTTTGAAACCTATCGTGTGTGGTATTAAACGAAAGGGCTTTCTGAGCCGATTCCAAAAATATCATATCATTATATTTTAGTCATTTTTTTTAGGGTTCCGTACCTCAAAAGAAAAAAACGGAACCCTTATAGGATCACTCGTGCGTCTGTCTGTCTGTCCGTCCGTCTGTCACAGCCTATTTTCTCCGAAACTACTGGACCAATAAAGTTGAAATTTGGCACACATATGTAAGTTTGTGATCCAAAGACGGACATGTAACGTACACAAATGAATTTTATATATGGAGGCCACTTTTGGGGGGTAAAAGAGCAAATAAAAAAATAAAGTTATTCAAAATATATCGTGTATGTATCAAATGAAAGAGCTCATTTTGAGAATCTCAAATATATATTTTTTATAATTTTAAGATAAATAGTTTAGCAGTTATTCAAGAAAATAGGCAAAAAATGACCATTCCCCCCTTTAACTCTGAAACTACTAGATCTAAAATAATGAAAAAAATACACTAAATAGTTCTTAACCTATAGATGACAGGAAAACCTATTAGAAATGTGCAGTCAAGCGTGAGTCGGACTTAAGTACTAGTTTTTGATCCGACCCCTACGGGTTTTTTAAAGACATTTTACTCACTTTTCAATAAGTTGAAATTTGGCACACATATGTAAGTTTGTGATCCAAAGACGGACATGTAACGTACACAAATGAATTTTAAATATGGAGGCCACTTTTGGGGGGTAAAAGAGCAAATAAAAAAATAAAGTTATTCAAAATATATCGTGTGTGTATCAAATGAAAGAGCTCATTTTGAGAATCTCAAATATATTTTTTTTTATAATTTTAAGATAAATAGTTTAGCAGTTATTCAAGAAAATAGGCAAAAAATTACCATTCCTCCCCTTTATCTCTGAAAGTACTGGACTAAAATTTTGAAAAAATTACACTAAATAGTTATTTACCTATAGATGACAGGAAAACCTATTAGAAATGTGCAGTCGAGCGTGAGCCGGACTTAAGTACTTAGATTTTGATCCGACCCCTACGGGGTTTTTAAAGACATTTTACTCACTTTTAATGAAGTTATAATTTGGCACACATACCTATGTAAGTTTGTGACCCAAAGACGGACATATATGTAACGTTAACAAATGAATTTTAAATATGTAGGCCACTTTTGGGAGGTAAAAGAGCAAATAAAAAAATAAAGTTATTCAAAATATATCGTGTGTGTATCAAATGAAAGAGCTCATTTTGAGAAAAGTTTGTAAATTTCTGTACCTAAAAGTGTTTCAAAATAAAGTTTATTAATTTAATTATTAATTAAACTTTGGAATGATCATTTTAAGATAAATAGTTTAGCAGTTATTCAAGAAAATAGGCAAAAAATGACCCTTTCCCCCCTTATCTCTGAAACTAGGTACTGGGTCTAAAATATTGAAAAAAATACACTAAATAGTTCTTAACCTATAGATGACAGGAAAACCTATTAGAAATGTGCAGTCAAGCGTGAGTCGGACTTAAGTACTAGTTTTTGATCCGACCCCTACGGGTTTTTTAAAGACATTTTACTCACTTTTCAATAAGTTGAAATTTGGCACACATATGTAAGTTTGTGATCCAAAGACGGACATGTAACGTACACAACTGAATTTTTAATATGGAGGCCACTTTTTGGGGGTAAAAGAGCAAATAAAAAAATAAAGTTATTCAAAATATATCGTGTGTGTATCAAATGAAAGAGCTCATTTTGAGAATCTCAAATATATTTTTTTTATAATTTTAAGATAAATAGTTTAGCAGTTATTCAAGAAAATAGGCAAAAAATTACCATTCCTCCCCTTTATCTCTGAAAGTACTGGACTAAAATTTTGAAAAAATTACACTAAATAGTTCTTTACCTATAGATGACAGGAAAACCTATTAGAAATGTGCAGTCGAGCGTGAGTCGGACTTAAGTACTTAGATTTTGATCCGACCCCTACGGGGTTTTTAAAGACATTTTACTCACTTTTAATGAAGTTAAAATTTGGCACACATACCTATGTAAGTTTGTGACCCAAAGACGGACATATATGTAACGTAAACAAATGAATTTTAAATATGTAGGCCACTTTTGGGAGGTAAAAGAGCAAATTAAAAAATAAAGTTTTTCAAACTAAGATATCGTGTTACATATCAAATGAAAGAGCTCATTTTGAGAAAAGTTTGTAAATTTCTGTACCTAAAAGTGTTTCAAAATAAAGTTTATTAATTTAATTATTAATTAAACTTTGGAATGATCATTTTAAGATAAATAGTTTAGCAGTTATTCAAGAAAATAGGCAAAAAATGACCCTTTCCCCCCCTTATCTCTGAAACTAGGTACTGGGTCTACAATATTGAAAAAATACACTAAATAGTTCTTTACCTATAAATGACAGGAAAACCTATTAGAAATATGCAGTCAAGCGTGAGTCGGACTTAAGTACTTAGTTTTTGATCCGGCCCCTACGGGTTTTTTAAAGACATTTTACTGACTTTTCATTAAACAAAACATATTGTTAAAAATTGTGTAATGCGCGGAACCCTTGGAACGCGAGTCCGACTCGCACTTGGCCGGTTTTTAGGGTTCCGTAGCCAAATGGCAAAAAACGGAAGCCTTATAGATTCGTCATGTCTGTCTGTCTGTCTGTCTGTCTGTCCGTCTGTCTGTCCGTCCGTATGTCACAGCCACTTTTCTCCGAAACTATAAGAACTATACTGTTGAAACTTGGTAAGTAGATGTATTCTGTGAACCGCATTAAGATTTTCACACAAAAATAGAAAAAGCACAATAAATTTTTGGGGTTCCCCATACTTCGAACTGAAACACAAAAATTTTTTTTTTCATCAAACCCATACGTGTGGGGTATCTATGGATAGGTCTTCAAAAATGATATTGAGGTTTCTAATATCATTTTTTTCTAAACTGAATAGTTTGCGCGAGAGACACTTCCAAAGTGGTAAAATGTGTGTCCCCCCCCCCCCCTAACTTCTAAAATAAGAGAATGATAAAACTAAAAAAAATATATGATGTACATTACCATGTAAACTTCAACCGAAAATTGGTTTGAACGAGATCTAGCAAGTAGTTTTTTTTAATACGTCATAAATCGCCTAAATACGGAACCCTTCATGGGCGAGTCCGGCTCGCACTTGGCCGCTTTTTTTTAATTATAATAAAAATAATTTTCAAAACATACCAAGTTTGGGCTTCTCCAGATACAATACCGTTCAATATTTTTTTGTAAAATATACCTCAAATTATACCTAATATCCTACGAGGATATTAGGTATCTAACACTAAGAAAGCAATTTTGAAAATAATTACATGAAGTACTTTTTTTTAATTTTTCAATTTTACAAAGTGTGATCTATGAATTTCTCAATTAAATATTTAAATTGAAAGCATAAAATTAATATAAGTATAACGGTTTTCCAGAAAGTCGCTTATATCTCGGAATCTATAATTCGTAGTAAAAATTATTTATGTAAGAATTAACTGAAAAATCTCACCTTTAAATATTAAAAATTGTAAATTTAACAAATATTTTTCATTCAACAAAAATAATACTTTAAACAAGTGGAATCATATAGGACATATATGTAGGTAAACAAACCAAAAGTATACAGCTAAGATACGCGACCCGGCCACCGCGCCCCGCGCCCCACGGCCGGATGGTCAGCGACACCTTCTAGTAACTCGTGAGGCCCTGGTACTTGCTCTTAGTTAAATTACAATTTTGGATAGTTTTTTTTTTCTCGATTTTGGCCACAGTAGCCTATGGAGACTAACAAGCAACGCTAAGCGGTGTTCGTAGTCTATGGATCTTGCTATATTACGGGTGTCACATGCGCGTTTCTGACTTCTGAAGGAATTTTATTGTTTCTACTATAGAACCTAATGAATATTTTGTAAATTAGCAGCAATGCACTTAGTACTCATCAATCAATTAAAATTAGGTTGGCAACAATGTATTTAATACAATATTTTTTAAGTGGTGATTACACGAAGTATCGTAAAAGTACCAAAAAGATACTGCGTGTATGCACAAATACTTTTTTGGGGAATAGACTAAAGACTTGTCTTGACAACTATAACATAGGGGTTTAAAGGTGTGTGTATGAGATGACCTTTTAAATGACAAATAAAGGTACGGGAGTAGAAAAAATTAAAACAAATATACTAAATGTAAATATTTTCAAAATTGCTTTATTAGAATTAGATATGAGGATATTAGGTATAATTTGAGGTATATTTAACAAAAAAATTTTTAACGGTATTGTATCTGGAGAAACCCAAACTTGGTATGTTTTAAAAAATATTTTTATTATAATTAAAAAAAAAATTACTCAAATGTAATGATGTGATATATTTTTGGAATCGTCTTAGAAAGCCCTTTCGTTTAATACTACACACGATAGGTTTCTAAACAATTTTTTTTTAATTTCATACAAAAAAAGATGACGTCATAACTCCTCTCGTTTTTTTATTTGTTGGTGCTTCGGGTCAAATTGTTTCAAATGTCCTAAAGATCAATCGTACCGATTTTGATACCTTTAACACCATTTACAGCGTTTTTTGGCGAACCGCTATCGCTATAACAACAGCAAGAGCAGAACACGTGTGAAGGGATCCATGTCTGATTAAACAACTGGTAGTCGAATTTTATTCTTTACTATGCAGCGTGGCATCGCACGCGGCGCCGCACGCCGCTTGGCGGCACCGCGCGCGGCGAAACTCACCGCTTTGCGGCACCGCGCGCGGCGCCGCGCACCGCGCTGCGGCACCGCGCGCGGCACCGCGCGCGGCGACGCGCACCGCTTTGCGGCGCCGCGGCGCGGCACCGCAAAATTTTGCGTTGCGGCGGGCGTCGCCGCAGAGCGGTTTGCGGCGCCGCAGATTTCTGCGGTGCCGCGCCGCGAGGCGGCGGCGGCGCCGCACCGCGCACATGTGGCCGGGCCCATATTAGTTATTTTAGATATGTCACATGTCAAATATAATCGGTGTGCAAATTTTGGCCATGTGCTTGGTTAGGCGAAGCATCGGTCTCGAGTTCTCGACTCTCGGTAGAGTCTGATGATGTTGGGCCCCATACATTCCAAGAAATTCCATTATTTATGAAGGTAGGTGATAGGGAGGGATAAGGTCTGTGGGTAGTGTTAGCAAAAGGTGTAATCTCTGATGGATGATAAATTTACAAGACACGGTGAAAATTTTAAAGACAAATATCGTGGCATTCATGACTTTATACACCGAAAAATATATAGTTTACTTCAAAGTATAGGGACAGATTACGTGGTCAGCATTTCCCCGCGCTATACGGAATGCCCGCCGCGCGACTTGCTCCTCAGTTGTTCCCCGGCTGTGTACTGAGAAATACACGTTCTAATTAAGTATTCCGGATTATCATTTATATACTCCCAGATAGTTAATTCCTATACAAAGTATTAACAGGAAAATGTAACAATTGTAACATACAACAACACAACAATTACAATTGTAATATACATACAGAGCTCAACGAGGGTGGGTGAGGGTAAAAAGGTCGGCAACGCGCATGTAACACCTCTGGAATTGCAGGCGTCCATAGGCTACGGTGACTGCTTACCATCAGGCGGCCCGTATGCTTGTTTTCCACCGATGTGGTATTAAAAAAAATACAATTTGGTCACCCTACATTTCCCATCGTTTCCATAAAGTATTCGTCATAACCATGATTTATTTTGATATTTCATCTCTTGTCTTTCTATGTCTTTTCTTTCAGCAATATACATCATCGCGACTCTTCTCGTGGTGATCGTGCCAGCGATAGCGTCGCCCGCTGAGACCGGCATAGGCTGTCTCATGATTCTTACTGCTGTCCCTGTCTACCTCCTCCTGCTGCACCCACGCACCAAGGTGCGGGGCCTGTCGTCTCTCACCAGTAAGTATTATTCTTTAACCTATTATACCTCGTCAACACCCAATTTAAAAAAAAAAATCAAAATGGTGGAAGAATGGCGGGATACCTACGGTATTTGACTGTATAGCCTGACCAGTAATATATGATAATTGTCAAGAGGGCGCTGTTATTCTCATGTATAGGGTGACAATTCAGTGTAGTATGAAAAAATTAGTTCCAGTGAAATTCCGCAACATGGCGCACCCTCAATAGATCCTGGTTCACCTATAAATAGGTATTTAAAATAAATTATTTCACACCATGTATGAAATAAAGTACCAAAAAATGAATAGAGAAACGAAGACAGCAGGAGTAGGTAATTTGATTGTGACGTCACATGCTAGTGTTTCATATAAATTCCATAGTAGCAAAATCGTTTTGACAGTTCGAAAAAAGAAACTGATTTGACTAGTAGTCAAATACCCTATTATACCTCGCCAAAACCCCATTTTTGTAAAATTTATAAAATGGTGGATTAATCGCGGAATTGTACCAAAAACTGAATCGGCAAATAACCCATCTTCTTTCTTGTTCCGTCATTGCTATTGCTAAGCATCGCGACTACATGTGATTCGTCTCCATATTGTACGGACATAAGGCATGTGGACGGGTGCAGGTAGGGTTGCCAACCGTACTATATTATATAGTATTGTACTATATTTTGGCTCTCTGTACTATATATTTTTGGAAAAATATATAGTACGCTAAAATACTATATTTCCGATTAAACGTATTTGGTGTCTCTGACCATAGGGCTTTAAATCCAGGGCTTGATTTTACTCGCTAAACTGAGCTACTTTTACTGTGGGACAAACCCTAAAATCGGGGAAATTTTTTTGCCTTTTCCATAGAAAACGTCGACATCTGATCAGCTAAACTGTATGATTTTTTTAGAGATTTCGGGGTTGGTGCCATAATAAAAGTAGCTCAGTTTAGCGAGTAGAATCAAGCCCTGGATTTAAAGCCCCATGGTCAGAGACCCCCTGTATTACACTGATGTATAGTATTTTATCTAAAAGTACTATATTTTTTTGAAATGTACTATATTTTTGATGCCTTATTCTGGAAAATACTATATTCCACCAAAAAATAGTTGGCAACCCTAGGTGCAGGCTGCCGCCAGCAGACCTCTTCAAGGCGTTCGACCATCTTGAGCACGAAAACGAAAAATTCCATTTATGTATAATCATCAAACCTGCTCACAAAATTTCACGAGAATCGGCTGATAAATGCGACATGGGGCCTAGCCAAAATGAAATCATCTGAAATTTCTTAAATTTTCTTGCTCCCCATAAAGAATGTTTGCACACCACTGACTTAAGAGAGTAATCATTCATCCAAACCCCCTAAAATATGTGGTGTCATGTGACAATATACGTAATTCAACCATTGTTTTTATTCTCTTGCAGCGTCAGCAACTCATCTCATACAAAAGCTGACATTGGCAGTTAGACCGAAGACGAAGGTAACAACTTAATTATTTTAAACTTGGAGGATATAATCAAACGGAGACGCTATGTCTGTAATTTTCTGTACAAAACAGTCTGCCGATTTTTGCGGGGGAGGGGAACGTCAAATGTATGCGTAACGTAAAAATAGCCATATCAGATAAACGTCAGTCCATACATTGTGTATGACCGTTGGCCGCCTATTTTCGACAGAGGGGAAAGCCTGTTAATGGCTACTCCGATTTTAAACCAACGAGTATTACTGAGAAGCAAAGCTTAACGAATAAAGCTGATTTTTATTTTTTTTATTTTCAGTGAACGGTTCACGGACGCAAGATTCTAGCTCACATATCCGACCATTCCCAATGCATTCCAGTGATCAAAGAACTATCAAATGTACGTAATATTAAAAATAATGTAAACCACGAAATCAACAAAATCACGAATAGCGTAGGCTTCCAAAAAAAAATATACACGGCCGTTTTCATTGTCTCTGGTAACTTTAGTCATGTCAGTGTAAAAAAAAATATAGTCAATGTTGCCAGTGTTCTATTTCATGTTAGGAGCGTTTGGCAAGCATTTTCCGTCAGTAGAAAAAGACGCCAAATTTGAAAATTTTTGGCGCAGAGTCGGACTTCCATACAAACTTTGAATTTCGCGCTTTTTCTGCTGACAAAGTGGGTTTGCCAGAGTATAGTTTGAACGGTCATATAAATGTGCTTTTAATATAATGTTTATCAAATTTTAATATACGAACACTGATGTAATGATAAAAATATCAGAGGTGTTTTTATATTTAGCGTTTATGTAAATGTGAGTCTTGTTGACTGTTGTCAAATTTAAAAAAATACATGTATTTAGGATGACATTTGCTAACTTAACAGAAAATTATAAGGGTTTTTAGTCATTTCAAGTACATTATTTTACAATAGTATTACATTTAACGTACATACATACATAAAAATCGGACTTAAATAGGTTTGTATGGTTTATACATAAAACCTATTGGGACCATCATCTCATGTTTAGATGACTTTTGAAGTGTTCTATTCTATTTCATGGAAAGAGAGCATGGAACAATTTGAATTTGAGATACAAACTGAGCTGTAATCTCATTGTAACGCTTTATTATTTTTATGACCTCGAATATGACAATACTTTCATAATTATGTACTATAACTAGTAGCTTTTATATGTGTCTCAATTATAATTGAGAGATTAGGTACTAACAGGCAGTTGTAAAATACATATTTAAACGAAACAAAACATACATCAAAAAGTGTTGAATTCATGGTCCTTCGAACCGGATAGTGAGTCGGATATTTAAAAAAATGGACATTGACTAAAAAGTTTGGGATAGACAAGCAATCAAGTTCCCATATATCATCCCTCATTGTACCTATTCTAAGTAGAACTAAAATTATCGCTTAAAATAGGTAGCATTTAAAAAAAAAACTTTTTAGACCTTTTAAAAACCACCTATAAAAATCACAAAATGAACGTCTTGTCCACCGGTTCTGTAAAAAACTTACTTACTCCGGTGGCTCAGCGACCCAAAATAAGACTTGGCCTACGACACAAGACAGCGCCACTTTTCTCGGTCCCGCGCTACTTCTCGCCAATTGGGTATTTTCCTCTACTCTAAAATAAATTATTTCACACCGTGCACTAAAGTCTATTTTTTTATTCGGTAGACTGAAATGACAGTTAATAGTATGAAATGACATTTCATGTTCTGAAATGACAGTTAATAGTATGAAATGACATTTCATGTTCATACTATTAACTGTCATTTCAGTCTACCGAATAAAAAAATAGACTGGCGTGCACGAAATAAAGCACCAGATAATTCTTAAAAAAACATAGATAGAAGTTATTTTTAAACACAATTTTTATTTAATAAATCAGATAGAAATATAAAAAGTAGGCGAGTTGACCGTGACGTCACTACACACGTTTTCATATAAATTCCATATTGGCAAATCGTTTTGACAGTTCTAAAAAAGAAGCTGATTTAACTAGTAGGAAAGTACCCAATTGTTGACTCAGAGTTCTCTCGCCTCAACCATGTCGCTACAGTGATACAGGCTTTCGACAGGACATAAGCTGTAGAAAATCTTACTTTTAGACTTTTACATGAAAACGGGAAAAGTACAGTCAAGTGTTTCCGTCATTGGAGCTGTTTTTAACAACTGTCTGTAAGTACAGGTTTGTAGTTGGTAGCAGTTACTAAAGGGAACAGGGCATAGAGATGTTTGACCAGACTCGCTCGATGGATGGACGTTTAAAATATACTTGGTCAACCAGATTTTGACAGTAGAAAAAGGCGACAAATTTGAAAAATGTAGGCGCGAAGGGATATCGTCCCATAGAAAATTTGAATTTCGCGCCTTTTTTTACTGACAAGATTTAGTTGACCAGCTATAACTATTACGATATCATGGGCCCATTTCATGAAAGCTTGTAAAGTGAAATGCAAGAATTATTTTATTTTAATGAAATAAATTATAAAAAAGAATTAACCTTTAATGAAACGAGTCCAGGTGTAATCGAATAAAATTTAATATATTATTTCCAAAAAATAATTATGGGAGTCACTTTTTGATAAATAAAATATCTAATTGTAAGTTTAATTGTCGTTGCCATGTTTTTTTTTGTCAAGTAATAATATTTTTGGCTGTGCCTACTTTTTTAAGCCTCCCAAAGATTCACCTCGAGTGTTAATATTATTTATAAGCTTAGTGTAAGTAATGAAGTACATACATGTATTGTTTTTTTTTTAATACTTTTTTATGCTTTTTGATAGATTATTTTGTTTGTAATTTTGTATATAATGAAGAAAAACATACGGAACATTCCAAAATACAACTGCCTCAATTTTAAATTGTTGGTATTTTTAATTAAATATTGAAATAAAATAGATAGTTAAGGTTATAACATAAAAATGTTTCTTTTGCTCATTTTAATTTAAATGTTATTTTCACAAGTTTAATACAGCATTTTAGCTGCATCATAAAAAAATGTGTCCTTACTATTGTGACAAATTACATTGCTTATCATGTACGCTTATTTGCTACCCGACTATGTATAAAAAACATTTCATCAGCATTTACTCATACCTACATTGCATTTGTACTCTGTATATTTATTATTATATTATATTATTATTATTATGTATATTCATTAAATAAAAAAACTGCAGACGAAAAGTCTTAAAAAAGGTTTAAAATAAACGCCAAAATTTGACTCGTAAATACAGAATAAACTTATTTATTTTCACTGGTTACTATGTGAACACTTGCATTTATTTTGTTTTGTATCTGTACTCACAAATATTAATTAAATCAATTACTATACTAAGTGTACTGTTATATATGTGTCGCCGTATGTGTTGCATCGGATGTACTCGCAGGATGAACACAGTATGACAATAATAAATTGTTAAACAAACATTTTGATTATTATTTTATATATCGTTAACCTGGTCACTTAAATTAAATGTGCGCAAAGCATTTATTCATTGTCTGAATGTTCCATCCTACGGTGCTTAAAATAATAAACATATTAACCGCAGACGCTTAATACTCGGTAGCTCAGTTGATGAAGTGAGAGGTTCATACTGCTCCACCGCATTTACTTTACATTACACCCGTGCAAATGCCGGTAAATGACTAGGTGAATGCAACGCGTGCGATTGAGCGCACACAAGTACCTTATCACTTCGCTGAATATATTTGCCCATATTTTATAAGTCATTCTACAGTATGTATAAACTACTTATAAATCGTGACGGTACTTGTACGTGAATATAATATTATAACGTATCAAAAAAGTGGAGAGACGATTATTACAAAAACTGGGTTTTTTCTTTACCTGGCAACTTTTTCATCATTGTGGGTACGTTCAAAATCAATCAACACTTCGGTCTCACGGGTTCAAATTGACAGACAATATCTTACAGAAAATAAAAAGCTTATTGAATAACTTAAGCAATTTTAATTCAATTAAAAAAAACATAAAAGAAGTCGAATGGGTAACTTTGTAAATAATATAATTTTTAACTACGGTCACATAATAATTTCTTTTGAACGTATCTTTACAACTGTCACTGTCATATTGACTATTGACTCGCTGTCAATTTGTGAATTTGCCCAAATAGCGATTTATTTCACCTGCGGAGTGAGGAAGTCACAGCAAGTATTATTGCAACCAGAAGTTCTATTTTATTCAAGATTTAAATAAATTATTCACCAGATCGACACAAACAAACATGGTTAAAATGGGGAAGAACAAATTAAAACTCTTGAACAAGTCACCAAAAGGAGAGAAGATTGAAACCAAACTTGTGGGTAAGATCATGAAAAAGAAAACGGGGATAAAAGATCCCACATCAGAGAAAAAAAAGGTGTCCATGATAAAAGAACTGGCCACTAAGAGCAACGCCCTAGTAAATGTAAAAGAAGATAAGCAGCTAAGGTTTGCCAAGTCTCTGGTATCGAAGGACGAACGGAAACCGCCACAGCCTAAGCAAAAACCGGTGGAAAAGCAGAAAAAAAGACAGAAGACTCAAATAGATGATGCTAAAATGCTACTGAAGTTGATGAAAAAGAAATAGGAATATTGGAAGCATGCTGAAAAGTATTTCTCTATGCTAGAAGTAATTGTGTCATTTGGTGATGTGTTGACGGATTTTAATATTGTACAGTGACTTCTTTTAGTACTAAAATGTTAATTATTTGTAAGAATCTGATATGAGAGAAGCACCATTAAATTTAAGCTATCTTTATGTATATAAGTCAATTTAATTATAAATTATAATTTGTAAACTTGTTGTTTCATTCCAATCTGGCATGTAAAAACACCAACCTTACACAGTAATACATTGCCTTTTATATTACTACCTACTTCTCAGTAAAAGTGACATCTGCTCTTAACCTGAGTGTGTAGCCAAACTGCCAATTATTTACACTCCGTAGCAAACAAAACTGTTTTTTTGCACTAATAAAGAAGAGTGATAGAGATTACCGTAGTTTGCTACGGAGCGAACAATTGGCACCTTGGTTACAGATATGCAAGTTGTAGAAATTTACCAAGAAGTTGGAGAAGTCCTAGGAAGTTTCCGAAAAAATAAAGAAAACTTTTTTGACATTTTAGTGCCGATCATTGGGCAATTAACCCTACCTTTATCATACCTTTAGAAGCAAAATAAAACAAAAAAATATGTTCAAAATACTTTATTCTCAACAACATATGTATAAAACATTCTCACTGGTAATATAGTAAGTATGCATGTAGAGTATGTACTAAACTGTTATGTTGGACTTAAATGTGTACTGTAGAATCAAAATGGTGCCATCAGCAATATAAAGGGCCCTGGTAATCCAGCGGGCGCAGCATGGTTCCATTTTTATCGCCTGTCACTATGCCCGTCACTTTCGCACTTACATATTTGTTAGAATGTGACAGGCATGGTGACACGCGATAAAAATGCGACCGTGCTACCGCCGCTGGTGCAGACAATACATCCAGAAAACCCAGTTAGTTGGCTAACCCCGAACGTGCAAGTGGCATCAGGGGTCGAAATTATCCAGATAATTATCCGATAAATATCTGATAATTATCCCAGATATGGATGGTGCTATATTTATTTTATTTGAATTCTTTGATAATATCAAATCAATAATTATCAGGCATATTAATCACGATAATTACTCAGCACTAATTACCTTTTCGTTCCAGTAGCCGTAGAGACGTCCGGTTGTTGGTGCGCTGAGGCAAAAACCTTCCTTAGGGAAGTAGGTCGCCGCCTGCAAGAAAGTGGCCTTGACCCGCGCTCCGGGTTTTTCCTGGTGCAAAGGCTGTCCATCGCAATTCAACGCGGTAACGCAGCGAGTGTGATGGGCACCTTTGCACCGGGGGTAGCGCGGGGAGGCCTCTTTCAGTAGTTTTTATATTCCTTGTTTTATTTTAGATATATTTAGGATTGTTAGTTTTAATTTAGTATTATTCATAGTTGTATTTAGTTCATAAGTTATTTATTTGTCTTTTTACTGTATTTTTCAATGAAATAAACGTTTATTACTGGCATAGATATACCTCATGTCATTATCAAGATAACAATCATTGATGATTATCCTTTCGAACCCTGAGTGGCATTCCACGATAATGTCGCTTACGAAATGTTTTTGTCCTGTATGGCAGCAACTGTTTGTTTACAAATGCGTACGAATATACTGGCATTTTTTTAATGTCTTAAAATATTACCAGACCAACGCTTTTTAGGGTTCCGTACCCAAAGGGTAAAAACGGGACCCTATTACTAAGACTCCGCTGTCCGTCCGTCCGTCCGTCCGTCTGTCACCAGGCTGTATCTCACGAACCGTGATAGCTAGACAGTTGATATTTTCACAGATGATGTATTTCTGTTGCCGGTATAACAACAAATACTAAAAACAGAATAAAATAAAGATTTAAGTGGGGCTCCCATACAACAAACGTGATTTTTGACCGAAGTTAAGCAACGTCGGGCGGGGTCAATACTTGGATGGGTGACCGTTTTTTTGCTTGTTTTTCTCTATTTTTTGTTGATGGTGCGGAACCCTCCGTCCGCGAGTCCGACTCGCACTTGGCCGGTTTTTCAATTCATTATTTTCAGAATTATTAGAAGAACGGCATTTTGTAAGCGACATTGTCGTAGTGGAATACCCCATTCCGTTACAAGTATTTAGATACACATAATTTTGTACAGAATGTAAAAATCGACAGAACGACTACCGCGAAAACCGAAATTCACAAAATGCGGGGATCTATCTCTTTTACTCCAATGAAGGCGTAATCAGAGTGACAGAGAAAGATGCCTGCAATGTGCGAACAGGTTTTCATAAAACGTCATTTAAATCTTACAAACACTATCCAATTCCATTATAGAACTGTTGGTTCTTTTGTTCCATTCAGTATTCGAATTTTAACGGAAAAAATATATACCGATAGGTAATTTTACACTTAAACACCTAGGAAATAAGATACAATTTCAAATGACATAGTGAGAATGTATGCACATAAATTTAGAACTTAATAACGAATAAGTCATTTTTTAGAGAAAACTTTTTATAATAATGTTAACATGTTCTAAAACTAAAATTTCACTAAGGAAACTAAATGCTACTAATAAAACTCTCGTTGATACCTGCTGACGTAATAGCGTTTTCCTTTATTCTTTCATTGAGTTATTATTACTTCATATCGTCATATAATATAGAGACGCCATACTAAATAATGAAAGTATCACAATCGCAACCTGTAAAGTGTCATTCTATGGAACTTGCTATGTAAACAAAAGTCAGTAATGAATTCATATTTTTTGACAGTTTCAATATGGCGGTGTTTACATAGTTAGCAAGTTCCATAAAGTGTCATTTAATAGAACTTGCTAACTATGTAAACAAAAGTTACTTACTAGTAAATTGACATTCAGTGTCAATTTTAGTATGGCGGTTTGTTTACATAGTTAGCAAGTTCTATTGAATGACACTTAAAGCGAGAGGAGGGGGCGTGAACCTCGTAACCAAAACGTCGTTAATGCCATGAATTTCACGGCGCTTACGACGTTTTGGTCGCGGCGAGATTCACGCCCCGCTTTCATAGTTGTTGTCGCCTGGCAACAACTCATGTGTTCTCTGTGCCGGTTCTATACGTAGTAATAATAGTTCAATGTATTGGTGGTGGCAAACAAGGGCAGTGCATCCTTGGGAGCTTACCATCATAAACACAATACTACATAAAAACAAAATATGTAGTAGTGTTGCTATTTTCATATATTTTAAGATGCCTTTATTTTATAAACTATCCATCACTTTCTTCCAAATTATGTAAAAGGTGAATTATAAGACAAAAAATATTATGCAATAACCTTGTAAGGCCCATGGCCCTAATTTGAACCATTTTGGAACGACCAGTAATATATGATCCTTGTCAAGAGGGCGCTGTTATTCTCATGTATAGGGTGACAGTTCAGTATAGTATGGAAAAATCCGTTCCAGTGAAATTCCGCAACATGGCGCGTGGTCATATATTCCTGGCCAGGCTTTATTTCTTTTGTTTTGTTTGGTTTCAAGACAAAAAAAAACTCAAGCAATTTTTACTTAATGCTGGGCTTTAGGGCCGGTACAGACGGACTGCAACTTGCAGTTGGCGTGCAGTCGACGTGCAGTTCTCTTAGAGGATGAAATTTACCGTATTCGTAGAACGGCACCTTTTCGTTTATTCTTCATCCCTCTCCCACCATTATAAATAGAAAGAGATGCATTTTTTTTCGGGCACCAAAAGTAACGTGGAAAACGCTAATACGCCATCTTTGGGCTATATCATGACAACTATTGGCAACACTAACAGTCTTTATTTGTAAGAAACCTTATTCCTGACAATTTTGTTAGTTTGTACAATTAGTAAGCTGCCGATATCATAAGTATTTATAAGACCCAGAATTAAATAACATTTTTTTTTAACTATAGATATGTTCCACTAAAAAAAGGCATTTTTAAATAAAAGAATTTGTCGAAATATTTCTTAATAATACATATACAGAGTGCTTCTTTTAACAATCACTGTGGGACCTCTGAAAGTCTGAAGTAACCAAAACTGCAAGTTTTGATCAACAACCAACGCTTGATTTTTGTTTTACCTTTTGTTGTATTGTCAAAAATAAATTTCTTGATCCTTATTTTTAAGTTTTTTTTACTTAATATTTTTCCCAATCAAAACACTCTGTATATTTAACCTCCTAAGGCCCAGCCATACATGGTATAATAATATACTCCGCCTAGTAAGTACTCTCTTCCGAGATTCGCGAATGACCTAACTGTCACTTGCCTACGTCATCATGCTGTTTACAGGTTCTCAAACTTTAAAATGTGGGAGAATTTTAACCAACGGTGAAAATTATTTTAACGGCATTAATTTTAAGTTATTCATGTAGAAACATAGTAAAATAAAACAAATCTATACTGCACTTTTCACTCCTACTCTTACAGTTCCGAATAGAGCAGCCAACCATTTTCGTAACAAAACATTAATTACCAAGCTTACGACGTGAGTTTGGAAAACACTGCGACTGATGACACTGAGCGAGAAGGAAATAACAATTAACACGCGTTCGACAAGGATGATGGTCAGGGACAAAATGGCGGATTGTCAAATGTGACAGCGCTATCCTGTGTTGCCAGTAGTGTAAACAGAATTACCCGAACGTCTACGTCTACGTCTACGTTCGTGAGTCGGAAGATATTGCTAACGAATAATTAAAAATGACGTGTTATTGTAAAATTTAAGATAAAATACATATAAATGAAAATTATAAAATTATAAAGAAATATTTTAACTTATTAACCATAGATATAATGTACCCATGTAACATGTTATGTTGAAATAAAGTGGCAATGTTATTGTGACGTAGGCAAGTGACACTCTGGGAAGAGAAGACCATGTTTTATTAGACCATGCAGCCATACAAATGAAAAATCTAAAATTTGCCACTGAAATTTGAACCAGTAGTGTAGGAAATAGAGTTGATTTTACGTTGTTTGAAAATTGAATGAAACAAAGCAAAAGCGACTCTGTTCTAGTTGAATATAGTTTAAATTTCATCAAACTCAAGATGTACTTTAGGTAGGACCTTAGGAGGTTAATATTAAGATAATATTCTAGATCTAAGGAATCTGTCATGTATAAAAAGATTAGTGCAGCCATACTGGAAGGTTTAACTTACAGTTAAAGTACGTACAGTCACGCTCCGTGATTGTTACGTTTAGGGTTCTAGCTAAATGGTGTAACAATTCCGGCACTGTACATAAATAAATACGATCACAACAGAACCTCCCGCCCGCGATGACTAGGCCTTCAATATTGTATGGGAAATCCGAACAGAAATGTATGAATTTTTTTCTTTATCAAAGAAAAATTGTTTGATGAACTTTAGTGTACTTAAGTTTTCATTCTATTATGACATTTGTCAAGTGTCAAATAACAGTCCCAAAGCCGCTAGACGGGCGCAACTGTCGCGCACGTAGCCAATATATATCGTGACTTCGATTACACCATTGGGATAACTTGTATTAGATACGAGTATATTAAGTTTTGACACCGAATAAATAATAGTACTAGGTAAGGCACATAAGATTCACTCTCTAACAAAACGCGTCTATTACGACAGATATGACCGCTAGGTGGCGCAAGCGCGAGCAGGCGTACAGCGGTGCGCGGCAACTACTATGGCTAGACACGAAAACAGGGGGGTGTCACTCCGCAGTTTAGGTACATTTGGCCGGCGCGCCCATCAGACAGGTGTATGGCAGTGGGCTGCCGCTCGGCGTGCACGATCGATAGTCGTGTCACGCGGCGCTCGCGCAAAATTGAAAATACACAATGGCTTCGAAACTTACTTCCGTGAGAATCAGACATACTTACTATCTCCGGATAAAAAATGTATGTTTACATAATCAACGTTTGTAATTCCTACATATTTATCTTAAAAATAATAAATCAGTGGGTATAAAGTCAATTTTTTATTCGGTGACTGAAATGACAGTTCATAGTATGAAATGACATTTTATGTTCATACTATGAACTGTCATTTCAGTCTACCGAATAAAAAAATAGACTTTAGGTATAAAAACTTGTCAAGTGATAACCCCGTGCCGACACTCACAGCTCGGTCATAAAACTGCGGCGCGCAAAGGAGATTCACGGTTCATGCGCGGTTATAAGTTTCAATTTTGCTTGCAGGCGGCGATATAGGTGTAATTTTATACCTAAATCTGACTTTTGTGAAGGAGTGAATTTTCTGTACGGTAGTACTATTAGTTATTCTGTGACGAAAATTGGTGTGGGCCGCATGTACTTGTAGCGACGCGACGAAATCGCGGAGTGAGTCACGCCTGGGTTAGGGCTAGGTCGACCTGTCGGACAATTCCTAAAAATATTTCTTGATTTATATCATATTAAGTATTGTTGTTAAGTATTGCCTACGAGTATAAGTCAAACAGAAAAGAATTAAATTATGTCAATTTCTGTTCGGATTTTAACATAAACCTAGATATTAAATGTGCACTTACATTAAAAGTCGAACTTACCTCATAGTTGTTACATTCAATGTATAATACAGCCTTAGTCTAAGCACTAAGCTTAAAAAGCTCTGAAAACTACACTTAGGTCATTCTTATTCAGTGCGTCTAGATTTGTTCCACAGTTTAGGAATTGCGGATAGTCTAAGTTATTGGCATTGACTAAAATGGTGGATGTAAGGTCAATGCGGCTAAATTCGTCATAGGGTCTATTCCGTCCACGAGCGTATATTTCTTTGATTTTCAATCGTAGGAAAAAAACCACCTGCTTTTGATTGCTGAAACTAAAAGCAAGCGCTGCTTTGTTATTGAAATTATCAATTTTGTTCGTTGTTAGAGAAAAACGCTAGTGGACGGAATAGTCCCTATGACGGAATTAGCCACATTAGAATAAGACATAAAATAAATAATTCCACTTAGGTACTTATGCAACTGCGTCCTGAATAAATTTAATTTTCTTTCTTTCTTTCTAAAACATAAATTTTCACCCGCTATACGGACAGAAAATGCACTCTTACCTGGCCTTGGGGAAGACACAGGTAATATTTTGTACAGACTAGGTTATAGTGCTATAAAATGGTCCTAAAAGATTTCTTAACGCATTCATTACCACCCAGCCAAACAAGACAGCCAGGCCACAAAAAAATCGCCATATAAAGCTGTAGGGTCTGTCTGTCTATCGGGTCGTTCGGCCTAGGAACGAAATCATAAAATACCCGATAGTCGGGTTTTCGGCACTCAATGTGTAAGTGCTGATTTCTTTTACAGGGAAAAAAGTCCATCCTCCATTTTAGTCAATCCATAAATTGTTAGTTAAAATTAAACTGTCAATATTCTCAGTGCATTTATTTAGTAATTGTATGTGGATAAAATGTAACTATAGGAACATTAGGAACGCTTTATTTTGGCACTAACAATCTCAATGGAAGCTTATGGCGAAGAAACAGTTTTTTGACGTATGGGTTAATCAACTTTTTCTTGTCACACGTTGCTATGGTTACGGTCTCCTGAGTCACTCTTAAAATTCTAGGTTTTTCGTAATTAAATGAACCAAACTTGCATTTTATGGTACTTATAAGACCTTTCCATAATGGGACATCTACTGAGCATGTTAGTAGAACATGGTACAGCAGTTCTTCTAACGATCTATGCTACTATTGTCTCCTCGCTGATGGGACAGAATAACAACAAGAAATAGTTGATTGACCATTCAAGAATCAAGGTAAATCTAAATACATTTTAATAATAAATAAACTTTTGCTTTATAAAGAGAAACGTTACTAACGTTAATGCTACAAACAACACCCTCTTTTGCTGACGCAGCCGAGTAAGAAAGTGAATACCTACAATGAAATTGGTATGACAAGGTAACTTACTATAATGACTGTATTTCTGAACTGTAAAAATCTGTCAAAATTTTTTTATACACTTTATAATATAAGTTAGGGTGTGATGACAGCTGTCGTCTCCATACAATTTATAACCATAGCCTCCTAAGTCCCGATGTCCTTTTAAAAGGACAACATTAAATTCGAATTTAGAACTATAATGGAATAACGGAAGGATCAAAATTAACGTAAAATTTTATTAAAATGACAGCCACCGTCACCATACCCAAGTATTTGTGAAAAATACTAGTGTAATATTTTCACTTCCGAGCCCCTACCATGAGTCACTGACAGTGTCAAAACTGACATTTACGCTATCGAGGACGTAATTTACTTTCTATACATCTCGTTTGCACTAATATGCGAGTACAAGTAAATTACGTTCTCGACGGAGTTTGTCAGTGCCAAACTGATGGTAGCCGTACTTGTAAGCCTATTAGTTTGTAAAAACCTTAACTTTCAACCAGGGATGTTGCGAATATCCGCATCCGCATCCGCAACCGCGGAACTTCCGCATTATTTTCAACATCCGCATCCGCATAAAATCAATGCGGATTTAATGCGGATGCGGATGTGGAACAGGTCGGTACAGGAACGTCTTAGCATCGGCGTAAGTGCTAGACTACTAGGTAATTTAGTTATCAACCAAAAAACCTATTAGAAATGAGCAGTCAAGCGTGAGTGGGACTTAATGTACAGAACCCTTGGAACGCGAGTCCGACTTGCACTTGGCCGGTTTTGTGAAATAAAAATTACTAAAATGTAATATTTGACGTTTTTTATGGTACTATCTGACATCCGCATCCGCATCCGCGGATGTGAGCCTTTAAAAATCCGCATCCGCATCCGCATCCGCGGATCAACAGCAACATCCCTGCTTTCAACTATAGTACTATAGGACCAAGGTTCGATTCTGATCATTGACAGATTTTTACAAATCTATAATTGAGATTATCTAAATTTAGAGATAAAATCGTCAAAATTATATACATATGACCAGCAAATAATATTCTATATAAGTTTACACAACCTAATAGGTTCTTCTATTGATCTTATATCAAAGCAGACTATTCTGTTTTTGATATATTGTTCATGATAAACAAACGTACCTTTTTTTATATTTTTTCAGTGGAGAACAGAGCCTCATACGACAATATTAATCGTACCACCATCTTACATACAATTTGTATGAAACAATAACATTAATATATATATTCAAAACATTTTTTGTGCTACCTTGTTCCGTCTTACATAACACGAATTAGTAAGCATATTTTTTATATTTTCTTAATTTTCCAACGATATCCTTAATGGATTTTTTTTAAACAATAAATTCGCACTTAGTCCTTATTTAATAAGAGAACAAAAAAATCTGAAAACTAACCGAAAGAGGTAGCAGGATTAAGACGTATAATACAAAAAAAAAAACTAAACTATAATCTACTATTTACAAGTTAAAAACTAAACAGAAAACTAATGTGAAATATAAGTATAGGTACGGCGTGAGCAAAAATGATCTCTAACACGATACACTTAAAATGTCTTTTACAATTGCACGATTGGAACACAAAACCGGGCTGTCAATGTCAGTTTGACAGCGGACGCCATTGCACTCACACAGATACACTTTTTATTTATCAGCCAGGAAACAACTGGAAGCCAGAGATAACTATAGTCTGTCAAGCTGGATATGTCAGTAGCAATGTAAAGCAAACTAAAGTATGGTATCCCTAGGAAACGAACAAATAGCAGCAATGTTCATCGAACAACGATTAAATGTAAACAAAACAGTTCTACAGATAAGATATAAATGACACGCGATTTTCGAACAATTCAAACGTAGTGTTGCTAACCCGCGATTTTTCAAATTTGCCGCCTTTTTCTACTGACAAGATTTGCTTGACCAAGTTGACATATTGATGTGAAATGGCTAATATTGAGTGTTACCCGTCCCCTGGCTAACCGTGACAGTGTCAAGTCTTGTCGTCGTATTTCTTACGCTGACTTAGCTTCTATTAACCATCCAGTAGCATCGTTTGAAGGACATGTCGCGACACAACCACCTAAGTAGACATTTAGCTTTGACGTATTGCTGTGAAATGGCTAATATTGAGTGTTACCCGTCCCCTGGCTAACCGTGACATTGTCAAGGCTTGTCGTCGTCTTGCGCTGACTAAGCTCCTATTAACCATCCAGTAGCATCTGTTTGAAGGACATGTCGCGATACAAGTACAACCACATAAGTAGACATATTGATGTGAAATGGCTAATATTGAGTGTTACCCGTCCCCTGGCTAACCGCGACAGCGTCAAGGCTTGTCGTCGTCTTGCGCTGACTAAGCTCCTATTAACCATCCAGTAGCATCTGTTTGAAGGACATGTCGCGATACAAGTACAACCACATAAGTAGACATATTGATGTGAAACGGCTAATATTGAGTGTTACCCGTCCCCTGGCTAACCGTGACAGTGTCAAGGCTTGTCGTCATCTTTCTTGCGCTGGCTGAGTTTCTGTTTGACGTCCAGTAACATCTGCTCGAAGGACATGTCGTCGCGGCGCGAGTGCGCGGTCGGGGCGCCGTGGAACGCGCTCTCGACGTAATCCGCTTCTAGGCCGTCTGTGGATAGACATAGAGTTCAAAATAGTTCATTTTTGTACTCAAAAGTCTCTAAAATAAGAAAGTAATCTCAATACAAATTTTACTTATTTATTTATATTTTATACGAGCTATAATGAATTAAATACGATCATTTGTGGTGAAATCTGGTGCACGAACTAGGATTAAAAGTGTAGGTCAGGTTACCAAAAACCTAAAACAGTCGCCATTATAACAAACGTTAACTTCTGGAGACTTTTTTCAAATATTAATATTAGGGCTTGCAATTCGAATATTCGAATTTGTCGAATATTCGACCTGTTTTGATATTCGAATATTCGGCCGCTCAGGTTTCGAATATTCGAATATTTTTTATTACTATAAAAAAATCTATGTCATCCGCTGTAGTTACAGTTTCTGTGTGTTTTACGGGTATTTACAGTGAATGAGGAACGGTAGGTACCCAAATACGAAGGAAATAATATTTTTACTGTATTCCTCTCGATAGACTTCGTGAATACAGTGAAACCTAACTCAATTTAAAAGAATACGATACCAAAAAGTATGTTATTTTTACGGTGCGTAAGTTTTAAGTTAAAGGGTCATTCTGTTTATTCAGTACAAGCGTACGTTAAGCGAATTTTTGAAGTCTAAACCTTGCCACTTATCGCAATTCTCAAATTTAATCATACCAAACCTGCCCAACTTGGTAATCTAACCATGCACCTTTAGCTGACGTATAATCCACCCAGTACTCAACTAACTTTTTCCCTTAAATATTCTAATATTATATAATTAGCCGACCATTAGGAATAATAACTTGCTAAAACAAATAAAGTCAATAAAGATTCAAAATACAGTGATTACAAGTTAATTTAAATCGGAAAATAATTACCTACAAAAAAAATATCTTACATACCTAGGTGTTTGGATGGTTAAAGTTATATTATTTCACGCAACGACCCATTTATAATAAGTTTTATCTAGAAATATGAAATACGTCTAATTTTGGCGTTTTACTTGTTTTTATAAATGTGGGCATCTTATAAATAGTAGGATGATAAAATCTAGTCAATTAAGTGGATTTCTGCCAAATATCCTTAGTTTTAGCAATATGTGAAAAAAGCTTTTGAATAAAACGATAATAAACCGATTTCTCGTTCCTTTTCTTATTTTTTATAATATTCGAATAATTATTCGAATATTCGAATACGTCGTCAGAAAAAGTCGAATATTCGAATATCTGAAAGTTTCGAATATTTGCAAGCCCTACATATATCGCCTTGAAGAGGCGTTTTATCACGCAATCTTTGTCAAATAGAGCAAACTAGGGTGTACACCTGAGTGGCGTTCGGCGCAGTTCCGCCAAGGCGTCATAGAGTGCGCTGTCAAAAACAAATGAAAGCCAGAACAATTGAAGTACGAGTATTATGCTGTCAATCAATCTTCAAAAAACATGATGAGAAAGAACGGGAGAAGATGACGTCTGTGGCGGTTCTTGGGTCTAATCCACTGGTTTGCTTTGAATAAGAAGTGTAACGTGTGCTATGATTTGTAATCAGTCTTATCCAGTAAAGACTGTGAGTTGAATAACGTATTTCATTGACGAGGGCTCGCCATCCATGATTGAAGGTCCTGATGTGCTCCTGATAGTATGATACGCCCACGATTCCCGACATATATATCTTATCTGTGGGTGTACTGACCTAGGTCGGCGTAGGACTGTCTGCAGAAGGCCCGGCGGCCTCCGAAGCCGACGTCGTACTGTCACTGGTTGGCTGTAGGATCTTATCTTATCTTATCTTATCTGTGGGTGTACTGACCTAGGTCGGCGTAGGACTGTCTGCAGAAGGCCCGGCGGCCTCCGAAGCCGACGTCATACTGTCACTAGTTGGCTGTAGTATCTTATCTTATCTGCGGGTGTACTGACCTAGGTCGGCGTAGGACTGTCTGCAGAAGGCCCGGCGGCCTCCGAAGCCGACGTCGTACTGTCACTGGTTGGCTGTAGGATCTTATCTTATCTTATCTGTGGGTGTACTGACCTAGGTCGGCGTAGGACTGTCTGCAGAAGGCCCGGCGGCCTCCGAAGCCGACGTCGTACTGTCACTGGTTGGCTGTAGGATCTTATCTTATCTTATCTGTGGGTGTACTGACCTAGGTCGGCGTAGGACTGTCTGCAGAAGGCCCGGCGGCCTCCGAAGCCGACGTCATACTGTCACTAGTTGGCTGTAGTATCTTATCTTATCTGCGGGTGTACTGACCTAGGTCGGCGTAGGACTGTCTGCAGAAGGCCCGGCGGCCTCCGAAGCCGACGTCGTACTGTGACTGGTTGGTTGTAGGATCTTATCTTATCTTATCTGTGGGTGTACTCACCTAGGTCGGCGTAGGACTGTCTGCAGAAGGCCCGGCGGCCTCCGAAGCCGACGTCGTACTGTGACTGGTTGGTTGTAGGATCTTATCTTATCTGTGGGTGTACTGACCTAGGTCGGCGTAGGACTGTCTGCAGAAGGCCCGGCGGCCTCCGAAGCCGACGTCGTACTGTCACTGGTTGGCTGTAGGATCTTATCTTATCTTATCTGTGGGTGTACTGACCTAGGTCGGCGTAGGACTGTCTGCAGAAGGCCCGGCGGCCTCCGAAACCGACGTCGTACTGCGGGAACTGGTTGGCGGCCTCCACCGCGGTCCACGCCTCGCGGCCGCGCGAGTACGTCACGAATCCGTAACGAGTCCTGTTCGACACAACGACGGAAAAAAAAATGTTAAACCGTAATACTATCCACTACGCCGAGAGGCCGTAACTATCCAGAGGCCGTGAGTTCAATCCTCACCCAAGACAGTAATTTTTCCACTTTTAAATTTATTCTAAGCTTAATAGCATCGATCGCAGACGTTTCTGCTTGTTAAAAAATTAAATCGTAATATTGTAGTTAAGAGTCCTCACTTTGTTCAGATTCTCGACAGGCCTTGCCGTTATGGCAAAGTAGGCGTTTAAAGACAAAGAAAAACGAAATTAGCCACATTGACCTTATCAATGTAAATTCTATTTCAACTAATTTTCATTGCTTTTGGAGCGGCCAAGGCGCTCACAAATATCTGAACACGCCTCTTTTGTCAAAGCGTTAGAGTTGTGTTCAGATATGTTCGATATACATATGATGGCTATACATTAAAAATACAACAACACTCACCCATCCTCCTTATTATGCAGTCGCACTTCCATGATATGACCGAACTTGGAGAACTGAGCTCGCAATGTCGCCTTAGTGCTGTCCTTTTCTAGCTTGCCGACGAACACTATGCGTCTCTCTTCCACTGGCTTGTTGCTTTCTCTGCAACAACATTTTTATTATTAACAAGGAAACAGAGATCGTTTCTAACGCGGTGGGAGTCGCAGTTTGTACTCCGTCTGTAGTAGGACTCCTCAGGGCTATAACAGCGAAAATCGAAGTTCGCAAATTGCGGGCATCTTTCTCTGTCACTCTAATTACGCCTTAATTAGAGTAAAAGAGAAAGATCCCCGCGATTTGCGAATTTCGGTTTTCGCGGTAACCCCAAAGAGCGGACAGAGTTCGACCGGTTGGACGACTCTAACTAGACGAAGAGGGACTAATATTACCTGTCATCAGGGCTGTAGTTTCTGTACTTCCGTCTGTAGAGCTCGACCGCTTGGACAACTCTTAACTAGACGAAGAGGAACTAATATTACCTGTTATCAAGGCTCTAGTTTCTGTACTTGCGTCTGTAGAGCCCTGACTGGGCAGGGTCCGACCGGTTGGACGACACTAACGAACTAGACGAAGAGGATTTAAATATATTATATTACCTATCAATTATATGTATTATATTATATTACGCCGTCCTGTCGGTCATCCTAAATATCGTTGAGCGGACAGAGTGGAGGCAGATCTCCGTGAGCTCGGCGTCGGCGATAGTTGGCGTGATACTGCGCGTGCTCTTGTGTTGGAGGCCAAGACTCATTTTGGGTCATCGCGCCAGCCAAATAAGTAAGTAGTACTAAGTACCTATCAGTCCTATCATCGGAGCTGTAGCTTCTGTACTTCCGTCTGTAAGCCTCTTGTCTGGGACTGCACGAGCGCCCCGAACGGACGGAGTTCGCCCGGTTGGACGACGACGAGGAGGACGAACTGGACGAAGAGGATTTACCTAAATATATTATAATTACCTATCAATCCTATCATCAGGGCTGTAGCTTCTGTACTTCCGTCTGTAAGCCTCTTGTCTGGGACTGCACGAGCGCCCCGAACGGACGGAGTTCGACCGGTTGGACGACGACGAGGACGAACTGGACGAAGATGACGAACTAAACAATAAAAGGTAACGTTAATATGGTATGTGCAACCGACAATTCGATGTAAGGCCCGAGATACACTTGTAAGTTTCACTTACGTAAGTAGGGACAAAGCTATTTGTTAGAATGAGATAACGGTATTCATCTCTCATTCTGTAGTATAGCTGTGTCCCTACTTGCGTATGTAAAACTTACAAGTTTGGGCCTAAAACTAGTAGTTGGGACCACAGTGCGCCATCAGGGCGCTGCAGTAAAAGAGTTCAAATGACAAGTATATCTAATTCCAAATTTCATAAAAATATGTTCATAATTTACATTTAAAATTGATTACAGAGTTTACAGACCTAGTCACTTCGAACCTTTTGCTCAGAGCGCCCATGGAATAAAATGGGATCATATTTTTTTATTAGTTGGTCAGGAAAATTATTTATACGTAATATATAAATTGTACAAGGCAGGGAATAGGCTAGTTTCCAATAAATCACAATTATAAATAGCTATATATTTTTTAATTCATCTAGCGAGTTTTAAATAAGAAACTTCATTTATGAAAAGTATCCCTTCAAAATTCCATTTCAGTAGTGGAAACTAACCCATTCTGCAACAGTAATTAATAGTAATTTAAAAACAAACTTCAATGTGGCAAATAGCGCTCATGGAGCAACTTTAACTCCAAAATACCTGCAACAGAAATATATATTAAACCACGATGCTTACCTAGAGGAAGAATCAGAACTTTCAGACACGGTCGGTTTTCTTAAAGGAGGGGTGTACGATTTCTCGCACTTCTTCTCAACGCGAGGGGGGGTTTTCCTCGGGGTCTTAGATCTTGAGTCGTGCCTGGATCTAGATCTAGACCGCGAACGGCGGTAGTCTCTACGCGGGGACGGCGAGCGTCTACGGTACGGGGATCTAGTTCGTTTTCTCTTATAAGGGGATTCGCGCCTTCGTCGTCTATAGCGGTCGATGGAACGTGAACGTCTAGTTCTGACGCTTCTACTGCGAGATCTTCGTCTTCTGCGACTGTGAGATCTTGATCGCCGTCTGTATCTATCGTAGCGATCGCGAGATCTAGATCGCTTCTCTATAGAGCGCGAGCGTTTCTCGCTTGAGCGTGGTCGCTTATCGACTGAGCGAGCTCGCTTTTCAACCGAGCGGGAACGCTTGGCTGTCTCTTTTGATTTGTTTTCTACGCTGGCTGTTTTGTCGCGTGAAGGGCTAACATCACTTGACATAGACATGTCACTGTCATTCCTCTTCCTTTGCACAGGACTCTTCTCTTTAATAGCTGCTTTTTTCGGTTGTATTACAACAGCTGGTTGTTCTACCTCAGTTTGAACTAAAACACTAGCAGATTCAGGTTTTCTCCTATGCTTGCCTAAATGTAGGATAATTTTGTCTTCTCCGTGATCTGCTTTAGTATCATATTCCCGTACTATAGTAGTCTTGTAAGTTTTAACCGGTTTAGGCTGTGGGTTTGGTTTCTCAGTTGTTTCTTCCGGCGCTTTTTTCAGTACAACATCTTGAATAGAAGCGAACAAAGAATTACTGGATATTTTAGTATCTACTTGCTTTTCTACACTCTTTAAAGCAGCCGTTATGTCCTTGTATCTTTCTTTATCTATTTTGACGTCAGCATTTCTCTTGTCACTTTTATCCGGACTACGTTTTTCGTTTCGGGCGTTGATTTTTTGCGCTTTCGCGTCAAAGACATTTTGCTTAAGAACTGCCTCGGACTTTTTGATCTTAAAATTGATTAGTGCTTTAGCGTCTAATGGAGGTGACTGAGATTTCCTAACTTCTTTATGTTTAGTCTTTTCCATTTGTCTAAATATGTTTTCATCAGTATTTGTACCGACGCTAACTAGTACTATTTCTTCATAATCAGTTGCTTTTGGTTTTTCATTCTTTATAACTGGCACTTCCTCTGGTGCCATTCCTCCAACTATTTTTAGCATTTCAGCGTCACTTATCAGAGGTTGCAGTTCCAAATTCTCTACTTTTGGTATCTTGCTCATCACGATATCTTCATCCCTCTTTCTCGTGGCCTCGGCTTTTTGTTTCTTGGTGTTCATGAGTATTTTCCTAGATGCCTCTCTGATCGGATCAAAGATTTTCTTTGGAGCTTCAGGGTCCTTCTGTTCAGCTAGGTTTATTGTTCCATTTGGAGACGTCACATTTACATTATTATTGACAAGTTTTTCCAAAGGACATGGGCTGGGTAAATCAGGAAATATCGCTTCAGGACTGACGGCTGCAGAGCTATTATTTGAGGTAACCGATCTTCGCATCTTGTATTCTTGGAGATTTAGTTTCTTTTTCTTTTGAGGCTGCTCCATTTCGTTTCTGTTAGATATATCTACTATAACTTTAAGTTCCTCGTCTATTGGTCTCTTTTCGGTTTTGAGGTCCATTGTTTGCGGTATCTGTACATCTTGCTTATTGCTAAACAACGCCGTGTAAAAGTTCTCCTCTTTCGGACGGGCTTCGGTCTTAACTTCTACACTCTCACAATTATTGTCACTAATATTTACACATTTGATTTTCTCACTATCTAATTCCTGTATTTTAACAGTTTCAGCGCTACTACTAACACTAGACGTACACTTTTCAATATCTTTAACATTCCGATAGCCTTTATCATTACAGTTATTAAGTATAACCTCTGATTTATTTTTAATAGTTAACTTAATGCTAATGTTCGTTTGACTACCGAGAGTATCACTTGCTTTAGAAGCATTTTTAACCATCACAGAACTGTTAATTTTATCTTTACAAGTATCGTTAGCACTATGCGGGGGTGAGAGTTTTTTCCGACAATTTGATGGAGTCGGCTGTTTTATAGGTTGTTTCAGGGTCGACTTTTTAGCTTTCACATCGTCATCGTCATCTCTTTTTTTGTTTTTGGCAGACTTGTCGCTTTCGTCATCGCTGCTGAGATGGTAGACGACTTTCTTGTTTTTGCAGGATCGGTGCCTGGAGTTGAGGATTCGGCTGTTGCTGGAGAGGACCTCGGGTTTGAGGAGGCTCTGCCCGCCCTTGAGAGTGGGCAGGCTGTGGCGTTTTTTGCTGCAATAGTCGTGGTCGGAGCGCTGCGCCGGCGGTGCGGGCGGCGCGGGAGCCGCGGGCGGGCTCACCGAGCGCCGCAGCGCCGCTTTAGGCGGCATCTGCAAACGAGTATACTGGTACTGATAGTCTAGTAGTCTAGTATACAGAGCGTCGCCTAGAGAAAAAAACGGTATGTACTCACCAGTATTTGCCGCATCTTGTTCTTGTTGAGCTGGACGCCTGCGTCCTGCAAACGCGTACCATTCGTCAGACCGTTGGATTTGGGTTTAGGCTCCTCCTTCGGCCTCTTCGGTTTGGTCGCGAACTTTTCGTTAGCTTCAAACTGTTCTAAAAGGGAATTCACATTGTTCGCCGCGAGCACTGGTATTGCTGCGTCGTTGCAGGATTCTACGTCAACGAAATCATCCGTTTCCGTTTTGACATCACTAGGTTCAAATTTGACTGGTGTGACTGCTGGTTTTTCTATGCAAAAGTCTAAGACGTTCGGCTTTTTGATAGGAGTCGATGTTCGCGGAGTCTCTACGTGTATAGTTGCGTCTACAGGGTTATCTATCTCCATATCTTGAGAGCTAAAATCGTCGTCGTTTTTCTCAGATTTCTCTTCAGTTTTGTTGGTAATCAAAAAGCTATTTACATCCTCGTCCGTTAAAGTTCGTGGAATGTCGTCGATTTTATTACCACTGCCCGATTTGTACTTGTCGTTGTCGAATGCTAAATCAGATAAGTCTAGGTTCAGATCTTCGAAGCTTAGGCAGGTTTTTGCGTCGTCGATGTCCATGCAAGCTAGATGGCGCATCGGAGAATGAGGTACGGAACATGATCGTTGCGTAGTCTTGAATTTATAAGGAATATCTTCGAGCAGGTATCTTTTGATTTCCTCTATGTTTGGAAGGGCATCTAAATCGGACTCATTTATAGAAACCTCTGCAATATTATCTGGTTCGTTATGTTCTGGTTCTTTAGCATTGACAATAGGTTCAACCTGAGGAACACTTTGAACAATATCAGATTGCGTTTTAGCATCCTCAGGCTCTTTTTCCTTAATAAAGAACTCATCAACATCTGGGACTTGAGCTACTGGTTTAGTATCTTTAATAAAATATTCATCAACATCCTTAACTACAGGTTCATCTTTTATATCCAAGATAGGTTTAGGTTTTGCTTTGATAAAATACTCATCGACATTTGAAACTACTGGACCATCTAGGTTAATATCTAAACCATCTTGGCATATATCTGTTCTATTCTCTTGGTATTCGTATTGTGTCTCTTCTGTATATTGGGGATCTTGTGCGTATTCTTCTTCTGAATCATCTTCTTCAGCTACACAGTAATCTTGTTGTTCTTCGTCGGAGGACGCTTCGAGGTCTAAGTCTGGATGGACGGCATATACCTGGATGACGTCATAGTCGTCGCCTTCGACTAGAGTGTCTTCGGCATTTTCGTCGTAGTGATTATCGAGTTCGACGACCTCTACGTTTTCCTCTTCGTCTGAACTAGAGTCTTGACTTGTTTGTGTTGTGTTTGCCTGGAAATTACAAGGACATGATAAAATTGAGTTTGTTTTCTGGATATACATGATATAATAAACTGGCTTGTTGCCAAATCTTTATATAAGACGGTATTGTCAAAGGATTAAATCGAATCTGGTGACTGGTGGTCGCGATTTGAAATCGTGACTCGTACCAAAGTAGTTTTTCGGAACGAATGTACGGAATATCATTTGATATTTACCACTAGCTTTTCGGTGAAGGAAAACATTTCGAGGAAACCTGCATACATCGTAAAGAAATACAACTTGCTTTGGGCCAGCGTGGGGACTATAGGCCAAGCCCTCTCGTGCATGAGAGTACGCCTGTGCTGGGGCGTATAAAGGCTGTTTTTTTTAAGTAGTATCTTACCGCTTGACTCCAGTACTCCTCATTGCCCTCATAATTCCTCCCGTACTCCGGCTGGGCCTGTGAGTACTCCGGGCTGTTCTGGTTGCAGCTGCTCTCCGATGAGAGGTCGCTGGTGGAACCCATCCTCTTGTGCCCGATGGTGCGGTAGCGAGCCTGGTGGTATGTGTTCAGAACATGTGACTCCATCGCTGGAAAGAAGATATTGTCGGTTAGGACTGAAGGTTACTTTCCAATTGAACTCTTTTCCAGGTCGCAAGAGAGTGTAGGTTTGCGTCACGATGAGTCACACTCACGTTTCCCGAAAGTCTAATTTAATTTGCGAGAGGAAATGCTGCCAGAACCTTCGGCACCATGCCTGAGCCCCAAAGTTTTTTGATTTATATATTTAGATTTAGGTTTTAAGTTTTATAAGTTAGTTATTTAAATGAAACCTACCTTAAATGTAAAATGTAAAGATTGAAATTCTATTTAGAGTCTGTTCGGAAAGAGAAGAGTCGTAGAATATATTGGGCCCCATACATTCCACGACTTTTCTCTTTCCGCACAGACTCTATATCGTCGCTATACTTACTCAACCTCATATCTGCAACAATCATTTGATGGAAATGTCGCTTTTCTTTCATTCGGAATACGGGTGTTTTTGTCATCAAATGAGTGTTGCAGATACGAGGTTGAGTAAGTATAGCGGCGATATGTGGTCAATCTTACTATGACAAGAACATGGATCAAACCTTAAATTAATTACTGGCAGGTTTTAAGTCATTATGACAGACAGTTGATATACTGTCTAGCAATCATAACAAAATATCAAAACACAACAAAAAAATCGTATAAATAAGTAAAAAAAACAAAAATACAAGTAATGCTACATTTTGTGTGTTCAAACAATATTCACACTTGAAAGGTAGGTTTGTTTCTTATTATAATTACTTTGCAATAAGTATAAGTGTTATTTATGTTAAATTATGTTATAAATAATTGTGTGAGAAACTTACAGTACAAATAATGATATGGGTTTATTGCTTCAAGAACACGTGCACCGACATGACAATGGATTTTCAATTTGTTTACTTATAAAATTATTTCATAAGTTTGTTTAGCCATATTTTCTAAGTTACTATGTCTTGATTGACCCTATACCAGTGCACCTGTTTATAAATAAATATTTTGGGGACAAATTAACCTAGCCCCAAACTAAGCAAAACTTGTGTAGGCGACGATATAAATACTTCAATACATAGATGTGTTCTCTGTACTCAACGACGTGCACTGAGGAAGATCTCCTGAGCTACACCCCGAGGGCTGGAAGTGGCAAAGCATTGGCAGACAAAAATTTAGTTTTAAGAAGTTTAATCCCTTTACACGAAAAGAAGAAGAAGAATACATAGATCACATCCATAACCCTATTGAGGCCCTACTGTAGGTACTACAACTATAAATAATCAGAACTTCCCAAGTAGGTACTCTGCCAGATTGTGTTTTGTTCGTGAGTCCTTTCCCTAAATCCCTATTACAAATCGGTTTCCTTCTAGTTACAGTTATAGCTCTCTAACTGCTAACTAACGCGTTTTTAGATGGTTTGTAACAAGTCTTCAACCTTCTTTCAACCACCTGAACTGAATAATTCGTATTCGTAAAAGTCCATCTTTCATATAGGTAAACCAACATATTATAAGTCGACTTTAGTCGACATCGAGGCTACGCAGCCAACCGATCGCGTCAGGTGTCAGATTGGTCCTCCAGGCGGTCTAGCATGAGTTGCGTTCTAGCGCGCAACTTCATACATCTAGCGCGACTTCAAGTATGGAGTCCAATGAAAAAAGAATCTCTTTTATACGTCATTGATGGAGTCGCGCGCGAGAACGCAACTCATGCTAGGCCGCCAGGCTGCCTTGGTTATACTGTTAGCATATATTATATTGCCTATTATGTTACGCGATACGCTTAAATAAATATAAACTAACATTGCAATTGTTGTTTACCCTCTTCAAAACAAGAGAGCATGCGTGGTGTTTTCTATTGCATAACATTACCTACATTGAAACAAATGAGTCATAACTACATGCCAACAACCATCCGACAACTGACAAGTAGGGTGTAGGACTGTAGGTCCTTTTTTTGACATGAAAGAATTAGTCACTTTTAATTATAGTTTGTCATTTCAAACATGGACAGAAATAATCGCAGTTTATAAAATACATATGTATGTTAGTCTGTAAGGTATTTGTAATATGGGCCTTGTTGCCTGAATTAAATTTCTGAATAAATAAATAAATAAATAAATAATCATACTATCTTTGTCTTACACTAGTACTAGCACCCAAAAGAAAAGGATGAGTATATTTTTTTGGTTCTTATCTTATTTAATGACAAATTGGTTTGACCAACTATATAAGAGACTATATCTATGAGGGGGTGACCTCATTGTCTAAATATATCCCTTAACCTCTAGCCGCCCAGAGGCCTATAAAAAGGTCTCCTGTTCCATTCTAATTTGAACTTTGTGTTGACATAATAAAATTTAATTTTGATTGGCAAGGTTTGACATATGGACGGCTAGTGGATAAATTACTTATAACATCCTTCATATCCAGTATGATGACGAAAATCATATTGATAGTGCAGCCAAGCAAAATGAGACCTTATAACTTGGGACCTACAGTTCTTATCAATTTACAGAAATTGTTTAAAATGGTGTGCAAAATATTACAATTTGCTAGTAAGATTTAATAAAACAAATCTATAAAGGAAACATTTACTTAGGAATCCTGTATGAATAATATACTTCTATTGTAAACAAGTAGATAGATCATTTAAGTTATAACCATAAACAATAATCTAACTACTCTAAAACAAACATGATGAAACATTGTTTAACAACACAACAAACTGATAAATTATTATGATAAAATAATTGTGCAGATCAAGACACGACATAAGCCATAAATAAATACATATTTAGAGAGAATCTTAAAAAGACATCTACCAAGCAGGGATGTTGCGAATATTCACATCCGCATCCGCAACCGCGGAACTTCCGCATTATTTTCAACCTCCTCATCTGCCTCCGCATCCGCATAAAATCGATGCAGAGCTTAATGCGAATGCAGTTAGAAATGCTGGTATTGTTCATATTCTATTAAATGTTTAGCAAGATTCACAAATAATTGTTACATCTGTCCTTAATAAGGGTCAACGTTTTGTACTCATTAGAAAAATTTGAATTATAAGGATGAATTATGGCTGTAATAACATAACATAACAGCCCATATCCAGCCCTAGAACTCAATATATTATGGAATTTTTAATATTCTGAAATAAAGATATTTTATTTTATTTATATATTTTAATATGGCCCAGGCCCTGTAGTAAGCCCTTTCTCAGCACCCATCATATAGCACCCCTAATGTCTGGCCGCTCTAGGCCCGGCCCTACAGAGCCGTAGTGAAAACTGTACAGCCAACTCAAGAATTGTTGGACACTAGGACATTTGGTACATGAATAATATTGTTAATAGAGTTTAAACATTTTAATTTATTTATTCTGAACATGTTTGATAATTTTATGATAGTAAGTTACTTTTGAATATTTATATCAGGGGTCACCAATTAGTTGGAGTCCGGTTTTTAAAATAATATGACCATCGCAGTCCCTTTCTACTTGAGTTTACTAAATAAGTAAACAAATAATGTAGGGTGGTGGTCTGGATCCGAACCACGGTCTGCCATTTGGTGACCCCTGATTTGAAGTCTCTAGTTCAGTGTGCCTATCGGCAAAGGGTTCCTCCAACTCCTTCCAGTATTTCCTCTCTCTTGCCACCCTTGTCCAGAGTGGTCCCACTGTACGTATTATTTCATTTTCCCATAGTGTTAATTGAGGGCCTTGCGATCTTGACCCATCTGTAGGGTGCCACATGAGAATTCTTAGGCTCCATTTCTCTGTCTTGCATCCTATAGTCTGTGCGGAAAAAGAAGAGTCGTAGAATGTATTGGGTCCCATACATTTCAGGACTCTTCTCTTTCCGCACAGACTCTAGAGTGACAGAAAGTTTAAAGATAACTTATTATTTAAATTAGCATTGGATAAGCATTACAGCTCAACATTCTGTTAATTAATGCAATGTAGTGTGTATACTTGCCTAATTTGAGGTTATTGAAACATAATATGATTGTAAACAACACCATTATCCTAAAAACCAACATAGCAAGATTTAATAATACAATATATACAGTATTAATAACAATGAGAGATAATGAACATGCCTTGTTTATTTAAATAAGATTAAATTACTAACCTCACTATTCTTAACCCATCTCATCCATTTTTTCTACAAGTTTGTTCTACCCACATGTATAAATAAGTAAGGTTATGTGAATGTAAATATTGTACAAACGGACACTTAATCACTTGAAACACCCCTCGTAAGTTTCAGGGGAGTTTTCTGACGTCTATACACATTTTATCTTGATATGCGCAAAAAAATTGCCGAAAAAACCGCGTACACAGATAAGCGGCACTCGTCCACTCAATAACTGTCAAAATGTGAAAACAATCCAATTATCACGTGATTACCTGCAGTTTACAGTTAAACTGCGCTCAAATTGAGTGATAAACTGTTAATTACACGCGCACGGATCAACTAACGGTACTGGAAAGCAATTGTTGCAAAAAAAACTGCACCAGATTTCGTTCTAGGTTAGGTCACGATTGTCCGATTTTTTTCGCTCTCTGTACACAGTGGACGTTACGAAACCGCTCGAAATTAATAAATTACGTTTATTTAAGCGGTTTTCAATGTTTTAAGAGTTTGTAAGGAGACATATATGTAAACATTCCCAGCGTGAATCGAAAGCCCGCGCGCTACTCCTAACCTTGATAACGAAATAAGGTTGATACAGGTTTCTAGTTCAAGGTCTCATGAAAAAACTGAATAGTCACATGGAGGCGTTACACAAACAAAACTGAAATATCATTGCGACCCGCACAAAAATCTATTTTGGGACAAACAACAGATGAAAAAAGTACTAACCTTACGGACTCAGGTGACGGCTTTATCCATGTAATTTGCACTTGAGGACTTGTAGGCCTCTATCACAAATTACACCACCAAAAACACTCACACTGATATTTCCTTTGCACTTTCAAACACGATTTGGCACTATAACTAATTGTTTTTCGTAAAAAATTAACACTTTTCACGAAACATCACATGTTACGAACTTCACGACTGCAAAATTTAGGTGTTGCCACAACAAAGAAAATAAGTGATAAGAGGTTCAACACACGTACATACGTCATACGACCGAGTTATACGTTGAAAACACCAAAAGTTAAATTCCACGCGGTTTAGTCCTTGGAGGATACAACTAAACGGAGTAGCCATTAACAGGCTTTCCCCTCTGTCGAAAATAGGCGGCCAACGGTCATACACAATGTATGGACTGACCACGGACCTAGAGAATGGACTGACGTTTATCTGACATGGCTATTTTTACGTTACGCATACATTTGACGTTCCCCTCCCCCGCAAAAATCGGCAGACTGTTTTGTACAGAAAATTACAGACATGGCGTCTCCGTTTGATTATATCCTCCAAGGTTTAGTCGGCTGACATTTCTGAACATGTTGTCTTGGAGTTGTCTCTAACCCTAATAAAATAATGAATAAAGTAAACTTCCCGCTATTCACAGTATCGGTTATCCCTTCCTATCCATTTTTTTACTGCCTACCAGTTGACTTTGGGTCGTTTGGGGCTTTGGACTACCTATTGTTTTGTTCCGGGTAGACATTGGGATGATTCTTTTCTTTGACTAGTTGCACAGGTCAAAATAAGAACATCACCTTTTTTTATTGTAAACAGTTTTTCTTAAATATTCGCAAAGTATCCTTATTACGTACGCAATAATAAACTGCTGAAACATTATAATATTACGGACGCTTTTTTAGGACCCGCCGATAATGGATTCTCCCCTCTTATCTTAGCTTTTCGGTCGCATTACGATGTTTTCCTTATTTTTTGAGGAAAGCTGACCATTTAAAAAATCTATATGTGCCTGAGCCTGATACAATAATGATTACAGATGTCATACTCATCTCGGCAACGTAGCGTCACAATCGCCGATGGAGATGGACTAGCGGTGATTAGAGAAGAGCAAATCAGCGCTTTCGTCTCAAAGGATGATGTTTCATTCAAAAAAGACTCTATCGATTCTCAGAAACCTGATAGCATAACCGGTACAAAGTATGGCGATGCAGACATCGAAGCTATGCTTGCAAAAAGAGAAGCTCAATTAAGAGCAGAATTTGACGATGAATTAAAAACGCAATTAAGTATGCTGAGGGAACGATTTGACTTTGTGCTACAGTAAGTAACGTTACAAGAGAAATTCTATTCATATTTTATCGCTAAGTTGAGATTAGATGATACTTGATTGTATTGTTCAAGTGATTAAACTTTTAAAGCTTATTGTTTGCATACGGCCCGCCTGATGATAAGCAGTCACCGTAGCCTATGGACGCCTGCAACTCCAGAGGTGTTACATGCGCGTTGCCGATGTTTTCAAATCTTTCTTGTTTGCTTGCTCACAGACATGAACAAGTTCGCTCGTGTTACATGTTACGGGAAGCTCACAGGGAAAGGAAGGAGAAAGTTCAGGCTCTGCAGACACAACTGGAATGTAAAAACTTGACTGGTCTGATGTATGTTATGTGCGCGGAAAGAAGGAAAGCGAAATTAGAAAAGATGAGGATTATTTCTGGTAGGTTTACCTAAATAATCCATATTATTTTCAACAAAACTACGCGTAGTAATAAATTTTATTTTTGTTTTATTGTTTGTTTGGAAACAAAATGTTAATTTTCAAATCTCTATTTCGTCGTTCAACTGTAGGTATTTATTTTTAAAATCGTTCCTTTTATCAATCTCTGAAATAAAGAAAGTGTCAACAATAATAGAATAAATTTGTCGGAGATCATTCCAAATATGTAAGTAACACTTATTTGATTTAATTTCCAGGGGAGTTTCGCAGTAAAAAACATGTTTTGTTTAATAATATGAAATCAGAATCGAAAAATATACACGTTTTGGAAAATGACTTATAAAAAAAACACCACGCTAGATTTTTGTGCATCTGACAGTTGCGAGCACGTGTGAAGCGCCTTTAGCCCTTCAAAAGGTCAAAAGCGGCCTGAATTAGCCGGTCGGATAACGGACGCTGTCGGTCGGACGTTCGCCGCTAGACAAGACAATGCCACCTTTTATGATCTGGGGATCTACCGCGAAAACCAAAGTTCGCAAAATGCTGACATCTTTCTCTAACTCTAATTACGCCTTAATTAGAGTAAAAGAGAGAGATGCTCGCAATTTGCGATCTTCCGTGTTCGCGGTAAGCCTTCTACTTAGTCTGCTTTCTAGCGATACTGTTACGCGGAAATAAGCTTTATTACCGGGTAATAGAGTTCTACGTATTTCTTGCAGGAACTCCTAATTTCGCAATGTAGCCGTGAGGTTTTATGTGATTGACCTTTTGAGTATTGTATAATTTGTTTGACTATATAAACAAAACATGGTGACGAAAAACCTAAAAAAAGCAGAAGGGGATGTTGACGATGTTGTATGACTAAGTTTTTCCATTGTTTTTCTACTTTCCTCTTACTTTCCTTGGTATTATGGGTTGGTATTTTATTATACTTACCTACGTTAAATTTAATTGACGTTTGTTTAATATCACGAATAAAACATCATCACAATTTTTTTAAGTACATAGTAAGTACATCTTTTGTCTAAAATCTTTATCCTCCTAGGGTAGGAATTAGAATCACGTTTTTATCGCCTGTCGCGTCATGCGTCCCTTTCGCACTTACTTATTATTCAGAACGTGACAGGCATGGTGACATTGTTCCAGAGTACACCAAGTACATCAACACCCTTCAAGATATCCTCACGGAAGGCCAGCGTCTTATACTCCATCTGTCGCGAGGGTACAAGACAGCTGCTCGCGTGGACCACGAGTGGCGGCAGAAAATGAAAAGCATTATTAAAGAGGTACTTTGGGGGGGGGGGGGATTCAATTAAGTGAATTGTTTCATTGTTGGCCCTACATTTTACTTATACAAGTTTGGTTGCATTTTGTGGGAGGTAAGGGCAAATTTAAAGTTAAGAACAAATGACGAATGGTTTGTGTCGATATCGATACATAGTTGATGCTCAATGCATTCAAATAAGTATATTAACTTTAGCGCCTGACAGAACAATCATAGACTACTTGTTGCATTGCTCATAAAATGAACAAAGGCACTTTGGTTATATAGAATTTAGTAGAATTTTTATTTTTTTACTGATTTCCATAACAGAGGGCCTACCGCGAACCACGTTCGACGTGTTGCCTCCCAGTCACACTTACGTACCAATTTACAACTGCGACAGAGAGGCAACACGTCGAACGTGGTTCGCGGTAGGCCCTCAGTTTTATTTCGTCATGTGTTGTTGTGTGTGTGGCCTTTATATCACCTACGCACCGTGCAACACTCAGTTTCGCAGCAGCCATCATTTAGAATTTTAGACTGCTGTCTTTCTGCCGTCCCTAATGTCTTTTGCCGCTCTAGGCCCGGGTCTACTGGCAATACCTTATCACACACGAGGGGCACTTTGTTAGTATCACACAATACCTATATTCTCTACTATCGTAGTTCCAAGAATACGTGTACCACTTCGCCGGCGGCACCCCCGAGTCCAACCAGTACGTGTTTGACGTGCCAGCCCTGCTGAGGACTGAGGCCTCCATTGTTGACGACCCTGAGGAAGACCCGTGCACGTGTGAAGAAGGTGAAGAAGAAGAAGAAAGGACGGTGGTAGCCGAAGAAGGTAACTTTTTATGTGAATGAACGAATGATCCTTCCGGCCGAATTCGGCCATGGCGACCACTACGACTCCTAGTATGCTTGGCGCTCGTGTGCCCGAAGATGGCTGACGTAACCGATCGAGGTGAACCCCCGCGCACATTGAGGGCACGTGAGGACACCAGCCATGTAGTGGTTAGTGAATGGGAGCAGTCGTTGTGTATGTACTATGTCGGTGGCGAACAAAGCATACGGCCCGCCTGATGGTAGGCAGATAGCGTAGCCTAACGCTTGCAACTCCAGCGGGCTCAGCACGGTTCCATTTTTTATCCACTATCACTAAGGCCGTCACTTTCGCACTTACATACTTGTTAGAACGTGACAGGCATGGTGATAAATGATAAAAATGCGACCGTGCTACTAGGGCAGAGGTGTTACATGCGCGTTTTCAACCCTGACACTCGCGTTGAGATTTGGCAACCTTACTCACCGCTCTCCGGTAGGAACTAACAAATTTACTAATAAACGCTAATAAATATGTAGGTAGTTCATGGGCCTATAAATCCTGGTCTTTAGACAGGCTTGCGTGGGGATATAGATCCAACACGTAGCCCTTGGAGAGCTTTAATGTCATGTAGAACGCCTGCTGGAACCCGTTTACAGGCGCACCGATAGACACCCATGAAACGGTCGCATCAGGCATCGGGCCTATTGTAGAAAAAGTGAACAGACAGTATAACGGTCTCTATGAATTAAAGTTATTAAAAAAACATAAGTATTTCGGACGATACAATCCATATTTTGTTAGTTACAAATAGATTTATTACTATATGTTAGTACCTAATCTCCCTGCCACTACGGCCACAGGAGACTGCGGCGGTTGTGCTGTCGCGCACCCTGCGGAGCCCTTAATTAATTTTCGAATTAATTGCGGAGCCCTTAATTAATTTTCGAACATCACTTTGATTATTTTGCGTCTCATTATTAAGGTGTAACAGAAGCTAAGACGTGGTGGGAGCTGCTTGACTCCCCGTGCAAACCGTTCGTCATGTTCGGAGACATGGCCGAGTTCCTGCCCCCGCAGCGCCGGCAGGTCGTCACCTCTGCTAATAAAGTTCTTAAGTCTGCACCGCCTAAGTGGAAAGATTATGGTAAGAATATCTACACTAAATAGGTACCTATTTACTTACACTAAATAGGTACCTATTTACTTACACTAAATAGGTACCTATTTACTTACGCTAAGTAGAGATACCCCAACACGGTTAATGTAGTATGCTATTCACTGTACGTTATTTGATGTCATTAATTTCTTCTTGTCTGTTACCCTCCGCGATTCTTCTCACTTGATGGTCTCATCGGAGACCAGCGCTGGAAGCCACCAGCAACATGCTGAGATGAGGCCATTTCGTGGCACTTTAATCTTATTTTGTGTGTTTCTTTCATATTTTATATTGTCTGTGCTTACGAATAAATTCTATTCTATAATTTCGAAAATCACGAATTCAAGTACGAAATTCCTAAAGACAGAACATCGAAAATCAAATTGGCTAATGTTCGAATATCTATTTATACATATCGTCATCTAGTCTAGTACCCAGAGCTTACTGTGGGGCTAGGTCGATTTGTGTAAGATTTTTATTAACCTTTACTTCCAGTTTTCAACGAAATGTTATTGAAATCCGACTGTCCCCGGGCTGACGTCATAAAGGACGAATACCCGAAGCATTTGCCAGTAGACAAGTGGGAATGCCAGGCCCGTGCGGACAACGACTCTAGCGATGTAAGCTTTGTTTATATTACGATAAGGTCCAGTTTTCAACGAGATCTTCCTAAAGGACGAATACCCGAAGCATTTGCTAGTTGACGACTGGGAATGTCAGGCCATGGGGATAACGACTCGCGTAAAATTATATTGCTGTCCCACTTGCACAGTATCCTTGATCGCCGGCATCATGGGCAGGACAACACCACGGTATAAGTAATAGTACTACCGTAGGTACAGAAAGGACACTTCCTACAAAACCGAAAGTTTGACAGCGATTCAGGGTCGAATCATGATATCCCTTTCTATAACTTAAGCCCTTGCTACACGGTCGCCGACAAGCCCCTCAGACCGCGTGGCCTTGGTCTGGACGGACCGTGTAGACAGTTGTTTCCAACAAAATTTGACCAAAACTGACCAAGGTCAGACCAAGGACAGACGGTTAGAAGGCTGGTCGGCGACCGTGTAGCAAGGGCTTTATGGCACTATCCCTTTCGGCTATTTAGGGTTGTCAAAATTCAAGTATCTTATCTGTAGTCGTACACGCAAAGGGACGTCAAGTTGTGTCAACCCTAATAATTGCTCGGAGCAATGCTGAGCCGAACGTAGCAGAGTTTGCCCGAAGTCAGGAGTGTCTCCCCACTGATCATGGGCAGGACAGCACTATGGTTATACGCGTGCGACAGAGATAGGAATATTTGGAGTCAGTGTACGAAATTCTTCGTGTTTAACGTTCTTACTTTAGTCTTCCAGATACGACAGTCGGCGTCCGACCACCAACAGCAATGAAATGCGCAACATGGGGTCCATCCTGAAAATTATGTAAGTCTTAAAGTGGAAAAATTACCGTCTTGGGTGAGCCTTGAACTCACGGCCTCTGGACGGCGTGAGTTCAAGTCTCACCCAAGACAGTAATCTTTCCACTTTAAATTTATTCTAAGCTTAATAGCATCGTTAGCAGACGTTTCTGCTTGTTAAAAAATAAAATTATGTAAGTCCTTCCCAACAAATGCTGACTTTTTATTTATTTATTTAAACTTTATTGCACAAAATGTACAAATGGCGGACTTAATGCCAAATGGCGTTCTCTACCAGTCAACCATAGGGCCAAACAGAGATAGGTACCTACAATTGGTGCAGGGAGAAAAATATATCAAAGTTTTCTTCATCATTTTCACTTTGTTTTCAGCCATAGATGGTAGGTCCTATCCTAATAGATGTGGTATACGTGTGCGTCCGTGAGGGACAAAACATAGGCAATGCGACACCATGATATTAATTTATGGCGGGGAATAAAAAAAATGTGAGACTGTGACAAGGGCAAACAATAATAGCGCTTTCGCTGCTACTCCTACTGAAAGATAGATAAATCCCGTTCGGTAATTTCCCCCCACCCCCCATGCCTGATCCAGTTAAAATACTACATTCATGTTTCCAGCACATCAAGTGGCTTATTACCACCAAAAACCAACCTGCTTGCAGCAAGGGACTCCATGGAGATCGCCTCCTCCACCAGAGTTGTAAGTTACCCTTATTTAAAGCCCTTTCACACTGTCCGATCGAACATTGACTGTATCGGTAATACTCTCTAGCAGCTGCTTTATTCCAAAGATCAGGCGGTCTAGCATGAGAACACAACGCGCGCGACAACACAACTCATGCTAGACCGCCAGAGGACCTAATGGCCTAGTTAGTCACTAGTAGGTGAATACTTATTGATACTTCATCGCTAGACTTTATAAAGCAGTCCCCCGCCGCGTCTGAGGGGCTACCGCGAAAATCGAATTTCGCAAATTGCGGGGATCTTTCTCTTTTACTCCAATGAAGGCGTAATTAGATAGGCTGTTTGTGTGTATGTTCGCGATAAACTCAAAAATTACTGTACAGATTTTCATGCGGTTTTCACCTATCAATAGAGTGATTATTGAGGAAGGTTTAAGTATTTTGTGTAACCTGTGCGAAGCCGGGGCGGGTCGCTAGTTGGGTGATAAAATACATATTACCATAGAGAAAAAAATACATAGAGTGCTCACTCCATACATCAGTTTTAGTACCAAAAAGACTATTAGCGTCTAGCATCGAGTAGCGGAACTATCAGTACTGCTACTTGACAATAGATGTAGCAGTACTGATAGTTCCGCTACTCGATGCTAGATGTAGACACTGAAATTAATCGTCTGAACTGATGTATGGAGTGAGCACTCTTGTCTTACTTATTTCTCTATGATATTACTTGAATGTTCATATCACATTTTACTTCTGTTATATAAATCAGAATGTCGTTATAAACTTAGATTTTACGGTTCGTGTGACTTTCTTAAACTACGAATATTATTTTTTGATTCTAACTACCTACCTATAATTTTTAAATCTAACCTACCTATTACCTATACTCAAGCTTTCATAATTTCAGCGAGGAAAGAAGAACGGCTATGATGTAAAAAACGTCTCCATATGTATTGCAAGAACGAGAGTAAGTGTTTTTCAATGACGATGGATTGATGGCAAACCCCTCATATAATAAAACATATTTTACAGTACATATGGTGCTACTCACAGACTTGTCATTTTCGCACTCGCGCTTGACAGACAGCTGAAGTGTGCGAAAGGGAAGCCATCACGTATATGAACATACCATGAGTGCGAAAGAGTCAGACTACCAATGAGAAAACGTGACCACTTTTGACTTTGACGACGGCCGCGGACGGCCAAGAGCGTATCACAGTAATTTTCAAATTGAAAAATATACACGGATTAGGACGAAAAGTAATAAATAAAGTAATTCAGTGAAGATTGTGTCTTGTAGTGTGCCGGATTTCAGTGTTACAGTGCCAAATAATCCAAGCAAACACTAATTTCAGAGGATTTATGATATTCCTAGCGAAATTTTCATAACGATATTTTGTCAAATTAACAGCGTAAAAAGTGTAAGAAGCCGGTTTATAAAGTTCATTATAAGTTTTTCTTCCTTTGTGTGCTAATATTTTATCATATTAGTCTATAATTTAAAATATTTTGTGTAAAAACATAACCTGTTACTTTACGCTAGGGCTTGACAAAATGTTCATATGACAGTATCGATAACTTGTCGGTATATTAATAGCTATGTAATTATTTCTTCACAAGACATCATTAAGATATTAGCTTTTATAACCGACTTCAAATAATAACGATTGTTATACCTTTTTGAAGGTGCTCATGTTTAGCGGTAAATTTAAACTTCACTTTCCAACACAGTAAGAGTTACATTAAGATAAGTCTGCAACGATTTTGATAGTACACGCAGTGCAAGTGTTATTTATACGTCATAATGTCGTAGAATTTTAACGTTTAAAATAACACATTTGAAAAAGTAGTCGATAAAGCAATCAAACATCGACAGATTATTAATATGTTGTAACATGACATCACTATTTTCGATCTCACATAGACAATTTACGCACACACTTGCATTTCATTTTTGGTCGCACTTTTGAAGATTGACAGTTGTTCTAGTCATATTAATTCTATGGTGCTACTACTGCTACTTTACCGCCCTAGTGCGGTAATTAGCACAATACGTGCCTATGTCGAAAATTTAAAGGGAAACACGTACTGTGAAACGTTGTACAATACACGTCCGAAAAGTTAATTCGCACTTGTATCGTAATGTACAATACATAATAATATGGCGCTCCATTACGGCACCCTGTGCTAGCTATAATAAGCACATTACTTAAAGTCTATTTTTTTATTCGGTAGACTGAAATGACAGCTAATTGTATGAACATGAAATGTCATTTCATACTATTAACTGTCATTTCAGTCTACCGAATAAAAAAATAGACTTTAACTACGTCGAAAATTTAAAGGGCCATATGTACTGTAAAACGTTGTACGATACACGTGCGAATAGGTAATTCGACACTCGTTGCGAATTTCGCACTTGCATCGTAAATGTGTAAATAACTATTAGGTTAATATATAAAGGGGCCCACTGAATACGAGTCCGCCGTACTTGGAGGATACAACTAAACGGAGTAGCCATTAACAAGCTTTCCCCTCTGTCGAAAATAGGCGGCCAACGGTCATACGTACAATGTATGGACTGACGTTTATCTGACATGGCTATTTTTACGTTACGCATACATTTGACGTTCCCCTCCCCCGCAAAAATCGGAAGACTGTTTTGTACAGAAGATTACAGACAAGGCGTCTCCGTTTGATTATATCCTCTAAGCCGCCGTACGATATCAGCCTGCCAGTTGTTCGGAACTGTCACCTTTTGCGTCTAACTGACAGGTTGATATCGTCCGGCGGACTGGTAATCAGTCTCCTAAGTAATTTTTGTTGTTATTGTTTTGTTTTCAGTCGTCGAGCCGGCAGGATTTGCCGAAAGAGTTCATGCCCGGAAAATCTAACGACATACAAAAGTCAGAGCCACCAGTCAGGTGATGCCCACTAAGCTTTTTATATATAGTTTGTCAAAGGACTGTCTCATTTCAAACATAGACAGAGAGAATCATATACTATCTTTGTCTTACCTAAGTATATAACCTGTCAAAGCGTCCATATGGTAAGCGATAAAGTGGGACTTATTGCTTGGAAAGGAATGAAAGGATACATTTGGTTAACACCTTACTCAAGAATCTCCACCAAGAACAGTGAGTGCCTAGCCTAACCGCGAACCACGTTCGACGTGTTGCCTCCCTGTCACACTTACGTACGAATTTACAAGTGCGACAGAGAGGCAACACGTCAAATGTGATTCGCTAGACCCTCTGAACAGTCGTCGAAATTAGGCTAACCGGTAGGAATAAATTCGGACGACCAACTCAACCAACTGATAATTATCTTATTTTTATAGTGAACAACAGCGCCTATCTGCCGACAGTGCCGACACTAACGACGAAGCGGAACTTACGGAAGTTACGAGGGACACCAAAAACGGTTTAGAGTACGTGATGGACTTATGGAGTCGAAAGAACAGGCTTAAAGCCCCCTACACACTCGTGCGCGATCCCGGCTTCGCCCGGGTTCTCAAATGGGTTACAAACAAACAAACAAACAAACAAACAATAATTTATTCGCAGAAAAAGGGTTATAATTATAAGATTACATGTGTTAGTGTAATAAATATAGTTATTTTCGATACAAGTGCGAAAAAGAGGAAATTCGAAACGAGTGGCGATAAATTAAAACACGACCGAAGGGAGTGTTTTAAATCGACACGAGTTGCGAATTACCTATTCGCACGTGTATCGAACAACGTTTTACAGTACATATGGCACTTTAAAGTTTCGACATACGCACGAAAAGTGCTATTTTACGCACTAGTGCGGAAAAGTAGCCTCATATGTACTGTAAAGTATGTTTCACCTTTTCCGACCGTTTTAAACAGTATGCAAATTTTACAATTACAAAGGATATTTTAGCATTTAAATTCTACATACAAAATAAATGCGACAATTGGTAACATAACGACGAGTTATATCAGTAAAATTTAAGAATCAGAATCCGTATGATTCATAAAATCCTTTACAGTATAAAAACAGCGATCATTGAGCCAATATCTCAGTTTTTTAGTAAATTCCTTGCCCTCGAGTTCCTTTAGCTTTATATAAGGGCTTTAAAAGCAAAATGAAAAGGTTTCGTCTGGAAAATTATAGGTATGGTGAGTTAAGCCTTATGCAAAACCCTTACAAAACCCTCTGTAAGGGATAGCGGGCCGGCCGAAAGTTACTGTCACAAAAGAGCTAACTTGTTACGGTTTTGATCTTATTTCGATACGAACGAAATGATTGTCAAGGTCGTATCAAAACGGTGACAGATTTTTATATTAGAAAGACCCGACCTCCTTTTGAATTGAGGATAAAGTGGAAAAGTGGAACCTGGGTTTCAGGGGCCTGGGGCCTGGGGTCCTGGGGTTAGGTAAGTAGTTCAAATAAATAATTTGATATTTTTTTTAGGTTCTTGTCTTAAAATTGAGACTTTAGTTCCGATGCTTACATTATCTACCTAAAGTTGTTTTTCTTTTGCAGAAGCATTCAAGACAGCCTGCTAGTCATACCGTCTCACAAGGCAGATAATGATCATAAAATTAATTATGAAAAAGTAAGTACTTAATAAAAATCAACACACAATCATAAACCCTCTATTGATGCGTTCCAAAAGCGCAAATTACGCCCAGCATAAACAAGAACTATTTTACTGTCAGGTGGTTCTGAACCAATTCTCTGGGTTGGGTCTAAAACAACAGTAGGTAGGTAAGTAGATATTTTTCTAAACTCATACCTAACTAGAACAAAACTTAGGTAGGTAATAGAGTGTCAGGCTGTCAAGGAAAAGGCCTAAAAAAGAAATACCTGAAGATTGCTTCACCGACAAGAGCAAGTTTCTGATCTGGTCAGACATTCATCTATCATTTGCCCATGCGAGTCATGCGACCCTCTTGACTCTAAAGGGGCCCACTGATCATCAGTTAGAACAAAAAGTTGACAGTTCCGAACAACTGACAGGCTGATATCGTCCAGCGGACTGCTCAGTGGGCCCCTTCATGCTGCATAGCCCTCCTAGCTTCATGAGGGTCTTGAGTTGGAGACCCTTTGAAAACTTTGTCGATGACCACAACTATCCGGTGGCGAATGCACTAGTCCCAAAACGCACTATTAGTCAATACACTCTAATTTCGAAAGCCCCTCTTCTCATAAGAAACTAGGCCCAAAATACCATATTTCCAAAAAGGCTCATTCTCGATTTACACGAGAACCATTGAGAACTAGTCCCAAAATACACCTTTCCCAAAATACCCCAAATTGTGTTCACCTGTGCGTGGCGTAATACTTTATTCTCATAATGCGTAGGTCTCAAAACACTCTAGTTCCAAAATACCCTATTTTTTTGGAATGTCTCTTTGTGACTGCTTTCAGCCGTAATCATTACCCGTTTGATGCCTAAAATATTTTTTTCAAAAATAGGATTTATTTAATTATTATTTTGAGCTATACAGGGTGTAATCGTTAAGTGTTGCTCGGCGATAGTTCCGTAAATATAGCAGATATCAGAAAATTAAGATAAATAATGCCAATAATGCCATAAATGAGGGTAGTTTCTCGCCCACCTAATTATGATAGTTCCATACACTGCTTTATCAACACAGGCATTAAAACACTCGTGTGTATATTGCCCTTCACTTTCACTATATGCACTTTCGATATCAATTTGAAATTTTCTGATATCTGCTATATTTACGGAACTATCGCCGAGCAACACTTAACGATTACACCCTGTATAGCTCAAAATAATAATTAAATAAATCCTATTTTTGAAAAAAATATTTTAGGCATCAAACGGGTAATGATTACGGCTGAAAGCAGTCATAAAGAGACATTCCAAAAAAATAGGGTATTTTGGAACTAGAGTGTTTTGAGACCTACGCATTATGAGAATAAAGTATTACGCCACGCACAGGTGAACACAATTTGGGGTATTTTGGGAAAGGTGTATTTTGGGACTAGTTCTCAATGGTTCTCGTGTAAATCGAGAATGAGCCTTTTTGGAAATATGGTATTTTGGGCCTAGTTTCTTATGAGAAGAGGGGCTTTCGAAATTAGAGTGTATTGACTAATAGTGCGTTTTGGGACTAGTGCATTCGCCACCGGATAGGACCACAAATGCCATTAACTTTTAGTGTAAGGCCTGAGTGGACGCTCGAGTTGGGCGTGCAGCGGGGCGGGGCGTGCGGCGTGCATGTTAAACAAATGCAAACGTATAGGAGCGGCCTTAGTGCACGCTGCTCAAATTACGCCGCACGCCCTGCCCCGCTGCACGCCCAACTCGAGCGTCCACTTCAGGCCTCGAGCGTCCACACTTAATGATTTCTGTTGGCAGATCTGCCCCATGGACAAATGCCAGCGAATGCAAGTGGATTCCTTTATGCGTTCATTGCCAGCTTACATGCGTGCGAGTCCGTACACGCTTTTTGAGCAGACCTTCGCTGAGTATGAGACGTGTTCTCCTGGTGAGTGTTTTTTTTTTATTTGTGTCAATAAAGCCTGACCAGTAATATAATAATATGATCATTATCAAGAGGCCGCTGTTATTCTCATGTACAGTTCTAGCTTAAATCAGCGTGTTAGACCCGTTCATCATCTTCCTCGCGTTGTCCCGGCATTTTGCCACGGCTCATGGGAGCCTGGGGTCCGCTTGGCAACTAATCCCAAAATTGGCGTGGGCACTAGTTTTTATGAAAGCGACTGCCATGCCATCTGACCTTCCAACCCACAGAGGGTAAACTAGGCCCTTATTTAGATTAGTCCGGTTTCCTCACGATGTCTTCCTTCACCGAAAAGCGACTGGTAAATATCAAATGATATTTCGTACATATAAGTTCCGAAAAACTCATTGGTACGAGCCGGGGTTTGAACCCGCGACCTCCGGATTGTAAGTCGCACGCTCTTACCGCTAGGCTACGGCTACCAGCGCTTCCCCCGTTCTAATCATTAAATATATGTAGGTAAAAAAGGCGATACAAGATACAACCATATAATCTCAGCATGACCCTTACTTTCTGCACTGTTGTTCTGACTCCTAAATGCTCTCGTCCTTAGAACAACTGGAAATCCTAAAGCAGCGCTTAGAGCAAAAGCAGAAAAGATACACGCCAGAAGAAGAAGACAGCGCGTCCGCACCAGATTTCGAACGAGCGGTAGATGGCGTTGGTGTGCAGACTTCAGACGAGCTGATCACGGGACTCCCGCCTTGCACTTGCCATTATCCGTCTGGTGCATCTAGTACTACTAGGGTCTTTAAAGGTTAGTTTAAAAGCAAATTTCTGTGTCTCCGCATCCCATTTTGTTTTAAGTTCTCCTCGTCAATCTTCGAAATACTCTTCGGTTCTGGGTCGTCGTGTCATAGATTTGGGCTTTCATAGTTGACGGACATACAAGTGATCACTGAACTGCCGCAAGGACTCTTATCCGTCTTTTGCTTCTAGCTTTAGCACGACGAGGATCTTTAGATATTAGTTTAGAAGCAAACACAGCAAAGAAAAGTACACCCACTTAGTTGGGAAACGTTCGATGGAAACTAAGTTTTGGAGTGGTAACCGAAATTGCAACGAGGGTATAGGGTGGCCATGTGGCCATAATATGGTTCGACGATTTGGTAAACTTTATTCTAGAACAGGACCCTCTGAATGTGTCTCCGCAGGCTACCTAAAATGACCTCAATGTATAAAGGATTTAGGCCTTTTTTTTTTTTTTTTTTTTTTTACGTTGGGGAAATGCGTTTACGCATGCCACCTGGTCCGGGGGAACCAGGGGGGATGACGGACTAACCAGTGGAGGACTACCGTCTAAAACCACCAACGAGTGCCGACTCCGCTTTAGATGGGGTGCCGCAGGGTCGCTATCAGCATTCGACCACGTGCGCCCCGAAAGGATTTAGGCCTGTGTAGAGTGTGTAGCTCCATCTTTGCAATTTAGCATTACGTGGACAGCTGTTTCATTGGCTGACAGGCACTCCCCGTGCAAAGGGGAGCCCCTTGTCTTCTACAAACTAAAGTGGAGTGAAATTCAGTCATAAATGCTAATACATTTACAATTATTCCAGTGTCAGACCTTATCCCGATGAAGGAGGCCCTGGACGAGATCACGAAGGAATGCTTCTACAACCAGAACATCATGTTCCACCGGTTCAAAGTAGTGGGGCAAGAGAGCAGGCATTCGTAAGTATCTGACATTAGTGGCTTTCCATCTTAAATTCCAACAGAAATTCTGATAAAAAGGTCCTTATCGCACACGAAGCATAAGCAGCCTTCTGTGATGGAAAGACACATTTGTAGACGTCTAGCGTCGAATGATGGTCCCTATGACTTGAAGAAACTGTCTTCGGAACCATAATTCAACGTGACTAACGTGAGAGGTATAGTTTAGTTAGAGGGTCAGGAAACGAATTTTTCAGCTTTATATGTACACCGCAACCGAGGTTTCAACCGAAGATTTTTGACAAATTATACAATATGAAAGGTTAATAATACAATGAATATACTTTTAGGTATAATAATGAAACAAAAGGCAAAGAAGAATTCAAGAAGTTAAGAGTACAAGAGATAAAGAACATCCTGAGAAAGCATCCCAGCATGCTAGACCTGTTCCAACCCAACCCTCAGTGATAAAACACCATTATGTCTATTTTATAAATTTTATTACAAACATTAAAATTCTAATAAAACACGCTGTATAAATTATTCTAACCCTAATTGAAACAATGTGAACAACACATATAACGTTTTATAAATATAAACTAAAGGCAATCACAAATAAATTAATACATAGATACAGACAAGTTCAATTCAGGTATAATTTTCATCAGCAAATGTGTTTGTTATTTCTTTCACTTCCTTCCTGATGGTATCCTCAATGGTGATGACGACATCTTCTACGCTATCTTTGAACTCGTCCATATAATCTTCTGATGTTTGCTCGTGCATTTCAAATTCTTTGAACACATTTGATTCTACATTGTCGATACCAACCTCATTCTCTGCTACTTTAACATTCAACGTACTTAATTTTATCAAACTCTGTTTCGAATTGGTTCCGTTTCTGAAAGAATCCATCGACTCGACTTTCAATATTCTTTCTTCAGATCTTTTATCATCTAACTTAGTTTTAGATGTGTCTCTAAGGTAAAACTCTTCCAATTTAGGTATTTTACTAGCAGATTCAACTTTGGCCACCATAGGTTTGGTTGTACTATATTTGGGAGATATGTTATCTTCAGATTTGGTCAATTTGACTTCATCTTTGGATTTATCTTCAAACTTTATCAATTTAGCCTCATCTTTGGAGTTGTTATCTTCAAGCACAGGGAATTTTCTAGATTCATTGAATTTAAGTGACGCTGACATGCTCAGAAGAGGCACTGAATCAGAGATCTTGGGGGAGGGCGGGGAAGGTTCAAAAGGAATGCATAAGCTGTTTACAAGAGATTCAACCTCCTTTCGCCTGGTTTGTTTCCTCTCCAGCTGTTTCTGTAGTTCATCTATCCGCTCATCTTTTAATTTGATCAAGTTGTCCAAATGTTCCACCTGGAAAGGAACATTATAATATACAATTTAAAAGAGTCCTGGAATCCTATTAATTGAAATATCGAAATAGGTAGTAAGATGTACAGACAGAAATGGAAAGGATTGTATACTCAGATGAAGTCTATGGCAAATCTCATTATAAGATTATCTTACTTAATATTACCTAATACAAATCGCTGAAAATTATTCCAAAATAGAAATTAGTCATATTTAGACATTTAGTATCCAATATATTGCTACAATTATTAGTCAATAGTCACTTTGTGATAGCATTAGTATCGCAGAAAAAGAAGAAGGAATAAAGGGGGTGCCCGAAAGTAGCACTGTGTAAAAAATCATTTACCTATTTATAAGGAAATATCTAAAGCAAATCGAAAAAAAGGAATCAGTGAAAAGCCCTGAGGCTGAGGAATAGGAATAAGACGAAGAAAATAATGATACCTTGTTTTTGAGAACATCATTGCACTCCTGCAAGTCCTTGAGCTCCTGCTTAAGCGCGAGGAACATATCGTGGCTGACCACCTTCTGCTGAATGATCTCCAGGGTCCCGTTCACCCTGGACTTCACGGGCACCACCAGCACGTGTTCTGCATTGAGTGTTTCAACATTAAGCCACAGTTATGTTTCACCGTGGGATCAACCACGAATTCGCGAAAAATTTGGCTGTCCCACAGAAAACATATACAGTTCTAGTAATTCTAACCGTAGTCCGTAGTCATCATCATCATTTTATAACAAGAAGCTGTTTTTCGGGACAATTTTCACTTTATCGGGAATCGGGAATCCCGCCAAATCTCGACCATCTGGCAACCCTACGTCTATCAAAAGCCAACTGGATTCGAGTCCAGGCGCGTCATGCAGTCGTCAAGCAATGCTGGATGCTATTTTGCTCTTGAGCTGGTATCGTACTTATGAAGGGTACTAAACTAACCATCATCCCCACAGGCCTCGTAGTAGCTGCCGCCGCTGTCCAATGGCTCTGCGCCATCCTTCGACTTGTTCAGTTCTTCGTCTCGACGAATTTTGTCTTTAACTGGAACCCATAAATGAAAAAGTTCATTGGTGTAGGTTTATTTAATAAACTCCAAAGGACCGCGCTGGTCATTTTATTTTAAAACCCGGACCCTTGGAGAAAGTAATTGGTGACCCCTGCTATGTAATTTTAGTACCTAATTAATATAAATAGGGTAAGTAAGTAAGTAAGTAATAATCAGATAATAATTAATTGATTGTCCTAATAATGTTACGCATAAAACTCATTTCGCATAATTGTTATTGTGCTGAAACTAAGATATATTATCATTTCTGAAAAATTATAAAAGAAACCTAATTTAACCTACCCTGTTCTAGACAACCTAGGTACGCAAAATAGTTTTTGTTTATGTGAGAAAAATTATGCAAAAAGAGTTTTATGCGTAACATTAGGTACATTAGAAACAATCAATTATTATGCGACGAGATAAGATCCCATAAAAGGGCCATTTTATTGAAAGTTGTCCCCTACACTTTTTATAATTTGTGAATCTCTATGTTATTTCTACTCAGAATCACGAGCTCTTTCTATCCTAGTAGGAGAGAAAAATGTGTCCCACGGTTTTTATTTCCATTCCGTTACCATTTTTCATAGACTTTGTATGGCGGTCACGGAATGGAAAGATCGAAAAATGTAAACAGCTATAAATAAAATGGCCCAAATATGAGGTTGATTTACCCATAATGAGCACACGCTCAATAACGCCAGGAGCGCTATTAGACAGTTGCTCCATAGTTGAGCAGCACAGGTTGAGCTTCAGCTTCCTCAGCACTTTCCTGTTGAGCGTCATCCAGTTGTTGAGCTTGAGCGCGTGGCTGTTGCGGGGAGGGTAGTTGTGCATCTCGACCAGCTTTGGGTAGTAGACGCTGAGGATCTCGGCGAGGAGCACTGTTTTGGAAATGGCTTGGTTAAAGGCTTCGTCACTAGGGAATGCTCCCGGTACTGAGTTTGTATGGCGAGAACCGGGAATTTCCCGGTTCCGGTACTGTATTTGTATAGAAAACCAGTACCGGGAGCACTCCCTATTCGTCACACACAGGCGCGCTTTCCGGGCAGCGCGTAAGCGGGGCGAGCCGCTTCATTACATAGTATAAACAAAATCACTTCCCGCTGTCTGTCTGTCTGTATGTATGCTTAGAGATCTTTAAAACTACGCAACGGATTTTGATGCGGTTTTTTTTTAGATAGATAGAGTGATTCAAGAGGAAGAGGATTATGTATAAGTACCTGATTTGTTAACCCGTGCGAAGCTGGGGCGGGTCGCTAGTTTATATATAAAACGGATTTTGCGCCACGAGTTGTTGCCGAACGACAACAAGCTATGGAAGCGGAGCGTAAACCACGGACCTAACCGCGTAAGCGCCATGAGTTTCGAGGCGCTTACGACGTTTTGGTCGCGAGGTTCACGCTCTACAGGTTGCGATTGCGACGATTTCATTGTTTGGTATGGCTTCTCTTCTCTATAAAGAAATAAATATCTGGGAAACCTCGGAAAACATAAATACTCAAAAATGCGCGTTTTCCCAGAGATAAGACCTAGCTAGATCGAGTTTTCGCCCCCGAAAACCCCATACTTACAGCAAATTTCATCGTAATCGTTAGAGCCGTTTCCGAGATCCTCAAAATATATACATAAATATAGACAAGACAAGACTTGCTCGTTTAAAGATATAATAATATAATAACTCAATGTTACTAACCGGCATCAGAGAAATCCCTATTGATCTTTTTGGTGGGCCTCGACAGTTTGAAGGTATCCACCCACGCCAGTACTGCTTCGATATCTGAAAGCGGGATTGGGGCATTGAATGCCGACATATTTTTGTATTTTCCGTATTTATGCAATTTTATAGTTTGTGATTAACGTGAATGTTTGACAGTCGGAGTGACAACGTGCGGTATTTTTAAAGGCCAGTATGTGAATGAGGTGCAAATGTAAAAAGGTCGCATTTAGTTTGTTTGTCAAAGGACTGTCTCATTTCAAACATATACAGAGAGAATCATACTATTTTTGTCTTACACTAGTACTAGCACCCAAAAGAAAAGGATGAGTATAGTTTTCCTGTTTCTTACTGACTGACAAATTGGTTTGACCAACTATAAATGGGGAACTCTGGGCGTTTTTTTTTAAAGTTGTCCCCTACACTTTTTTTTTCAAATTTGGTATTTTTTATGTTATTTCTACTCAGAATCACGAGCTCTTTCTACCCTAATAGGAGAAAAAAAGTATCCTAAGGTTTTTATTTCCATTCCGTCACCATTTTTCATAGACTTTGTATGGCGGTCGCGGAATGGAAAGATCGAAAAATGTATGGAAATTTTGGGACACTTTTTTTCTCCTATTAGGATAGAAAGAGCTCGTGATTCTGAGTAGAAATAACATAATAAATCCCAAATTTGAAAAAAAAGTGTAGGGGACAACTTAGAAAAAAAACGCCCCTCTATCAGTGAGTATTGTACTTATTCTTTGCTATAACCACGCTAGAGTTAGACCAAGATAAGTCTGCAACGATTTGTATTACAAAGTGGACATTGTAAGCGTACAATGTTACAAATCGACTCAGCCTCTATATCAACTCAGAGAAAGTGCTAACTGTACACTTCAATGCATTTTACTAGTCCAGCAGAACTTGGGCTTTGCTCTCCACTACTGACTGTAACTATAGTTTATAACATAGGCAAAGGGATACTAAGACGTGTAAGTATTTAATAGTATTTATTACAAACGTGATATGAGTTACAAATGTAGATGTAGAGCATAATTGTTTTCTCGTACAGCACGTATTTTCTCGGAAACATTCGTATTTGTCATGCTACTTCAGTCACCTCAGTACTTTTTGTACCGAGACTGACTTAAATAGCAAGACGTTCGTACGTTTCCGTGAAAATACGATGGAAAATAACTAGGTATGTACTACATCTGTAACTAAGATAATAAAGATTTGTGACCCTGCCATTCGCTTATTCTTTTTATTTTTTCACTGATATGTGTTAAATTTGTTAAACAATATAATATGGGGCATTATCTATGAAAAGGGACCTTATTGTTGATGGCGCTTACGCCGCACAGCGTCGCGCGGCATTAAATTTATATCGGAGCATCCTTAATAATGCCGTAAGCGCCATCGACAATAAGGTCCCTTTTCATAGATAACGTCACATATTATTAACTCTGTTCTCTTTGCTCGAGCCAAGCCGGGGCGGGTTGCTAGTAATTTCTTAGTCTTAAACTTAATTCAAAGATATGAAGAGTACCTAGACGAGTAGAAAAAATATTTTACTATGATTGTCTTAATATTCCTTGATCTATCTACGCCATAATATAATAAAAGAAGTCTTGATAGTTCAAGAAGGCTCAAGATAAATTGGACGGCTAGCGGGACTGGTGCATTTTGTGAAATTGCACTTTCTATTTATGCTGCAGCTTTTGATGTGTCATGTCATCTGTAAAGGCTTGAATTAGAATTCAAGCCTTTACAGATAATGTGGGCATGAAGTGGTTGGTAGTTTAGATACTTAATTGACCGAGCGTTAGCAAAGGTCTCCGTTACAGCTTGGGCAAAAATGCTTTCGTATGTCCCGATGTTCTCCGATGTGATGCAGGTCGCCCTTTAAGCCGTATCCAGACGAACTGGGCAAAAATCGACCGATTTGGTCAGGAAAATAATTGGCGCCAATCTCATCTAGCGTCCACACGTAATACACAATTTAATTACCAATTTGCATTCCATAAGATACTGACTTCGAAAATTGGCATTTTTGTGTCCGCACCTACTGATTTGATCGGGGAATCAAATTGGCGTTTGTGTCCGCACGGCCTGATTCGATCGGACAATTTCATCAGATTGGCGAAAAATTGTCTCGCCTGGACTCCACTTTAGAGGCATATATTATTTATGTCCATGGGTAAACGTCCAGAATGCCCTTCGCCCTACTGCTATAGGCCGTATTTCAAAACGGCAAGTTCTAATTTTTCCCTTTTTTTGTTAATTTCAAAATAAGTGTCCTAACGATTTTTACCTCATAGGTAAGTGGTTAATGTGGTTATAGTTAAAATACTGTCTACAAACTCGTATACAAAACGGAACTTGCATTTCGCCTGATCAAACGCCAACGTCTAACAAAATCATCTAAACTACTAAAACAAACCAATTGCATTTAAATATTGAATAAATAACGAACCTAATGACGCTGACATAAGTCTCAAATTCCAATACAAGTTAATCTTAGATTAAGCTCTTTGAATAACAAGTGACGAAAGTGCGAAAAGACGACACCGTATTAGTTTTAAAGGAATGTCAACTCTATTTTGCTAAAAAGAAGATTCATATTATACAACGACGAAGATTTATATAAGTCTTTATAATAGCAAAGTAAAAGGTACAGTCGCCTCAAAAACTTGTGACGTAACAACTCAAGAAGAATGACCGCGCTTTCTCGACACCAAATATGCATAAGAAATAATTTCTATAAACATACTTGGACTGTCGTGAATGAAAGTGATAGTAGTGGACAAAATAACTAAAATAATATGAATAAAACAACATGTACTCAATAACTTTCATTCGCCCATTTCGCCGTTAAGAGCCAACAGGAGTGGTCATTTCTCCATACAAACGTACTCGACTATTCCTCCGTGGGGTTTGAAGCTAGAGCAATGATTTTTTCAACACAGATTAATATTGTCAATATCTGTGTCGGACCGTTTTGCTTTTTTTGCTTGTTTTTTAAGAGCCAACAGGAGCTAAGGTTTAAATATTTTAGGTAAATATACCCGTCTCGCTAACGGAAGCGGCTCCTAAAACTAGTGCGATAAGGACAAGGCGAAAAATCCTGCGTAAAAATCTCAAAAATCGAGGTTTCGTACTCGACTGTTTCCTCCTCCAAAACTTAACCAATCGTAACCAAATTTGGAAATCTAAATGATTATGACATTATCTGTGTCGGACCGTTTTGCTTTTTTGACTAATTGATGTCAGTTTTGAATAGCACGCCTCTCATTGCGGCATAGTCAATTAGGCCATTTTGGCCATTTTTGAAGGGCTCTAGCGCCTTAAAAAACAAAAATATCAAAAAAAGCAAAACGGTCCGACACAGATATTGACAATATTAATCTGTGTTGAAAAAATCATTGCTCTAGTTTCAAAACCCACGGAGGAAACATTCGAGTACGTTTGTATGGAGAAATGACCACTCCTGTTGGCTCTTAAGGCGCTAGAGCCCTTCAAAAATGGCCAAAATGGCCTAATTGACTATGCCGCAATGAGAGGCATGGTATTCAAAACTGATATCAATTAGCCAAAAAAGCAAAACGGTCCGACACAGATAATTTCATAATCATTTAGTAGATTTCCTTTGGTTACGATTGGTCAAGTTTTGGGGGAGGAAACAGTCGAGTATGAAACCTCGAATTTTGAGATTTTTACGCAGGATTTTTCGCCTTGTCCTTATCGTACTAGTTTTAGGAGCCGCTTCCGTTAGCGAGACGGGTATATTTACCTAAAATATTTAAATTTCAGCTCCTGTTTCGTCTTAACTATGCTATATATTTATAACATGTCTGTGAAGTAGGTAGGTAGGTAGGTACTTTTACTTCTTTTATAATATAACTTATTTACTTACAGTAGAATAATATAAAACAACATAGTCAATGGAGACCGGTTATCTATCGCCATGCAGTGAAAGTGAACGATCACGACGAGGGTACATGACACGAGTCTTGTCGCATGTCTTGTCCAAAAACAGTCAATTTTTAGGGTTCCGTACCCAAAGGGTAAAAACGGGACCCTATTACTAAGACTCCGCTGTCCGTCCGTCCGTCCGTCCGTCCGTCCGTCTGTCACCAGGCTGTATCTCACGAACCGTGACAGCTAGACAGTTGAAATTTTCACAGATGATGTATTTCTTTTGCCGCTATAACAACAAATACTAAAAACAGAATAAAATGAAGATTTAAGTGGGGCTCCCGTATGTTGTATAATATAACAAACGTGATTTTTGACCGAAGTTAAGCAACGTCGGGCGGGGTCAGTACTTGGATGGGTGACCGTTTTTTTTGCTTGTTTTGCTCTATTTTTTGTTGATGGTGCGGAACCCTCCGTGCGCGAGTCCGACTCGCACTTGGCCGATTTTTTTAAATAATGGTATGTGGAAAAATGTATGTTGGGTGAAATTAACACTTGGCTCTAGGTAACCGGGCAACCGCTGTAGCAATAAGGTTTCCTAAAGTGTCATTCTATGGAACTTGCTAACTATATTTTATGTAAACAGAAGTCACTATGGTAAATTCATCATTCAGAGACATATTTCAATATGGCGGATTGTTTATATAGCAATTACATAGTTAGCAAGTTCCATAGAATGACACCTATACCTACTAGTCGCATCCAGGCCATAATTGTAGAAAAAAAAAAACCAAATCGGTTTCTTTTTTAGAACTGTCAAAACGATTTGCCAATATGGGCAATATGGAATTTGTATCAAAACTGTACGCCAAGCGACGAGTAGATTTTAAAAGTAATTGATCATGGAGTAGGGTAGAGTAGAGACGTACCTAATTGAAAATGTATGGATTGTACCTACCTAACCTATAGGTACACATTTTGAGGTAAGCAGATGGCCCTCCCAACCCCAACAACAGTTACAAACAAGTTGTTTCCACTTAGCGGCTATCTATAAACTCCACTTACGAAACCAGTATAAATCTGGCCCCCTGCATGAATGTTTAATATGAACATAGAGATCATGTTACACTAGACATCAGCTCTCAGAAAGTTTTTGAATAATGGAACTTGACATAAAGCTTTGTCGGTAAACATTCATTTCTCGTAACTCACTTTAAGCTCTTGCGATGATTTAAATTTCGACTTTATGCTTTACGAATCAAAGTCTCTTTTACAATGTAAATCGGATGAATTGCAGAACTTAAGATGATAATGGACGACTCCCAAAAATTCGTTTGCAATTGTTTTTTCGCAGCTAATTCGTCAATAGTTAAACAATCCAAAGAAACACACGAAGTGGCATAGATACGGTTAATTCACAACAGATTGTGTAAAAAGATTTTCCATAATTTCAATGTCAAGAGAGGAAAATGACTATGCTCATTTTTATGGAGAACCGGTCGTCCCGTCCACTTTCCCCTTAAGTGAGTTCCGAACAAACTTAAAGACAGTTATTTTCTGAAGTCCGAGATTGTTTGTTCGGACATTGATTATTGACATTGGCTTTGTGTAGTTGAAGAGAACAGTTAACTATTGACATCTTTTGCCTTCAGGGATTTGCAATAGTAGCAATTTATCGGTATAAAATCGCCATTTATATAACGGAGAATATCTGGATATGCACTTTAGCATCTTCACAATAGAGGCTTTGTTCAGATATTTGTGAACACCTTGGCTTTCAAAAATAAGTTGCCTAAACAAAACGCATTTTTAAAAATATATCATACATTTTACTATAAAATCCAAATTATTATTGAAAGTACTAAGTACCTATATTAAACAAATATTTAAGGAAACACGTTTTTTTAAAATAAAAATACTATTTTTTTAAACGAAATGCCCTATACACACACTATTTTTAAAATGTTAATGTCATTCTATAATTTTTAGTGCCACCGCCAAGTCTCTGAAATTAGTCTCAGTAGGTCACACCTCAGACAATGTCCAGTATTTTTTTAAAAGCAGCGTTGTGGTCATGGCATGGTTCGATATCATCTCAGTAACAATGTTGCCTAGTGCTGTGTAGTTTCTCTTAGATGAGGGGAAATCTGCAGATGCATAGATTACTTATAGATTAAGTATTCGACAACAAAGTGTAAACCTATTACTTCGTTGCCAGGGCATATGATTCGTGTTACATATGCAACTTACTCAGAAACTATAAGGTGTGTTTTAATAACAAATTTATAATTACGCTCACTACTTTGTTAAACTTTACTATACACTTAAAAATCACGAATTATGGCTTGCAACTAACGGAAACTTTTTTATTGATTTTTTTGAAGTTTTTCGTTAATTCCATAATATAAGTTATTAAAAAACTTACGAGAAATGATAATGCATTGAAAAATACATACAGTATGTTGGCATAATATTAATAATAGGCGTACCTAGTAATAAGTATAATTTACTAACAATAGAAGTCATAATTTACTAACAATAGAAGACGCGTAATTAGACAAAAAACAGTCAAACATAAAGCAAAGACTAAAAAATGAAAAAAAAAATACGGTCACCGCTACCTCATTAACATTGAGTATATTTTCACACTTATAGGACGTTCACTTCAAATGTTTTTTCCAAAATATAACAGTAGCATCATTTAAATTCAGCAATTTTAAATTATCTAACTGTTAAAAGCTTCACGAAAACTTTATATTACATAGAAATGCACTGTTAAGTAATAAACCTTAAGACTTCATACTAGAGATCACTTTACAATACAATAAAAGTAAATCAAAGAAAGTCTTCAGGACAAACATAAGCGTGCAGATGCCGTCGACTTTTTTCCAAAGCCACAAGGGCGTTTTGGTGCGACTTGCAAGAAAATAAAGAAAAGCTTTTGGAGGCATCGCGGGTATGCCGGAGTACCAATCAGTTAGAGCAGATCCGCAGACGAGCGTACACGTGACTTTATTTCATATCAAATTACTTGAGAACGTGTTTATCGAAGAGAAGATAAATCAGCCGGTGAGTGAATACTTTGGTTTTATGTGACCCGATGTCTATTCTTTCATATAATTTAGGGTTTAGGAACCTATATAGTTTGTTTGTCCATCTTTCTGTCAGACCGCGGCCTCGACATAGCTCATAAGACCATTAGTAATATAAAACTAAAATTAAACCGACAAAGTAGTGAAATAAAGCCTTTATTAGCTTTACAGTGTCATTTCACATATAAACATTGAGAAACGTTATTTGATCAAAAGAAAATCTCGAAAATAATCGCTCAGAAGTTCTAATATAATATGTCCCCCTTCAGAGGTAACCTTTGATCTAAAAATATTGAAAATTAAAGTAAGGCATATGACAAATGACTTGATGAAATATTATTTAGAATTTGCTCAGTCAGCAAATTTTGAGTTTTGGCCCAGGGATCCTCACGTACCTCCAAACCAGAGTAAATACGTATGACCCAATTATGACTATTCCGGTGAAAGCAATTTTAGTTTCATTTATAAGAAAATGAAATTTAAGTATAGCAATTATTAAGGAAATGAGTACGAGATAAGATAGAATTATGGTCAATGCTTGTAACTGTGTAATGATAGTGCAATTTACACTTAATTATATCAACGTGTGCACTGTGCTTAGCGTGATCTCATACACTTATATTGCATAGAAGCTTCTGCAACAATCACACCTTTTGAGTTGAAGGCGTCCATAGGCTACGGCTAGGTACGCTGACCATTAGCCTTTGGGCGGCCAGATGCTCGTTTGCCACCAAGGTGGTATAAAAAAGGGGGTCAGCAACGCGCATTTTTTTAATGTACCTACCTCTAGCAAATATTCAAATCTGTATAGGTAGGTAATAGGTACATAAACACTGTCTGCTACAACCAACAAAAACTTCTACATACTTATTACATACTTATGCAACTAATACTTACAAATGCCTCCTTGGTACAATGCCTCAAGGGCCTATTTTAGATATGCTAGTTTTTAATTTATTTTAGTAATACCTGTATATATCTTGTTTGTAAATAAATGATTATTAAGTCCTAAAAAAAACTTACATAATATGCAAATGGCATTTAAATCTTCCCCCATCAAATCATGTCAATTAGAATAAACGATGGTGTTTTGTATTTGGTCCGCGGTGGCGAGAAAGCTGCTTCGTGTCCGTCAAATTACCCAGAATTTCTAATGACTTGGCTGTACTTTTACAATTTTGCTCAAGCGGGTGCCGTTAGGTACGCTATTTCTTGCGGCCTGTCAGTTGTTCGAAACTGTCAACTTTTTGTTCTAACTGACAGGCCGATACCGTCCGGCGGACTGTTAATCAGCCCCCTTTATAATATTTTTGTGTAATTACGCAATTTACACATACCATTTGTTGCCTAAAGCTCTTACTTATGTTTTTTTTTCCAAAAAGTTTTGGCAAAAACAGCTTTTGGGTATGAAAATTTATTATTAAAAGTTTGAAATTAAGGTTTAGAGCCTAGAGGATGGTTTAAGCTAGGGACATCCATCAGATCCGTTTGGCAAATGTTTCTGGCGGATAAATCAGTCAATCGCGGTCTGTGGATAGATCTGCGACAGACAAATCTGTGCCTAGTTTCCGCCATAGATTGACAGATTTGATCGACATAGATACATACAAGTATTATATACCTACATACGTAAATCATAAATTTTCTAATTTTATACAAATTTCTTATTTTTGGCATACATTTCATACATTTCTTAGATCGTATCGTATACAGTGTGTAAGTCAAATACGGGCAATAAATTAAACCAGATATAGAATTTACCCGTCTTATCATTAATTAAGATGTTTTTTTAAGTTACACTTAATTATGACCCCGTGATTAATTTTTTCCACATGTACCGAGCAGCAATGTACTGTAAACATTAAGAAACAAGATGATAATGACATTACGAAATACGAGCTTTTCATAGTAACTGCCAACAAGCGTTGACAGTTACTTTAAAAAGCTCGTATCCCGTAACGTGTGTGGTGTATTACATTGCGGGCCGAATTATTTTGTATGGTTATAATTTTCAATGCATTTCTAAGTAAAATCTATCTCAATATACTTTTTAGGTCCTATGCTAACCACCGTTTAAATATTCGCCCGTATTGGATTTACACACTGTATATTGTACACTTTATAAACTTACGGCGTTATCCATAAACGTCTGCTAAGTTACTCAGCTGAATTATCGTCGTTTGTCCCTCTCTATGGCATAACGACAGATAGGGACAAACGACGATCGTCAACTGAATAAATTTAAATATCTTTCACATCCCATCCATCAACTTTCCCTTTGTCATCTTAAGACGTGCGTGTTAAGACCTTTGCGACCTCATAACTATAAAAGAGTCATTAATTCATTGTCACGTTTCTATTCAGACTGCAACTGCACTAAACCTATTGATACTTAGTCTTAAACTCTTAGACCCGTAGCAATAACTTCTAAAGTTATAAGAATATTCATGTTGCTTATTTTTTACATATAGTTTACAGACCATATACTAAACCTAAAAATTATAATTTGTGTCATCCTAGGTATTTGCTTAGGTATTTCTTTTATTAAACTGCTTTCAGTAAAAAGTATAGGATTGCAATGGACGTAATTGACACAAACTATGTTTTCACACTAAAAAAACTATCCTAAATGCAACACAGTCACATTTTTTTCTCTCGAATATTCTTTTCTCCAAAATAATTCAAAATAAAAATATTTCCCACAAATTATCAAATAACTAAAGCAAATTATATGTATGACACAAAATGAAACGTAAGATTGACATATTCATACAGTATTCTTAAGCGAAAAAAGAATTTACTTTAATATTTTATTAACTTAGGGCTCAAAATATAGCCAGCGCTACAGATCTGTTGCTAGGCATTATGTGCCTATTATACTCTAGTCTCACAAGTAGCAAAAATGACGTGACGTATTTGATTGGTCAGACTATTATGCATATTTATTAATAAAAAAAGCTTTTATTGACTATTTTTACTGGCATAGTTCATGAAATCAATTTAAGAAACACCTTAGTTATACAAGTATTTATAATAAGTATATAAGTAGGTACCTACCTACTTATCTATAAGTAATACAATTGAAAACGAAACGGTAAAAAAACTAAGTACATTTAAAATTGGAAAGTAAAATGCTTCAAACCGTTGATACAGTTCCATTCCGTTACAGTTTGAATATTTAACGAATTCATTAGACGCCCAATTAGTTTAATTACTAAACTTAAACTTAAAAATTCGTATGGTTCAGTTATTTTTTAGTTTATGAAATTAGGTGGTGATGTTTACGCATGTTTGACGAGACTTGGCCGTGCTCTGCTGTGCACCTAGTTGTAAAAAGGAAGTTACCATTTCTACTCAGAATCACTAGCTCTTTCTATCCTAATAGGAGAAAAAATGTGTCCCAAAATTTCCATACATTTTATGAAACAGTCAGTCATACAGCCTATGAAAAATGGTGACGGAATGGAAATAGTGTCCTTCTAAGGACACTTTTTTTCTCCTATTAGGATAGAAAGAGCTCGTGATTCTGAGTAGAAATAACATAAAAAATCCCAAATTTGAAAAATAAAAAGTGTAGGGGACAACTTTAAAAAATAAAAGCGGCCAAGTGCGAGTTGGACTCGCCCATGAAGGGTTCCGTATTTAGGCGATTTATGACGTATAAAAAAAAACTACTTACTAGATCTCGTTCAAACCAATTTTCGGTGGAAGTTTACATGGTAATGTACATCATATATTTTTTTTAGTTTTATCATTCTCTTATTTTAGAAGTTACAGGGGGGGGGGGGACACACATTTTACCACTTTGGAAGTGTCTCTCGCGCAAACTATTCAGTTTAGAAAAAAATGATATTAGGAACCTCAATATCATTTTTGAAGACCTATCCATAGATACCCCACACGTATGGGTTTGATGAAAAAAAAATTTTTGAGTTTCAGTTCGAAGTATGGGGAACCCCAAAAATGTATTGTTTTTTTTCTATTTTTGTGTGAAAATCTTAATGCGGTTCACAGAATACATCTACTTACCAAGTTTCAACAGTATAGTTCTTATAGTTTCGGAGAAAAGTGGCTGTGACATACGGACGGACAGACAGACGGACAGATAGACAGACAGACAGACATGACGAATCTATAAGGGTTCCGTTTTTTGCCATTTGGCTACGGAACCCTAAAAACGCCCATGTACAAAATTCTTCGTGCTAAGAATCATTTTTCTTGAGTAATATTTGTTACATTTAAAAGTTACAATGGTTACCATATTGGCGAAGGCGGCGAAGTTGTTCAATGTAAGCCCAATTGTACAAGTACATTCGCCATCAAACAACAACAAATACAAATACCTGAACACGCCTCTATTGTCAGGGCGTTAGAGTGCGTGTTCAGATATTGTGTGCCTTGGCCGCTCCGATATAGGTATCTGATGGCGAGTGTACCTAGGTATAGTTTGTAGCTTTCTAATAGACCCCGAAGGCTAATCCTATTGTCTATTGTTCAGTAAAACCGCACGTGCTACTTACCTGCAAAAAAGGGTCCTAATTATTCTATTTGGCACCTGAGCGCGGGCTAGTCCAACGCTCAAAAAACCAGTGTAGGTGCGCTCTCCGATAACGCGCCTTTGTTACGCATCTCGATGACACATTTTAGACTGGTTCTGTAGCGTTCGACTCGCCGGCACTCAGTAACCGAAGTACCGATTTTTTATGCAGGTGGTTGTGGCACGTGGCACGAGCGGTTTTTCTTAACAATAGACAATAGGATTAGCCTTCGGGGTCTATTAGAAAGCTACAAACTATAATAATTAGATCGTTATACACGATGCTTCCTGTAACAGGAGCAATAAATTAAACTAAAGGCTGTACTCCTCAAACTGACCAACATTTGTTCAGTAACTTTTAAAAATTATGAATCCTTTAAACTTCCTCTTTTTCATACAAAATAAATATTGCCTTCAATGTACGCTGACATCAGTGTGTTTGACATGTGTTTGACGTTGCTTGTCACGCTTTAAACATAACAAAATTTGCAATACATTGCGTCTTAGAATAAACTTGAAAGTGTAATAAAAATCAAAACATTAGTTATTTTCAAAAGTTGCTGAACAAATGTTGGTCAGTTAGAGGAGTACAGCCTACAGTTTAATTTATTGCTCCTGTTACAGGAAGCACCCTGTAATCTGTATGTAATCAGCATATTTAGATCATTCTTCTGCTACTCCTAGGCATTAGGCCTTCTAAGATGACTAAACTAGATTTGGCTGTTCATGTCCAGTGCAGATATCGGACTTAATAAAGACATTTTTATCTTATAGTTTAATTATATTTAGTAAGGCTTGATTTTCTTTTATTTATTTATTATGGAAACAGATGCCATAAGATATCTATATTTTTTGCTCCTTAAGAAAGAATGTACAATAAGCGGAATTAACGCCAAGACAATATAGGTATATCTTAAGTTAGTTAACTAATTAGTTAGACTTATATCGACCGGGATATGAACCGTGATTACCTTTTGTATTGTTGTACCGTGAATCATTCAAAAGTGTAACTAATTAGTGTTTCTTGCCTTAAGAGTCACAATTGAATGTACAACCAAATCGTGACAGAAACAACCAGTGAAGTAGAATTTAGCTTTAAGTGTCAAAATAATATTATCATTAGTTATCATAATAATCATTATGCTAATGTACAGTTACTTAATACATATGCCGCAAATGCAATATCAAACAGAAAACTGTTTACTAATGGATCTTCACATTACATTAGCTACCCACAACTTTACAAATTCACTTGTGAGAGGCGCCACTGTCTTCGACTCTTCGTGTTACTTACTATTTAGTATTGTCAATGAGCATTCCATGAAATTGTCTACCGTTATCCCGCAATTTTCTGGAGATTTTGCAGATATAGGAGTAACTTTTTCTGTGACTAATGGTCAGATATATGCCCAGAAAAATAATTATCTGCTTTAAACGCAACCAACGCAGAAAAAAGTTATAATAGGTAGTATAGGTACACAAAATAAAATGCGTTTACATGTACGGAGCAGCCCGTGATTTTTTTCCAAATTGCATATTTAACCACTCACATGCTTTTCGCAACTGTAGTTGTCACCCTTATTTTATTATAATAATAGAGGTCAATGAAAAATATCAATCATGTGACTGGCATTAGCCGTATCAGTGCCCTATTGTCAACGGCTAATTGGCACATTTTCCTTAGAACAACGTTTAGTTCCGTATTTGTCCGTCGGTATGTAAACAATTATGTACTTAGTATGCGAGTGGGGAAACTCAGAACTCAGGTTACGAACTTTAGTTGGTAGCAAATGATCTTGTATCTGTAGTTGCGTGAGGTTGTGTGGCATTTGTGTGGTTAATTCTAACGTTATTTTAATTTGTGGTTAATGTAGGTATAGAACATTATAAACGGTGTATTGCGTGAGCCTTGAACATATTAGTGAGAAACGTGAGTAATTTTGTGTTATAATTTTGTAATAAATCCGACACAAATGAAAGATTTTTCGGAAACTTATTTTAATATAAGGGACATTTTCCAAGAACTTGGCTTATATTTTTAAACCTTGGGTTTTTGTTGTCTAGGATAAAAACAACTTTATCTCGAAGTAGTAATGTACCTAGAATGACCCAGATGATATTTTTGATTTACCTATATTGGGACTTCAATTTGATACGGGCCGTATCATACCTATATGTTTTCACATACCTACCCACATTGTAAATATTTAACTTATAAAAAAACACAAACAGTTAATAGGAAAAAATGCATACTATAAAGTGAAAACCACCTGGAATGAATATTTATTCAATATTAAAAAAAACCTTTTTATGCCGTACGGTCAACAACTGTATAAAATTTACATTTATAAATATTATAATATGTCATATATTTCTTTTTTACAAGTTTTATTTACATATTTTAATTTAAATGGGTATCGGACGTAGTTTAGAGAACACGATCCATCCTCAACATTTTGTCATTAACATTAATTTACGACATATCCAAATTTTATTGAGTCTTTTTGTGGGCCCTTTTCCCTAAAGCTAAATTACTTAGGTAGGTACAATGTCACAGAAAAGTGTATGGTTGACTCTTCAACTACCGGTAAAGTTACATAAAGTGACGTTTACTCATTCGTCAACGTCCTCAAACAACTACTAGTCATAATGACGACACCGTATCAAATGTAGGTATCAATACGATTGATCCATCAAAACCAGTATTGAAGGTTATCTGTGAAGAAGCGAGTTCCGTGATGTCTTACTCTTTATATCTTGTTCTAAATCGTCATTTTAATTAAGTGAAAGTGCTAACAATGTGTGATCGTTGTGCGGAACCATTTTTGTATTTATTTGGATTCAAACAATTCTCTATATGGGTGTTTCTGAGTAAGAATTTTATAAACACTTAAGTTTGTACATCAATGATTAGTATACAAGCTTAGTCTAGTACGACGTCGGTGGTAAACAAATATAGCTTGTCCGGTAATGAGTGGTTACTGTAGCCTATGGACGCCTGCAACTCCAAGTACCGTGCTTTGTCGGCCTCTAGATACCTGTGTACTCGTTTTTGATTAGGTACCTACTCACGTTAGCATAGTACTAGCTGTGCTTAGTTTGGAGCTAGGCTAGGTTGATCCGTACAAGCTTGTCCCTAAGTACCTATTATAAAAGAATATATAATTTGTGTAATGTTCATTTAGGTCTTTTGTGATGAACTAAAATAATCTTAGAGTATTCCATAAGTACTTAATTTCAAGTTCTTTAACCTATCTACCTATTTCATATGACAGTGCATTTGAATTCATACAATTAGGTCACTTTGCGACATTGTAACTAATTTATATTCTGTTCAAAACACAATGTCAACTGTTGAAACGTAAGTATTTTGTAATTAATTAATTATTATTCTATTCCGCGCTTTAGTTTAGTGTCCGGTTTTGCAACTGGATTAAGTATCTATTTTCTTTCTCGGTAATAGTAATATGTCAATTGGAGTGAAAGTTATGTGCGATTAGTAAACGATTCAGCAGTAGATAATGCTCATTTTGTGTATAAATGTTACTGTTAATATACGTACGTAATCATTCAATTGGGCGTTTTTTTTTGTTGTCCCAAACACTTTTTTTTCAAATTTGGGTTTTTTATGTTATTTTTACTCAGAATCACGAGCTCTTTCTATCCTAATAGGAGAAAAAAAGTGTCCTAAGGTTTTTATTTCCATTCCGTCACCATTTTTCATAGACTTTGTATGGTGGTCGCGTAATGGAAAGATCGAAAAATGTATGGAAATTTTGGGACACTTTTACTCCTATTAGGATAGAAAGAGCTCGTGATTCTGAGTAGAAATAACATAAAAAATCCCAAAATTGAAAAAAAAAAGTGTTTGGGACCACAAAAAAAACGCCCAATTACCTAACTACTACATTATAATTTATAACACTGATTTAAGCCTTCACGATTTTTGAAGTGAAAACTTCTTTAGCGGCGCTGTGCACTTTTTGAGGTGGGAAAAAAATGTTATACTCGCGACAGATCACGTGACCGTAAGACGGACACGTGACCTGATCGAAAAACTTACAATATCATTGAGTTTTTCTTTATTGCTTTAAATGCCATGTAGTGAGTTTCCCTCTAACTGGTATTAATATAACTCGAGTACTAACAGTGATCTGCTTAGGGGTTTCAAGTAATGCGACGAAATAACGCTAGATGGCGTTAACCTCAATTATATCTACATAATAGTGCTGCAGACATTTTGCACTAGTCATTGAGTTTTCACTTCTGGCGGCACTCCCGGAGTGCAACCCGTTGTTTTTTACCCATTATTACCTATTTAAATACCTACTAAACCTCATTTTATATGACTTTGACCCATGTTCTTTCACTGATGTGTTAAAATTGTGAAATATCAACGCCAACGCCATCTACCCGAGTATAGGCGAAAGTTGTGGCGCCATCTATTCGAGAATAACTTTTTCTTGATTTCCGAAGCACGTTTTTTCTTTAGACTTACTTATACGGAGTTACATGGGTGGATCAACTATTTATTGTTGTTATTCTGTCCGGTCAGCCAAGAGACATGCACACCACCTTCTTCTCAATGGAAAGGGTTTATAAGTATCACAAAAAAGCGTGTTTGGTGAATTTTAATACCTAAAAATCAGGTTTCAAAGAGTGACCCAGGAGAACGTAACCATGGCAACGAGTGACGAGAAAAAATTGATTCACCCCATTCACCCATCACATATATCTTTGGAATTACTACTAAATAAGATTCGTAACTAACAAACTCACCTATTCCAGACATGATTGTCGCCGAAGCCTGGAGGTCCAGCTACCTCTTCTGGGTGTTTCCGCTCCTCATCGTGCTGATCATCCTCGCTGTGCTTGGCGTCTTCACCGTTCTCCTAGGAATCAGGTAAATGACAGTAGATGGCGCTGACGGTCTGGAGGTGGAGGGTTGATAACAGATAAATTGCGTTGTAGCAGTTTTTAGCTAAATTTAATAATTACTGGATATATATACTTGGTCAACCAGATCTTGACAGTAGAAAAAGGCGGCAAATTTTAAAAATGTAGGCGCGAAAGGATATCTTCCCATAGGAAATTTGAATTTCGCGCCTGTTTTTACTGACAAGTTTTGGTTGACCAGCTATATTTTGAATATTTAACTATTGTATTACTGCCTTAAGTAGGGTAGTGGCTCCTAAAAATAACTACGACACAGTGAAGTTGAGCAATTCATAAAAAAATTAAATACTTTGGCTTTTGGTTTCTTCAGTTACTTTGGCAACCACGGAATCATGCAGGTATTGCAGGTACCTCTGCCAAGCCTCAACACTGTTACTAGTGACATCTAATGCAAGAGTATACCGAAACTCGCTCGTGGCGGCAATAGATGGCGCAATGATCAGAATTATTACTCTAAATCATCTTTTAGACTTTTTAGAGCGTATACTCACACCTGGTCCTTCGAACCGGATACTCTAATTTTAAACAACAGGGAATTATTTTAGCCTCTTATTTTTTAGGTTATACGCGCAATTCACCTGCGGCCGCTACCGCGGTAAAGCCAGGATGGACGGCAAGACAGTGATCGTGACCGGCTGCACCAGCGGTATAGGCCGGGAGACGGCCAAGGAGTTGGCCAAGCGGGGCGCTACCGTCATCATGGCTTGTAGGAATATTGAGGCGGCTGAGAAGGTTAAAGGTGAGATATACTACAATTCACCTGCGGTAAGACCAGGATGGACGGCAAGACAGTGATCGTGACCGGCTGCACCAGCGGTATAGGCCGGGAGACGGCCAAGGAGTTGGCCAAGCGGGGCGCTACCGTCATCATGGCTTGTAGGAATATTGAGGCGGCTGAGAAGGTTAAAGGTGAGATACACTACAATTCACCTGCGGTAAGGCCAGACTGGACGGCAAGACAGTGATCGTGACCGGCTGCACCAGCGGTATAGGCCGGGAGACAGCCAAGGAGCTGGCCAAGCGGGGCGCTACCGTCATCATGGCTTGCAGGAATATTGAGGCGGCTGAGAAGGTTAAAGGTGAGATACACTACAATTCACCTGCGGTAAGGCCAGGCTGGACGGCAAGACAGTGATCGTGACCGGCTGCACCAGCGGTATAGGCCGGGAGACGGCCAAGGAGTTGGCCAAGCGGGGCGCTACCGTCATCATGGCTTGTAGGAATGTTGAGGCGGCGGAGAAAGTTAAGGTGAGATCTATACTAGGGGTACATACAGTCAGTAGCGTAGCGTAGTGGGGGCGGGGGGGGGGGGCGGCGGCCCGCACCGAGCGGCACTTTTAGGGGGCGGCAAAATTTCAGAATAAATACCAATAATATCGTATAAATATTTGAACTATTTCAGTCGCACTTATTATATTGAAATACGTAAGCTAGGGGGCGGCAAAATTTTCATCCGCCCCGAGCGGCCGAGACCCACGCTACGCCACTGCATACAGTGCTACAGTTACACTCTAAACTGACCATCCGTGGAAAGGGTTACGAATTGTCATATATTAGTTAGTGGGGACGACCGTACCCGATACTGAACTTTTGCCCTGACATAATCTTTGGTCTGGGATTTCTGGGTCTGCGTTTTAGATGACATGCTAGGTATTTAGAATTTTACGAGAAGTAAAAAGTAGGTCGATATTACTCGTACCTTTGTTTACTGAACAAGTGTATATACAGTTGATATACATCAGTTAGATTAGTAAAGCTATACAACTAGCCAAATTTGTTGACTTGTCATTCCTGGGGTCCCCTTCAATACTTACCTATTCGCTAGGTGCACGACTGGTGCTGCCCTCATTTTGGCAGACTTTCTACGTTAAATCTTATGGAGTAAAATTAGTTCAAGCGGCTGCCGCTAGTACTAATTTCAGACATTCCATAAGATTACCTACCTGTGTTTGTGACGATCAGCGCCACTTCCCCCTCCACCGACTGCGCACCTTGCCAATATTTACAATGCTGTTAGATATGGGAAATACCGACCAAAACAAGTTCTAGGTAATACTTACTCTTTGTTCTAGGTACCGTTCTTGATAATATGACTGCACCATGTTCAACATTTCCTCATATGTCCCTTTTCTTTTTCCAGAGAAAATCATCGACGCCACAAAGAACTCCAAAGTCGAAGTGAAGAAACTGGACCTGAGTTCATTTTCTTCCATCCGCGCTTTCGCCGAAGACATCAACAAAAACGTCCAAAAACTGGACGTGCTCATCCACAACGCTGGATACGCTGAAACCTTCAAGAGAAACAAGTCTCAGGATGACATTGAACTAACAATGGCTACCAATCATTACGGTCCTTTCTTGCTAACACATCTTCTCATTGATTTATTGAAGAAAAGCGCGCCATCACGGATTATCGTCGTCGCTTCTTCCCTGTACCGTCTAGCCACGTTTAATCTTGAAAACCCGAACCCAACATCAACTTTACCAGGCTATTTGTACTACGCGTCGAAGGAAGCAAATATCCTCTTCACCAAAGAGCTGGCAAGACGTTTAGAAGGTACCGGAGTTACAGCCAACTGTCTTCATCCAGGCATGATTGACAGTGGAATTTGGAGGTCTGTCCCCGTGCCTTTAAGCTGGGGTCTCTGGGCTATCAATAAGTGCTTCTTCAAGACGCCGTTCCAGGGATGTCAGACGTCAGTTATGCTGGCTGTAGATGAACAGCTTGAGAAGGTTACTGGGAAGTATTATTCGGATTGTGCTGAGAGCGCGTTGTCGGAGTCGGTTTCTGATCCGCAAAGGGCGAGGAAGCTTTGGGAAGTGTCGGAGAAGATGGTGAAGCTTGAGGAGAATGAGCCGAGGATTGAAGCAGGAGTACAGCAATAAGAGCATATTGAAATGCCCAAACACCACAGGCGTGTATACATAAGGGAAGGAATGGAAAGATTTTCGAGGTCCTGGTAGGCTTCCGTAGCTCAATTGGTTAAGAGCAACACACGGATTGTGGAGGATGCGGGTTCCAGTTCTGCCGGAAGCGTAACTTTTTCCGTTTTTTCCTTTAATATAAAATTTGGAATCGCTGGCAGGCGTATCCGCTTGTTAAAAATTGATTTAATATGGAAATGGCACGAAAACGAAACAGCAGACATATTTTACATTTGAAACTAGCGTTGGGGATTTTGACAGTATCGATTTAGCTCCTTGGAATGAGGGCACTTTTGTTTTTTATTATTAAGTAATTCATCAGACAAAGCCTTTTGATTATCTGGTAATTTGATCAGTAGGTAAGTATCCAACGCGATGCCGCTTGTTGTATCATGGCGACCCTGTGAGAGTCGTCTTTGGAGATCTTAAAAAGATTTTAAAGAAAACAAAAGTGCCAGTTTTCTCGCCTTGATGTCGTTATAAAATCTTTTGAAATGCGATATGCGATGAAAAGTACGAATTTAATCTTTTGTATTACAATTAGTTGATGTTCAAACTAGGAGTGGAAGGCTCAAGTAGGTTTACGTATTAAAATTATATATTAACTCTTCGACGAGTAACATTAGGCTTTTGACTTAAAAGTACATTATATAAATATTGAAGTTCCATAATATGTTTCATATTCTAAGCATTTTTCAATATTTGACAAAGAACTATTGAAAAATTAGATACAACTACGCTAAGCTTGTAATGATATTAACTTATTTTTGGAAATATTTTATTTACATTAAGATGTTTTTTTTTACAATAAACGTTTATATAAAATTAGTTTTGTCTTATTAAGTTTTCATTTAACTGTGATCTAAAACTCGAGATGCCATTTAATTATAGGTCCTTAAGAGTCATTTTTAAATGGCAGATTATAACATTTATAAGCACCAACTTACCCTACAGACCGAAAGAAATTTTTTTGCTCAATTTCCATTTTTAAATCGGACAGGACTAGTAGGTGACGAATAAAATGGAATAGACGCATGTGACGTCACGGTCACCTATTCTTAATTTGTTTCCATATAAATTCTATAACTATAACCGCTAATCTTTTTGACACTTCTAAAAAAGGAACTGATTTGACTAGTAACTGCCGTATTCGAACTTCAAGATATCCACAAGAGACGACACGTACTAGATCCATTCTAGATACGTTATAGTTTAGATTTCAACTAGTTCTCTTTTGCAGCGCAATTCGGGCAACCAATGTCACTTTTACGATACATTGTGTTAGATATCTATTAGATGTGAATTAGATCTCTAAGTAATATCTTGTGGAAATCGTTTAAGAGTATCTCCAGAATCGCGGAAATGTCAAATTTGACAGGTTAGATCTTAAACATATCGTTATCGTATCTTAGCGATGTCTAAAAGATATCTATTAGATGTCTATTACAAAATCCGAATCGGGCCCTAAGTCAAGTAGCGTACAGATGTACTTGCATAATTGTTTTCCATCGTATTTTCTCGGTTTTGTCATGTTAAACAATCGTTATTTATGATAAAATATATTATTCGAGAAAGAACTGAGGCATAATTTTAAACTATCCAGTATCGATGTAGGTAATGTGACTCAGCCGTCTTTGTAAAGGGCAGATGCTGGTTTTTTAAATAATGAAGGGGCCAGAATATTACATTTCGGACACGAGCATGATAAGCCATTTCAAATGGCGGGCCGAGGTAAAGCTGCAGGACAGCAGAGCTTGGAGACGAACAAATAGTGGTGTATTAAAAAGCAAGTCATGTTACTTAAGTCTACGTACTTTTTGTACCGAGACCATAGAGAAAAAAATACATAGAGTGCTCACTCCATACATCACTTCAGACTATTAATTTCAGTGTCAACATCTAGCATCGAGTAGCGGAACTATCAGTATTGCTACTTGACAATAGATGTAGCACCGACCGGAAAGTCTTATCTCAACAGCATAAGACTTTCCGGTCGGTGGCGACATCTATTGTCAAGTAGCAGTACTGATAGTTCCGCTACTCGATGCTAGATGCTAATAGTCTTTTTGGTACTAAAACTGATGTATGGAGTGAGCACTCTATGTATTTTTTTCTCTATGCCGAGACGGACTGATATAGCAATACGACACGTTCGTACGTTTCTGTGAAAATACGATGGAAAATAATTATGCACTAGACCGGTACATCTGTATTATGACATCGTTTAACCGCGTCTATCATACATTGAGTCATTTTTAGAGAGTACGTAGAGGAAGCATAATTAAACAACTGCTTACACTATGATTATGTATTTTCATATTAGTATGCTGTATTTTGTGCAATAAGTTATGGGTGAGTGAAACTAAATGTATAGGAAGTTTTATATAAGTCTATAAACAGCCTTAACAAGCTAATAAGGCTATATGTATAAGGCAACATAGTAATATAATGCTTTCAAATACCTAATTATCATAGTAGATCCCACAATTGGGCAGACTTCTCATACCTAGATGAGAAGAGATACCTATAGCTGGTCAACCAAATCTTGTCAGTAACAAAAGGCGCGAAATTCAAATTTTCTATGGGACGCGATCCCTTCGCGCGTACATTTTTCAAATTTGCCGCCTTTTTCTACTGTCAAGATCTGGTTGACCAAGTATAGTTCACAAATGGAATGTCAGTTGACCTGCCCTAGCTGAAAAGTCGTTTGACTTTCTACATGTAGCTGGTCAACCAAATTTTGTCAGTAAAAAAAGGCGCGAAATTCAAATTTTCTATGGATCGATATCCCTTCGCGCCTATATTTTTCAAATTTGCCGCCTTTTTCTACTGTCAAGATCTGGTTGACCAAGTATACCTACATAGTATAATATAAACAAGCAAGATATGTCAGTAGCAATGTAAAGCAAACTAAAGTATGGTATCCCTAGGAAACGAACAAAAAGCAGCAATGTACATCGAACGATGAAATGTAAACAAAACAATTCCACAGATAAGATATAAATGACACGATTTTCGAGCAATTTAAACGTGTTGCAAACTCGCGATTTTTCAAATTTGCCGCCTTTTTCTACTGACAAGATTTGCTTAACCAAGTATACTTCGTTTATTTTCGGATAGAAAAAGGGGTAATCAATCTTGGTGCGCCTTTTTATAAAAAAAAACGCTTTAAAAAATTGCAACTATTACTTATGTTATGAGTCTTATGTAAGTACAAAATAATGTAAGTATACGTCCTTGATATACAATTGTTTCATATTTGCTGTGATATATTTCACAAAACTGTTTTTCCATAAAAAGACACGTCAAGACACAGACAATCCAACCTCTAGACATAGCATAGTCGCGCTACCCCCTCTGCCACACATACGGTAGCGTTACTCCATCTTCGAGTCAATCCCGTGCCGTGATTGGTCCGTGTCTTTGAACGGACTAATCACGGCACGGGATTCGCTCACCTCGTCCCCCCGCACCCCCGTATTTTTGGCAGCATCGGTTTCATGAAAGAATTGGCCTAAGCTCAGTCTAGAGGTTGGATTGTCAGTGGCTGTGATATATTTCACAAAACTGTTTTTCCATAAAAAGACACGTCAAGATCACTTCTTTCTAATGCCAAATACAACGAAGTATAGCTTCAATTATAGTTTCCTTTTAATAATAAATTTGACAGCGATAGTAGTTAAGGGTCATCTACAACTTGCGTCAATATTTTAGGAAGAATTGTACCATAATAAAATTATAGATGTGAGGAAAGCAGAATATGAAAAGTGATAGGCAATTCGAAAATCGTAAAATTCGTGTGACGTGATTTGTGGACGGACCCTTATTATTACTACAAAGTGTTTATGTATAGAAAAACTGACATTTCAAGCAAGTGGAATTGACAATTCATGATTTAATTTTATGGCATGTTTTTTTACTCAACCTACCTTGGCTACATCATTAAAGTAGAACATTAAATGAGAAATTCATTAACAAATAACATACAAGCAACAGCAGTTCCTATACTAATATATACAAGGTGATTTTGTTACATTCCGATAACTTCAAGGAAAAATCCTTACATTAAATGTTTTTTATGTTAACAGTTCATACTTCGGTGCATACAGCATGCACTATATTTTTATGAAGAAAAAGTGCCAAATAGTTTAATTCGTAAGAAAAAAAATTATATTAACCATTTAGTCACGAATGTCGGGTACTCCGGAATCACTCCCGAATTTCGAGTCAAGAGGAACTCTAACATAATGGAATTATGAGTGATTTTTAGAATTACCCGACGATTGGAAATAATTGCGTGAGGGTCAAGGGTAAAATAAATATTCAAAAACCCCTTACGTAGTTAATGGACGCCCCCTTACACCTGAAATATTTCGTTTTTGAAAATGTAAATGTAAATCGGAATCCAACAAAAACATGGTGCATAAAACGTAAGCTCAGTCTATTAGATCGAATTGATCTAAAAACGTGTTATCGACACCTAATGCCGTCCCTAAACTCTCTCTAGCCTTCCTGCCTTCAGTCTTTTCCATGTCATCACAAACCTCCTCCAAAAAGTCACTTCCTTTCATCGACAACACACTGCAACTTGGACTTAATAGGTCTGGTAATAAGACCTTATTTGCTGTGAACACATCTACGTTTACTGCATTAAAATCTTTTTCTTCATATATAGTCTTTATTTCATCATCTTTAACTTCTTGTGCGATAACATTTGCGCGTACCTTTTTAAATCTATTAATAATCTTCTCTATAGAGCTTGTTTGTTTTATAGGCACTGGAATTTTGCTTTTTGGAGTAACATTGTCATTATCTATGGATTTCTTTGAGCACATAGACGCTATACCAGACTCTATGCTATTATTTTCAATGTTGTTTATATTGTCGTTCAAATTGTCTATGATTTTAGCTTTTGCTGGCGTTATGACTAAAGTTGGTATAAGGAAATTCAGAGAATCTGTAATTGGTAATTTCTTTGGGGTATCTTTTTCTTCCAAAGTCGTGATACCAGAGACTTCTAAAAGAGAAGGACTGCCTTCCTGCATGATCGACAGTTTTCTATTCCTCTTAGTGTATTTATTTTCTTTATTCTCAAACAGATTTGGCGAGGAATGGCACCGGAATAGTCCATTTTCACTCGAAGTGTTTGAGATATTAAAACCAGCTTTTGAAGTATTTGACGCGTTGAATAGGCCGCCTTTTTTGATGATCATGCTCGGTCGATCCAGTTTGAATTTGTGTTTTTTTGTGCTGCTAGATTTCTTGTGAGTTGACAGTAATCGTTGTATCTGTTGTTTCGTAAAGCCTGCGGAACATTCCGCGATAGTCTCATTGCTTCTCGCTTGTACTTGTGAGATTATTGACAAATTATGCACACTCGTAGCTGAATTCTGACGCTCATAAGCACCCGATATGAAGTTCTTCAGGAAATCATCTCTCGGTGCTTGGTACATTAGGGATCTGTTCTGCGGTTTAACGAAGGATGTGTTAGTTCTTTTTAAGTTGAAGTGATGTTTGGTTGCTCCTAGAGGAGTGAACATGTCGAGGTATGTGTTGTTGTCCCTTTTCATTGAAAGATCCGAGAGATCAGGTAGTGGTGGTATTTCGTTGATGTCTTTTATTGATATAGACTGATCGAATGATAGTGGTGATGGCTGAAAAAAGAGAAATAATGTTAGTAAAATTTGTTTTGAGTTTGCCTTTGAATAGCTTACCACCTTTTGTAGAGAAGAAAGAGTTCGGAAAGGGAAGAGTCGTGGAATGAAATCCATCCTCCGCCCCCGCCACTGACCCAATCCCTCAACCTCACAGCCTTGGAGGATACAACTAAACGGAGTAGCCATTAACAGGCTTTCCCCTCTGTCGAAAATAGGCGGCCAACGGTCATACACAATGTATGGACTGACGTTTATCTGACATGGCTATTTTTACGTTACGCATACATTTGACGTTCCCCTCCCCCGCAAAAATCGGCAGACTATTTGTACAGAAAATTACAGACATGGCGTCTCCGTTTGATTATATTCTCCAAGCTCACAGCGCATCAACCCCTGATCCAGGAACCTCTCGACCCTGAACCAGCCACCCTTCAACCGCCATTCCCCGACCCCTTAACTCCAAACCCTAACCCCCGATCAGTAGCCTTACCAGCTTACCACGAGTTTGACATTGATATTCGCTAGCGTGTGTGTAACTTACTTTGCATCTCGCTCGTAATGGCATATTACATTCCACGACTCTTCTCTTTCCGCACAGACTCTATAAGCTGACGTTCACGAAAATTATGATTATCGATATTTATTGGTATGGTTTGGGTTGACTACAAATTGTATTTTATATGAATAGAGCACTAGGGAGAGCTCCCGGTTTTCTATACAAATACAGTACGGGAGCAGGGAATTCCCGGTTCTCGCCGTACAGACTCAGTACTGGCAGCATTCCCTATATGTAGAGCACACACACATTTGACTATAAAACGTTAAGTGTCCAATGTTGTGCAAGTTGTGTTAAATTGGGCATATTTTAATATTGAACAAAATCAGTAGTTTCACAAGTTGTCTAATCAATTCCTGGCTGGATTTTAAGACAGATGTGTTACAAGCTACATAAAATATGCTTACCTCCAAACGAGCATCAGCATATCTCAATCTTTCCGTCAAAGCTCTCATTGCCTCAACCATCTCCAAATAACTCATATTACTCTGCTCCAAGTACTTATTAAACCTAACTATCTCATCCCCAATCTGTCCGTTCTTTAAAATGTAACTCACTGCCACTATGTACCCTCGAATTAGGTTCGGGAAACTTAGCCGGTCGTTCTTCACTATATTTTTAAGTATATATTTCTGCTGACTGTTCACTTTTTCTTGTAACACTTTTGTACTAATTTCATCAGTATTCGGATTGTATTCAAGTACGAAAGAACTTTTATCTGCCTCTCCAGTTTGCCGTTCTATTAACTCTTTACTTAATTCCATCGTTTTTGATGCTGAGTTTACGATTGGTGACATTTTTATGTTCCATTCCATTTCTAAGCTATCCAGTTCTGAGTCAATACCTTCGAGCCATTTGCTGAAGTATTGAGCAGGCTTGCTAAAGTTCTTTATCTCTAATATACTTGCTTTTGTTTCTTCATTTATCGAATTATCTTTTACAAAACTATCCACTAAACTTGCTACTTTTTCCTTAGGTTTTAATTTAGTCAATTTATCCTCCATGGAACTGATCCCATTTCGAAATAACTCTGCTATTCTCTCATAATTCTTCCTTTTTTCCAAATAATTTGATAACTTCTGCAAAACAACTTCATTTTCTTTCTCAATAGCTTGCACAAAACCTTCCTGATTTTGAGATTTGTATTTTTCCGTAATCTCAGCGTAAAGCTTACTTTGTTGGTCTTTTTTCATCATGGACTTAAGTGTACACTGTACAGCCAATTGGGATAGTTGAAACATAAACAGAGTCACTTTGTAACACGCTGGATTCACTAAATACGATGACATTACCGGAGAAAGCAAGCCTTTACTACTGTAATCTGCTATAAAGCTTGAAAGCTCATTTCTGTAAGCTCTTTCAGTCTTGGTATCATACAAAGGCCATGATAATGAGGACGCCTTTCCTGGATCCACAATAGAAACTAAATAATACGAAAGAGGATTAAACACATTCTGTGTGAGCTTCTCCAAAGCATCTTTATTGAATAATTGCTTCAAATCAGAAGGCAGAGGATACAACTTGCTGATAATGGAAACATTCAAGAATGTTTCTGTTTTCATCGAGCTCACAAGGTCCCGCTGCGCGGATACAGCCATGTTGACACTTTCTGATCACTATCACTTCTAATCCATGTTAACTAGTGAAATATACCCTGCACTTTGAAAAGTATAAATTGTTATTTACGTTTTCTAATCGAAATGAAATATGAGAGAAGCGACTTCAGCGACTCATCACTCAAGCGAGCAAGAGAAACAAATATGATTTCAAATAAACGTCAAAAATTCCGTTACAAGGGAGCGTTTGAGCAGAGGTATTTGATACCGAATTAAATGGTATTCTGCTTTTTTATAATTATATATTTCTCACAAGTGAAAACGACAGTTTTAGGCATTTAGAACAGATCGAGTAACTTTTATTTATTTATTAGCACTTTTGGGAAACGTATGTGTAGAGCAAAGTAGAAATCGAAATTTTATGATACGGTCTCCTAAAACTTAACATATTAGTTTTTTTTTTAATTCTTAAAGTAGGTATAGGTATTGTGATGCCTGTACTATAAATTATATTATATTATTTCTGTTATTTTTTACTCGCTTATTTGCTTCTTCTATTAATATTTGAAATGAAATAAAGATACAAGTTTTCGAAGTATTAACATAAACATTTACGTTCCTAAAGTTTATTTTTCCCTATATATGATTAGCATACTTTGTAAACAAATATCAGCTGTCAAGTATCACAGGCCTTACCACGCGTTACCATGGGTTTCCATCATTTTCAGTGTATAACTTATCATGCTATCCTTTTCTAATCAATACTTTGCATATGAGATAAACTGAAGCTTCGAGTGAAAAGCGAGAGAGGATGAGATATTTGACAAGCAGCATCGTTAAACGAGAAAAACATTTTGCGTGAAATTCTTTAAAACCCACATAAATTCCACTAAATATCATTTGTTCTTCTTTAACTAAAGTGGAATAGATCGTGTAATATTCTATTTGTGTATCGGTTATTCTATTAGCTGAAAATGGAAGAGGAAAATGAATATGAACAGAAACGCACAAAGGTAAATACTAGTCAAATGCCTTAATAAATTATTTTGTACAGCTAGTGTCTATTATTCATTCGGAAAAAGCGATCAAGTCTCAGTATTCTTTTAAGCTTGCGCTTAAACTATGGCCTAAGGATCTACCAACATTTGTTTTAAAAATCAATCTAGAACATTCCATGAATGCTTTTGTATTGTTGAAAAATTTACTTCACAACGTCCAAACCAGAATATGTTTGTATGTTTGTCTGTCTGTTAAATGTGCAGCCCAAACAACTTCACAGTTCATGTGAGGCACAATTTGAGATTCTTAGTGTCTATTTAAATGCTCTTATGGCTCGTATATCGTAGTTTTCTTAATATTAATCTCTTGAGCCCTAAGACCTAAATTTGCCAGCGAAAAAACAACCTTGAGGTTTTATAGAGATTTTATAATTGAATTTTGTCTGTCATTGCTGATCCGATATCGCATCTGTGGGACTCAAGGGGTAATAGCATTACTTTAAATTTATGTTATTACAGGACCGCAGCCCTTCACCGGGCATCAAATCCACAGCCGTCGTCAAATACACAGCTTTCCCGAGCCCAGTGAGCTACGCTCGACTGCAGTGCAACACGGACTTGAACCTGCCACCCTCTAACTGGGGGGCCGCTATAGACTCCTATGGGCTGAAGCAGATATTGACGGGGACTACTCCCCTGTCTAGGTGAGTGTCAATTCCCCAAAACATCAGTTTATTTTATTTATATTTTTATTAAAAAAAAACATTTTCACCACACCAGCTCGGAAAGGCTTACTTTGCACTTCAAAAACTAATAGCAAAGTTGTATTTTATTTACATTTGAGCCAAAATATTGAAATTTTGAGTTGTTTTCTTATGTTTGCTGGTAGAATTGACTTTTAAATGATGATTTTGGATGATCAATGTTTAATAACATTCATTTGGATTTGATTTGGTTTGATTTTGTTTGATAAAATATCAACATTTAATATTTGCTTCGGGTTGGTGTGGTGAAAAATTTTGTGTTTCACTCGGGGGCAAATGTTGTTTAACCCTCGTGCTTTGAAACCCTCGCAATGCTCAAGATTCCAGTTTTCGAACCACTCGCTATGCTCATAGTTCTATTTTGTAATCTTTCGCTTGCTCGGGTATCAATTGCAATTGGGGGGTTGCACGAGCAGTTAAACAACAACTTTGCCCTCTTGTAAAACAAATATTGTTTAGTAGACCAGTGTTGTACATATTTTATTAGTAAAACTTCACACCCATTAATGGCGGATATGATATTCAACTCTATTGACAGCTATTAAAGTTCATATTTAAACAATTATTTTTTATTTCATAAGGTTAACCTTTTCGACGCCGTGTCAAACACAAAAGCTGTCACGCTGACGCCACGTCACCTAAGTGTCAAAACTGAAATTGAACTTTATGCATATGCACGTAGGTCTATGTTGCTCTGTGGTCTGTGACCGATCAATCGATCTTTGGCGTTGAACCTACGGTGCGGATATATCGGTCATTGGCGTCCAAAAGATTAATATTAAATATACTATATAACTGAAAATAACTATCTTAGGTGCTAAACTGAAATGCAGTGAGGACCAGCGCCTTATTATAGTTCGTTTTTTTTTAGCATTAGAAATAAGGTAAACAATCTTGATGTGTCTTTTTATTGAAAAACACATTTTAAAAATAAGTCACGACAAATATGTAACAATTATGAATCTAATACGATCATTTGCCTTCTTTCAAGTTCTTTCTGATGCTAAAAAAAACGAACTATAGGTCACTGTCCTATCCAGTGTCCCATTTGTAGCCCACAAAAATCTGATTGTGAAATATCCCTGAACTGAAATAATGGTTTGATTGCACCAAACCCGAAATTGTGACGTGGCTTCAGTTTTAATAACATAAAAAAAAAGAAAATGTGAAATCTAAAGTGTCATTCTATGGTACTAGTAAATTCATATTTTTTGACAATAGACAATAGTTTCAATATGGCGGTTTGTTTATATAGTTAGCAAGTTCTAGAGTCTGTGCGGAAAGAGAAGAGTCGTGGAATGTATGCGGACCAATACATTTCACGACTCTTTTCTTTCCGAACAGAATCTATTAGCAGTTTTCGGATGGCGTTTTCCACTATTCTCGAGACATTCAATTTTATGCCATACGCTCATAATAACAAAGTCTCATTTGGCAGTTTCCGCATGGCGCACATGTTTCCCGACTGTGTCGGCGCTGTGGACGTGATCTCGGGTGCGGAGTGTATCAAGAAACTGTTGAAGTTGCCCTACCAGCCTAACGGGACCGTAAGTTTGATCAAAGAAAACAAAATAATAATTCAATATTATAGGACATTCTTACACAGATTGACTAATTGTAAGTCCAAAAGTAAGCTCAAGAAGGGTTTACCATAAATGAATATTGGTCATCTAGCCTATTCTCTTTGGTTGTATTATATTCATATTCATTTAATCCATTGTTCTCATGCTCATCAGTACAATAGGTCTTACATTTAAATAGTCTTCGTAGGTACATGACACCCTGCTAGGGCGTACAATATAGGATATATATAACTAAACTTAATAACTAAATACAATTCACAATTACACTACTTAATTATAATAGTATAATAAATTATTTAAAGTTATTATCATGCAATTGTACTAGGTTTAACTAAAATTAAACACTAGAGAATTACCTACTTGATGTCAATTAATTTTATACAAGAAAAAAAATTATATATATTAATAAATTGATTGATTGAAAATAATAATAATGTTTTATGTCATGTCATCTTCTAAAAATTCGTCTATGGTATAATAACATTCCTCGATAAGTATCTTGGAGGATACAACTAAACGGAGTAGCCATTAACAGGCTTTCCCCTCTGTCGAAAATAGGCGGCCAACGGTCATACACAATGTATGGACTGACGTTTATCTGACATGGCTATTTTTACGTTACGCATACATTTGACGTTCCCCTCCCCCGCAAAAATCGGCAGACTGTTTTGTACAGAAAATTACAGACATGGCGTCTCCGTTTGATTATATCCTCCAAGATAAGTATCGATATGTAGGTGAGCATGATGGTGCACCGCGTGGAGAACACGCTCCTTCTGGACGACTTCGACGTGTACGACTACTTGATGAAATCGGAGTGGGGCTGGCTGAAGGACTTCTTCTATGAGAACATCTTGAAGACCATGTCCGAAAAGGTGAGTGAAAAATAGGAAAATACAGGGTGATTCATGAGACGTGAGCAGGACTAAAACTACACAATCAGTAAATGTAAAAGAATCGTTCACCACAATATTTAAGTAAAACAATCACGTTTTTTTTGTTGTTATATACTTTTTGATCAGGACAAATTTAATTATCTACAATCATGGATACCCTACAATATTCAATTAACAAAGATAAAACCTTTTTGACCGTTATGACAGCACTTTGAATATGAAGAAAATAAAACGTCACACTTGAGTGAGATACGATTTTTCAAAAGTAACCAGACTCCGATGACATTCAATTTGGCACTTGTTATGGATAAAACAAAGAGGGTGACCATAAATGTCGTAAATAAATTAAAACTTTTTTTTTAAACAGTATAAAATAAATTAAAGTTAGTCTCACAAATAGGTACTGGTACGAAACAGTTGTTTATAACTTACTGTATGCGTAGGCTTGATCCTGCTCACGTCTCCTAAATCACCCTGTATACTAGATATTGTACTTAAACGATTAGAAAAGTCGTAATAGTTAAGTTTAATTTATTTTTAAGTTAAAAACAAATAAATACAGTCAGCAGCAATGGTTGCTGGCGAGGTGTTCAAAATGATCTTGACGCGACTTTACTGTTAAGAGAATAAGAGCGCGTAAAGGTAATTTTGAACACTTCGCCCGTTATAGTTCGTTTATTTTAGCATTAGAAATAAGGTAAACAATATTGACGTGTCTTTTTATTGAAAAACACGTTTTAAAAATAAATAATGGCAAATATGTAACAATTATGAATCTAATACGATCATTTATATTCTTCTGCTTTCATAAGTAATAGTTGCTGATTTTTAAAAAGCGGTTTCCAATTAAAAGACATGTCAAGATCGCTTACCTTCTTTCTAATGCTAAAAAACCGGCCAAGTACGAGTCGGACTCGCGCACGGAGGGTTCCGCACCATCAACAAAAAATAGAGTAAAACAAGCAAAAAAACGGTCACCCATCCAAGTACTGACCCCGCCCGACGTTGCTTAACTTCGGTCAAAAATCACGTTTGTTGTATGGGAGCCCCACTTAAATCTTTATTTTATTCTGTTTTTAGTATTTGTTGTTATAGCGGCAACAGAAATACATCATCTGTGAAAATTTCAACTGTCTAGCTATCACGGTTCGTGAGATACAGCCTGGTGACAGACGGACGGACGGACGGACGGACAGCGGAGTCTTAGTAATAGGGTCCCGTTTTTACCCTTTGGGTACGGAACCCTAAAAACGAACTATAGCAACTTCTGATGCTGCACATTGCTCCAATGGGATTTGAGATGATTTAGACGGCCGAACGTCAGCGAGTCCTTTTTCTTTATATGAATTCATGTGCGAGCGAGATAGCGCAATGCACGTATATAGCGATGTCCCGTTCGCACACGCTTGCGGGTGTTTATCAGCATCCAATGTGAAGATGGCCTTACATTATTATTGTACTTTTAGGAGCGGATGAGCTTGACGCCTACGCTAACACACAACGCGTTGCAGCTCACACACAAGTTCCTGTCACACAGTGTGTGTGTGCCTGAGGCCAAGGGGCCTACGCCGGGGCCTACTCCTGGTGAGTTAAACTAAACATAATTATGAGTTATTATTTAAAAAAAGGTGCTGTCAATATTCAATGCCCTTTCGAAGATTCGGGCCTCATGGCCAGGGTTCGAACGCATAATTATCAATGATCTTCATAATTATCGTGATTTTGATACCAGATAATTATCGATTTGATAATAATCTAAAATACAAAAAAATGCTCCAATCATTATTTTTTTACTATCAAAGAATCCAAAGAAAATAAATATAGCACCATCCGTACCTGGGATAATTATCCGATATTTATCAGATAATTAACTGATAATTATCGCGATATTTATCAAAGACTATAATTATCTGGACAATTTCGAACCCTGCCTCTTGCACTTATTATATTTTTTACCGGTACCTAATTAAAGAGAAGCATTTCTTTAAGACTGTTTAAAGAACATGTTTAGAAACGACCGGTCTGGCCCAGTGGGTAGTGACCCTGCCTGCTAAGCCGATGGTCCTGGATTCGAATTCCGGTAAGGGCTTTTATTTGTGTGATGGACACTAATAATTTTGTTCCAGAGTCATGGATGTTTTCTATCTATATAAGTATGTATTTATGTATATAAGTATGTATTTATCTATATAAGTATGTATTTAATTATATATAAGAATGTATATCGTCGCCTAGCACCCATAGTACAAGCTTTGCTTAGTTTGGGGCTAGGTTGATCTGTGTATTAAGGTGTCCCCCAATATTTATTTATTATTTATTTATTTAAACATAAATTTGTAACTCTTTGACTATTGAATTGACAGCCTCTAACAGCTTAAGCTAAACTTAACAGCTGAAAAAATCCAAAAAAACATTCATATTTTCCTTTCTTCAAGGGTCCTACTTACCCGATTCGGAAAGATCTGACCCCCCCAACGAGCATCTCTACAACAGGAATGTCCTCTGGACCTTCGAGGACATCCAAATGCTCATCGGAAGCGACCTTCCCATCTTCGGAGACAAGGACAGACCTTGCGTCTCGCTCCGACTCAGGGACGCTAGGGAACCTATCAATGTCCTAACTGGAATAGACTACTGGCTTGATAACCTAATGTGTAACGTACCTGAAGTCCTAATGTGTTACCACCTAGACGGTATAGTACAGAAATATGAGCCAATGAAAACGGAGGATTTACCTAATATGGAAAACTCTAAATTCTCACCGAAAGTCGTTAGAAATGTCGCTCAGAATATACTTTCGTTTCTGAAATATAATGCAACTAAAGCCGGACATACTTATTGGTTGTTTAAAGGTCCACATGATGATGTTGTTAAACTGTATGATTTAACTTCCCTATGTCCGGACAGTTTGGACAATCCGTTCACAACCCCGGTAGCCATGTTGTTATACAGGGTGGCGAGGAATATGAGACTGACGAACAGGTCGAGGCATGTTAGGCAGTTGTTGGAACAGGCGATTAACTTGTTGAAGGTGGAAATGTATCCGCAAATAGTGGCGTCTTCGCATTATATGTTGGCAGACTTGTATGTGCCGGCCACGACCAATCCGGCTTGTCCGGATTTTAAAGGTTAGTTTTTTACTGCAACACAGCCATATTCGAACTTTAAGATACGTCAAATATTAGATATCTATTAGACATCACCAAGATATTTATGTCAGTGTGAAACAAGTGTCAAAAGTGACGTTACTTCAAACAAAAAGGTCACTTTTGACACTTGTTTGACACTGACATATCTTGGTGAAGTCTAATAGATATCTAGTTCAAAATCCGAATCGGGCCCCTAGTTCCACTATTTGTATTAAGGTAGAAAATGTAATGAATTAATTTTTTTTTGCATTTTTTTTTTGTAAAAATTAACGTTATATCAATGTAATTAAAATTGGTCAATCTAATATTTTTTTCTTAAAATACAAAAATTCTGAATTTAAATTTAATTTGTATACGAAATTACTTTCATACCTTATGAATCAATTGTAATGTGTTTTCAGAACAAAGAGTTATTATTCGTAAAGTCTAAGAAAAGTGCGTGCTTTTCTTTATTTTATTTTTATACCTATTTATTTTAGATGAAAGCTCAGACTCAGAAAGCGAAGACCCCGATTTCGAACCAACAGAAGTCACGTCAGAGCGAGACACAGATAGCGTAAAAGATGAGACGGAAACATTCAACGACGACATCGAAGACAACAGTGGCGGCAACGGTGACAGTGGTGATAAAAATGAAAGTGATGAAAAAGTCAGTGATGTTAAAGTCAGTGATGGTAAAGTCAGTGATGGTAAAGTCAGTGATGGTAAAGTCAGTGATGGTAAAGTCAGTGATGGTAAAGTCAGTGATGGTAAAGTCAGTGATGGTAAAAGTGAGTGTGGGGATGGTGATGGGGAAAAGGAAGAAAAATCATTGGCGCTTCAAATGAGAGGTTTGGCGCTGAGAGATATTGGGGATAAAATGAAAAAAGAGGAGGTGAGTTGACTACCTTTATAATTACTTGTTTGGGGCATTATCTATGAAAAGGGACCTTATTGTCGATGGCGCTTACGCCGCACGGCGTCGCGTGGCCGCGTATTTATATCGTAGCATCGTTAATTGTGGCGTAAGCGCCATCGACAATAAGGTCCCTTTTCATAGATAACGTCACATTTTAGGGCTCATAATGAGTCACTTAATAATTTCGCTAAATGTCCCATTAAAACCTATTTCACACAAAGTCATGTTAAAAATGCATGTCTTTTCGCAAAACTCTCTACTACAAATGATTTTGTTGAGCTGTTACAATATTAGCTCTTATGTACTGGCATAACCCATTGGCATCATATCATTTTTCATTTCTCCACTACCTAAAGGTTGTCTGGAAGAGATCACTCTTTAGCGATAAGACCGCCTGTTGTTTACCTCTGTCTTCATGTATTATTTGTGTTTCCATGTACATTTATTTTGAGGTTGTGCAATAAAGAGGATTTGTATTGTATTGTATTGTATAACCACTTGACAACCGGTCTGGCCTAGTGGGTAGTAACCCTGCCTGTGAAAGCGCGGTCCTGGGTTCGAATCCCGGTAAGGGCATTTATTTGTGTGATGAGCACAGATATTTGTTCCTGAGTGAGTCATGGTTGTTTTCTATGTATTTAAGTATTTGTATATTATATATATCGTTGTCTGAGTACCCACAACACAAGCTTTCTTGAGCTTACCGTGGGGCTTAGTCAATTTGTGTAAAAATGTCCTATAATATTTATTTATTTATTATAACCTATTATCTACTGAGGTAAAGTGAACCGAAAAGGTCCCTGATAATAATTAATGATGTTTAATTGTGGCTCACCTTCTGGGTAACCTTCTGTGATGCGAAGTCACAATGTTGTATTGTTTTCTTGTAGGATAATAAGCATAAAGGTGGCGAAGCCAAAGGTTTAGGCGTGGAGCCTCCCGACCGCTGTGGGCACGCGCTGAGACACGCCCTCAAAGGGCTGCTAGCTCTGCACAATGTTACCATAGACAAGTGTCAGGTAAGATTTATGATCAAACTTGTCATGACAGTTTTGAATGATTCCAGGTTAGTTTCACTAGACTTATATACACCGGGATATGAACCGTGATTACCTTTAGTATTGTATAAAATATCGGGAGCTAGAAAACAATACTAAAGGTAATCACGGTTCATATCCCGGTCTATATAAGTCTAGTGAAACTTGTCATGGTAGTCGATTTCTAGGTTTTCAAAGGACTTTGGAATACAAGATGACAGCTTGCATTTTTGCGAAAGTCGCGTAGTAGATTTGCACGTTTTCAGAATTCCATTCATATAATAGCGTGGGTTTTAATAATCCTTGTAAGAACAATAAGTATAGGTCTAAGCTTGGTTTAGAGTATTTTTTATCAAGCAAAATTCTGATGATGTAATTTTCGTACTCATTGCTGGTGTATAATTAGTTATTCTAGACTTATATCGACCGGGATATGAACCGTGATTAATCTTTTGTGTTGTTTTCGAGCTCCCGATATTTCGACGCAGTTACATGCATCTTGTTCACGGGTAACTGAAGATAGCGGTTCGATATCATTCCAGTGAAAATAACCGTGAATAATTCAAAACTGTAATTAGTTATTCTATTCTCGTTTCTCATTATTAAAACATTATTAATATCTTAGAATAAATTTAAAAGTGGAAAAATTATTGTCTTGGGTGAGACTTGAACCCACGGCCTCTGGAGTTCAAGTCTCACCCAAGACAGTAAATTTTCCACTTTTAAATGTATTCTAAGCTTAATAGCATCGTTCACAGACGTTTCTGCTTGTTAAAAAATTAAATTAACATTACGACTGCCCTTAGGAGGAAGAAAGAGAAAGATTGAAAGAGCAAATCCTAATAGAAGAGCAACATCCAAAAATGGCGAAACCCTACGAACCGATATCAATGAACTACGAACCGATCAAACAAATAAACAAGACCGACAAAGAACACAACTCACGAAGTCGCCGAAGAAAACGTGAAAAGAAAAACACAAAAAGCGACTATTTAATAGAAGCAAACAGTAATATAGATAAAAATGCAATCTTAGTAAGAAAAGAACAGAAAAAACTACAATCGTATAGTGAAACTAATAGAGATGACAACTTCGCTTGGAAGTTACATTTAAAAACATTGCTATACGAGAAAATCTGCCTCGCATATGCTACTTTGGCTGAATACAGCTACGCACATGAGCAATACGGTTTTTCCTTAAAATACATAGATTTAGCCAGCAAATGTCAAAAGTTATTATCGAATATGATTATAAAAAGTAAGGTGGTCGATTCTAGTTGCCTTATAGGCAGGGTTGGCGATAATTTCTTCCAGTTAAGTAAGAATTGGCATAGACTGGAACATTATAAAAAGCAGTTTGAGACGGATCATGATATTGACAGTAAGATTAAGCTGGAAATTGAGAATGATCTAGTGGAGGAGGTGGAAGGGGTTTTGACGAACGAATTTGATTTGGGTAAGTTGATGAAGTTACAATAATTTAATTTCCGACCCATTCTGTACCTTGTCACAGTGACAATTAATATGAAAGTAGCTTGAGACCACATACTATTGTCACTGTGAAAAAGTACAAAATTGCATACCTCATTAAAAGAAAACAATGTTTAAATACAGATGTCTTCCAGATAACCTTTACAAAATTATAGCCAAGGAAATTAGAATCTTGTTGTATTTTCAATTAGGTTGAATTTCATTTGTTCGATAATTTTACGAGACAAATGAAACGCTACCTACTTTGTTTTAAATTACGGTTGACGTTCCATCGAAACTGAGTGTACATCCTAATGTACATTGGGCGGCACGAGGGTATGTAGTAAAATATATAAATGGTACAGAATTATTTTCCTTTTTCAGACATATCTCTGCCAAACAGCGAGCTGTCTTCGATGTTGGCGTGTTGTTCTTACTATCGTCTCGCTTTAGCCGCGACAAGCGACAAACGGGCAGAATTACAACGGCGACTAGCGTCTGTCACCAACGAGCTAGCCGTTCGATACATGAACGACGCTCAACGTTAGTCTTTTATTAATTATCTCGCATTTTGGTATTGCCAGCCTCGTGTTGCTAAACGACCTCGCGTTGCTCGTCCGTTTAAATCATGCTCGGCCAGTATTCCCCTAAGTTTGCTCTAAAACTTAGTCATATCAGTGAAAAGTCAGATAACCTTGGTCTTTAGACCAAATTATAACAAACATAAAAAAGTATCTATAATGTTGGTAGTGTCTCAGTCTTAATTTAGGAATTCTGTGACATATATTTGGTCAAACCAAATTGTCAGTAAATAAGAACAAAAAAAAAACTATACTCATCCTTTTCATTTGGGTGCTAGTACTAGTGTAAGACAAAGATAGTATGAATCTCTCTGTCTATGTTTGAAATGAGACAGTTTGACAAACTATAATTTAGTTACACGTAATTATCTCAAATTTATTTCCAGAAATCTACGCCAAATATAATGAAGAGGACCCCCAGGATCCAAAAGCTCAGCTCCTACTCAAACAATTCAACACTTTATCGAAACGCTCGCTAGAATGTCTGGACGAGGCGTCCGCCATCTTTGAGGAAGTCAATGATGTACCGAACTTGGCACTGTTGTATTGTAACAAGGGACGATACTTGAGATTTAAGGCACATTGCGATCAGGGCAGTTTTGAGTAAGTATTCTGTATATTATGTATCACTGTTGGGTCACGGTTATGCTCCTCGCTTCGCTCGTTGTCGCATCTATTTATTTACTTAAAATAGTATTTCCATATGATATAAAAACTATCCTATTGGTTTACTGATTGGTCGTGGTCGCTCGCTTCGCTCGTAGTCGCACCTTTTAGTACTTCCATATCCCAATTAAAGTATTGAAATCCCAAGGTAGGATTTACTATGAAATAAATCCCACCTTTTCACCCCCCTAAAGGGATGATTTCTGTGATCAAAACTATCATATGTCTTTCTCCGGAACTTGAAATATCTCCTTACCAAATTTTATCTCAGTCGGTTTACTGGTTTAAGCGTGAATAGGTAACATACAGACAGACAGACCGTCGGATCGCTAGAATGTCTGGACGGAGTGTCGGCCATCTTTGAGGAAGTTAATGATGTACCGAACTTGGCACTGTTGTATTGTAACAAGGGACGATACTTGAGATTCAAGGCACATTGCGATCAGGGCAGTTTTGAGTAAGTATTCTGTATATTATGTATCACTGTTGGGTCACGGTTATGCTCCTCGCTTCGCTCGTTGTCGCATCTATTTATTTACTTAAAATAGTATTTCCATAATATTTCCGTGATATAAAAACTATCTTATTGGTGGTGGTCGTGGTCGCTCGCTTCGCTCGTAGTCGCACCTTTTAGTACTTTCATATCCCAATTAAAGTATTGAAATCCCAAGGTAGGATTTACTATCAAATAAATGCCACCTTTTCACCCTCTTCAGGAATGCTTTGTGTGATCAAAACTATCATATGTCTTGTCTTTCTCCGGAACTTGAACTATCTCCTTACCAAATTTTATCTCAGTCGGTTTAGTGGTTTAAGCGTGAATAGGTAACATACAGACAGACAGACTGTCGGATCGCTAGAATGTCTGGACGGAGCGTCGGCCATCTTTGAGGAAGTTAATGATGTACCAAACTTGGCACTGTTGTATTGTAACAAGGGACGATACTTGAGGTTCAAGGCACATTGCGATCAGGGCAGTTTTGAGTAAGTATCTTGTTTCTTATGTATCACTGTTAAGTCACGGTTATGTTCCTCGCTTCGCTCGTTGTCGCATCTATTTATTTACTTAAAATAGTATTTCCATAATATTTCCGTGATATAAAAACTATCTTATTGGTGGTGGTCGTGGTCGCTCGCTTCGCTCGTAGTCGCACCTTTTAGTACTTCCATATCCCAATAGGATTGAAATCCCAAGGTAGGATTTACTATGAAATAAATCCCACCTTTTCACCCCCCTAAAGGGATGATTTCAGTGATCAAAACTATCATATATCTTTCTCCGGAACTCGAACTATCTCAAATTTTATCTAAGTCGGTTCAGTGGTTTAAGCGTGAATAGGTAACTTACTGACAGACAGACTGTCGGATCGCTAGAATGTCTGGACGAGGCGTCCGCCATCTTTGAGGAAGTTAATGATGTACCAAACTTGGCACTGTTGTATTGTAATAAGGGACGATACTTAAGGTTCAAGGCACATTGCGATCAGGGCAGTTATGAGTGAGTATTGAATTGTTTCCTACGATTTTTTTATCAATAGGCTACGGTGACTGCTTACCATCAGACGGCCCGCATGCTTGTTTGCCACCAATGTAGTATAAAAAAAAACATTTTTTATTTTTTCGTCGAGGTTAACCTAACACGCTTCTCGCTTCGCTCGACGTCGCACCTAGCCTTTGGATTATTACTTCTATATCCCACTTAGGTAGACAGACAGACAGGCAAATTATCGAAACGCTCACTAGAATGCTTAGGCGTCCGTCATCTATAAACAAGTGAATGATTTTACAGAGGATTACGAAAAACTAACATTGTCATTTATTTAACTTTCGATTGTAAATGGGATATTTAAATAATATGTATCGTAAAATAAATGTCCTGTCTCAAATCGTAATATAATATATACTGTAAGGACTTTCATCTTAGGCACAATTTTTTAATGATTGTAACTATAGTTGGTCAAACCAATTTGTCAGACAGTAAGAACCAGGAAAACTCTGCTCATCCTTTTCTTTTGGGTGCTAGTACTAGTGTAAGACAAAGATAGTATGATTCTCTCTATGTTTGAAATGAGACAGTCCTTTGACAAACTATGTTTATATTTCTTTCGCAGTGAAAAGAAGCGTAAACTATACAACACCGCCGAAGAACTATACCTCACTGCTCTGAAGTTAGTCGGGCGAGGCGATACCGGCGGAGTGAGGGAGTTGGTTCAATGGGAGCTGTCCTGCCATCTGTATACTAGAGCTGTGCTCATGCAGGACTGTCCTGGGAGCAGGCCTAATGTGAGTATACCACTAGTCTGATAGCTGTCTCTCTGTCAGTTGGAGTGAGAGAGTTGGTTCAATGGGAGCTGTCCTGCCATCTGTATACTAGAGCTGTGCTCATGCAGGACTGTCCCGGGAGCAGGCCTAATGTGAGTATACCACTAGTCTGATAGCTGTCTCTCTGTCAGTTGGAGTGAGAGAGTTGGTTCAATGGGAGCTGTCCTGCCATCTGTATACTAGAGCTGTGCTCATGCAGGACTGTCCCGGGAGCAGGCTTAATGTGAGTATACCACTAGTCTGATAGCTGTCTCTCTGTCAGTTGGAGTGAGAGAGTTGGTTCAATGGGAGCTGTCCTGCCATCTGTATACTAGAGCTGTGCTCATGCAGGACTGTCCCGGGAGCAGGCTTAATGTGAGT